>NC_140166.1:94405605-95043105 GCF_963971535.1 Notolepis coatsorum
GGAGCAGAGTATAAACACAACAGTACAGGAATGAGAAACAGTACTGTACTGTTTTGTAGGTCCAGCATGATCTGTTAATACAATTTTCAATCAATCAATCAATCAATCAATCAATCAATCAATCAATCAATCAATCAATCAATCAATCAAGACCCTCGTCGCGGGCACTGCATTCCGTTCTCAGAATGGATTTGAGCGAGAGAGAGAGAGAGAGAGAGAGAGAGAGATCATCAGCAGGCTATATATGATATTCAGACTCTAGATCTATTTGCAGAGCCAGATGAGATGAGGCAACCTGTGCGATTGGCTCTTGACAACTAATTTTGCACGTACTGTATAGGCTACAGACAGTATGTGTGTATGCGCGCACTGCGGGAGGTGGCCAGAAGCGCGCAACTAGCCAACTACTATTATTACTACTATATTAATACAGTTTGATCCATCGCAAAGCGCTCCAGCACTTGAATACGGCCGGGGATCCGCTCTATACAATGCAGACCCACGGCTCTCGTATTATAATGAGCCCGCGAGGCGTGTTATTATTAGAGTTAATAATATTGTATATTGTTTCCACTGCCTTTTTATTCTATTTTTACTTCTCCACTGTACTATAATTATGTGACCTGTACCTCTATGTCTTCTACTACCTGTACCTCCCCTCCCCCGGCCCTCCCCATGCTGCTGAATTTATATTATTTTATGAATACAACGTTTAATGTTCGCTAACGTAGAGAAACGTCAGACGTAATTCGAGATACGTCAGACGTACTTCGAGATACTTCCGTACTTTCCGCCAATCAGCGCATTGCCCTGTCACAGGAGTAATAGTCCTGTGGCAGGGCGGAAGTTCCAATCTGGACCGAGGCTCCGAGCGGAAGTTCCAATCTGGACCGAGGCTCCGAGTCTGCAGCTCGACCCTACTCGCGAGATCTGGCGGTCAAAGCATGGCGGGCAATAACCCTTTACAGCGTGGATGTGTTAATAATGATTTGAAGATGTTTACACTTTTTTTTACAACCCTACTGTTCTCCCAAGAATTAAATAAAGGTTTGATGATGATGACATGTCCTAGAAGAGAGATATAGATAGAGTGGGTGTGTTTGTGTTTGTACATGGAAGTTATACTCACATCAGCTTAAGGGAGATGCCATCCATGTCAATTCAGCATAGGATGATTCAGATGGCCTTGTGGTCAGCAGGGTCCCCCTCTGGCTGCTGGCCTCTGGTAGAGGTGTAGATCACCAGTGTCATCCCTCTGAGAACACAATTAGACTTTAGACAGTGGCTTGCGAGCACGATGAGCCTCATTTCTTTATTTTGTGATTGCTCTATCTATCTGATCTTATTACAAATACTTGCCTCCGAGATCACTAAATGCGGGGCTCCTATCCTATTGAACATATTTTACTTTGTGTGTTTATTTTAACAATAATTTGTGATGCCATCACACAAACTGGCATTTAAAGGGTAAAATTTCAAAAAGTCCTGCACCAGAATGCAGGAAATTAAGTTTTTGTAACAAAATAATTGTGTGTGTGTGTGTGTGTGTGTGCGTGTGTGTGTGTGTGTGTGAGAGAGAGAGAGAGAGAGAGAGAATGATGGACAATTGCTTGCTGTGTGAGAGAGAGAGAGAGAGAGAGAGAGAGAGAGAGAGAGAGAGAGAGAGAGAGAGAGAGAGATAGAGATTAAGTACATTTGCTGAAATACAGTTGTTCTTAATTTTCTCACTTGCTATGTGAGAATGTTAGTTATTATGTTCTCAATGCCCTTGCATTGTATGAGTTGTGTGGACGCGTTTGCTAGTTCTAGTGCTATCCCTTTGTACATTGTGGCTGTGTCTGACAAAAGTTAACAATAAATAATGGTATTAGGAATACATTTGCCTCCTGCGTGAACTGTGCATAGCTGAATAGACTGTATTTTAACACCGGTCATATGGTGGTACTTGGAGAGCCAGCTACATTCTCAGGTGGTACTTGGTGTAAAAAGTTTGAGAACCACTGATCTATCATGTATAAAATTCAACTCACAATTCTACATGGGCTTCAGGTGGTGGTCTGCGTCTTCAGGTGGTGACATACTTCCCGCAACTGGCGAAGAATCTCTGAAATATTGGATTGTTTGACAGTGACACACAACAGAATATTATTTTATGCCTGAATTTCCCCAAAATGGCTAATTGGACAGCACTTCTCCACCATCAGTGGCTATACGTGTCAGATAGGTGCAGATAGGAGAATCTGTCTGAATCACAAAGAAATCGCTTAACTCTCCCTCCCTCGGCCGCTATTGGCGCGACGGTGTAGCGGTCATTCCTATATGGCTATGACTATGAGCCCAGATGCAACGAGTAATTGTCTACTCAAAATCAACTAAGTGTCATGATTACGTCATTACAACCTGGGACTTGGATGGGAGAGCAGGAAAGATCCAATGTCTTCAGTCAAAAATCCGCCAATCAATGCAAAGGTAAACATATGTCTTTAGAGACGTTTTATATAAGAATAAACACCAGTGAACTTGTGTATAAAATTCAACTCACGCTACAGGCAGTCTCTGCCTGCGTGCAACTGCTGGTCTCTGGTGGTAATTCAGGAATGGCTTCAAGTTCCTCTGGCGAAGAATCTCTGAAATATTGAATACGACAATAAAAATGTTATGCCAGTGAGAGAGGGAGACGGAGATAGAGGGAGAGACAGACATAGCACTGCTGTGTCATCAAATGACAAAGGCTTTGGCAATGTAGGTGTTGTGTGAAGTGGAGGGGGTCGAGGTGAGAGAGACAGAAAGACAGAGATGAAAACACAGATAAAGGTGTGAAGTTTGAAGTGGGGTGAGAGAGACAGACAATATTGAATTGAAAGATAATACTTACTGAGCTGAATCAATGGCAGTGTGGTAATAGGGGCTGGAGTTATACATTGGCATTCCTAGAGAAAGAGCAACATAATTAACAAAATAAGGAAAAAATAAGCACCATCAAAGTAGTTATCAATGAGCACCATATAAACTACAGTAGCAAGTGTACCTAGCTCCATATACCTAGCGTGTAACTGAGGGGTACAATTCCCTGACTGTATTGATAAGTATGGTATCATTAAACCACTACCGATTATGTACTTTAACTACTGGCCACACAGTACATGATATAGAGATTGAAAGACATAGCATACACTAAACTTTCAATCAAGCATTGTGAGAGAGAATTTGGCCCAATAATTACTCATGCAATCAGGACATGGCGGGAAACACAAAGGAAATTTCCTAACCCTCAAGTATGGCATAATCACACTCCCATATTCAATAACAATGCTCTCTTAATGGGAAAACGACCTATAAGATTCCCTATATGGGAAGAGAGAGGCATACACTCATTAGGGGATATTTTTAATAACAAGGGCCTCTGTAGTTATGTCGAAATATGCATAAAGTTTAACCTCACCGAGTCCACATGGCTTTTTTACATACAGTTACGACTTTGTATGAGATCTCACGGTGTTCCATTACACATACCAATTGAACACCACAGATACCACAAATTTTTCTATGAAAGAGATACATTGGGAGGTTTTGTATCAGGTTTTTATTATCAATTACTAACGTCCTCGTATGAAACCCTTCAACTAGACAATGTCTGGAGGAGGGATATACCAGACCTGGAAAATGACTTTGATTGGCAAGGAGCCTGGGCAAATGTCCGACTTACATCAAGGAACCCGGATCATCAACAAATCAATCTGAACTATATTCACAGGACATACTTGACTCCTATAAGGCTATGCAAAATGGGGCTTATACAAGACTCCAAATGCTCCCAATGTACAAATGGGGACGAAGGAACATTTATGCACATGTATTGGGACTGCCCACCAGTTAAGGCATTCTGGAAAGATGTGTCCCAACAATTATCAATACTCGTATTTTGGAATATACCTGTACACCCCGCGGTATTGCTATTGAATGATGTTTTTGAGTTTGCAGTGAATCCACAACTAAAAAGATTGGTTTTATCGGGTATCACAGTAGCTAAAAAACTGATCGCATCACGTTGGTTTCAACCGGAAAAAATGTGCCGGAAAGTGTGGTTTCTTACATATCTCGATGTGATATATCAAGAAATATCTACAGCAAGAATTCTGGGGCTCAATGAATCCAAAATGTCAATGTGGTTAGAAGTGGTGGAGAGAATTAAAGCTAGCCTATAATGGTGGTGTCTGGTTAGGAGTGAGGGATAATGGAGGTACTATCCAAGAGGGGGTCCGGGAGGGGGGGGTTTGAGCTGGAGCATATGTGTGTAGGGTTTTAGAAAATAGGTATTAGGGGTATATTATATACTAACATTTATATAATTGTAACTTCGCTGGATATACACTGTATACGGTTAAAATGTTATTATTGACTATTTTTGTTTTATCCTGTTTCTGTACTTGCATATATTTTAACCACCTTTACTGAAAGTTTCATTATACATTGTGAGTTGAGTACTGACTTTTAATAAGTTTTGTTTTGCAATAATAAAAAAAAAAAAAAAAAAAAAAAATGATATAGATATGATGAACACTTTCCCACCTGATGAAACGAAGTCCACACAAATGTATAAATCGAATATTTTATATAGCAAAGGGTATATACAACGTTCACTTAATGACATTTATGATTTGAATGCACTTGTAAGGCAAATGAGTATTCATAGGCAAATCAACATTGAATGTCCAATCTCTGGTTACGCAGGGAGCAAGTATACAACCTGGTTCTTTAGGGAACTATAGCGATGGTACTTAAATGATTATAGCTGGATACACTAAAGGGGGTTCCCGCTGGTTGTAAGTCAGTAGGGGGGGGGGGGTTAGGAGAGCCGCCGGCGATATCCCATCTGGCCAACGATTTTTCTTGGGAGAATTCAGAGTGCTGAACACGGTGCCCACAGAACCTCGGTCCACAGATGAATACAGCTGGGCCCTCTTGTAGACGGTAGCTGCCGGTCCACAACGAAGAGACGTGAGGCGACCTCACTCGGGGTAGAGCGCCGTCTCACCTGGACTCCTCTCGGGGGGTAGTTCCAACACTCAGCAGTGTTGGCTGTTATCCATGGCATAATCAAAGCACCCAAAGCATGTAGATAATCCAAGCCGTGTAGGGCTCGCCGTCGTCCGGGTAAAGTAATCCAATGTGCAGGTCCACTCGTCCTGGCCCAGAACTCCTCGGATGAAAGCACCACACGTGGTCTGCCCAGCCTGGTTAAGACTCTAGATAACGCCAGGAACGATGGGGGTACTGCTCACTTTATAACTCTAACCGAACGGTGCACCATACATAATAGACTATTATTAACTTAATAGAAATGCGTCCCACTCGACGGTATAGTGCCAAACTATGACAATTCAACTATTAATCCGCACGATGTCTCAATGCCTATTCTGAGGCCAAGTAGGCCATACTGCACCACACGTGGGTCGTGGGTGAGGCTTCACGTCTGTTACTAGGTTGGAGGGTAAAGGACTAATGGACTAAAAAGAAAGTTCTACTTTACTTGCGCCATATATATATGCGCTGTGAACAAATAGTACCATTCGTATTTCGCCAGACGTATTCCTACGCGGAACCGGGCTTGTAACGACATGTTCGTCGGCACGATTGAACTTGAACCAAGGGGCTTGGCTGCTGGCGCCAGGTTCTTGTCCAATGGTAGAATGAAACTATTATGGGCTGTTAGTAGACTAAAGGGATATTCAGTGTATATGTACAAGGAATATACAAGGGATATCAAACGATATACAAATACTATTAAATATATATCCATAAATAAATATATATATTCGGTTTAATCTGATCCTTCACAACAGCCGCCCCCTAATTAGTCCCACCTAATTAGCTGAGCAGAGACAGATTAACCGCACTGTCTACCACTCAAGGTCCGCTGTAAGGGTCAGTCAACTCACAAAGTCGTGGGGTCATGGTCGTCATCGATAGTGTCTGGGAGTCTGGGCAGTTCTATTAGCCTCGCCACGGGTCGTGTGTAAGTTCGCCCTTGGACGAGCACCTCAGCTGCTCGGACCTTGCCATCGGCACCGGTGATCACTTTGCTTACGCGGCCAGCCGGCCACATAGCTCTGGGTAGTGACTGGTCGATAATCATGACGACTGTTCCTTCTGTCAAATTGTCTCTCTGTTTTACCCACTTCTGGCGGGTCTGTAGAGACGGTAGGTAGTGGAGTAGAAAGCTGTTCCAAAACTTGTCAGCTAGTACTTGACTGTACCTCCACATTCTTCGGCCGTTCGCTTCTTCAGGCCTGTACATTGTCTGGGGTAGCGCGGGGTCCAGCCGCACCATCAAGAGTGTGTTGGGGGTGACTGGGTCGACATCTGCTATATCACTGGAGACGTAGCCGAGGGGCTTTGAGTTCAATACTCCCTCGATCTCCGTGAGGACTGTCATTAGGACTTCTTCCGCCACAGTCTGGGCCCCAAGCACGGCGTACAGGGCTGTCTTTATAGAACGTACTTCTCGTTCCCAGGTTCCACCGAAGTGGGGTGCGTTCGGGGGATTAAACTGGAAGTCAATCTGGGATGGAGCGAGGTGGGTCTTAAGTTCTGGGCCCATAGCTTGGAAGCTCTCTCTCAGCTCTCTTTCTCCGCCTTTGAAGTTTGTCCCGTGATCAGACAACAATGTAGACGGTTTTCCTTTCCGTGATGTGAATCTTCGGAAGGCCATAAGGAATGAGTCTGTGCTCATGGTCGGAAGGAGTTCGATATGTATCGCTCTGGTGGTCATGCATTTGAATACAATACCCCACCGCTTCTCGGTTCCTCTTCCTTTCTTTATATACAACGGGCCAAAACAGTCCATGCCTGTGGAGTGGAATGGCTTGTCGCCGAGTCGGAGGCGACAGGGAGGTAGGTCAGCCATCCGGGGTATGCTGGGCTGCGCGCGCCACTTTCGGCAGTCTAGACAGGTTCGCTGGAAGCGTCGCACCGCTTCTCTTCCTTGAAGTATCCAATAGCGACGTCTGATCTCCGCGAAGACTCTCTCTGCTCCTGCGTGGTGTACATCCTCGTCGTATTTCTTTATGATCAGCTCTGTGACCTTGTGTCGGCTGTTCAAGACTATCGGGTACTTAACGTCATCCGGTAGGTCGGGGGCTCTCCGCAGACGACCACCCACTCTGATGAGATTATGGGCGTCGCTCTCGGGTGCCAGGTGGAGCAATCTGCTGTCTGATGGGACGGGCTTTCCTCCCTGTAGACAGTCTAGCTCATCGGGGAACGAGTCTCTCTGGGCTCGTTGTAGTAGAAGAAGTTCTGCTTCTTCGTAGTCAGCTGCTGAAATGTCGGCAGTGGGCTGAATCTCTCGGTGGTGCCACAGGAATGTCTTTAGCTGCGCACTCTGTAGGGTAATGCAATCATCTATGTTGGGGTCTGTGGAGGCGACTGTGCTCAGTCCACAGAACATAGGTTTCTTGTTCTCAGCCTCCTCTTTACTCGCTTCCCGTGGGGTGGGCGTAGGCCACTCTTCTTCCGGGAGCTGGAGGAACTCTGGTCCGTCACTGTAGATGTTGCGACGGGTGAGGTCATCTAGGGACATTCCCCGGGTGATGACGTCAGCTGGGTTGTGTTTGGTGTCCACATACCGCCAGTTCGCTGCTTCTGTTAACTCTTGAATCTCGGTGACTCTGACTCCCACGAAGACTTTGTATCTGCATGAATCAGACTTGATCCATGTGAGTACTGTCGTGGAATCTGACCACAAGATTGTTCTGTGCACCGGAATGGTGAGTTCACGTTGGATTAACGTGGCTAGATGCGCTCCTGCTAGGGCTGCGCAGAGCTCTAGACGCGGGATAGATTGTTGCTTTCGTGGGGCTATTCTTGAGCGAGCCAGGATGAAAGCAGTGTGTATCTCTCCTCCCTTCTCTTGGGCACGCAAGTAGGCCACCGATCCATAGGCTACTTCGGAGGCGTCACTGAAGACGTGTAGATCCATCTTGCATGTCTCTGGCCTCACTGTGGGTGGGAAGTAGCTGCGGCGTATATTGACGCCTGGGAGTGAGCGGAGCTCCGTCTCCCACTCTCTCCATGTGGAGGCAAGGGGTGCGGGTATTGGGTCGTCCCAGCCCTGGTCCTTGTCCCATAGTGCTCGTACAATCATCTTTGCCCTGGTGGTGTAAGGTAGAATACATCCCAACGGGTCATATTGTCTGGCGAGTGTTCTGTACACACTCCGTCTGGTGGTCGGTATCGCCGTCGACCTTCCCTGCTCCGTGGTCAGGGGTTTGTGTCTATAGTGGAGCGAGTCTGTTTTGAAGCGCCAGACTAGTCCTAGTGTCATTTCTTGGGCTTCTCCTGGGATTGTCGCCATCCAGGTCTCGCTGCTGGCAGCCTTGTCCGCGGGGGAGAGGCTGTGCAATACGTGCGGGTCGCTGCTGGCCCACTGCCTGAGATCAAAGCCGCCTTTGATCAGGGAGGCGCGGAGCAGCGCACGGCGTCACCAGTCAATCTTCTTTACGTGTCCCGCTGTGATTAGCTTCTCAATCTCAGCGCGGTACACACTCTCTTGAGCGGGGTCTTTGGCTAGGCGCCGCTCTGTGTTCAATAGATACCGCTCCGTGGCGTCTTTCTTTGCGTGAAAGGTGGGCATTCCCTCTCGCCTCAGGAGTGGAGTTGCGTATCTCATCACTCCGCCGACTGTGACTCTCTTTGTCCCTTGCTCGAGGAGGTTTATGGCGTAAATGTCTTCTTTAGAACGAATGTCTTTCTTTTCGTTCTTAAAGGGCATTGTCTCTAGTGTCCATAGCCTCTCGACATGCTGCAGGAGAGTGGTGTCTTCTTCTGTCGCTCTGGAGTGGAGGCAGCTAGTGGCTGCTGTTCGGTTGAGAGATTTAGCAAGGGGGCCTTGTAGTGTCCACCCTAGGCGGGTCTCGACTGCTGCAGGACAGCCTCGGGGTCCTGTATGGACCCGGTCTATCGGGACTATGAGGTCTGCATGGTCGGAGCCTATCAGCAGGGTCGGGGTGGCGCCGTCTATGAGCGGGATAGGTAGTTGACGCAGGTGCACATATTTATCCATCAGCTTGGCGATGGGGTAGGTGTACTGCGATAGTCCTATTTCTTGGCTGGTGAAAGCATTTGTTATCCTATACCGTCGCTCTGGCTGCCCGCTTGCTGCGATAGTGAAGGAGACATTCTCGCCCTTTATCGTCTTTAAATCTCTTCTTATTGTCCGAATCGTCATTTGGTTCTCGCTCCCCCGCAGTCCCAGCTGGGCCGCAGCGGACGCGAGCAGAAGGGTCTTCTCTGACCCGTCATCAAGGACGGCGTAAGTGTCCATGACTTTATCTTGGTAGCTCAATGTTACACGGACTACCTTTAAGAGCACTTGGGCGCCGCTGCTGCTGGCGGGGTCAATGTACATGACACTTGCCTTGGTGCTGCTCGATGGTGCAGGTGCAGGCTTTCTTCTGTTACTGTCGTGTAGTACATCTAGATGGGCTCCGTCACACCGACTGCACCTCTTCTTTAGGCGGCATTCGGCTGCCATGTGACTGCGCGCACATCGGTAACAGCGCCTGTTGGACTTTATCCATTGACTCACTTCTTCTGCATTCATCTTTGTGAATAGGTCACATTGTGACAGCCAGTGTTCCTTCTCGCAGTACGGGCACACCATCTTCCACTTCTCTTTTCTCGAGGGGGTACTGTGGTTCTTACTGCTCGGTACTGATTCTGATTGGTGCATGACAGTCACCGATCTTCTTCCATCGTTTATTCTCCTGGGTCCCTCTCTGGAGCTTGGTGTGCTCCGCACGAACGTATCCAGTCGTAAGCTGCTGACTTCTCTCGCCAGGAAGTCGGCTAGATCGAGGAGGGATGGTTCGGGACCGTTAGGATCGCGGTGGTCTCTCTGCCGCCTGAAGCGCTCTTGTCTGGCGGGTGGCAGCTTCTCTAAAATCCTCTCGACGTTAGAGTTGGCGTATAGCTCGTGCATACCCTTTTCTCGTTGCGCTCCCTGCATCCCTACCAGGGACTGCACTTTTATAGACAGGTCGTCTAATGAGCGATTGTCTGTTGCTGGGGGTAGGCGATCAATATGCCTTATCTCTTGGATTACGTAATCCCATATACGTCCATATCTCTGGTCCAGCGCTGCTAGAGCCGCGGTGTATGGGGTCGTAGAGGTGGCATAGGCTAGCGCTATATTGTGCGCTCGCGGTACTTTCAGGTGCTTCAGTAATATTGCATACTTGTGGCGTTCATCAGCGACATCCACCATCATTGTCTCTAAGCACATCCGGAGCTCCGTGTACTGTGCTCGATTCTCATAGGTGAAGTCTGGAAACGTCGGTGTGGCAATGTATGACGCCGTGGATGGCTGATACATCGGCGAGCGTTGGGGGAGAGACCTCCTAGGCGAGTCTCCTCTTGCGCCTCTCTGTGGGCTGGTACCGGCAGGGTACCATGGCCCGCTGGTCCAGGTGCTATTCCTCGGGGCTGGTCGTGCGTCATGCTCACCCGTGAATAGAGTCGGGGGTCTGTAGCGCAGCGCCGCGGGGGTATAGCCTGGGCTGTACTGGACCTCCTGGTCCGGTGGAGTACTGTGCTGTCGTCGGGCTTGGTTCTCCTCCTCTCCCTCTTCTTCTTCTATCAGCTCCTCTAGATCCTGTAGTCGTTTATTTAGCTTCTCCGCAGTGTATGCCGCTCCTTCCTTGTAGCTGGGTCTCGCTTGGACCGGTCTGGGAAGGGGGTCTGCGGGGGGTATAGGCTTAGTCTGTTGGTCAAGTTCAGGGTCGCTTGCTCGGTTAGGAGACGCTGCCCTTGACTGTTGTCTCGACGAGTTCCTTGAACCCCTGGCGGAGGGAGAGGGTGTTGCCTTGAGGATCAGCTGCTCCATTAGCTGCGCTTGTAGTCTGTCGCGCTCGGCTTCGCGCTTGGTGAGATCTGCTTCTCTTTGGGCACCGGCAGCGGCGCGCTGGGCGTCGGCCCGGTCTCTTGCCATATTCTCTTCCGTCTGAAGGCGTCTCATCTCCAGGCGTATGCGCTCTTCCTCGCTCCGTTGTTGCGCTTGGAGTTGTTCGCGCTCGCTAAGCGTCTGTGCTTGGAGTCGATCGCGTTCACCCTGAAGTCGATCGCGTTCACCCTGAAGTCGATCGCGTTCGGTAGAGGCTGTCAGGCTGACGAGGAACGCCTGTGATAGCATCCTCTCCGCTTCGCTGGGGGAAGGCGGCCGTAGAGGTGAGCCGCTCCTTGCTGTACTCGTTGGGGAGTCCTGGAGCTCTATTTCCTCGGCGCTCTCCTCCTCTTCTTCCGTGCAGAGTTCTCTCTCTGTAGGGTTGTCTTCCTCCCGGGGCTGGTCGGGGACTACTTCTTCGGTATTGGCGGGGGGTAAAGGCATGTCAGCTCCCTCCTGGTCCCCACCGTGAGCTTGGTCAGTTACATTAGAACCCACTAGGGCCTCTGTGGTCGGGGTAACCTGGTCGTTAAGGTCAGACATAATTTTACTTTCTACTTTTACCGCGTTTACCGTTTGTCGAAGGCTAGGTAGTTGACTGACAGCGTAATCCTCTAAGTACTGAGGTGTCTGTCGTCTGCGCCGCGGGCGTTCTACGTTAGGAGGACCGTTTCGTGGAGTGTTCATCATAGGCCATTTCAATATTAATAACACTATATTAATATTACACTAGTTACCCTCCGGCTCGAAGGACCAATTGTAACTGAGGGGTACAATTCCCTGACTGTATTGATAAGTATGGTATCATTAAACCACTACCGATTATGTACTTTAACTACTGGCCACACAGTACATGATATAGATATGATGAACACTTTCCCACCTGATGAAACGAAGTCCACACAAATGTATAAATCGAATATTTTATATAGCAAAGGGTATATACAACGTTCACTTAATGACATTTATGATTTGAATGCACTTGTAAGGCAAATGAGTATTCGTAGGCAAATCAACATTGAATGTCCAATCTCTGGTTACGCAGGGAGCAAGTATACAACCTGGTTCTTTAGGGAACTATAGCGATGGTACTTAAATGATTATAGCTGGATACACTAAAGGGGGTTCCCGCTGGTTGTAAGTCAGTAGGGGGGGGGGGGGTTAGGAGAGCCGCCGGCGATATCCCATCTGGCCAACGATTTCTTGGGAGAATTCAGAGTGCTGAACACGGTGCCCACAGAACCTCGGTCCACAGATGAATACAGCTGGGCCCTCTTGTAGACGGTAGCTGCCGGTCCACAACGAAGAGACGTGAGGCGACCTCACTCGGGGTAGAGCGCCGTCTCACCTGGACTCCTCTCGGGGGGTAGTTCCAACACTCAGCAGTGTTGGCTGTTATCCATGGCATAATCAAAGCACCCAAAGCATGTAGATAATCCAAGCCGTGTAGGGCTCGCCGTCGTCCGGGTAAAGTAATCCAATGTGCAGGTCCACTCGTCCTGGCCCAGAACTCCTCGGATGAGAGCACCACACGTGGTCTGCCCAGCCTGGTTAAGACTCTAGATAACGCCAGGAACGATGGGGGTACTGCTCACTTTATAACTCTAACCGAACGGTGCACCATACATAATAGACTATTATTAACTTAATAGAAATACATCCCACTCGACGGTATAGTGCCAAACTATGACAATTCAACTATTAATCCGCACGATGTTTCAATGCCTATTCTGAGGCCAAGTAGGCCATACTGCACCACACGTGGGTCGTGGGTGAGGCTTCACGTCTGTTACTAGGTTGGAGGGTAAAGGACTAATGGACTAAAAAGAAAGTTCTACTTTACTTGCGCCATATATATATGCGCTGTGAACAAATAGTACCATTCGTATTTCGCCAGACGTATTCCTACGCGGAACCGGGCTTGTAACGACATGTTCGTCGGCACGATTGAACTTGAACCAAGGGGCTTGGCTGCTGGCGCCAGGTTCTTGTCCAATGGTAGAATGAAACTATTATGGGCTGTTAGTAGACTAAAGGGATATTCAGTGTATATGTACAAGGAATATACAAGGGATATCAAACGATATACAAATACTATTAAATATATATCCATAAATAAATATATATATTCGGTTTAATCTGATCCTTCACAACATAGCGCATGTCTGGTGGTAAAAACAAAACATGATTTGAGAATGTGTTAGTTAACTCACCTTGATAGCGGCGATGATTGCCAGCGAATTCTAAAAAGAAGACGATCAAAATATTCAAAAAACCTTGTATGCAATTTATCAAGACTGTGTATATTATATATATATATATGTTTAGAGTAGCAGGAGCTAGAAGTTCAAATATGTCAGTCTTTCAAAGCCCCATTTTTTATATATAACAAAAGGCAGAATGAACATCACTGCCGCCCTGCTGGATTAAATTCTGAATTGCAGGTAGGCCTGAATAAGTATTTACTGTGCAAAATAACCAAAACCAGATAAATAATATCTGTTTTTTTATGAAGCACAGATCATGTTAATTAAGTATTCTGAGTCTGAGCAGACAGAAAACCATCTTACCCTCAGCAAGGGATTACTTTGTGCTGAAGACCCACAATGCAACACAACAACTGGAAGCTAAAATGCCTCACATACAAAACGAAATAAAATAGAGCCATGGCTGTGTCCCAAGTTTAACACAATTGAACTATAATAAAGTATTTGTTAACACTAGTTACAACAATGCTTATGTAACTATTAAAAACGTACATTTTAATCACGAAACAAAATGGCAGAATAACGTTAGCTAGCATGCTAGCTAGCTAACGTTAGTAGCTATAATAATATGCATCACTATTTGCTCAAACAAGCTCCAAACTATTTGCCACGGCACAGAGATAACATTTAGTCAAACGATAACAGCCCGGTGATGGTATCTGAACGGAATCATACTATTCCCATAAGAACTCACTTACCAGTTAAGTACCATCTAGCATGTTAGCTAATAATGCTAACAAGCTTCGTTCTAGCCTACTAGTTGCCACCACGGTAATAATTCACAAAGTAGCATGTAGTCAAACGATGACAGTAAGATTATGGTATGTGAATGGCATAATACATAATATTGTCAATGACTTACCAAGGAGTTTGGCTCAGACTATTTGTCAAGCAGTCAGTGAAGACACCATCCATCGCGCCAAAGTGTTTGAATACCTCAAGTCCCGTGAGATCTTCTAGGTCTCGCGAGTTGCTTAGGACTATACCCTCTCGAAGGGGAGGGGAGGGGGAGGAGGGGAGGGGGAATCTACTAAATTGATTCAACGACAGTTTTTCAAATGTTGAAATGGTATCTGTAATTAAATATTGAATCAACATAGCTTTTTCAACCTCAACCAAAAATAACCAATCTGACTGTACATTGGAGGTGGTTGGGTGGGTGGGGGGGTTGGGTAGGAGGGGTGGGTGGGGGACACTGTACAACTGTACATAAATATTACAGTGACAGTCCAGTTGAGTTAATGGATGGAGGGGGGGGGGGCGTTGACTTGCAACGGATGGACTATAGTGCAGCAATGCAAGTTCAATTCACAGTTATTACTACAGACCGGTGGCACTCACCTCTGTGGTCATGAAATGTTTCGAGAGGCTGGTCAAGGACCACATTTGTGCCTCCCTCCCCAGTGATATGGACCCTATGCAATTTGCATACAGGACAAACAGGTCCACTGACGACGCGGTCTCCCAGGTACTGCACAGCACCCTCTCTCACCTTGACCGTCAGAAGGGGGGCTATGTGAGACTGTTGTTCATACAGCTCAGCGTTCAACACCATAGTCCCCATCACCAGACTGGTGGACAAGCTGATCGAGCTGGGTCTGAGCTCCGCCCTGAGCGCCTGGGTACTGGACTTTCTGAGTCAAAGACCCCAGGCGGTCAGGGTGGGGGGTCAGACCTCCAACACCATCACCCAATTCAATTTCATCAATTTCATCTCTGTGCGTCAGAGTTAATTTTTTTTACAGAGCGCTAGCTGCTCCCTACTTCCAGTCCTTGTGCTAAACTATAGGCTATAGTTGCTTGCTTCCAGCCCTTGTGCTAAGCTATAGCTAGCTGCTCCCTACTGCTTCCAGCCCTTGTGCTAAGCTATATAGCTAGCTGCTCCCTACTGCTTCCAGCCCTTGTGCTAAGCTATAGCTAGCTTCTCCCTACTGCTTCCAGCCCTTGTGCTAAGCTATAGGCTAGCTGGTCCCTATACTGCTTCCAGCCCTTGTGCTAAGCTATAGCTAGCTGGTCCCTATACTGCTTCCAGCCCTTGTGCTAAGCTATAGCTAGCTGCTCCCTACTGCTTCCAGCCCTTGTGCTAAGCTATATGCTAGCTGGTCCCTATACTGCTTCCAGCCCTTGTGCTAAGCTATAGCTAGCTGCTCCCTACTGCTTCCAGCCCTTGTGCTAAGCAGGCTAGCTGGTCCCTATACTGCTTCCAGCCCTTGTGCTAAGCTATAGCTAGCTGGTCCCTATACTGCTTCCAGCCCTTGTGCTAAGCTATAGCTAGCTGCTCCCTACTGCTTCCAGCCCTTGTGCTAAGCTATAGGCTAGCTGGTCCCTATACTGCTTCCAGCCCTTGTGCTAAGCTATAGCTAGCTGCTCCCTACTGCTTCCAGCCCTTATGCTAAGCTATAGGCTAGCTGGTCCCTATACTGCTTCCAGCCCTTGTGCTAAGCTATAGCTAGCTGCTCCCTACTGCTTCCAGCCCTTGTGCTAAGCAGGCTAGCTGGTCCCTATACTGCTTCCAGCCCTTGTGCTAAGCTATAGCTAGCTGGTCCCTATACTGCTTCCAGCCCTTGTGCTAAGCTATAGCTAGCTGCTCCCTACTGCTTCCAGCCCTTATGCTAAGCTATAGGCTAGCTGGTCCCTATACTGCTTCCAGCCCTTGTGCTAAGCTATAGCTAGCTGCTCCCTACTGCTTCCAGCCCTTGTGCTAAGCTATAGGCTAGCTGGTCCCTATACTGCTTCCAGCCCTTGTGCTAAGCTATAGCTAGCTGGTCCCTATACTGCTTCCAGCCCTTGTGCTAAGCTATAGCTAGCTGCTCCCTACTGCTTCCAGCCCTTATGCTAAGCTATATGCTAGCTGGTCCCTATACTGCTTCCAGCCCTTGTGCTAAGCTATAGCTAGCTGCTCCCTACTGCTTCCAGCCCTTGTGCTAAGCAGGCTAGCTGGTCCCTATACTGCTTCCAGCCCTTGTGCTAAGCTATATAGCTTGCTGCTCCCTACTGCTTCCAGCCCTTGTGCTAAGCTATATATCTAGCTGCTCCCTGACACATGCCTCCTCTATTTGAACGACCACATCAAACAAGAGGTGGACGCGGGCAAATACTGCGGCATGGTCATGCTGGACCTACAAAAGGCCTTCGATACTGTCAATCACTCCATTCTGATTGACAAGCTAAAAGCAATTGATTTTGATAGCTTATCAGTGAGCTGGATGCAATCCTACCTGGAGGGGAGAGAACAGATGGTAGAGGTAAACGGTATACTCTATCCCCCCCCCCTCACAGTGAGCTGTGGTGTTCCACAAGGAAGCATACTAGGACCGCTACTCTTCCTAATTTATGCAAATGACATGTCGTCAGCCTGTGACTGCAACTTGTTCCTGTTTGCGGACGACTCAGCCATGCTGGTCTCTGACAAGAACAAGTTGCAGGTTGAAAAAACCCTCAGCTCGGAACTATATAGGCAAAATCTGCATATGGCTCGCTGATAACAAACTATCATTACACATGGGCAAAACAGAGTCCATTCTCTTCGGTTCAAATAACAAACTCAGCAAGACCGACGGCTTCTCAGTTGCAGTGCATGGGTGACAATATTGTCACAAGGAAAGACGAAATTACCTACCTGGGTTCCATCCTAGAGGCAAATCTTTCCTGTGACAAAATGGCATCCAATGTAATAAAAAAAGTCAACCAACGAACTAGATTCTTGTACCGGATCTCCTCTCAAGAAACAAGAATACCCTGAAGACTCTGGCAGGAGCCCTCATTCAATATACTACGACTATGCGTGCACCTCATGGTACCAAAGCACCTCATAGGCGCTTAAATCTAAATTACAAACATCACAAAACAAACTGGTCAGACTACTACTTGACCTTACCCCCAGAACCCACCTCACCCCTGCCCACTTTGACAACCTAGGATGGCTTAGAGTAGACGACAGAGTACAGCAACTTGCAATGGGCCTGGTCTACAAGATACACTATACGACTAAGGTACCCATGTACATGTCAAAATACTTCCCAAAGGTCAGTGAATACCACAACCACTAGAGGAAGCTCAACAAATCATGTTAAACCCAGATTCGGCTCAAACAATGAACTAAACACGTTTCGCAATTATGCCACATCAATGTGGAACGCCCTACCCAAAGCTGTAAAGGAATGTGAATCACTACCCACTTTCAAAAACACCCTTAAAGAACACCTATACGGGATACTGCAATTCGAAACATGGCCCCTACAAATTTACATTTACATTTACATTTAGTCATTTAGCTGACGCTTTTATCCAAAGCGACTTACATGTTCTGTACGACAAGCCATCAGGAAGGGCACAAGCTGAGCAACAATGTTCATCAAAGTGTTGAGTGCTGGTTAGTTTATTAGGACAAGTGCATGACAGTACGGTTAGTTAGGGTTAGATTATTTTTTTTTAATTCAGATAATGGTTGAAGAAGTGCGTCTTTAGTCGACGGCGAAAGATTGGACGTGTTTCGGCTGTCCTAACTGGGGTGGGTATAGTTCATTCCACCATTGTGGGGCAAGGACTGAGAATAGGCGACTTCTCTTTGATGACCCTCCCGGAGCTTGGATAGGAGTAGGTCTGAGGCGGCCAGAAGATGCAGAGCGTAGGGGTCTTGAGGGTGTGTAGTTAGAAACCATTGACCGGAGGTAGGCGGGAGCGGTTCCCTTTGCCGCACGGTATGCTAGGTCGAGGGCCTTGAAGCGGATTCGTGCAGCAATGGGGAGCCAGTGCAGGTCCCTAAGAAGTGGGGTGACATGGGCCGACTTCGGTAGGTTTGAGATCAGGCGGGCCGCTGCGTTCTGAATGAGTTGAAACATTTCCTAACCCAGTTGTCCCCCCCCCACCCCCCCCCCCCCTGCCCAACCCCCCCCCCCCCCCCCCCCCACCTCCAATGTACAGCCCCCCCCCCCCACCCCACCCAACCCCACCCCACCTACCCAACCTCCTCCAATGTATACAGTTTCGACGTCAAATGTATATACACTCTTTTTCTGGACACTTTTTGTATCACAAACAGTACTGTATTTGCAAATCTGGTATGTCATAAATGTATAGATGTAGCAGTACTGTCTAGCTGTAAGTCGTGTACATATGATGAATTGAAAATGGGGGAAGTCTTTCTCTGGTCTGCATCCCCTTAACAATTGTATGTATTGAGCTGTACTGCACTGTACCCATTCTGCAATCTGTTAATAAACTTTTAAATCAATCAATCAATCAATCAATCAATCAATAAATCAATCAATCAATCACATTATAATTACATTGTCATTTAGCTACCGGCAAAAGACACAGATACCTATGCAAGCTGTTCTGCGCATGGGAGGTTCTTATATAAATCGTCATTACACAAAAAAATTACTTTTTCCGCCCTGAAAGACAGGAACAGCAGCAAGACCCGACCCAGTAAGACATTTATATTAAGTCATTGTTTTCAAATAGTCATTATATAATAGAAATCTGCGACTGTCGTCTTGTCTTAAAATTTACATTTCCACGTATTTTACCGTAACAATATGCTAGCGTACATGTTTGTTCGTGCAAAGCAGCTAAAGCAATGAATGTGTTCATGCACACATGTAAGAATTAAGAATGGGAAATTCAGAAATAAAAAGTATACACTTGGTAGAATCAATATGAACAAAACTTTGCATTATATTCGAAAATCATTTAAGGTGTATTGGTGCACACGTGTCCCGCATGTCTTTGGAAAGACCAGATTACTTATTTGCCATGAAAGAGTTCTCTGCAGTATATGACAGCAGTCATAGAGTGTATATTTTCAGCAATACGTTTGTTTAGGTTAAGGTTAAAACTTAGGAGATTTTATCTTTTTTTAAATGTGATAATATTTCCACAGAGGTTGTTACAGCAGGATCTCACTGCCACCTATAGTATAGCGGCGCCTATGTACATGTATGTACCACGTGGATGGTTTGCAGGTTATTGTTACGAGACCGCCGCCATCTTATGACCGCCGCCATCTTATGAGTGAAAACAAACGAATTTCTACCATCAAATGGCATTTCACTATTTCGAAAGCCTTTCTAGGCGAGATATGCGTCAAATAAGCTTGCCCTGATTGACTTGTCCAAATTGGTTCAGTTATCTGCAATATTGGCTGAGATATATTAAACAGATTTGTTTGCGGTTTTTTGATAATCATGTCCTTAATTTGCATATAAATGATACATGGGACACTCTGACAACTTTCAAATCTAGAAACACTGGTTAGAAGTATATTTCCGGGGGGTGCATGATACCCCCCTCTATCCTAAAGATGATTAAAGCCCAACCTCCAGGTTAAACCCTACTGATCAATTATGGGTAGTTTACATCATTGGTATATAATTTCATTATTTATTTTTTTCCATTTGACACCGGAAATGCCACTCTGAAAGAGTTAAAAAGGTCCACGCACAAATAACATGCACGTGCGAATCAAAAAAGCTTATCAAACGCCGACGTCACTACAGCCAGGTGCATATTAATGAGCCGAATCTAAAAGCTAGCACGGCCGTGACGTCACTTCAGGAAATGCCTTGCCCGTCCGGGTCATAGTACTAGTTCAATGGTGGCCCACTAGGTGCATCACAGTTAGCCTATATAGTATATAGCTCCGCCGTCCCTGCTGCCTACAGTCAGGACCACTACACTGACGTTAGCCTATGGTTCTCTCCTCTTTGTGTGCCCCCGTCCTCGCGGGTGTCCTGCGGAGGAGCTTGTGGACGCGACAACAGCGGCGGCCGTTGTTAGCTCATAGCTATCGTGAACCACTAGCCTTTACGGGCTCGAGCACCCTACAGCATAGACATCTATATTCTATTATAGATATCTATGCCCTACAGGCTGCCACCATTGTCGCCGTTGTCGCGTCCATGGCCCCCCGGCAGGGTACCCGTGGGGACGGGGTGTACAGAGAGGAGAGAACCATTTTGGGTCGGCCGTTCATGCCGGCCAGCGAGCCGGATGTCGGGATATTTTGTCAGCACAATAGCTACCAAGCTAAGCTATGTTAGCTACTAACGTTATAAACACAATATGTGTACAACGACACAATGATTTACATTATTACAAATATGGTAACGTGGTTGTGGCTTTAGAGATGGGTGGCTATAATCACGGAGCAATAGTGTTAGGTGAAACAGATACATTTTCATTCGGCTAGTAGTAGCAAGCATATATCAGTGCCATGCCACTAGCTGTGTGTGACTCTCAGCGCCCCCTGGTGCCCTGCACCTGTTGTGACGATCATTTCGATTACATATGAACCATTGATTAAAATATGCACGTGCGGTGATTGTGTTGGGCAGACAAAATGTTTGATAAAAACGCTAAAACTGGGTCAATTTCAATACTTTTTTTCCCCATTCTTCATGAAAGTCACTGTTGGCCTAGTCCACATTGTTTATTGAACAAAAATACAACAGAAGGTTTTGTAGATACAGTACTGAATTCTGCCATCCGGACGCATGCAATTTGAAATATGATTATAGAATATAAAATATCAGGCCTAAAATGGTTATGCGGTTAAAATGCGATTAATTAGATAAATTTTTTTAATTGCCTGACGGCACTAGAAATAACCTTTTTTGAAGTTTATTTGTGCTTCACTTCCACTTATTTTGTCTCAACAGTTTGGATTGCAGTTCCGCTTCATCAGTTGCAACATTTAGCCTATCTGCAGATTTAGGACAGGTTATATACACATGCACACACACAGAACTTCCTGGAATTGTTAGATGTAACATGAGATTTGAGGGAATACTTAACTTCTGAAAAATGCCTGGTCATACATGTAAATGTAAGTCCTGTGGCCTGTCATTCAAATCGCTTAAACGTTATGTTGACCATCAGTTACTTCATAGACATGAAGCAAACAAGCAATTCCCTTGTGGTGTGGCTGACTGCAAACATCAGTTTCTGAAGTATACTGCTTTGAAAAAACATATGTACCGTGACCACAGGACCATCTCTGCTTCACAAAGAAATGATATAGGATGTTCATTCAAATGCGAGGCCGCAAGTTGTCAGGAGCAATATACTAATCTCAGGGATGTCATTGCACATCTAAAATTGCATATATTGAAAAAAGAGACAGTAAAATGTCCATTTGCAAATTGTGACAAAACCTATAAAGTAAAATCATCATTCACTAGCCATATCGCACGGTTGCATATTAATCAAACAGAGTTGTTTGTAACCCCTGGCCCTACACAATCGCAGTCTACTCAGGATTCCGCTGAGGTGCAAAGGGATTTAGATGAAAGTCATGTAGCAAGTTCATCTGACGACATGCCAGATGACACTGAAATGAGAGCCCTGTATCAAAAAAATCTATGCCTTTTTTACATGCGTCTGCAGGCTAAATGCCTCATTCCATCATCAACAATACAGATTATTGTTGAAGAAATTGACAGTTTGAATGATGCGTGTCATCGGTACACTAAGAAGGAATTCAAAAAGTTAATGGGAGCTAAAACAAACTTGTCTGAGACTGATATTGACAGTGTTTTGAGTATTTTGGGAGAAGCAGATTTGCATTCGCTGTGCAGCTCTCACCTTTCCACTGGGCACAGAAGAAAGATGTTCTTCCAAAATAACTTTTCATATGTGCACCCACAGGCTATTTATCTTGGCACAGACGAGAATAGAAGGGAGTGCTATGCACAATATATCCCACTTCAGGATACTTTACGATCCATGTTAAAAGACCCAGTTGTGTGGCAACAGTGTGTGAAGCCACAAAATAATGCTGCTTCTACTAATGTGTTCACTGATATTTGCGATGGATCTGTTTTCAAGTCCAACGACTTATTCATGGAGCCAGGTATAAGCTTAAAGCTTATCTTGTACCAGGATGCATTTGAGGTAGTGAACCCTCTTGGATCATCAAAGAAGAAGCACAAAATTGTAGGAGTTTACTTTACACTTGCCAACTTCGAGGCCATCTATCGTTCTAGTGTTGACAACTTGCAGCTTTTGCTTCTGTGTCCTGAGAGGTACTTTAAGTACTTTGCACATGAAAAGTTGTTTGCACGGATGCTGTCAGATATTAGAGAACTTGAGAGGCATGGACTGGTCACTTCATCTGGCCAGGTGGTGCGGGCAACAGTCATATGTATTCTGGGGGACAATTTAGGCTCTCACTCGATCGGTGGCTTTACTGAGAATTTCAGTACTGCAAGTCACTGCTGCAGGTATTGCTTAGTCCCTACAAATAAAATGGACAACCCGACAGACCGGTTTCCGGTAAGAACAGTTGAGACCTACAAGGAAGCACTGCGACAACTACAGGACTCTGAGGCAACACATGTAAAGGGACTCAAGTTTGACTCTGTTTTCAACTCTCTTAAGTATTTCCATGTATGCCAGCCAGGGCTCCCACCATGCATAGGCCATGACTTGTTTGAAGGCGTAGTAGCCTATGACCTTACCCTTTACTTGAGGTATTTTGTAAAGGTGAAGAAATGGTTCACATACACACAGCTGAACCGACGAATCGCACAGTTCAAATATGTGGGTTCTGATGCTGGTTCTGCTCCTTGTGAAGTAAGTATAAGTGGTATGAAGATTGGTGGTCAGGCGGCTGAGAATTGGTGTCTTTTGAGACTTCTACCAGTGATTATTGGGGATAAGATGTCGGATACTAAGGATCCAGTGTGGCAGTTACTGATCTTGCTGAAAGAGCTTTGTGAGTTGGTCTGTGCCCCCAAGATATCTGTACCTCAAATCTGTTTCCTCAATGTTCAGATTCAAGATTATCTTGAAACAAGGAAACAACTATTTCCCACAGAGAAACTCAAACCAAAACATCACTACCTCGTCCACTATCCCTCTTTGATCGTGAAACTTGGTCCGCTCATACGGTTGTGGACGATGAGGTTTGAGAGCAAACACTCATACTTCAAAAGATGCATAAGGAGGACACAGAACTTCAAAAATGTGTGTAAGACACTTGCAAACAATCATCAGCTGCTTCAGTCATATCTGAACTCCAGCTCTTTCTTTCCTGCAACTTTGCAAGTAAAAAACATGTTTCCTTACCACACTGACTTGTACAGTGACCAAGTGCGTGATGCGGTTAAAGCAAGCTCGCTCCCACATCCTGAGTTGGTGTCCACAGAAGTGCAGTGGAAGGGTACCCTGTATAGGAAAGGCTATTTTCTATGCATTAAGAATGAAGAGTCAGTGGAATTTGGACAAATTGAGCTCATTCTGATGAAGGAAAACAAGTGTGTGTACTTCCTGGTGATACCACACTCGTCATCCTATCTGGCAGAGTATGGCCTCTATAACCTTGGAGAAGCAGCTAGACAAATGGTTTGCATCAATGCTGAACAGTGTTTGGACTTTTATCCACTAGCTGCATATAGTCTATGTGGAATGACAGTCCTGTCCCTTAAACACAGTGTTCTGGATCAGTAGCTTACTGAATTCGCTACTGACGATATATGGGGTGGCTGATTAGTTGGGGAGGGGATGGGAATCTCAGTTATATTTGATCTTGATTCTTGGGAGTAATGATTTGATTCATAATTGATTGGGTACATACATTCTAAATTCTAAATTGCTGCACGAGGCATATATAACATGTAGTATAGGCATCCAAATCATTCTCATACACACACACACACACACACACACACACACACACACACACACACACACACACACACACACACACACACACACACACACACACACACACACTGAGGACAGACTCAGGCAAAGTGGCAGGATAGGTGTCAGCAGTTGGGCGTTCAGTGTCTTCACACACTTCCACACACTGCAAGGAGGAGCTGGCATCAAACAGCTGTGCCCCTCAGCCAATGGCATCCCAGGTGAGCCAATAAAAACAGCCGTATTTATTTAGCATTGAACTACCATCCTAAACATCTTTCATTACTGTTTTTTTTTTTAATCTACTTTTTCTGCCTTTTCTGTGATTTTTCTCCCCATCCCAATTTACCTCTTGTGCCAATTCTCCCTCCCCTGTCCTGATTGTTGCTTGCATATGCCCCCCACTGGTCGGTTGTAGGGAGGATCGAAGCCTTGCATCACATGTCCCCTCTGATACATGTGGAGGCAGCCTGTCGCATCTTTTCACCTGCTAGCTTTTAGCTAAATCTGGGCTCAAGCTGTGTTTATCTTTCTTTGTAGTCATGGGTGACCTGGCCAGTTACATAAATGCCGTGCTTCCAGGCTCTGGACTACAACCTTTACTACTGGATTTACTTGACGGCCTCGGAGTGACTAGTGTGGACGATCTACAGTTTTTGCAACCGCATGAACTTGAAGGTGTACTGAAGCCGGTGGAATCCAGAAAGTTACTTGCTCATGCCAAGCGTAAGTGAAACATTGACTGTCACTCTATTTGAGCATGTCTTCATTTTTATATAGTAGAGTGTATGTCAAACTGACTTTTGTTTAACAAAATGGGATTAATAAAGTATCTATCTTTAGGTTACAACCGCAGAGAATCGGAAGAAGATTCCAGTAGCCCGTCTACAGCCTTTCCTGCCAGTTCAGGCATTTTTTCTTCTAGCGGCAGTAAGTAAAACCATTGTGCACACTTTCCTTTCAAATGACAATACTTGAGAGGTCTGTTACGACCAGAAAGGAGATTGCACTGTGCTCATTACATAATTAGCTGCTGCCTTAATGAGGTACACATGGAATGAGTTCAAGTATTAGGGTTCTAATGGGTTCTCCTATTAAGGGGGGGGGGGGTAGGCTCCCAGATATACACAGTACATTTCACAGAGTAAATTTTACTCAAACTGAGTAAATTGTACTCAAACTGAGTACATTTTACTCAAACTGGTTTGGGTAAAATCTTACTCAGTTTGAGTCAAATGTACTCAGTTTGAGTAGAATTTACTCTGTGAAATGTACTGTGTACTTTTTTTTTTGTTATAACCTCTGCATTTGTCATGTCTCGATGGTAATCAATAAATTATGATGTCAAATCAAAATCCATAATGGATAAGGGGTCAGGGGAAGATTTACCTCCACCCAATCAAAACTCAAACCAGCAGGTTTAATTGGACGGCCTAGTTGTGCGTCAGAAGCCGAACCAGAATGCACCTATCATCATAATCTATTGATTACCATCGAGACATTATGACAAATGCAGAGATTATAATAAAAAGTACATAGAAATCTGGGAGCCTACCCCCCTTAAATACACTGATTTAAGCTTCAAATTTGAGTTTCATATTGTGGGCTCAATTTGTTGCCGTCTTCACTGTTAACATCCAACCATGGTCACACTGAGTAGTGTACTTGCAGAGGTGGTGGTCCAAACAATATGATAATACTCCTCTGTGCCTGTTTTGAAAATAACGTTATCATTCACTACCATTTTGGACCCCTCTACAGACTTTCCCAACAACACTCCAGACAGAAATGCGGATGCGCTGTTTGACTCCTGCTCGCCTACAAGCTCCTTGTCACCTCCGTTCACGCCAAGACTATGCCCCATCACAAATAAACGTGCGTACATTTACCATGTATACTGTTGGGGATGTTGAATTCAATTGGTAAATGGTCGGCCCAAAACTGTTCTTACTGACTATGTAAATGTGTTTAAAAAGAAAATAAACACCTGTCATACAGAATGGCACTATTCTAAAATGGTTCAATGTATGTTAAAAAACAACACATGAATTGAAAGCAGACATTCTGAACTTTTACCTCATAGTTCATTGTTTCATTTAAAATATAAATGATATTGTCTCAGAGGCAAAACAACCAATCTCTCATATCTGTGCTAATTATGGCTTACTGTATTCCAGGTCTGCCGATGTCCTCATTGTCCTCCACCAATGAGTGCTCCATCAGCCGTGAGAAGGGAACAGCAGCACTGGACAATAACTGGCACTTCAGTTTCAAGATACAGTGGAACATCATGCCGTCGAATATACAAAAAATATTGGAGAATAAAGAGCGGCCAACGGCGAGGGATAGAAGAGAAATAGTCAGGTTGATTTCCGCAGAAATCCTGGTTGTCTGCAAACATCCTCAAAAGAAACATTTGAATGAAATTGCCCGCAAGATGGTACAAGAGTATCCTAAGTCATTCAAGGATGTGATTGAGGATCAAGTCATAGGTAGTGGCTACGATGCTCTAGCAAAACAACTACAATGCAGAGTGGACAACCACAAAAGGATAGGTCCACCAACGACGACTCCCAGCAGTGTTGACAAGGGAAAGACACGAAGGAAAATGTCTTATGGATGTGTGAACCCAGAACCTCAACTGCGTGCTGCAAATGATGAATCACAGACGAAGATGAAAGAGGACCTACATAAAATGTTTGAGGAAAATGAGAAAGATGAGAAGAAAATAGAAGCATTGATGACTAACACGTTTGCCTCCCAGAGAAGAGATGTCCTAGATGAGAAAGACACACGGACTTTGAAAAAAGAATGGCCCTATCTTTTCAACACAACTGGCTTGAAGGCTCATTTCAATGAACTGACTGGGGTCCAGATAAATGAAGAATTCCAAGAGGCCATGAATGTAAAATACAAAAGAGTCCTGGGATTTTTCAAGTGTCTGCGCCCAGAAAGAGATAGTGTTGCAGGAAAACTCCAACCTCAAATCCAGGCTGCGGGTTGTGATGACTCCGTTGGGACTGTCTTACTGCTTTTAGCTCACTTCAAAGAAGACCAAAACAAGATGCTCATAAATGTTGACGATACCGATCTTGCAGCAGATGTGAACTCTCAGGATCTTCCCACAACCCCATGCATATTGCTGTGTGGTAAGTTAAGTAAAGGATAATGTATAGCTATACTCTGTCATTGTCGCAAAATAATTGACAGACACTGCGTTCTGGAACACCGAGGCACAGCCGAGGTGTTCTAAACCCAGTGAAGGTCAATTATTTTGCGACATTGACAGAGTATAGCTATACATTATCCCGCTTATTACATGGCTAACTTACTAACAATATACCTAATTCATTTTACACCATCGACAAGATGAGATCAAATGCAGACTCAGTTGTTCTGTGGCTCCTCTGTCATCGCCGGCACCCGGCAGGTGTGTGGACTTGATTGCACTGATGTAGTGCAGTTGTGCATAATGGTAATGCTTAGCTTTCGTGACTGCGATCAAAATGCTTGATTGTGATTGGTCAATAGCGCTCTGTTGCCCCTGACAGCGGTCATTATTGCGCGTTGCCCATGACAGCGGTGAATTATCGAAAAATAAATGTTTTTTTTTATCTACTTTTTCTCCCCATTTTTCAATTTTTCTCCCGTCCCCAATTTCGTATTGTCCAATTACCCTACCCTTCCCCCTACCCTCCCCTGTCTCGAACGCTGTTAGGCCATGCCTCCCACAAGCCGGCTGCAATGTGGACAAAGCCTTGCATCACGTGTCCCCTCCGGTACTCAAGGAGGCAGCCGTCGCATCTTTTCACCTGCACAGCGTGATCTCTCAGCGGCGAGGGTCTGCGTGGGAGAGACACGCCGCCCTCGTTGCTTCCTGATTCTACTGCGCAGGCGCACCAACCGACCTGTAGGAGTCGCTGTCCACAACGTCCAATCCCCACCCACCAGCTTCCCACCCCCTAATACTGCCAATTGTATTAGTATGAACAACCAGCCAAGCTGGTAGCAACGCCGAGAGCTGGGCTCGAACCCAGCATCTCCTGCATTGGTGGCAAACGCCTTGCCCACTGCGCCACCTAGCCGCCCGCATTTTGGCTAATGTTAAAACTTGTCAGCTCAGTTTTGTCTATTTTTCTGTGTGTGTGTGTGTGTGCGCGTGTGTCTGTCATACCTTCACAGGACAAAGCCCACTGACTGCATCTGTCTTCATGGTAGCAGTGGACCAGGTGGTGGTCAATGATGGAGTCTCAACGTTCACTGAAGCGGTCAATGCCATGTTCATGATCTATTATGCCCTCAACATCGACTATCCTGTAGAGCTGGGTGCAACAATGGAGTTTCTTCAAAGGTAATTGTATATTTTTTTCATCTTTTTATTCATTTACCAGCATAATGAACTTTTTTTTTTTTTTTTTTTTTTTATCTTTTTCTCCCTCCATTTTCCTCCGATTTTCTCCCATCCCAATGTTAGTCGTATGCCAATTCCCAGTCCCTTCCTGGTCGCTGCGCACTTACCCCCCACAGTCAGATCATCTGGGAGAGTGGAGGCTACCACGTGCTTCCTCCGACACACGTCCAGCCAATCACCGCTTCTTTTCACCTGGCAGCGCGGATTCTCATCGAGAGGGCGTAGCGTGTGGGAGGATCACACTATCCCCCTCAAGTCCTATCCGCGCTTAGCAGGCGCCCCGACCGAACTGTAGGAGTCGCTGTTTACAACGACCCGGACCCACCCCGCCAGCTTCTCCCACCCTCTAATACAGCCAATTGTATTAGTGCAGACGGCCAGCCAAGCTGGTGACAACCCCGGAGCTGTGAGCTGGATTCGAACAGGCGAATCCAGCTCACAGCTCCGGGGTTGGTGACGAACGCAATCTCCGCTCGGCCACCTAACCGCAGCATAATGAACTTTTAATCATAAAGTCCTTGTAGCAGTTTGAGAGTGAATCAATGCAGTGCAGAAGGCAGGGCATGAGTGACAGAGCCCATTCTTTCAAACATTCATTGAGAGCAGCACACACATAGGCTATAGCAGTATCACGGTATGCAGCCAAGGCCCACCAATGTGAGAATGAACGGAATTGTGTAAATGTACACCATTTGATAACGATGTCAATCCTTTTATGTACCACTCCTCTACAGATGCATGTTCAAGATAAATCCGGACAAGGGCCCAAAAGTCCACAAACAAGGCAATAAGAAGTGTCTCGCAGTCAATCCCAAGGTCCTGTCACTCATATCGAAGATATCAGAGCATGACTGGCTGGAATGACTGGTGAGTTTGCTGTTAATTCATTTGATTACTTGTGATTTATTTCATGTCCCTTTTTTCAAAACTATTTGGCAGGTGATCGGATCAACCTCTATTCAGGTAAATCTAATTCTTTCCACCACAAGGTCGGGAGTAAAGCGAATACAGTTTCCACAGGAAAAAAAACCTTCAGTGCTGTTCTTTGCTCTTCCAATTAAGAAACTCATTTCATTTCAGATATAACTAATGTTAATAGCAGCATCTACGCTAACCTCCGCCATTGGTGTTTTGAAATGAACAGTTGCTTCTCACTGTTGTCACACCTAAACCACCTCTTCTCGTAGATTACAAACTTCTCTCTATGGAGATTTGCCAGAATGATGTGGGCAGTGAAACGTGAGCTCACAAGATTAGAATGGTCTCATGTCCAAATTCTGAAGATTTGGACATCAATCTGATGCAATTTCTTCTTTATTTCTCCATGAGGTTGATTGAAATAGTATTTCTGTTTGTGTGTATTACAGATAATCCAGAGCCATCAGGACTAAAATGAAGCGAAACAAGATACAGCAGCACTGGAAGAAAGAGGATGAATAACATTCTTGTTTTCAGTTCAGTTAATTTTTATATTGGACACATGACAATGGTCATAAATCGCAAGTTTTACCAGCTGCTGTTGCAGCATTGTCCGAAAAGGGCTAGGGAGAAGCACTATATAGCTTGCCGGGCCTACGCCTGAAGACTCCCATTTTTTATACACATATATACCTGCACATATTCATACATGATACATATTCATACATGATGTTTATAGCATTGTTCTGTATATACTGTATACATACACATATACACACACGCATATATATTTATCCCATAAATACTGTATCATATTATAAATAATAAGCTGTACACCAACTGGGGTGCTCTTTGCCATGGATATGTATGTGTGTGTATGTATATATATATATATATATATATATATATATATATATATATATATATATATATATATATATATATATATATCCATACACACATGGCAAAGAGCACCCCATAGTTGGTATACACAGCTTATTTACAATATGATTAATAAATTAGTGTTGGCATGTATATAAAGTGATATACAGTACATATACACATTATAGTATATTATGGTTGAGCACTTTGGTTCCGCACGGACGTTTACACTGTTATAGAATACAGCACTGACCATCACCAACCGTAACTTAGGGGTTAGAGTTAGAGGTGGTCTAGGTCTGGTTAGGGGTTAGAGTCAGAGGTGGTCTAGGTCTGGTTAATAGAGGCCATAACCAGACCTAGACCACCTCTAACTCTAACCCCTAACCAGACCTAGACCACCTCTAACTCTAACCACTAACCAGACCTCTTCCATGTGGCACTTTAACAGTACACTGACCTCAGAATGTATATTTTTATGCAAGCAGATTGCAATCAGTGTGTACTACTAGTACTACTGTATTTAGTTTACAGTATCATGTTGTTATAGAATAAACCGCTGCCAGCAGCAGCCCAGCACTGACCAATGACCATCACCAAACTTAACTTAGGTGTTAGAGTCAGAGCCTAGGTGGTCTAGGTCTGGTTAGGGGTTAGAGTCAGAGGTGGTCTAGGTCTGGTTAATAGAGGCCATAACCAGACCTAGACCACCTCTAACTCTAACCCCTAACCAGACCTAGACCACCTCTAACTCTAACCACTAACCAGACCTCTTCCATGTGGCACTTTAACAGTACACTGACATCAGAATGTATGTTTTTATGCAAGCAGATTACAATCAGTGTGTACTACTGTGTTTAGTTTACAGTATCATGTTGTTATAGAATAAACCGCTGCCAGCAGCAGCCCAGCACTGACCAATGACCATCACCAAACTTAACTTGGGGGTTAGAGTAAGAGCCTAGGTGGTCTAGGTCTGGTTAGGGGTTAGAGTCAGAGAGGTGGTCTTGGTCTGGTTAGGGGTTAGAGTCAGAGGTGGTCTAGGTCTGGTTAATAGAGGCCATAACCAGACCTCTAGACCATCTCTAACTCTAACCCCTAACCAAACCTAGACCACCTCTAAATCTAACCCCTAACCAGACCTTCCATCACCATGTGGCACTTTACACAACAACCTCAAAATGTGATTTATCATTTTATGTTTATGCAAGCAGATTGCAATCAGATTGCTACTGTGTGTACTATACACTATTGTACTGTACTATTATCTACTCAAGTTCAACTACTACTGTGTTTGTTTGTTTACAAAACACAGTATCCTGTTAGTGTTGTTGACACTGTTACACTGGCTGCTGTTACTGTTATTTAATATTTTCAAATAAATCGCTGCCAGGTGAGCAAGGCCAGACATAATGTGACTGTCTTATTAAGTTATTTCTCCATTCACAGATCGACAGTGAGTGCTGCACCCTTCCTGTTTATTACTTGTGCCGCCGACTCAGATTCCCCTATAGGTTAAAAAATAAATACGCAATTTAAATCAGAATATGTTCCATGTTGACTATTTCTGACTTCTGCCAAGTTTTTTTCCATTGACTAAAAATAGACAAAAATGTCATCCGTTTACTAAAATGCTCAGACATTTTAGTTGACTAAAACTGACTAAACGAAAAAAATAAATGAAAATGACTAAATATGATAAACGAAAAAGGAGCACTTGACACATTACTAAGACTAAAACTAAAATGAAAATAGCTGCCAAAATGAACACTGGTTTACAGTGACATTCCATATAAATGTTGTGATTTCCATATAAAATGTTGTGCTAATAAATACCGCTCTCCTTCGAGACACCACCGCCGACTCATCTCTCAGCACTATACAATATTATGCTAGATATAGTCGTTTCCTTTTCACCATTGGCAGATTATCATCCACATTGGAGAATAGAGCTTTTAAATGCTTATTTCTACTTTTGACACATTAACTGTACTGACTTTTACAAGGTATATCAACTGTATATATCAACTGTATGTACTCCAAATATACTGAGAAGAGTGCTTGCTTGTGGGTTGTTGAACTGGAGTGCAGCTGAGACCATGCAAAATGAATACTTAACCCATTTAGACATAAAACGCCTGCTAAAAACTCCTATTAAAACCTATGCAATTAGGTTTTTTTGGAAAGATTTTCAGAATTGTCAGTTAATAAAACCTTTTATATCAGCCTCTGGAGCAGATTGAAACATGAAATGAAAACCGATAGATTAGAACTTGGGCTTTTATTTGAACATCATTCATTTTCCCTAATGTGCATTGACATTTAAAAAAGAAAAATTTCTTGTCCAGATACTTTTAAAGGGATTTCAAATAATAGGTCATTTGAATGTAATTTTGAATTTGTATACAGCAGTTGGGCTGTAAAAATACAGAGAATATATAGCAAATATCTGTAAAAAAAAATTCACTGCTGAACTTTGTGTTCTGTCACTTAATTGAAGGAGTTTGATTGTAATCATTTTGGAAAAACCTGTAGAATAACAGTGTTTCACTGCTGAACGAAGTTCTGTCACTTAATTGAATGAGTTTGATTGTAATAATTATGGGGAAACCTGTAAAATAACAGTGTTTCACTGCTGAACTTAAGTTATGTCACTTAATTGAAGGTGTTTCATCGTAAATGTAGGAAAAACCTGTGAAATAACAGTGTTTCACTGCTGAACTTTAAGTTCTGTCACTTAATTGAAGGAGTTTGATTGTAATCATTTTGGAAAAACCTGTAGAATAACAGTGTTTCACTGCTGAACGAAGTTCTGTCACTTAATTGAATGAGTTTGATTGTAATAATTATGGGGAAACCTGTAAAATAACAGTGTTTCACTGCTGAACTTAAGTTATGTCACTTAATTGAAGGTGTTTGATCGTAATAATTTAGGAAAATACTGTCAAAAGACAGTATTTCACTGCTGAACTTTTAGTTATGTCACTTAATTGAAGGTGTTTCATCATAAATGTAGGAAAAACCTGCCAAATAACAGCGTTTCACTGCTGAACGAAGTTCTGTCACTTAATTGAAGGAGTTTGATTGTAATAATTATGGGGAAACCTGTAAAATAACAGTGTTTCACTGCTGAACTTAAGTTATGTCACTTAATTGAAGGTGTTTCATCGTAAATGTAGGAAAAACCTGTGAAATAACAGTGTTTCACTGCTGAACTTTAAGTTCTGTCACTTAATTGAAGGTGTTTGATTGTAATAATTTAGGAAAATACTGTCAAATGACAGTATTTCACTGCTGAACTTTTAGTTATGTCACTTAATTGAAGGTGTTTCATCATAAATGTAGGAAAAACCTGCCAAATAACAGCGTTTCACTGCTGAACGAAGTTCTGTCACTTAATTGAAGGAGTTTGATTGTAATAATTATGGGGAAACCTGTAAAATAACAGTGTTTCACTGCTGAACTTAAGTTATGTCACTTAATTGAAGGTGTTTCATCGTAAATGTAGGAAAAACCTGTGAAATAACAGTGTTTATACAACGGCATGCAAATTTCTCGATTCTGATTGGCCATTCACACGTCTTTATTGGTAACAATCCACGGTCCTGGGCTCAGGACCCGCCCACAACCAAATCACATAACCCTCCCCGGCTCACTCCGGGAGAAAACAGGATCGCGGAGAACAAATGGTTATGTTGAAAGCACCATAACGACTAAATATGAAGCGATTCTGTCAAGGGGAATGTGTTAGTATTTTAAACAATGTTGGATGATGTAATTGATGGGTCTTGACTCAATCTAGAACAAAAGAAAAATCGCGGATTGATTGATAGATTAATTGATTGATTTAAATTTCTTCCTTCCTACTTTCCGACTGCAGCGTTCTCTCTCACACTGTCCGACGCTGGCGTACCCACAAACACACACATACACACACACACACACACACACACACACACACACACACACATACACACACACACACACACACGCACACACACACTGTGACACACACACACACACACACACACACACACACGCACACACACACACACACACTCCTGTCTGCAACAGCGGGGGAGTCAGACTGAGAGAGAAGCAGCGCTGTTTTAAGTGAGCATGGTCTATTGAATTGATTGATTGGTTGATTGCTAATTGTATTACTGTACCCCTGGTTTCCAACTGGTTAAGTTTAGGCTAAAAGAAATAAATAAAAAAATAGGGCGAAGAAAACGTTTTTTTCCTATAGGGCAAAGAAAACGTTTTAATAAATTTTCAATCAATCATTCCAATAATACACAGTTGGATGTGTTAGTTGGTTGGATGCACTTCAAGCTGCTTCCACATGAGGCAACTTCTCTCAATCATTCCAATAATACACAGTTGGATGTGTTAGTTTGGTTGGATGCACTTCAAGCTGCTTCCACATGGAGTTGTGGGAACTACTTTTTCTGGCGGATGGTTTTTTCAATAAATCTTCGATTAATGTGTGTTTATTGTATAGAAATAAGGTTGGATGAATCTGGCAGTTGTATAAAAGCTTTACACCATGTGCAGTCGTGATTTGTGACCAATAAACCATGCCTAGGGGGGTCTAACGACCCTCGGCTGCGCCTCGGGCCTAACAACCACCCCTAGGCATGGTTTATTGGTCACAAACCACTCCTGCGTGTGATGTAATGCTTAATTCACTGCTGAACGAAGTTCTGTCACTTAAGGGGAGACACTGCAGGTGAATAGGGTAAAATAATTAACTAATAGATATCACAATGAAACTTCCCCAGTTGATTACTTATATTAAGACAAGACTTTTTTGTATTACAAGTTTTCTGAAATTGTATGTTTAAATATGCAAATGAGGCATAATCTACTTAAATATGCACAAATTTGCATATAATTCCAGGACAGAAATCTGAACATTGGATAAAGCCATTTTCAAAATTATAGTTTCATTTTGTTGACATATTAGAGCCAAAGGTTATTACAGAGGGGATTTTGGATATCTCTTTTTATCACTCCATAAATCAGAAAATACTCCATTCAGTCCATTTTTATGGTAAAATTCCATATTTCGCCATGTTTTTAGGAATGAAATGTGATATAAATCAGGGTATGAATGCGATATCAACAAACCCTTCTGTAAATACCTTCAGAACATATATATGAATAGAACTGGAGGGTTTGGTGTATGTAAGTGCTACTGAAGTGGAGATTTCTGGCTCAGAGTATGAGGAAAAACTCTTAAAACTCATTTTTGGGAAAACGCCTTCAAAGTTTTGTATTGTAAAATGCCATACTTTTTTTTTTAAACAGATATTTACAAACACAATACCTAATCAAACCATTAGTAATAGACAACCTAAACACATGCCTGATAACTGAATAATAATAATAATGATGTTATTGAACTGAACAGAACTACACACAGGCTACAAACAGTGTAGTACAGTGTAGTACCCCCTAATAGGCAAAACATATTTGAATAGATATCACTATGAAACTTTCCCAATTTGTTATGTACATATAAACTAAGAAAAAATATATTGCAAGTTTTCTGAAATTTATGTTTATATATGCAAATGAGGCACTTCCCCATTAAATATGTGCAAATTTATGGATGCAATAAGGCAAAATGATGTAAAATAAACAACTAAATGTGTGTTATTGACGTTTTATTGTCACTAGTTTCATAGAAGACATGTTTAGGAAGCAAAATATAACAAAATCTCAAAATCAACAAAAAAAGTATATTTGACTATTCACCTGCAGTGTCTCGCCTTAATTGAAGGAGTTTGATTGTAATAATTATGGGGAAACCTGTAAAATAACAGTGTTTCACTGCTGAACTTAAGTTATGTCACTTAATTGAAGGTGTTTCATCGTAAATGTAGGAAAAACCTGTGAAATAACAGTGTTTCACTGCTGAACTTTAAGTTCTGTCACTTAATTGAAGGAGTTTGATCGTAATAATTTAGGAAAATACTGTCAAATGACAGTATTTCACTGCTGAACTTTTAGTTATGTCACTTAATTGAAGGTGTTTCATCATAAATGTAGGAAAAACCTGCCAAATAACAGCGTTTCACTGCTGAACGAAGTTCTGTCACTTAATTGAAGGAGTTTGATTGTAATAATTATGGGGAAACCTGTAAAATAACAGTATTTCACTGCTGAACTTTTAGTTATGTCACTTAATTGAAGGTGTTTCATCATAAATGTAGGAAAAACCTGTGAAATAACAGTGTTTCACTGCTGAACTTTAAGTTCTGTCACTTTATTGAAGGAGTTTGATCGTATTTTTTTTAAATACTGAAAGTTGCCTTATTTTCACATTCAGTAAAATGATGAGTATCTTATGTGTTTTTACATACAATTCAATGTAATTTAACATTCAACACAATTAAGCAAATACATGTATTTAAAAAGAATTACCTGTAGAATAACTGAAGGTTTTTACTGTTTTTTAATTATATTATTCTCTTTTTTAACATTATTTAACATTACATTTAAAGTTTAACAGCAAAAAAACAGAAAGTTGCCTTATTTTCACATACAGTAAAATGATGTATATTCTAGGTGTTTTACATGTAATTTAACATTCAAGACAATTAAGCAATGGAATAATCCTGTAAAAAAAAGATAATTTCTTATTAAATCAATCTACAGATTACAACCTTTATTTAATGGTTAATATTTGTATTAAAGGTTATTTACTGTATTTTTATGGAATTTCCTGTATTTTTATGGGATTTACACTTAAAGTAGAAAAACAAAAGTAATCTGTAAAATAATACATTGAAAGTCCTGTAAAAATAATTTTTTTTTTAAGAGTGTAGCGTATTTTGCCGATGGTGCACGCTGATCTAGTGCCTCTGTGGCTCTGCTGGTTTGTCACGGTGAGATTCATGTGGCGGAACTTTGGTGTATGTGTGTGTGCTCTGATGAATGAGAACTGCTGTCTTGTCCCGTTGTGTGCATAGGTATCTATATAGAACACTAGATAGCTTACCCGCGCTGCCGGCCAATGTAGAGCGACGTCGTCGTAGGGCGTCCATCTTGCTCGAGGCAGCTCAGCTACTGATTACTTTTTTACTTAAAGGCTGTTTAAATTTTTTTTTTTACAAATCGCTTGAATCATAGCCACGTTAATAATGCTTGTAATAAACCAACCCGTTTGTAAATCCGTCAATATTTCAGCGAATTATGAGTATTTTTGTCTGTGCAGCTCACTCACCCTCACTCAAGGCTGACTCGAGCAAGATGGCGGCGGTTCAGTGACGCTGGTGACTCCGCTTTAAGCTATCTAGTGTTCTATATAGATATCTATGGTTGTGTGTGTCTGCTCCGTGTGTGAGATGTACGGGCTTGAGTGGCTTGCGTGTGTTGCGGAGGAGGAAGTAAACATTGCCAGGCATTCTGGTAAATGTAGTCATTGTAGTTATCCCTCTTTCGCCCACTGTTAAAGGGGACATGACATGCAGGTTTGATTAGAATGTATGAAATGTATAGTGTATGTATATGCAATAGTAGTATTGATAGTAGTGATGTGACGATTCATCGATTTGCATCGGTGCGCCGGCATACACGTTCACGATGCGAGTGCACCGGTGGAATAAGTCTGCGTCGGCTACAATTCAGGCTGAACTCGCGATGCATCTTGTTGTAGCGTCTTTGCATCGGTCAAAAACCGATGCATTCATATAATTTCCTCTCATCCACTTGTCAGCAGTGCACTGTGACTGTGTGGTAAATATTGACCTTGAATTCCATAACTAATATGTGTGAATAAAAGAAATGAATACAGGGCTTAGCCAAAAATGCAGTCCAAACAAACCCCCGATCAGGGGGAAGACTGGAGTGGAGAGAACGACAGTTGCCGGTCATAAAAGGCCACAGGGGAAGTCACACCCCACAGTAAACAGGCTCACTTTAAATAGCAGAGGAACAAGTGGTATTACACTCTTGTTATGGAAGCCTGGTATATCTATCACAGATAGACAGAGTGTCAGTCTGGTGAATAAAGGTTGTGTGGTTTCATAGGATGTCTTGTATCAGTCTGAGAAAGCACTGACTGTACTTGGATGATATTAGACATCTATAGCCATATAGATTCATTTAGAGGAGATTTGGCCACACCAAGGAGGGGGGTCATCAAGACCCCCTTCTGTTCACTGAATGAAGACAACCTCAACCCCCACCCGAGGATGACGGGGGCCATCACCAGAACCCCTCTGTACTCAGCGAAAGACCACACCAACGGGGGCCACAGATAAGCCCCCTCTCTCTCTGTCCCATCACGTCGCCACAGAGGACCGCCCACAGAAGGCCGCCTGATTGGACCAACTGTATTAGTAAAATGTGATATTATTGGCCAGAAATGATAGTATATAAGAGCGAACATATTGGTAGTTCAGGAGCCCAGACCACCCAACCCAGGTCTGCGGCTCCACCCCTCCCGACCAGAGAGACTGAGCTGTTTTTGATGTAAGTAAGCCGGATGGAACCACTATGTTTGGTTAGAATAGAATGTAACTTAGAAACCAGGCTTACTTATATGCAAAAAGGGCTTACAGTATTGTCAATGTATGTTCAAATTATGTTAACGAATGACTGTTGTGTGTACCTATGTTGGGGTTTGAGATGCAAACCTTGTTGATTCCTGTACACAGCAGACATGTTAATGTTTTCTGATAAATCCTTCTATGTGAAAGGCAACCTTTTATTCACTCTTGGCCCTGGGTCAAATAAATCAGTTGAGTTGAACTACAGTTCTGGTTGTCTGGCTTACACGTTTATTCCTCATCTGCTTAAGTCAGATGAGGAGACCAACAATTCTATCACGTATGATCCCCCTCTCCTCCTTCCAGATAGCAATCTCATTGTGCTGTACAATAACCTTAGATTATTGTAGGATTATATAGGAATATACTACAACTGCACACACACACAGCAGATACTATTGCTTCGCTACTACATAAGGCGAGCGCCGCGTCACAGTTATCAACAAACAGTGGAAGTAGAGGAGACATAGAATAGAATTGACGCCAGTTAGCCGTTCAGCTAATGCTAAACTAGTGTCTAACTAACTGACTAAAGTGACTCTGCAACACCAGTACCATTAGTGAGGAGGGGGGGGTATATTGAAGACGCTTGACAACAGGGGTTCAAAGATAACTTCACATTTATTGGTTATTCGTTTCTTAATTATATCGCTTCATGCTATCCATCCAGCCTGGCTCCGTGTTGTTGAAATAATGGGGCTACGGTCGGAAAGTATAGACGCATCCTAGTGACCTAGTCTAGTGTGTGACATCATCAACTGTCGACGGCAGCTCAGACGGAAAGGGTCTCTCTCTCTCTCTCTCTCTCTCTCTCTCTCTCTCTCTCTCTCTCTCTCTCTCTCTCTCTCTCTCTCTCTCTCTCTCTCTCTCTCTCTCTCTCTCTCTCTCGTGTGTTTACTTTTTAGCTAAAGTGGATAGAAAAGACAGTTTATGCAAAAGTCTTCTTAGGCACCCAAGAGTTTTTATATAAATTGTCTTACAGTAGATTATTTTATTTTTAATAATAATATAAGCTGCATATAAGGAATACAACCAAATCCTCTGTCATACCATAAAATGTTATCATTATTTTGCATCGTGTTGAATCGCATCGTATCGCCCCGAATCACATTATGTTGAATCAAATCGTATCGAATCGTATCGTATCTCAACAGGGGGTGAATCATATCGCATCGCATCGCCCGGTGCTTCAAATGTATTGTTAATGTATCATATCGTTGCCACCGTATCGAGATGCGTATCGCATCGGCCTCAGTGAGGAGATGCACATCCCTAATTGATAGTATATTAATATATATAGATAGATTATAACTATCTATGGTCATCTGTGGAAAATACAACTACAAGCTATGGTCAACTGTGGTAATTATAAAAAGTTGTATTGTGGAAAAACATCTCAACTAGTTTGTTTAAAATAAACAAACTCTAATGACTAACCATTGAGTCATCCATTGTGTGGTGCCTGTCAGACCCTTTCGGAGGGATTCAAAGTGAACATTTTTGAAAGATCCGAACAAGCACTACATTTGTTTACCAATGATTTTAAGTGTTATTAGCAAAATATGAGTGTATAAATATCTCGGCGCATTCCGGCGGAAACCTGATGAGTTAGACGTGAGGAAATGATGCCATAATTCTTGTTTGTAGTCCTAAGAGTGAGGAGACCCAAGGCTTTTGATGGACATAGACATTTCATAAAACTACACTACCCTGTGTTTCACCTGAGAGAGCTGATCTCAGGCCGCTTCCAAGTGTTAACACTGGTGCTTCATTTGACGTGAGAATGTGATAGGAGACAGGAATAAATTGCACATTAATGAAATTGAGCGAAAACTTTTTGTTAATATTCTCATTATTTCTCAAAAAGATCCTCCCTTGTTGTTTTTGTAGCTCAACACGAATAGACAAATTACATCATAATCCTAGAAAAATACCAAATATTATCAAGTATTATCAATTAACAACATTGAATTGGAAAACCCAAATGCATTACCATTAAAGGAGCAATAGGCTGCCGTTGATTCTGGGCAGAAAATATTATAAAATCCTTAAACCGAATTCGACAACGACCTTCCCAATCAGAATGCATGCCTCCAGAGCCATGCCCACTAGGTAGCTAGCAGGCAACTATGTGTCAGGCAGCCTTTCTGTACATGCACCACTGTGTCACAAGAGGATTTGATAGACAGCTCACTCTTTCCAGTCATTTGTCGTTAATTTTATTGGATGTTGTTGTTTTAGCTCCTACCACTTACCTGAACAATGGATTTTTTACATTGCACACATCTTTGATTACATTTACAATTGATATTGATCATTGAGGTATAATAAAATAGTGCCAAAAATCAGCGGCCATATTGATCCTTTAACACATTGACCGCCAGCAGCAGGGGGCGCTGATACCCCATTTATCGCCAGGTCTTTATTCAATGGATATAGTTTTAGACTGTGACATTTGCGAGTGCTTAAAATTAGAGCTGTCAGTTTATCGCGTTAATTAGATTAATTAATTACACAGCAAATGATCGCGTTATGAAAATTAACAAAAAACATTTTACAAAACAGCACTACTTAAAATATATCTTATATTATATCTATGGGTCTAATAACGCCGTCGAGTCTCAGTGAGTCAACATGCCCGAGACAGATTGTTTTATCATCCGTACATTTCCGTTTGATACCGTTTTGAATAGAGTATGGTCTGGGTGTTTTTCAGTAATTCCAGGAAGAAAGACAAGAAAAAGGCATTTTACTGTAATCCAGTCATCACGTTGCGCTCGCCGCCCCCCCCCCCCCCCCCCCCCCCCCCCCAGGTAGCTGTGATCGGGGTAGAAATAAATGTCAGATCAGCGATCAAATTTATATATAATGTTCTTACCTTGTATCTGATGTAATGCAAAAGAGATAATCCAAATATCTGATCGCAATTCCAAATAATGCTTTGTGGAGGTCTGTACCACACTACCGACCGTTTCACAATGACGGGCGTGCAGAGTTACTGTTCAATGCCATCGTTGTATAGAACTGGCTCACCTGAGTATTTAAACCGCACCTGTTACGAACGGGGTAAGTGACTTCCAAGTTGTCGAAGAAGAACGAGACAGAGATAGGTTTACTCTTCCAAAACAGGTGTACTGTTTATTACCAGGGATAAGAGTATATGCAAATACAGTGATAAAGACGTTAGGTCAGTGCTTGTTCCATCTGTATCTTGTCCGTAGTTTAGGTGAAGCTCTAGCAAATGACAAAGGATAGAGCAAACGTTAAATAGGCACATACCAAACATTCCACGCTGTCAATGAGTGACAGCAGTCTGACAACCAATGACAGCACCCAGGTGTGACAGACAATTAGTGATGACAGCAATTCAGTGGTGACATACAAGGTGAACCCAAAACAACAGGAAGTGACCCAGGTAGACAGTAGGATACTATCCTAAGGAGGATAGGCTCCCGAACGTTACACGCACCCACCCGGCTCAGATCGGCTCCTAAAACACAACAGCCCATTTTCAATGAGATGCAATAGCTCCCCCTGGCAGTAGAGGGCGGTGTTGACCGTCTGCCAGCTCAGACAGGCTCTGAAGGGGATACCAGAGGCTGCAGCTATGAATTATGAATAGATATAGCGAATAAACGAAATAACGATCCCAAAAACGAGTTAACTCGTTTCTGGCGCTCAACGCATGGCGGCCAATAACGAGTTAACTTGTTTTTGGCGCAGAAACAGTTAACCTTAGTGTTTTGTAACAGGTTTGTTACAGTGTAAAAGACAAGATCCTTTGTGTTTACACGATTCAAAATGTCTGACGTTTCTGAGCCACGGTACATTTAGTCTTGTACTGAAACAATGAAAGAATAAAAGAAAAACACAAGGCTGGAAGTTACAATAAAGCACCGAATTCACTCCCGATTTGGGCAAATTAAAAGGAATCACAACCCGAGACATTGGGAGGCCAATGCCAGAGGCAGCGCCGGGCCAAAAATACCACGCCACCCTGCCGCCTAGTGAATGCGAATCACTCCAGGTCTCCTCCTCTGGACCCTGTGAAGAAGCGGTTGCCGGCAGCGCCGGCATGGAGAGAACAACTCCCTCATGTCGTTATTGTGAGAAAGTTGTGAATATTTTAGAGTGATCAATACTGGGGCAGGCACGTTAATGATGTAAAGGCTGAACATTGTTTGAACAGTGTCGGGTAGAGAGTCCGGTTTGTGGCCTCTCCCTGAGATCAGTATGCCCAGCTTGTTTCTCAAGCAATGTCTTAAGAGGCCTTTTACTAAATAAATATCTTGCACTGTGTGTGTGTGTGTGGGATGGCAAGTTGGAGTACAGAGCTACTGAAAAATAGAAGATGCTGTAAAAAAGACAGGATCCCAGGCACTGAAAAAGTACAAGATATGAACATATGTTGAAAAGCCTTTATTGTGGCACGGGCTACAGTTTTAAAATGTATAATAACACTCAGTTATAAGACCTTTATAATGTATTTGTAGATAATGAACTAATCATGAACAAACCATTTATATACATTCATAAATTATTATTAAATCATTTATGCCTATATTTGTATAACATTTACAAATTAGTTCTACATTATTTATAACTCTTACCTTGTATCTGATGTAATGCAAAAGAGATAATCCAAATATCTGATTGTTTGTACTTGATTTGTTCATCATTAAATAATGTTGTAATGTGTAGTAACACATTTGTAGATGCTTTGAAAAATGGATATGAAAAAACAACTATACTGTACCTCTATTTATTTGTTCATGTTCAACAAATGATTTGTAAAACATTCTTAAAATATCTATAAATCATTTGCAGATGTTATTGTGTGCCCTAATCTAAAGTGAAGACTATTCATCATTAACAAATGTCTAATTGTTTGTTTATTTGTGGACTTTTATGAATACACACAAAGTGTAACCCAGGTTTCAGATTCATAACTATTTAGTTATAGGAACATAAATAGTTAATGCCATTGAATAAGAACATAAATAGTTAATGCTATTGTGTAAGAACATAAATAGTTAATGTTATTGGGTCATATGTATATTCATATGAGATTAGCAACGTTTTGACCAAATCCTTTGAATTGCCTCACTGCCCTTTAAATTACCTCATGACGCGAGATAGGTGTCACCATAGATATATATAGAACACTAGATAGCTTGCCCGCGCTGCCGGCCAATGGAGAGCGACGTCACTGAACCGCCGCCATCTTGGGAGAGTCAGCCTTGAGTGAGAGTGAGTGAGCTGCACAGACAAAAATACTCAAAACTCGCTGAAATATTGACGGATTTACAAACGGTTTGGTTTATTACAAGCATTATTAACGTGGCTATGATTCAAGCGGTTTGTAAAAAAAAACATCTTTACATTTTTTTTATTTTATAAGTATGCAGTATCATAACTACATCTTTGATGTTTATAGCAAACCAACCCGTTTGTAAATCCGTCAATATTTCAGCGAGTTATGAGTATTTTTGTCTGTGCAGCTCACTCACTCTCACTCAAGGCTGACTCTCCCAAGATGGCGGCAGTTCAGTGACGCTGGTGACTCCGCCTTAAGCTATCTAGTGTTCTATATATATCTATGGGTGTCACGACAGCCACGCCTTGCCTTACGGCAGGTGAGCCTTGCCATACGGCAGATGAGATTACAGATTGGCAGAGACTGACGCAGCTGAATGCTGCTGGATACTGAAATGAACTAGCACCACAAAATAGTTATCAAACAGTCATAAAAGATTCCCCCAGTTACAAAACCGAAGAAGTTGTTGCAGTTAAAAAGCATACCATTTCCGGAAGCGGTTTTGGTGAGTTTCATCAATATTGTGCTGTCCATTGTCGAATGTACAAAATCGCTAGCTCAATGCTAATCAGCTAATAATGTAGCTTAATCCTGAGTCATGCTAGCGAAGCTCCAAGCTCAATTTGGTTAAATGAAAACTAGAAAGAAACCATTTCAGAAGTACTTATAATTGTATTGATATGCTGTACGATAAGAACATGGTCTATATAAATTTTGACTGCTTTTGAGAGTTAAAGGGTCAATGTACCCAGTAAGATACTTGAATCTCACTGATAACATATTGATTATAGTTGAATCACTGCTGGTTCTCCTGTAAAGAAAGATGGTTTAAAGGGTCATTTCACCTGATAAGGTATTTGCATTCCTATAACCTTGAATATTTCGATTGGTACTTTGTTCGTATTACACCTGCAAAGGAAGAGTTTAAAGGGTCATTTCTAGGGATGGGTACCTTTCACATTTGAACCGATATGGTACCGGTACCTGTGAATCGATACCGGTACCTAACGGTACCTTTTTTCTGTACTTTAGTCTCAATAAATTTAATTTACCTACCTGTGAAAAAAAATATCCAAACTTCAAATAACTACAATTTCGACAGTTTTCGGCTTGCCATTGCTCCGACTGCTTAGTTGTTGAATCAAGTCAAATACTAGGTAAGCATATATTGTGCGTGTGAACGTTGATGTGAAAAAAGATTTTATTTATTTATTTTTTTTATCTCACTTGAATCGATACTCGGTAGTACCGACGTGTTTCGGTTCGGTACCTCAAAAGTACAGAATTCGGTACCCATCCCTAGTCATTTCACCTAATAAGGTACTTCCATTCCCTGCACACTTAAAGGTTTAAATTAATATGTTTAAACACTTACCTATTGAAATGATAAACTGATATAGAGTTTACTGAACGATAAACTGTTATAGAGTTTACTGATCTGCAATTGCAGAAGAAAGATAATGAGTTACTCACGAAAAAGGGATACATCTAATGTCCAACTTTAAACCTAGCTTTTAGCTAGTGATAACCTCAGAGACGTCTGAACCGAACCAAATGTGTTGATCCAGTCAACCTAGAACCTGATATCGAACTAACCGTCCTGAAAGAAGGAGTGGTTAATGAAATAACCTAAAAGGGATACTTCACTTTACCTCACTGTATGTATTGTAATTGTCTAGCTAGCGCGCTTGTTGTGAATAAACTACCGGTCACTGTTATAACCTTGTCTTTGGTCTACTACTCCTTTAACTGTGTATATTACTCATCTCCTCATTCGAACCTAGAACTGGTCCTTGGCAAACAGCTGTTACTGTTAGTGATACAAGTGCTACAGAAGCAATTACCAACTTGTCTTTTCATGTTTAAAGGAACTTAGCTTATTTAACATCTTCCCTGGAGTTAGACAAGAAGATACATACCTTTTTTGCCTCTCTGCATGCATTAGACTTAGGGAACGCCTGGGCCGTTAGCCTAGCTTAGCTTCATCACTGTAAGTGGGTCATACATTTAACCGAGTTCCCAACAATAATAATTTATTTTTTCATGCTCTGTCATTTATCAATTATGGTGAAGTGAGTGACGCCCAGCAGGCTCCACCAGAAGTCTCCCAGAGTCTCCTAGTCGCACAAGTCTCCCAGAGTCTCCTAGTCGCACAAGTCTCCCAGTCACACAAGTCTCCCAGTCACACAAGTCTCCCAGACACACAAGTCTCCCAGTCACACAAGTCTCCCAGTCACACAAGTCTCCAAGTCACACAAGTCTCCCAGTCACACAAGTCTCCCAGACACACAAGTCTCACAGACACACAAGGCTCACAGACACACAAGTCTCCCAGTCACAAGTCTCCCAGACACACACGTCTCCTAGACTTGTGGGCCCCCGCTTGCTAAGAGGTTAAAGGCTAGTTATAGGCTAGTTAAAGGCTACCAGGCTATCTGCTTCTCTCTACCCAGCACCCTAAACTCCTTACAATTTGCACATCACCCCAACAAATCCGCTGATCAGGCCAGAGGCTCCGTTCTACACACCGTTTCATCCCCCATTGATGACAGATAGAGCAACTATGCTGATGATGCTGTTTAGTAATATATGTAATATAACATGTGAATCAACAGAGACAGAAGGATCAATTATGATGAGGTTTTTAAAGGTGGAACATACGCTTGTGTCTAGGAGGGACAAAAACCACCATCTCAGTTTTGTCAACATTACAGTAGGAGCAGGGAATCTAACACCTGTATTTTAATTGCAGATAAACATGCCTCTGTCATTGTTTGGTCTACTGGGTACATAGATATGTTATTATAGGTGTACACCCTGCTTATAATAGCAATTGTATAACGAGCCCTGGGGTAACCAATTATCTTCCAGACCACAAATGCCAAGCTAATTGGCCTCCACCTGTGTTCAACTGGAGTGATTCTGATTATTTCAGAGTAAAATCGGCTATTCGTAGAGGCTGCTGAGGTGTGTATCCTGTGTTCCAAATCCACTTCAAGTGGAAGGTTGTGGAAATCAGGAAATGGAAAGTGATTTGAAAGGCCTTGATTAGAACTTGCTGCACAGTCAAGTAATTATAGTTATTAAACCATAGTTTGCACTGAAGAATGCTCTGTGTTGCCTTCCGTTCATTACATGTCCTTTTATATGTATTTTTAGGCGGACCTGTTAACCCATTCTCTGCCGGGCATTGTACCCATCATTGTACCCTCTCTGCCAGCGCTATAAGTCTATGGAGATGTTCACCTTCTTTGCAGGGCTATAACTTTTTAAATTGTATTGCTAAATTGACATTACTATGGCCCATTCAACATCAATTATCTATCATTCAGGATGTAGGAACATTTTACTTTTTCATTCACACATTCATACTAAAATACCGTCTAGAGTATAAATATGTTTTTATCGTTTTCTGCAGTATTTCATAGAACGTGAGATATAGGCATAAATGCATATATTAGATGATCAAATGCAGTTTGATACCGATCAACGTTATATTAAAAATGTCAATTGTACATGGTCCTAAACGTCATGACTGGTCATCTGCGGGTGAACAGAGGGGGGGGGGGGGGGGGGGGTCGTTTATAATTCAATGACCGACATTAAATGATTCATGTAGTATGGGTGATATATTGATCAGAGCAGTTTGTATAGAAAATGGTATAGAAAAACGCTGAAACTCACCCCAGTCTCCTCGTAGCGTTGGGCGATGAGAGTGGAGCAAAAAGATCGCTATTATGGGATGTTGAACGATGCGATCCATTTCTGGTTTGTATATTACTAATACACGTCCAAATCATGTTGATTATTGAGTTATGGCAAATATTCATATCGACGGTGTCTGTATTGAGCCCCGGGACGATATAGGGGACGGACCGAGCACTTCCGGGCACTTCCGGTTTGGCAACTCGTCGATCGGCCACGAGGTGGCGGTATTGAAGCGTTGCAGAGTTGTGATGGCCCAGACAGCACCACCCAAGACTCCGTGGGTGAAATATGAATACCATGACGAAAATATGAAATATTGATCTAAAAAATGCCGTACGGAGTTATTGGCAGACAACGCATGGCGTAGAAACCTGCCTTTATTTCTTTATTTCTTTATTTCAGATCCCCATTAGTCACTGCCTCAGCAGCGACTATTCTTCCTGGGGTCTGGATCCAAACATATAAAATTAAACAAGAATAATCAATAAAACAACATAAAAACAAAACAAATATCAATAAAACACCAATAAAATATACAAACAATTATAGAACATTAAACCAATCAAACATACAAACAAATATTTATGCCAAATTTTCTAATATAGAACAATAACAAATATCAATAAAACAACAAATATCAATAAAACAACAAACGAAGACATCTCAGAGAAAACGTTAGGTTATGACTATAACCAAGTTCTGTTAATAGTGGTGACGCTCGGCGTCACTCATGCACTGTCCTCGCACACGTGCACGCGCACTGAAAGAAGACCACAATGTACCTTTAATCCCAATATTTGTCTGACCACACCCCTATCAGCTCACCTACATAAGCAGGTGTGTGGTCACCTGCTCTCCTCCTTCCCAAGCTTTCACCACAAGGTGAGATCAAGGGCTGCAGCGGCGTCGGACGCCGAGCGTCACCACTATTAACAGAACTTGGTTATAGTCATAACCTAACGTTCTGTATCATAGTCGCTTCCGCTCGGCGTCACTCATGCACATAGGGAGGCCGAGCGGAGCCACCGGCCGACAAATACACCCCGCTGAAGGCCCCCCACAACCATCAGAACAGGGAGGGCCGAGCCCCCCTGACCCTCCCTAATGGAGGGCACCCCCCCTATTGGAGGTTTCCCGGGAGGGCGACGGACCCGACCGTGCGAAGAGGCACTCAAGCAACTCAACGCACAGGGTGAGCAGACCGTGGCCTGACCCCACGACTACAAACACGCACAACCCGCATGCCACCCGGGAACGAACAAAGGGAACAACCTCGTTACTGCCCCCAGAATCACGGGGTCAAGGGCAAACCCAACCCCGTGGCAAGGCCGTAGCAGCGGAGCGCGAAGGAAGGCCCAGACCCACCAAAGGGACTGGACCCCCTGGAACGGGGGCCCGGAGAAGTCCATGATGCCAGCATCAAGACCCCACCAGGTGGGCACTTAGTGACCCCGCCCCCCACATCGCCAGCGTATTCGGACAAAGGCCCCTCAGCCGAGCGGGCCCTGTCCCCCCAATAGTACACCGCCTGGCACACTGACCCTGCAGAACAGGCAGTCAGCATGGCCGTAAGCACACAAAAAAGGTTAACCAACGGAAGCAGGCAGCGCACCGGGGAAAAACCAGGCAACAGGCTGTTAACCCTAGCCTGGAGACTGCGGACGAGACAGGCGCCAGAGGGGACAGCTGAACACAGCCGCACCGGCGGAAGGGGCGTATGCTGGCGTTGTTGCATGACCAAGCCTCCATTTAAAAAAAAACCACCCAGAGGGGTTGAGGCAGAGAAGGCTGACACGATTGGCAGACGTCATGAACGTGCAGGGGCACCCTCAACCGGTGAACCCGGGAGTTGACACTGCTCCGACACACCAGGGAATCAACCACCTTGGTGTTACCCAATGCGGTGGTTGTTCCTATAACCCCTCAAGAAAAAACTCCAAAACACACCTGCAGGTATACACCGGCTATACCGCAGTACAAGTGTTTCAGTTTTCAAAAAAGGGTTAACCCAGGCCTACGGGTCGACGAAACATTACTTCGGACCGGGCCCGGCGATACGGGAAGCACAGGGTCACCAGAGAAGGTCAAAGACCACCCCAACAGGCCCCTCTTCGCCATGCGTGAGAGAGGAGCGAAAAAGAATGGAGAACCAGCCCCAAGCACACCGTACTTGGTATTCCCAGGCGGTCTCCCAACCAAGTACTAACCAGGACCAACCTGTGTAGCGGCCGAGATCTGACGAGATCGAGCGCGTACAGGTTGGCATGGCCGTAAGCCATTACGACAGTGCTGAGTAAAAAATGTACCCAACCAGGGTCTCCATAGCGCTTAACCCTGTGACACTCGGACCGACCTGGCATTTTTCCCCCTGAAAAAAGCCCAAGTCCCTCAGGGTACCAGAACAGCAGATCTGCATCCCCGGCGGACAACGGGTTCAACTGATCCGGACCAGCGTGACCAGAACCAGTCCTGTGCCCTAACCACGCCGACATGCCTACTCCAGGAGAAGGGGCAGATATGCGTGTTGATCTTAAACATGAAAAGAAGGCGCCACCCAGACGTTCGGGGCGAACCGCGCCCGGTGGCCCACCCCCAGGGCGTGAGACCCCTCTACATATGTTCAGATCCATTCCGTCATCATCCCCCAGATATGAACGAGAATCCGTCGACAACCAAAACAGGTCGTCGGAAGAGGAAAAACCTCCATCCCAGTTGCTTTATAAAAACACGGTTTTAACCCCAAGCAACCAAGGCGTGCCAGTCAGTCGCCTGATTACAGAACACCCCGAGCTAGCACTATGCGTGCGTCGGGACACAACCACATCAATGAACAGGCTATTTAGACCTGTCATTGAATCCCCAAGGCGCCCAGGGGAACGACAAGAGGGGTGTGATACTTCCTAACTCCAACTCTTTTTAAAAGAAAAGAAGGAAGCACCAACAGTATGTATCCCAGTCTACACGGCCGGGGGTAAAAATTGTTTACATTTTTACATTCCACCACCCTCCCATAGAGAGGAGACGGAAATCCCCAGAGAGACTTCCCACGCGAGCTGTACAGATTGAAAAGAATATATTGCACCTTGAGCCATGTAAACGTTTGGTTTTAGGGCTCTCCGGGGAGGAGGCACTGAACCCATACACACTCAATAATCGAATTGAATCGAAGACACACACAATAGAGTAGGACTCCTTCTTGAGGTTCCACTCACCTTATCAATCTGAGGAGGAGGCTCTGTACTCTGAGGAGGCTCCCTCACATGGAAGGAGAGTCCCAACTCACAGAAGGCCCAAATAGGAGCTTTGTGAGGAGGAGCCCTGACCACCCCCCGTTTTAAACAGATCCATCATATGGACCTGAACAGCACACGGAAGTCCTACCAACAGAGACGCGCACAGTGACGTACTCTATGGTGGGGGAATTTCTGCGGTGCACACGCCCAATATTCCAGGGCGTGGGACCAGGAAACTCTCCCCCCCTCACCCTGTAACGTGCCGAACCGCAACGTGACAGGAACCTTGAAGGACAGGTGGGTTTACCCCTGACCAACAGAAAAAAGGGGGAGGAAAGGTTACCAGTTCACCCCTTTACGACCCCACACCCATGATACGATGTAATGACAAAAAGAGAGTATGACACAGTCATAGTCAGCTCCATGAAGCGTCTAACAGCTTCACACAGCGCATGTGCTAACCTGCTATCTGATTTTTACTAAGGAAAAAACACAGAATAGAGAGGGCTCTCCAAGAGCCCCGGTACCAAACTTACACATGTGCTTCTGTGGCCAGCCCAACCCAGTTGTAGGTCACATGACACACACAACCCATCATCACCTACAAAAAATGGCAAAAACACACTACAGAGGAACGCCGTTTTTCATAATGAGAGAATACATAATTCTCGATTAGTATCGACCACAGGCCTTGCTAATCACACACGAAAAGCGACCAAACAATCTTTTCTTTTAGGAAAATAAAGTTTCTCAAGCAGTTTTAGCACAACCTCAGCAATCAAGATAAGGGTTATATCGTATCCCTACCACACAGTGACACAATGTAGTGTAACAACATGTCTGAAAGGAGGATGAAGAAGTCCCCAGGGAACCGGGGGGAAAAACACAACCCTCCTACTTTACCCTTAATACGGCCAGTTGAACAGGTAAACCTGTTAATATGTGAACACACTGTTCATTGTCATTACAGGCTGAGAAAATAATCATTCTTTACTCATATGTCACTAAGCATAGCTTTATAGGTTAGTTTAACCCCCTTAGTTGTGAGTACACAGTACATAAACACACATGATGTTTCTCAACACAACAAACCAGATCATTTTCACATCTGTAACAAACAACCCGATTTGCATGGAGAAGCTAAATACCAGTGACAAGACAATTCACACATAACTCGCATCGTATCCTAAATGTAGTGCAGCAACACTCGTTTTGGAAAACATTGTTATTTACAAATCATTTAGAAGGAAAAGCAAGAAGACGTGCTCAAGGTCTGGTCAGACCTTGCCTACCTTGAGCGCAGATCAAGCGAAACTGCAGCCTCTAACAAGGCACCGTAGTAAACACAGCCGTTCTGTGTTGTCGACCTGGGCAGCGTCGCCGCTCCATCCTGTTGCTACGGTCCCCCTTGTTGACGCAGTCCTTGCCGTCCTGGCTCAGGGCAGGTTCGACGAACATCCTCTGTCAAAGATGACGTCGTAGTCAAGAGTGTTTAAAACATGTTATAATCAAAGCACGTTCAACAGTGTAGCATTAAGCACTCGGCCGATAGCAGCAAGCTAACGTTTCCTAGCCTAGCCTAGGTAGGCCATAACTAGCACGCAAGCTAACGTTTCCTAGCCTAGTGATCACAACAGGCTAGCGCCGCAGCTAACAGCTGACTGGCTAACAGTAGGCCACCACTAGCACGTAAGCTAAGCAGCTATCACCTGAACTTGTACACAATGATATAACAATCACTCAGACAGGCCGCCGTTCTGAAACCATCCTCACTTTAACCCTTAGGAGTCAACGGGGCTTATTGCACCCGTGGGCGGAGAACAAAAGGATTTAAATCTCTCACAAATGCTCAGGAAGTCCCGTTTTTCAAAAATCTGTAAAAATAGAACAAAGACAATTTCGAGTGCATATAGTGTAATCTATATGTATCCTTACTTGCTAAACGTAATACGACTTGTAAATATGTTTAATTCTTGCTAAATTGTATAGTTCTAAATGATCCCTGTATTCCCTGAAACTACAACGCGTCACGTACATGCACGCGCGTCGCGCGCACACACAAACAGCGCATAGGTGTTAATCACTGAGTGATCTAATATGCATATTCTTGAGCGCAAGAGGGGGGGGGGGTTGTGTTTCTCACTGTCTGTCGTTGATAATATAATCTGAAGAGGTCCTGCATTATTATTATTATCATTCTCGAGAATACACGGGACCCGACGGAACGTTAATTTATGTATTAAAAGTAGTCTAACATGCTTTTCATCCTCGCCCGTGTATATACCCACGTCGCGCTAAAACAACATAACTACTGTATGGCAGAGACAGAGTGCGTGTGTGTACGAGTTATGAGTTATCTCGCAGTTCATTCAAGCGTGCATCACGGTGATGACAGCTCTCTAGAGTAGAAAGGTGCACTCACAGGGGCGTAGCTGGAGATTCTGGGCCCCATGAAAGAATCAATTTGTGGGCCCCCAATCTATTAAAAAATGTGGGGCCCCCAATCTTTAAAAAAATTTGGGGCATTTGCTGGGCCCTTGGAATCATCCTACCCCCCCCCCCCCCCCCAGCTACTCCCCTGCACACACACACACACACACACACACACACACACACACACACACACACACACACACACACACACACTCTCTCTCTCTCTCTCAAACAGATAAATCAAAAGAAATCAGTACATTACAGAAGGAATTTCTTGTACAGTCTTGTACAGTGGGTGACAATATTGTCACAAGGAAAGATGAAATTACATACCTAGGTTTCATGTCTATCTATATCTCCCTCTCTCTCCCTCCATCTCTCCTCTGTATCTCCCTCTTTCTTTCTCTTCCTCTATATCCCTCTCTCTCCCCCTCTCTCTCCCTCTATCTCTTCTTTCTTTCTTTCTTTCTTTCTTTCTTTCTTTCTTTCTTTCTTTCTTTCTTTCTTTCTTTCTTTCTTTCTTTCTTTCTTTCTTTCTTTCTTTCTTTCTTTCTTTCTTTCTTTCTTTCTTTCTTTCTTTCTTTCTCTCTATCTCTCTCTCTATCTCTATCTCTCTCTCTTTCTCTCTCTCTCTCTCTCTCTCTCTCTCTCTCTCTCTCTCTCTCTCTCTCTCTCTCTCTCTCTCTCTCTCTCTCTCTCTCTCTCTCCTCTCTCTCTATCTCTCTCTCTCTCTCTCCTCTCTCTCTCTCTCTCTCTCTCTCTCATTCTAGAGAAATACAACACACAAATTGTTATTGGTTTGCTTCTTTTTCTTACAGTACTATATATACTGTACTTTACTGTATATACTGTACCATCCACTGTACAGAAACATCTCAATATAAGTAATCATGGTATGCTGCAAAAGGTGATATGGTATGTGATATGGTACAGTACTGTAAATACCATCTCTCTCTCTCTCTCTCTCTCTCTCTCTCTCTCTCTCTCTCTCTCTCTCTCTCTCTCTCTCTGGATTTATTGAGGAATGGCACAACTCTATCAGCTGAGTAACAATGTTCATCAAAGTGTTGAGTGCTACAGTGTAGGTTAGTATATTAGGACAAGTGCATACCTACATGTATGACCTATATCTATCTACTACTTTTGGATATGAGCATTTTTTCAATACCCAACTATGTAGTGGCCGCTTGTCGCTAGGCTAGGCATCCTGCTGGGTCCATTCACTGGAATAACAAAGGAATGACTGGGCCTTTGCTCCAGGTGTGAAATGGTTCTAGTGACAATGATCACATTGAATTCTGGGAGTGTAGTTCTCTCATCAGATAGCTGAATGAACTTGGATCAAGTTCAAGTCCTATCCTGAAAAGTAGTTAGGATTTTACCAGAATGTTTGATAGGACATTGATTGAAAACTATCGTCTCAAATTTGACAATTGATGGCTTATTTTGAAGGTATGAATCTGTAATTTTACATTATGTAACAAAAAAAAGGGAAGATTCTGAGAAGGTGGAGCTAGTTACTTTAGACCTTGAAGGGTTGTTAAGAGAGAAGAGAAACAAGATGTTAACATAGTTTTACAACTGTGATTTTACCAACACCCGACGGAGCCAGCACAATACCCAACTGGCCTGTAGCTGACTTGAACACAGATCTTCCGCTAACGAACATCAATGCCCATATTTCCTCGTGAGGGAATACTCTCATTTGTACTATGAAAGAAGGGGCCTCACGGTGACAGAGAAACAACCATTCGTCCAGAAAACACAGGGATCACCAGTGTTATTGGTCGTAGCCCACTAGTTAATTATAATGGGCTTCAGACCAAGGTCTTCCGCCGTCGCCTAAGAGGCTGAACAAAAGACCCTAGTCTGGGGCCGGTTTTCATAAACATTGTCAACTAGCCCCCATAGCACTAACAGACAAGTGGAGCTCGCCAGCAAAAACATAACTCACCAAACCTGGAACCCACCGCATCTCACAACAGCGGCGCGTCCTACAGTCCAGCTGTGCCTTTACCGCAACCAGCACACAGCAAGGACTGCAGTTGGAAAGCATGTAGCGGCGCAAACTCCCAATACGAAAACCGGTGGAGGATTTTTAGAATGATCATCATCTTTCAGACACTCCAGTACGAAGACAATATCGCCGTATTTTCTCGAATATAGTGAGAGAGAAAATAAAGATATGATGTCAACGTATCTCGTTTTCCAAGTCTGGTCTCCAGTCGTATGCGGTCGTCTTCACTCCTTTGCTGCGCCTGGAAGCGCTCTCGCTGGGTTGCAGAGTGTTCGCGTTCACTAAGGGCTTGCGCTTGGAGTTGCGCGTGAAGGCGCTCTCGTTGGTCTGCAGATTGTTCGCGCTCACTCGTCTGTTGAGCCTGCAGGCGTATTCTTTCCATGGTAGAGTGTTCGCGCTCACTTAGTTGTTGCGCCCGGAGGCGCTCTTGTTTCATGGAAGAATGTTTGCGCTCACTAAGCGTCTGTGCTTGGAGTCGATCGCGTTCAGTGGAGGCTGCCAGGGTGGCGATGAATGCCTGCGCCAGCATCTGGTCCGCTTCGCTGGGGGAAGACACTGACGGAGGTGATCGGCTTCTGACAGTGCTCGTTGGAGATCTGTTCACTTGGCGCGCCCCGAGGTCTATCTCCTGGGCGCGCTTCTCTTCTGGTAGTGTGTCGGGTTCTGTCCCTGGAGCGCTTTCTTTATCCTGGAGCTCTCCGGGGACCGTCCCGTTGACGTTGTCTGGGGGTATAGTCATGTCATGTCCCCCCTGGTCCCCCCCGTGAGCTTGGTCAGTTACGTTAGAACCCACTAGGGTCTCTACTGGCAGGGTCGCCTGGTCGGTAGGATTTGACATGCTTTGACTATCCGCTTTATCCGCATTTAACGTCTGTATAAAGCTAGGTATTAGACTGACAGCGTATTCCTCTAGATAGGGAGGTGGCTGACGTCTGCGCTGCGGGCGTTCTAGCTTGGGAGAGCCGCTTGGGGAGTGTTCACCGCTGGCCATGGTTAATATCAATATTATATTAGATATTACACTGATACTCTCCGGCTCGAAGGACCAATTGTAACTGAGGGGTACAATTCCCTGACTGTATTGAGAGTATGGTATTATTAAACCACTACTTAGTTATGTACTTTAATTACTGGCCATACAGTACATGAATATATCTGGTGAACACCCACACAAGAATACGGCAATGACACATAAAGTTCTAGTTAGAGGGATTTATTATTATTAGAGCAGCAACGGTAGGTTACAGATTGAGAATTATACTTGCGCTTGTAAGGCGAAGAACACTTAAAGTAAGTCAAGAGCGTAAGTCCATGAGAATAGTAAGATGGGTATAACTGACGCCACCTGTAGCATAGCAATTACATAAGGCACACTAGTAGTCAGCTGGAGACACTGGGGGGTTCCCTCCGGTTGTAAGCCGGCAGGGTAGAGGAATGTTCGGGTGCAAAGTCTGGGTCAACGCGGAATAACGAGGCTCCAGATACAGGAGCCAGTGCAGTACTCCCTTGGTCCGCAGACAAAGCAACAGCTATAATCCAGTATGCCCGACAGCATGGATGAAAGCTAGCCAGCCTCTGGTCCTAGAGGCGGGCTCGAGGGTGCTCCTCACAGGGGTAGATCCCACACGATAGTGGGGTAGACGGTTCTCTGCTCCAGCAGTCACGGTACCAAAGCAATATAATCCAGCCAGAAAAGGCTCTGCATTCGCCGGTGTAGGTTCTCCGGTGTACATATCCAACGGTTCTCGTCTAGGACTCCTCGGGTGGTGGCACGAGTTTAGGCCGCCCAGCCTGGATAAGTGCACTAGCTATAGGTACGACGAACCGGTGGTAATGCTGGTCCCTGAAGAATGGTAGCCGCACGATACACTATAAATGATAGACTATTACTTCACATTAGAATAAGTCGAACTCAACGATACTGCGTTAACTCTGACACTTTAGCTATATATTCGCACGCGGTTCTCAAGGCTCTATTCAGGGGCAAAGAGGCCCACTTCACGGCACGTTGTCTTGTGGTGAAGGCTTCAACGTTTAGGATAAGACCAGACTACTGCTGTATCCACCTGCGACGTATTTATACGTAAGGTGAATAATTTAGTGCCAACCTCAGTTCTGTCTCGTATTACTGCGCAAACCTGGACATGTTGAGACATGCCTTGGCGTTGCCTTTGAACTTGCCATTGGGGGTATGGCCGTTGGCGCCTAGGGGTCGCTGTCCAATAGGAGAACGAATATTATGGTCTGGTTTGTACTCAGGTAAAGGGATATTCCGTGTATATATACAAAGAATATACAAGGGATATCAAACGATATACAAATATTATACAAGGGATATCAAGCAATAAATATATATATTCGGTTTAATCTGACCCTTTGTAACACTACTCCTTTTCGAACATGCAGATTGAGTTGTTTTGCTTTTTTTGTTATTGTTTGTTGTATTCATTGCATGTTCGAAATAAAGACTTCAAATCAAATAAAAAATACCGGAAGTAGTTTTTAGAAGTATCATGACTTCGTTTTAAAGACGTTTCCTAACGTGAATCTACATGATAACATCGTTAACCTAACGTGAATCGATATAAACTATATTATACGTGTTTATGGTGTTCTTAAAATGCTCTTTTTGTACCTCTAGTATAGTTTTGAACGTTTTTGAAAACACGTAGTTCTTCAGTACCAAGGACAGTGTTATGGTTTGATACCAACCCCAACAGCACGGCACAGACAGGTAGTTCAGAGTTAGCCAAAAACCAGGGCGTATTTATTTACAAAACAGAAATGAGCTAAAACAACAAAAAGCACAAGGGGAGAAAATGTTCTTGGCAGAGTTGTCTGCGGCTCTGCAGCTCGTCTTCAGAGCAGAGACGGCACTGTGGCGTTGCGCCTCTGACTCTGCGGCTCTGCAGCTATTTGACGATCCACTCGGGAAAACAGAGAGAGAGATAATGTCAACAAGACGAGCGAACGGAATACAATGCAGTCCAGAATTGTTTAGCTGAGGCAGTAACAACAACAAGCGGCTCCTCTTCAGTGTTACCCAAACACACAAAAAACAGAAAGGTCCCGAGTCCAGGAAAATGCGAGAAAAACAGAGTATCCAAAAAAAGTATGTTCCAAAACTCACCAAGGCGCAATTGCACAAAGCGGTATACGAGGCACAGATCCAACGGATGACAGAGCAAAGCAACAACTTCCATAGACATCCTGGAGAGAAACAGCCGAGGAACAACACGGGAGCGGAACAAGCAGCAGCCAGTGGTAATCCAAAACGACCCGACACAGAACGTTAGGAACATCAGAGTATATAAAGGGCTCCACCGAGCTGATTAGAACTCACTTCAGGTGCGCGAGGGTAATTGGTCCCTTGAAGCGTGCGGAATCGGACCAATCCTCACAGTACCCCCCCCTCCACGGGAGCCACCCGGCGACCTGCCCGGCCTCGGCCTCCCCGGATGGGACCGATGGCAGTCGGTGATCAGGGCGGGGTCCATGATGAGCTGGCGGGAGACCCAGCTCCGTTCCTCTGGACCGTATCCCTCCCAGTCCACCAGGTACTGGAACCCCCGTCCCCGCCGTCGGATGTCCATGAGCTGACGGACCTTCCACTGGGGGTGTCCGTCCACCACGTACCACCATCTTCTGGATCTCAAAAGGGCCGACGAACCGGGGGTTAAGCTTCTTGGCCGAGGATCGAAGCGGAAGATCCTTGGCGGACAACCAGACCCTCTGCCCAGGGTGGTACGTGGGCGCAGGGATCCGGCGTCGGTCAGCTCCACGACTGGCGCGCTCCGATGACCGGAGCAGCGCAGTCCTGGTGATCTCCCAGACCTGACAACACCGGTCGAGATGATCCTGCACGGAGGGAACTGCCACTTCCGACTCCTGTGCAGGGAAAAGAGGAGGTTGGTAGCCCAGGGATGCGTGAATATTAAAGGCAACCAACTTGTGTTCGGCTTTTCTCTGATTGGCCGCGACCCAAATGAAATCCAAGGAGCAAGCGAGCGGCAGCGCGGGCAACCAACTTGTGTACCAACCAACTTGTGTTGAGCTGCTGTTCCAACCAACTTGTGTTCAGCTGCGGTAGCAGTGGAGCGCTATGAAATGCGCTGAACTAGAAAGCCTAACGTTATTATGTTTCGCGTTTTTAACAACCAACTACCAGATTCACTCGTACCAGATTCACTCGTGTATAAACAAAGCCCATACAGTTATGAAATGCGCTGAATTAGAAAGCGTAACGTTATTATGTTTCGCGTTTTTAACAACCAACTACCAGATTCACTCGTCACTGTACATCACCTCTGAAGTATAAACAAAGCCCATACAGTTATGAAATGCGCTGAACTAGAAAGCGTAACGTTATTATGTTTCGCGTTTTTAACAACCAACTACCAGATTCACTCGTCACTGTACATCACTTCAGCTCCAGCAGCAGCAGCAGCAGCGGGCTCTGTTGTAGGAAGCCCTTCAATGACAGCGCTCTCATATTTTGCGAATGCATAAACTGTACATCACTTCAGCTCCAGCAGCAGCACCGTTGTAGGAAGCCCTTCAATGACAGCGCTCTCATATTTTGCGAATGCATAAACTGTACATCACTTCAGCTCCAGCAGCAGCAGCAGCGGGCTCCGTTGTAGGAAGCCCTTCAATGACAGCGCTCTCATATTTTGCGAATGCATAAACTATATCTTAAATTATGGCTATGTGTCTAATATGGCTGTCGCTTATCAATGACTTCGCGACAGCCATATTAGACACATCGCCATAATTTAAGATATAGTTTATGCATTCGCAAATATGAGAGCTCTGTCATTGAAGTGGGTGGTGGCACTAACAACGCTCTCATATTTTGCGAATGCATAAACTATATCTTAAATTATGGCTATGTGTCTAAAATGGCTGTCGCTTATCAATGACTTCGCGACAGCCATATTAGACACATCGCCATAATTTAAGATATAGTTTATGCATTCGCAAATATGAGAGCTCTGTCATTGAAGTGGGTGGTGGCACTAACAGTAGCGATTTTTATTGTTTTGTCATGACCAAACATAATCCCAACATAGATAGGAGGTGTACTGTATGTCAAATGTCGGTCATGTGGTGGAAGAGTTTAGTACAGTCACACAACAGAACACCAGTGTTTCTAGTAGATATGTTTATTAATATAAATAAACACCTCTGTCTGAACTGGTTCGACCAGCGCGTTGGTTCGACCAGCGCTTCTGCCGCGGCTCTCAGCAGAAAAGGGCGTGTGCTAGGGCGGTCACGTGGCCGTGTGGCCAATCAGAGAAATGCTGAACGAAAAGCTGAACACAAGTTGGTTGCCTTTAATATTCACGCCCCAGGGATACCTCGAATGGCGAGAGGCCGGTGGCGGAACTGACCAGGGAGTTGATGGCGTACTCGACCCAGGGAAGGAACCGGCTCCAGGAAGCGGGTCTCTCGGCGGCAACGGAGAGCAGACTCCACGCTCTGGTTCATCCTCTCTGTTTGTCCGTTGGTCTGGGGATGATAACCAGACGAAAGACTGACAGTTGCCCCCAATCCCTTGCAAAAGGCCCGCCATACCTGGGAAGTGAACTGGGGACCCCGGTCCGAGACGACGTCCTGGGGGAAACCATGGAGGCGGAACACGTGGCTTGTCAGGAGGTCCGCTGTCTCGGAAGCTGAGGGAAGCTTGGGAAGGGCCACGAGGTGAACCCCCTTGCTGAACCGATCCACCACAGTCAGAAGGCACGTGTTTCCCTGGGACGATGGAAGACCCGTGACGAAGTCCAACGCCACATGGGACCAAGGGCGGCTCGGAATGGGAAGTGGCTGTAATAGCCCGGAGGGTGCCTGGTGGGAGGCCTTGCTGCGGGCGCAGACCGTGCAGGCCAGAACAAACTCCTTGACGTCGTTCCTCATGGTGGGCCACCAGGATCGACGAGCCAGGAAGGAGAAAGTGCGATGAACGCCGGGGTGGCAGGCAAACCAGCTGGTATGGCCCCATTGGAGAACCCGGGACCGGACTGAGTCGGGGACGAAGAGGCGACAAACGGGTACGTTGCTGGGAGCGGGATGGAAACATAGGGCACGCCTGACCACGGTTTCGATGCCCAAGGTGACCACTCCCACCACCCTGGCCTCTGGGAGGATGGGAGTCGGATCCTCAGTGGTTGGAGCCCCCTTGGAGTGTAACCGGGACAGAGAATCGGCCTTCGTGTTGCGGGACCCAGGGCGAAAGGTCAGCGAGAAGTCGAATCGACTGAGGATTCTGGCCCACCTTGCCTGCCGGCCGTTGAGGCGCTTGGATGCACGGATGTACGTCAAGTTCTTATGGTCCGTCCAAATGGTGAACGGTTCCTCGGCCCCCTCCAGCCAATGACGCCACTCCTCCAAGGCAGCCACTACCGCCAGCAGCTCCCGGTTGCCAATGTCATAGTTCCTCTCGGCAGGAAGGAAACGACATGAGTAGAAAGCGCACGGATGGACCTTCTGGTCCGTCGCCGACCGCTGAGACAAGATAGCCCCTAGTCCAGTATCCGAGGCGTCCACCTCCACAATGAACTGCCTCTTGGGGTCTGGGTGGAGCAAGACCGGGGCGGTGGTGAACCTCTGCTTGAGGGAACGGAACGCAGCGCAGGCCGCTGGAGACCAGTCAAACAGCAGGGAGGGAGAGGTCAGCCTGGTAAGTGGTTCCGCCACCTGGCTGTAGTTCCGGATGAATCTCCGGTAGAAGTTTGCGAACCCGAGGAAGCTCTGTAGCTCCTTCCGAGAGGTGGGTTCCGGCCACTCCTCCACGGCCCGGATCTTGCGAGGGTCCGCTCGGGTCAGGCCGCTCTCCACGATGAAGCCAAGGTAATCGACGGAGTCGGAGTGGAAACGGCACTTCTCTGCCTTAACGAATAGCCGATTGTGGAGGAGGCGCTCCAGCACACGGCGGACATGCTGGACGTGTTCCTTGAGGGTCTTGGAGAAGATGAGGATGTCGTCCAGGTATACCACCACAAACTCCTCGAGCATGTCACGGAGGACGTCGTTCATGAGCGCCTGGAATACCGCCGGAGCGTTGGTGAGGCCGAACGGCATCACCAGGTACTCGTAATGACTCCTGGGAGTCTTGAAGGCGGTTTTCCATTCATCGCCCTCTCGGATACGGACCAGATGGTAGGCACTCCGGAGGTCCAGTTTGGTGAAGACGGTAGCCTGGGTGAGGGGCTCGAAGGTGGAGTTTGTCACATAGCAATGTCACAAGACAATATAGAAGATAAGCTGGAACGGGGTGTATGTGAAAACCAGCCCGTCCAGTAGTGCTTTAAGCAAGGTCCCGAGCAGGTAACAAAGTGAACACAAGACGTTGATCCAAAATAGTAAATTATATTTATTATACAGGGTAGGGCTTTAAACCTCCACTGATTTATTATGCAACAAAGGGAAAAGACAACCCACAAACATGTAAACAAATAGGGAAAAAGGTAATTGGAGAACAGACAAAGTGAGATATAGGATATACTAAATAAGCGCCCACAGACACTCAAAGGTACCAAAGGTACAATTCCACACTCAGTGGAAAATAGGCCTAAAGCCAACAAGAGAGAAGTGGCGCAGAGGCCACTGATATCTATATCTATATACTTAGTACTTAGTCCACACGAAGCAGTAGATAAGCACAGTATCGTTCCACAATGGTCAATAAATGGCAACCTCACGAAACTCTGATCAGTGGCAACTGACAGATTGAGGCGCCCCGATGTGTGTCATCTCCACTCTATTAACCACCCATCTCCACTGCCTGTTCGAAGGTGCACCAATCAGATGCAACCAATCCAATCAGGGAGATGAGTGGCATCTGTGAATAGAAACAGGCAATTAGGAGATGACACAACACCACACATAACAGACAACACAAATAATATATTACCCTGATGTTACATGGTGTTAAAATATATGGCAATAATGATAATGAACAACCCACGTACGTGACAGAGTTCATGAGAGGAAGAGGATACTTGTTCTTAATGGTGATCTCGTTGAGTTGGCGATAGTCAATGCAGGGTCGAAGGTCTCAATCCTTCTTCCCAACAAAAAAGAAACCGGCCGCCACCGGGGAGGAAGAGGGCCGAATGAGGCCTGCTGCCAAGGACTCAGAGATGTACTTCTCCATCGCTGCCTTCTCAGGGACGGTCAAACTGTAGAGGCGGCTGCCGGGAAGGGGGGCCCCTGAGCGGAGGTCGATGGCACAGTCGTAAGGCCGGTGAGGCGGAAGGGCCAGAGCGCGGGACTTGCTGAAAACCTCCCCGAGGTCGTGGTACTCGGGGGGAATAGTTGAGAGGTCCGGGGGCGGCACACAAGGGGAACTCCGGGGCGAAGGACTGGACGCCGCCTGAAGACACTGGGCATGACAGGAGGAGCTCCACCCCCTGATGGTGCCGGAGGACCAGGCGATGTGGGGCTCATGCAGCGCGAGCCAGGGCCGACCCAGGACTACTGGGACAAGAGGGGATCTGGTAATAAAAAACTGGATTCTCTCAACGTGGTTACCAGCAATGGTGAGGAGGACAGGACAGGTGCGTTGAGTGATGTCAGCCAGGCGGTGCTGATCCAGCACGAAAACCTCCAAGGGCCTCTTGAGGTCCTCAAGAGGAATGTTGGCCTGGGTGGCAAACTCAACGTCCAGGAAACTCTCATCAGCACCCGAGTCAATGAGTGCCTCCACCGTCGCCCGTTGGTCCGCCCAGGCTAGGGTGACGCTCGTCAGACGGTTAGGTGGTGCACGGGTGTGGGGACAGGAAAAACGGCTCACCAGGATCTCCCGGGGTCCCGGCGAGCCTGGTCTTTTGGCCGGGTAGGGCAATTGGAGATACGTGTCCATCCCGGCCGCAGTAGAGGCAAAGGCCGGACCTGAGCCTGGACTCCTGTTCAGTCTGGCTAAGGTGTGTGCGTCCCAGCTGCATGGGTTCCTCCTCGGTCACAGACCGGGAGGGGAAAGGACCACCAGTCGCGGAGGGGGCAGGACGGACAGCAGTACTGTCACGAGTACGGGGGGTCTGGGGAACGTCTGGGGGTCTCCCGGAGGCGTCCGTCGATGCGAATAGCGAGGCTGATTAGGCCCTCGAGAGAATCGGGCTCCTCTCGGGTCGCGAGCTGGTCCCTTACAGCGTCGTTGAGCCCCCTCAGGAAGGTGAGATGAAGCGCCCGATCGTTCCAACCGCCCTTCCGAGCTCTGCCACGAAGTCTGGGTAGGAGAAACAAAAATCAGCCCTCATAGACCAGGAAGCAGTAACCCACTGTGCTGCTCGGCCTGTGAGCAGGTTAGTCATGTAAGCTACTCGGGCTCCCTCTGACGTAAATCGGCTGGGTTGATGAAGGAAAACCAACTCACATTGCATGATGAATGTGGCACAATCCTCGAAGTTACCGTCGAACAAACGTGGTTCGGAGAGACGGGGCTCCCGAGGTGCGAGGTCGGGAGGTGCAGGGTCTGTCGCGGCTGCGGGTGGTGATCTGGCTGGGACTCCTGGGACAGGTGGGGTTAAAAGCAGGGTGTTAAATGCTGCACTGAGAGCCTGTAGCTGGTGCAGAATATCAGCCTGCTGATTACCCTGGGTTGTCTGCTGGGTGGCCAGAGTGTTAAGAGACTCCTGAATAGGCTGGACCTGGGCCCGGAGGTCCTGCACAGCAGCCGCAGCCGCACCTAACTGTTGGGTGTGGTCGTTGGTCAACTCGATCTGGAGCGCCAACGCTGCCCTAACTCTGTCTGTGTCGGCTCGGGTCGTAATGTTATGGTTTGATACCAACCCCAACAGCACGACACAGACAGGTAGTTCAGAGTTAGCCAAAAACCAGGGCGTATTTATTTACAAAACAGAAATGAGCGAAAACAACAAAAAGCACAAGGGGAGAAAATGTTCTTGGCAGAGTTGTCTGCGGCTCTGCAGCTCGTCTTCAGAGCAGAGACGGCACTGTGGCGTTGCGCCTCTGACTCTGCGGCTCTGCAGCTACTTGACGATCCACTCTGGAAAACAGAGAGAGAGATAATGTCAACAAGATGAGCGAACGGAATACAATGCAGTCCAGAATTGTTTAGCTGAGGCAGTAACAACAACAAGCGGCTCCTCTTCAGTGTTACCCAAACACACAAAAAACAGAAAGGTCCCAAGTCCAGGAAAATGCGAGAAAAACAGAGTATCCAAAAAAAGTATGTTCCAAAACTCACCAAGGCGCAATTGCGCAAATCGGTCTACGAGGCACAGATCCAACGGATGGCAGAGCAAAGCAACAGCGGCGACTTCCATAGACGTCCTGGAGAGAAACAGACGAGGAACAACACGGGAGCGGAACAAGCAGCAGCCAGTGGTAATCCAAAACAACCCGACACAGAACGTTAGGAACACCAGAGTATATAAAGGGCTCCACCGAGCTGATTAGAACTCACTTCAGGTGCGCGAGGGTAATTGGTCCCTTGAAGCGTGCGGAATCGGACCAATCCTCACAGACAGCGCCTTTATAATATAGTGCACTCAATGTATTCTTGTATCAAGCGCGGTTTTGACACATAACACATTAGTCATGTAATATCGCCACCTTATTAAAAAGGATTTAATTTATTAAGTGCATTTCACATTCTTATCGACCCAAGAAAACGTCTTTTCCTGGCCAACAAGTATAACAATATCCGGATCTCAATTCTCTTCTCATTCTCCTTCGCCCTGTAATGTGATTTTTCATCCATCATATGAGTTTTATTTTTTAACAACGCACATCTGCGGAACACTCCAATTGCAATTAACCTAGCCAATTTCCCTAAACATTTGAATACATACATTACCGGAGATACCAGAGATGCATGTATTTAACGTAATTTCTCAATCTACCCTAGTGACGACTGTATTTTCCAAATCGCAAAAAATCAACTTCCTAAGTTCAGTAGACTACACATTACATGCAAATTGCAATGTTATTTCCCTCGTTTTCATAGTAAGATCTATATTAACTACATATGCTAGTCATACGGGACACTCCAATTGTAATTATTTATAATACTTTGTTTTATTTTTTTTTAACAACGCACATCTGCGGAACACTCCAATTGTAATTATTTAGATACTTTGTTTTATTTTTTAACAACGCACATCTGCGGAACACTCCAATTGTAATTATTTAGATACTTTGTTTTATTTTTTAACAACGCACATCTGCGGAACACTCCAATTGTAATTATTTAGATACTTTGTTTTATTTTTTAACAACGCATATCTGCGGAACACTCCAATTGCAATTAACCTATACTATTTGCTTACTATTTTTGCCAAACGCTTAAAACGAGATAACTTTAAAGATAGACTTTTACTGTGCTTTTCAACTCATTTTGTCTGCTTTTAAATACACCCACCTTTTTCCTCCGGTTTTTCTTTCTTGAAATCAGCGCATTTCCTCCATTTTCTGATTGTCCCTGATTCACGCCAACATTTCCTGTTTAACATAACTTCTTTACTTACCCTCTCAAGTTTGTGAAGAAAAAAGTTTATCAGGATTTGTTTTTTTTGCGTCCCTGGATTTTCGGCACCATTTTGAAGTAGATTCTGGTTACAATATGCTTCACCATAGCCTTAAATACATTCAGGGTTACAAAGTTTTGCATTTTCAGATCGGACTGGAGATTGTTCCATGCAGTAGGTGTGGAAAACCTAAAAGCTTTTGAAGTAGATTCTCTGAGTGTGAGCGCTGGTTTCAAGAAGAATTCAGACTGGAGATGGTTTTCAGAGGCAATGGCTCAGTTGATGTAATAAGGTGATTTAATGCAGCATACAAGCATAGGTTTCCACAGCACAGTAACAAAACGTCCATCCATGACCCAGCCTCGACTAGACTGAGTCCCTTACAATGGTCAAACCGGGTTCTTATATCTAAATTGTTGACCCCTATTCTCATAAAAAATTAGCTGCTCCAAATCACATTACAAAGGTGTCTTTGATAAACAGGTTTTAACAACAACAATGGTCTTGTGATCAGGGGTGGGTCAGGGCCCAACCCTGGGTCTGTGTGTGTGTGTGTGTGTGTGTGTGTGTGTGTGTGTGTGTGTGTGTGTGTGTGTGTGTGTGTGTGTGTGTGTGTGTGTGTGTGTGTGTGTGTGTGTGTGTGTGTGTGTGTGTGTGTGTGTGTGTGTGTGTGTGTGTGTGTGTGTCTGTCTCTCGTTAATCAGGTATACAACAAAACGGGTTCCTGGGTGGGGGTGAGCTAGTGTGTGGGTGGGTGTGTGTGTGTCAATTCAATCAGGTTTGCAAGGTCAAGCCAAACCGTGGTCAACTTAGCCATTCTGAACAATGCTATAATAATGTTGAATAACCCATTAATCAAAAATACACGATAATATCAATTCTATTGACCATATGAACATAAATTGTTACTTCACTTTCTTTCCCATTTCTGTTCGGACTTTCGAACAGAGATTGTAATTTACACCATTAAAATTTAAAAGAGACGATAAATAAATCGGAACCATACCAAGAATGGCCTTGTAAATCAAAACATACCAATGACTGAGCCTACATGCACATAAGGATGGCCAGTTCACTTTTGAAAATAATACACAATGGTGAGTAAGAGATCCACAGTTTGTAATACATCTCAGAACCCCATGATACATGCTATCCAGCATGTGGTGACAGTGAGCAGAGGCATTCATATATAACACATCACCATGCATAATCAATCACAGGTAGAAAGCTAGACTCCACCAGTTTCCGTTTCACACCAAAAAAGTTAAGTAAAGTAAAATCCTAGTAAAAGCTTCAGCTTCTTTGTAATATAATGGATACATGCTTTAAAAGACAAGTGGTCATCAATTAAACATCTTAGGTATTTAAAAGTAGATACCAACTAAATTTGTTGACCATCAGTGGTAACAATCTTATCGGACAATGTTGATCTTACTGTTCTAGAATTAGTAAAAAAAAAAAAACATGCTTTTTGTTTTTTCTGCATACTTTCCTTTTCTTTGTACAATGCATACTGAAGATACATAAAAGCTTTAGCAGGAGTAGGTGCAAAGCAGTAGATGACAGTATCATCAGCATAGATATGAAAGGCTGCGTTTGGAATATTCTGACCAACACAATTTATATAGAGAACCGAAACTTGTGGGACCCCCTCAGTACCTCCGAGGTAGCACCCTCTAACCGAACAGCCTGGGTTCTGTCTGTGAGATAGTTTGCAATCCACCCAACCACAGCACTGCTTGTTATCTAAGGCTTCAGTTATATCATTTATGACCATCAGACAAAGGAACCATTATGTTTTCCATTATGTTTTCTCCTACCTCTAAGCTGGAACTTAAAAACAGGCATCTGGCAACCAGTAAAAATAAATGTGACAAACCTCTGTTACTCTATTTCATTAGCACTCAAAGTGATTTTTCAGAATGTATACCTTTCAAAATAGACCACGCTCATGCACATGCTAGTATAAAATATAATACATAGCAAATTACTTTGGTTATGCAATTGTCAAAAAAAAGAAGAAAACTAGCCCCATTTTTGCCTGATGCATAAGTGGTTACAAAATAATTTGCGGGTCCAAAATGAATGTTGCTTACATGTTGCATGCATGTATCTTCTCCCTACTTCCCATTTCCCCACATGGAATGCACCTTAGTACATATATAAATACTGGTATAGTGGACATATAAAATACTGGTACAGTAGACACATCTAAATACCAGTGGCGGCTCTGCCACTAGGGGCGCACTGGCGCCGCCCCACCTGCTGTTAAATCAGAGAAGAAGAAAATAAAACGTTTTAGTTTTTTGTTTTATAGCCCTATAAATAATATAAACATGTTTAAAATGAATAATATTTACTCATTTTAAAGGGGAACTATTTTACTATTTCTTTCACTATTTGGGCACTTTTACACAATTCCTGTGAGTCTATGGAACACCTCTGTAATATATATATTTTTTTTATTCATTGTTTTGTATTTCTAATCAAGTCCTCAAAAACAGCATTTTTCTACCTCAAGATTTCGAGCTGTTTTGCAGCCGCAGCTGCAGGTGCCACCTAAACCACTGTGCACCGTGGGGCCCCGCCTGAACATTAACATGCAGCAGCGACTATATGACATCACATATAGGCACATTTTCAAACGACTCAGTTCAGTGAGGGTGAATATTGTGAGAGGAGAATTGGAAGAATGCGCCAATATGAGAATTTTGAGACATAGATCATATTAATATAAGTTCACATAGCTAGGAAACAATGCTAAACACTCAAAAAGGCCATTTATAAGATAGTTCCCCTTTAAGTATGTTTGTATTTCCAATGCACAATATAACGTTATTATCTCAAATAAAAAACACTTGTTTTCCTGAGCAGGAAGTGACGTTTTTTTATTTTTTTATTTTTTCGTATTTCTCGGCCCGGGCTAGACGCGATAGCACTCTGAGTGCGCGTCACAGTTTGATCGCTGTATCCGTCACAGCCAATCAGTGCATAACGCGTTGTGCGTTGAAATATGACTATTATGTTGGAATCCGGGCGCGATTTGAAGCGGTCTAGCCAGTAGCGTCAAGAATTTCTGTAGCCGCATTTCGCGGAGACGCTCTCTGATTGGCCGACGCCAGTATTTTTTTCCGTAGCAGAATTTCACAGAGACGATCTCTGATTGGCCGAATCCAATTTCTAATGTTCCAATTCTAGCTTATTCCTAGGTTGGTCCGTTGGTGGTAGGTAGAGATAGTTGTGTTGTTGTGACTGTGAGATGCATGCAGCTGTTTGTCTTAGAGCGTGCCGTGACTGCAAGTTCTTTAGACTGTTAAGCTTAGGCACTCTTTCAAAGTTGGTTAAGGTTAGAGTTTGTCTTAGAGCATGGCGATAGAACGCCAGGTAGTTTGCAGTCTGTTCGAGCGGAAATGGACAAAGGAATGTACTTGTGTTGTGCTAACAAGCTAACACTTGGCTAACAAGCTATATGGCGGATGCAGTCTGGAGACAGTGGACAGTGGTCTGGAATACATCAACAGTGGATTATACACGTTTATCAAGCTCTCCTGCCCTGGACGTTTCAACTAAACAGTGAGTCTTCTCTCTCTCTCTCTCTCTCTCTCTCTCTCTCTCTCTCTCTCTCTCTCTCTCTCTCTCTCTCTCTCTCTCTCTCTCGCTCTCTCTCTCTCGCTATACACAGCTGTCTCCGCGAAATGCGGCTACGGAAAAAAGTATTGACTGTGCTTGCTGAGACGATAATTAATAGGCTAGCGATTCAAAACGCGCTGCTGTGTTGTGAACTATAACATTAATTTAGCTGCTGCTGATGCATAATGAATGAATGGTGAGTTGTTTAAAATGACAACATACATGTGTTAATTATTTGATTTGATTGATCCGAGAGACAGAGAGAGATTGCTCCAGAGCATCTCAGAGCATTACATTTTCAACTCGACCTATTAACGTGAACTGCGACCCACAAGGCACCAGCGCCAGCGGCCGCTACTGCTAAATACTGGTACAGTAGACATATCCAAATACTCATGGCTGTAATTCTATCAAAGGGTACTTCCACCAAGTAGCCTACTACTGTAACTCAGCAAGGTGTACATGTATCAATCCCTCAATTAAAAGACAAATAATAATAATGTTTTTTTTACTAGGAAGTTGTAGGGTATTATATGTAAATAAAGGTGGAAAATGTGATTTAATATGTTTTAATGTCAGGCTGTAAGGCAACATAATCTGAAAAAATTCTGGAGACTAAGTACTATGGACGTTTTAGAACACTTGACTCTATGTTCCTCACCAGTCAGCGGGTGTCCTGGGCAACAACCGTGATCTTCATCCAGTGTGCAGTCAGAGCAGGAACAACAACGTTTCAAGATCAAAGTAATGCAGCAGCACACCATGAGTGTTCAAATCCACTTTAATTTAATTCATAAAGTCGTCAATAGGACATAGCGAACAACAAACTTCACAACATGGGTGTGCTACTACTCTATACTCTCATTTCAGGCCCACATCAAGTCTGTCACAAAAAACACTTTCTTCCACCTCACAAACATCTCCAGACTCCTGCCTTCACTCACAGACTCTCATGCATGCCTTCATCACCTCTCGCCTGTAATGGAGTCCTGTCTGGTTACCCAGCAAGTTTGAAATGTAATTAAATAAATGACCAACAGTGTTCCATACAGAGTGAAATAAGAGACCAACAGTGTTCCATACAGAGTGAAATAAGAGACCAACAGTGTTCCATACAGAGTGAAATAAGAGAACAGCGGTGTGCCATACAGAGTGAAATAAGAGAACAGCGGTGTTCCATACAGAGTGAAATAAGTAACCGACGGTGTTCCGTACAGAATTAAATAAGTGACCGACGGCGTTACATACAGTGCAGAAAACATTAAATGAGGCCATGAAACTGTGTATGAAAACGTTTGTGTTACTCATAAACTGAAAGCAAACAGCATTTCATATCTCATCCTCAGTCAGACAGCAGAGCAGACTGGCCAGAATATCGATCATCTTGGCTTGATATTTCAAAAATCTCTATTATTATTATTATTATTATTATTATTATTATTATTATTATTATTATTATTATTATTATTATTATTATTATTATTATTATTATTATTATTGTTATTATTATTATTATTATTATTATTATTATTATTATTAATATTATTATTATTATTATTATTATTATTATTATTATTATTATTATTATTATTATTATTATTATTATTATTATTATTATTATTATTATTATTATTATTATTATTATTATTATTATTATTATTATTATTATTATTATTATTATCATCATCATCATCATCATCATCATCATCATCATCATCATCATCATCATCATCATCATCATCATCATCATCATCATCATCATCATCATCATCATCATCATCATCATCATCATTATTATTATTATTATTATTATTATTATTATTATTATTATTATTATTATTATTATTATTATTATTATTATTATTATTATCATCATCATCATCATCATCATCATCATCATCATCATCATCATCATCATCATCATCATCATCATCATCATCATCATCATCATCATTATTATTATTATTATTATTATTATTATTATTATTATTATTATTATTATTATTATTATTATTATTATTATTATTATTATTATTAGTATTAGTATTAGTATTATTATTAGTATTATTATTATTATTATTATTATTATTATTATTATTATTATTATTATTATTATTATTATTATTATTATTATTATTATTATTATTATTATTATTATTATTATTATTATTATTATTATTATTATTATTATTATTATTATTATTATTATTATTATTATTATTATTATTATTATTATTATGGCTTCCTCAGGTTCCCTCTTATTATAAGTCCATTATAGCGCCACTCACTTCCATCATTCTGCGGTCTCCGTGTGGAGAATGAACATAAATATTGGTTACTCGTCTCTGTCCCCAGACCTTTTTCTCAGATAGCGTGTAAATGGAACTAAAAGTTCTTGCAGCTCTTACACCCTTTTATTATATCCTTTCATGTTGCATTTCAACCCTCTTCGTATTTTAGTCAGATATGTTCTTTGTGACTCTGGTAGGGAGGAAACACAGCGGCCATAGAAGCTACTGGTGAAAGTGAGTGGCAGGATATGGACTTGGGGGGTAAGGTAACGAGAGGTTGGATGTTCTGCATGGCAGATGACCTGATCTGCGGATGACCGGATGGCCTAGCTTTTAGCACAAATGAACGGAAGCGGATTCGGACCAGGTTAGCCTAGCAAAAAACACCTCTCCCAGAGTTTTAAGCTAGGCTAGCTTGTCCGTATCCGCTTCCATTTATTTGTTAGCTTGTAGCTAGCTTGTAGCCGGATAGCTTTCTACTGAACGCACAGAGAAGAAATTGGTATCTATGTTCTCGTCTCTCTGGAGAAGACAGTAAGTGCATTTCCCATAATGTTGGTGTGTTCCTTGAATTAATTCACTGTGGGGCATTGTATAACAAGTTGCAACCAATGTGTGTTAGAGGAAAACAGTCTGCTCTGTCCCTTCCTGTAGAGGGCCTCTGTGCTGTCCGACCAGTATAGTCTACTGTTCAAGTATACTCCCAGCAAGTATACTCCACCATCTCCACCTCCTCCCCTCGTATGGTCCTGGGAGTGGGGGGCCTCCTCTGGCCTGGCCTAAAGTCCACCATGAGATTAACTCCATGTAACTGTGATGATGGAGCGGAGAGGGAAAATGTCTTTAGCTTGAATACTAATAATATTTCATACGCTTTTTCTTCTTTTCATCTGGCTGACCTCCATGTCACCAGAACGTCCCGGTTCACACGAAGCACCTTCCTCAACACTTGATAATGATCCCTGCCTTAATCTTGTTAACTGGCTCACTGTACATCCTACGACTACGGGGCAAATCTTTGTGCTGCGTAAGACTTTAGTGAGTTTTTAACAGGAGCAAGACACTTTTTTTTGATCCACTTTTTCTCCTTATTTTTCTCCCATCCCAATTTCGCCTCATCAATTCTCCCTTCAACTCTCCCCTCCCCTGTCTCGTACGTTGCTAGACTATGCCTCCCACTGGTCGGCTGCAGTGAGGACCAAGCCTTGCATCACGTGTCTCCTCCGGTATACGAGGAGGCAGCTGTCGCATCTTTTCACCTGAACAGCGCGATTATCTCAGTGGCGAGGAGTAACGTGTGGGAGGCTCACGCTGCCCCTGATACTTCCTGATTCTGCTGTACAGGCGCACCAACCGACCTGTAGGATTCGCTGTCCACAACGTCCAATCCCCACCCACCGGCTTTCCCACCCCTAACACTGCCAATTGTGTTAGTATGAATGACCGGCCAAGCCGGTAGCAACGCCGAGAGCTGGGCTCGATACCAGCATCTCCTGCGTTAGTGGCGAGCGCCTTGCCACTCAGCCGCCCGGAGCAAGACACTTTTTAAAACGTTATCCTCCTTCAGAAGTCTTGCTCCCTGTCTACCTCTACCCCCACCGCCTCCTGTACTCTGCTGTGAAAAAGGCCATCCTGCTGACAGAAAAATAGACAGCGAAGGCTCTCAATTCAAAGATGGGTTTGTGCTGATGGAAATGCTCCCTCCTCCCCAGATGCGGTGGTCAGACTCCGAGCAGGCGCTCTTTTTAATATGACAGAGGGAATCCGGATAATTGTCTGATTGATTCTCCTGTTTTTTCTCCATCCACTTCGCTGAGCAGGGTTTGTTTAGGAACTAAAGAGAGTCCAGGCACACATACGTCCAGGCGAGCACACACGTACACACATGCACACACCCCGGCTGTTTTGGAGTGTGGCCGTGCATCTTTGAGTGTGTGTGTGTGTGTGTGTGCGTGTGTTTCCGTGTGTTTGTACGTGCACGTGTGCATCGATGAGTCAACTGACTCTTGCTTGCCCTTTGTCTCCCTGCCTCTTCCAGCTCAGGAAGTCAGAGGAGATCATATTAAGTGAGGCTACTGTAGCGTGGCTGTGTCTCATGGGGAGCTCTGGGGGAGAGCGGTCTGTCCCCACAGGCCCCAGAAACAACAAGGCACATGCAATTCACAGAGAGCTAGACATCCTCACTTCAATGGCTTGGAGCCTGTTATAAGCCTGTGTTCTCTATTGAGTAAGGAACATTGTCAGACACTGGGACGGCGCGCGCACGCGCGCGTGTGTGTGTGTGTGTGTGTGTGTGTGTGTGTGTGTGTGTGTGTGGTGCACGTGTATGTATGTGTTATTTATTTATGAAAGAGATGATGAGATCTTCAGACAGTTATGCTAAAATATTCACATAATTTCCACAAGAAATTGTGGCAATGATTCACCGCAGGTTCAATGGAATAAGCAGTCAAGTCCTTTACAAACGTAAAAGTAGAAAAACCCTGATGGAATTGATTGAATAGCGCAGATTGATTAGTGCAGATTGAATAGTGCTGATTGAATAGTGCTGATTGAATAGTGATGATTGAATAGTGACAATAGTGTGGATTGAATAGTGATGATTGAATAGTGACGATTGAATAGTGTGGATGGAATAGTGATGATTAAATAGTGCTGATTGATTAGTGCTGACTGAATAGTGCTGACTGAACAGTGCGGATTTAATCATGCGGATGGAATACATATCTGAAACAGCTTGACCTGTATGTACAGTGAAGTAGTGAACAAAAGCGTTTCATTCAACCAGTAATGCTGGGTTGTAGTGTTCCATTCAACCAGTGATGCTGGGTTCATGTACAGTACAGTAGTGATCTATGTTCCATTCAACCAGTGATGCTGGTTCATGACCGTGACAACACAAACATAGCAGCCCCCAGTAGGAAAATAAACGACATGAAATGACTCATTTGTAAAACAGCTTCATCAAACGTATACCATGATTATTTGACTGGCATACAAATTCATTTTTAATAACCCCTTTGATTTCTAGTGTTTCCACTCCCCTTTAAAAATGTATGAGTCTCACAGGCTCACATAGAGTGCTTCTGTATAGGCCTCTGATTAACAAGCTAATAAAATAAATAATATGATAACTAAGCACACACACACAACACAGGTAGCATCAGAGAAACATAATGATCACATTACATTTTTATTATTTGTATTTGTATTCCTTTTAAATCATATTTACCGCATATATCCCAGCGGTTCTCAACAGGGGTTCCGCGGCACCCTTGTGTCGCGGAGAGCTGCCAGGGGTGCCGCGAGATGCCTGGGAATGTTCTTTAAAAATATAGAATGACAACAGTCTTATTTTGAAAATCCTGTAGCGGGTCTCCTTTCTGCCCTATGCAGCTCCAGCTATAATAACTAGGCTCCGAAAGCTAGCAACATTCAGGTCATTATGATACTCTTATTTTGAAAATCTGTGGTGTCGTGACTCATATCCGCTCTACAGCACACAGCCGGATGCATCTCCACACAGCAGTACTAGTAGCGTCTCAGGCAGCAGTAAAGTCTGGAACAGTGAACACGCACATTGCAACAACAAGGATAGTGTTTTCGCGAACCAAAACAAATCCCTGCTGTTTTATTCTGCAACGGGTCAAATGCATATAACATGCTTTGCAATCCTTGACATTCCTTTATGACCGGAATTAACGCGACGTTAGCATAAGCTAACAACAAGCTAAAGCCCTGTTCAGAGCGACAGAACAGCAGAGTGGGGACTTGGAAGGAGGACTGGGGAGGAGGGGGGGGGGGCATTCTCCCTCTGTGTGTGTGCGTTTGAAAAGATATGATGAAGTCAGACGAGTATATTATATTGATAGTAAATGTACTGAGGGTGGACAGACAGATGATATTTAAACATAAAAAATACAATACATAATAAATGTATCCATGATCATCATGCAACATAAAACAATTGCAGGAACGGTTTGGGAGAGGAAGGGGTTGCGTGTTCCAAAAAATTTACTTAAAGTTTAAAGCTCAATATATCAAAACGTGGCACTTTATAGTGAACAGGAGGTCTATTTGTATTAAAAACTATAAATAGTTTTTCATTTAAATGTCTGGAAGAGCTAAACATTTTTTGTAATGTTTGTAATGTAATTCCTTACACGTAACATGTCTGGCTGTGTGACGTCAACTTGTCAGCATGAAAATGACAGCCAAACATGGCACTGCAACTAAATAACACAAATACAATAGGCACATTTGTGTCTGTTACAAATATAACACGTTTTATACTTGTGCTACAAGATTTTGGCCTGTGCTACAAAACTATCAACCTCTGTAGCACCAGTGCTATGTGCAAAAAAAGTTAACGTACAGCCCTGCAACTATTTAACTAAACAAATAGTCTATCCTAGTGCTTCATGTGTATACAATAATTGCCTAATCTAATAACATGAACTAAAAAAGAAATCGATCACACGTTTCGTAAAGTTATTATAGAAACTTCACCAACTTAACGTCCACGGCAGGCGTCATTACTTTTACCAACAGATTTTCCAACACATTTCCAGAGCAGTCCTATGTCCGTTATCAAGGAAATGCAAAGCGGCTATCGCAATCGTTGTTGTGATAATAATCACTAAATGCATTCAGTGCTGGATCTAATCAAATGGATTTATCGAGACACGTTATGGAAAGTTCAAGACCGGACCACACAGCTTCTGAAAAGTGCCAATTACACGCTTCCGACGGCGATGGTCTACTCGCAGAACAAGTGAGTGTATCAGCCGCTGTGTTATGATTATTATGATACAAAATGTAAATGAATGAATGAATGAAAACTGTATTTAACAGATAAACAGTAAAAGGCACTCTGCAGGGATGTGATGTCATAATCAATCGTCACCTCACTAGAATAATATTTCCAACGTGAACCGCAAAGATGAATTTTCACACAAAATGGACACGTTTTTAAACTCGTCCATCGAAACAGGTTACAGTTACCAATACCAATTCAGTACCTTCCAGTACCAATTCGACCGCTGAGATTGCCCCAGTCAAACAGTGCAGCTGCAATGTTGTGTTCTCATGCTAAACCAGACTGGTATCATGTTGTGTGATCCTTTTCTGTATTTAAAAAAAAAATACATGATTTTCTGTTTGAGAAATGGTAACACTATTGCTATATTTATTTATACATTTAGACCTGAAACGCCTGCTAATAATGCATTATATAGCCTACATATACACACAAATGTGTTTCCCGGTTTCAATGGGTTAAATAAATGTTATTTTGAAAGCAAGCACTTTTGTCATCATTGTAGCAAAAAAGACAGGACCGGAAAAGTCTTTATCGTATGTAGGGGTGCCCTGGAATGTTTTATTGGACACAGGCAGCAGAAAGGTTGAGAACCCCTGAATAGCTCATGTAAGGAACTCCAACAGTCCTTGAGATTCTCCGCTCTGTTGCAGAGTTTAAAACCTTGATCTCAAACCTTTGTTTATCAAGTTGGACATGTTTTAATTGATTTGTTATCCTTGCCCTTTGCCTCATCTTGTTGTCTTATTGTTATGATTGTACTGTATATGTTTTTATAAAATGTTGTTGCTGATTTCTGTATGTACACTCAACTGTGAATGAGGGGAACCTCAGTTGCCTTTCGAGTTTAAATAAATGTAAATGTAATCATGTTCTAACAGCTTTATAAACTTTATAATCATTAATTTATTCATAACGGAAACATAAAATAAATCTCAGGAGGAAACATGTATCAGCTACATTTTTATCTGTGTCCTTACAGATTTATTCCCTTTGAAAATTAAAAGCAGATCAGATTTCTTATTTCTGTACATACACTCGAGGGAAACATCAGTGGCCTTTCAAGTTTAAATAAAGGTTTGACATTAAAGTTGGCTCCAGTTCTAATCTGGTCCTGTGCCAGACAGAGTGACCATGTGAGGCCCAGAATGTCAGGAGGGCGACCAGGCAGACATTCATTTTATTTTGTTTCGTACATGGGGGTACAGTTCATCTTTGCACAATATCACCAACATCTTTATTTTTTTTACATGATACACCCATGGCCAAAAAGGAGCAGGATGAAGAAAACTTATGTCTCCTGCCCCCTTCCAAACTTGATAATTATTTTAACATAATGGTCAGCTCAAGTGCACGTTACAGCTTCATACCATTATAATAATAATAATAATAATAATAATAATAATAATAATAATAATAATAATAATAATAATAATAATAATAATAATAATAATAATAATAATAATAATAATAATAATAATAATAATAATAATAATAATAATAATAATAATATATAATAATAATCATTACCATAATAGTAATAATAATAATAATAATAATAATAATAATAATAATAATAATAATAATAATAATAATAATAATAATAATAATAATAATAATAATAATAATAATAATAATAATAATAATAATAATAATAATTGTTACAAAGGATCAGATTAAACCGAATATATATATTTATTTATTGATATATATTGCATAGTATTTGTATATCGTTTGATGTCCCCTGTATATTCCTTGTACATATACACGGAATATCCCTTTAGCCCAGACCATAATATTTCATTCTCCTATTGGACAGCGGTCCACCGGCGCCAGGGACCGGCCTCCGGAGTCAGGTTCAAAGTCACCGTCAAGACGTGTCTGGACATGCCCGGCCTTGCCCAGGGATACGCGACAGAAATGAGATTGGCACTAATTTGTTCACCGTGCGTATAAATACGGCGCAGGTGAATACAGAAACCCCTTAGTGAGTTACCAATAAGTTGAAGCCTCACCCACGATACAACGTGCGGTGAAGTATGTTCTGTTTGGCCCCAGAATAGAGCATTGAGACCGCGTGCGAATTAATAACTGAATTGTCAGAGTTTGGCGCTATACCGTCGAGTGCGACATATTTCTATTAAGTCAATAATAGTCTATTTGTGTATAGTGTATCGTGCGGCTAAAGTTCTACAGTGACCAGCATCTCCAACGCTTCCTCGTATTAGCTAGAGTTCTTATCCAGGCTGGGCTGACCACATGGCGCTTTCACCCGAGGAGACCTAGACGAGAACCGTATGGACATGTACACTGGATTAATCTACCCGACGACTACATAGCCCTTTGCGGCTGGAATATATTTGCTTTGGTCCTGTGATTTATGGAGCGGATAATCGCCGACGCCTGCACGTGTTGGATTTACCCCGCGAGGAGTCAAGTCGAGTCGGCGCCTCAGAGAGCCTGAGGCCGACTAGCTTTCTTCACTGTGGAGCTACAGTCTACGGAGAACAGCTGTATTTGTCTGTGGATCAAGAGGCTATTGCACCGGCTCCTGTACCTGGAGTCTCCTTAGTCATCGTTGACCAGACGTTCTACTACCGACAGATCTTCTACCCCAGCTGGCTTACAACCAGGGGGACCCCTTCCAGTATCTCCCGCTATATTACTAGTGTACCATAGATATAATTCCCTAAGATTCAGGTTGTATAATTACCTCCTGCGTAACCAGAGAATGGACATTCATTGTTGATTTGCCTATGCACATTCCTTTGCCTTACAAGTGCATTCAAAGAATAATGTAAAGTATATTATGTACCTTTTGCTCCATTAAATACTTGATTATACCTTTGTGTGGAACCGATTTCATTGTGGGAAGTGTTCATCATATTCATATATCGTGTACTGTATGGCCAGTAATTAAAGTACATAAAGCGGTAGTGGTTTAATGATACCATACTTATCAATACAGTCAGGGAATTGTACCCCTCAGTTACAATTGGTCCTTCGAGCCGGAGGGTAACTAGTGTAATATTAATATAGTGGTATTAATATTGACATGGCCTATGATGAACACTCCACAAAACGGTTCTCCTAAAGTAGATCGCCCGCAGCGTAGACGGCAGACACCTCAGTACTTAGAGGATTACGTTGCCAATATACTACCTAGCCTTCTACAGACGGTAAACGCGGAAAAAGTAGATAGTAAAATTATGTCCGACCCTATCGCCCAGGCTACCCCGCCAATAGAGGCCCTAGTGGGTTCTAACGTAACTGACCAAGCTCACGGTAGGGACCAGGAGGGACCTGACACGACTTTACCCCCCGCCAAGACCGAAGAAGTAGTCCCTGGAGAGCTCCAGGATAAAGACAACTCCCCAGGGATGGAACTCTACCCGCTACAAGAAGAGGAGAGCACCCCGGAGATGGATCTCCAGGACTCGCCACAGGAGAACAGATCTCCAACGAGTACTGCCAGGAGCGGATCACCTCAACCAGCGTCTTCCCCCAGCGAGGCGGACAAGATGCTGGCACAGGCATTCCTCGCCAGCCTAGCAGCCTCAACAGAGCGCGATCGACTCCAAGCACTGACGCTTAGTGAGCGCGAACATTCTTCCATGGAAAGAGAACGCCTTCAGGCGCAGCAACGGAGCGACGAAGATCGTATACGTCTAGAGATTAGACGCCTTCAGACGGAAGAGAATATGGCAAGGGACCGGGCCGACGCCCAGCGCGCCGATGCCGGTGCCCAAAGAGAAGCCGAGCGCGACCGATTACAAGCGCAGATAATGGAGCAGCTGATCACCAGGGCAACACCCCCTCCCTCCGCACGGGGTTCCAGGGCCTCGTCAAGACAAGGGTCAAGGGCACCCTCCCCTACCCGATCAAACGACCCTGAGCCCGACCACCAGAGAGAGCCTATACCCCCCTCCGAACTCCTTCCCCGACCGGTCCACGCGAGGACCAGCTACAAGGAAGAAACGGTCTACACCGCGGAGAGGCTAAAGAGACGACTACAGGATCTAGAGGACCTGCCAGAGGAAGAAGAAGAGGGAGAGGAGGAGAGTCAAGCCCGACAGCAGCACAGTACTCCATAGGACCAGGAGGTCCAGTACAGCCCAGGCTCTACCCCCGCGGCTCTGCGCTACAGACCCCCGACTCAATTCACGGGTGAGCTTGACGCACGACCAGCCCCGAGGAATAGCACCTGGATACGCGGACCATGGTACCCAGCAGGTACCAGCCCACCAAGAGGCGTAAGAGGAGACTCGCCTAGGAGGCCTCTCTTCCAACGCTCACCGATGTGCCAGCCATCCATGGCATCATACATTGGCACACCGACGTTTCCGATCTTCACCCACGAGAACAGAGCACAGTACACGGAGCTACGAATGTGCTTAGAGACAATGATGTCCGATGTAGCTGATGAACCGTACAAGTATGCTATCCTACTGAAGCACCTCAAGGTGCCCCGAGCGCACAATATAGCGCTGGCCTATGCCACCTCTACTACCCCATACACAGCGGCTCTAGCAGCACTCGACCAAAGATATGGACGCATATGGGACTACGTAATACAAGAGATAAGGCATATTGACCGCCTACCCCCAGCCACAGACAATCGCTCACTAGATGACCTGTCTATCAAGGTACAATCCCTGGTAGGGATGCTGGGGGCGCAAAGAGAAAAAGGTATGCACGAACTGTACGCGAAGCTTCCGCCCGCCCGACAAGAGCGATTCAGGCGGCAAAGAGACCACCGTGATCCTAACGGTCCCGAGCCATCCCTCCTAGACCTAGCCGACTTCCTGGCGAGAGAAGTCAACAGCCTACGGTTGGATACGTTCATGCGGAGCACCCCAAGCTCCAGAGAGGGACCTAGGAGAGCAAACGATGGCCGAAGATTGGTGACCGTCATGCACCAATCAGAATCAGTACCGAGCAGCAAGAACCACAGTACCCCCTCGATGAAAGAGAAGTGGAAGATGGTGTGCCCGTACTGCGAAAAAGAACACTGGTTGTCACAATGTGACACGTTCAAGAAGATGACCGCCGACGAGGTGAGTCAATGGATAAAGTCCAACCGACGCTGTTACCGATGTGCGCACAGTCACATGGCAGCCGATTGCCGCTTAAAGAAGAGGTGTAGTCGGTGTGACGGAGCCCACCTAGATGTCCTACACGACAGTAACAGAAGAAAGCCTGCACCCTCAAGCAGCACAAAGGCAAGTGTTATGTACATTGACCCCGCCAGCAGCGGGGGCGCCCGGGTGCTCTTAAAGGTGGTCCGCGTAACACTGAGTTACCAAGACAAGGTCATGGACACTTACGCCGTCCTTGACGACGGGTCAGAGAAGACCCTTCTCCTCGCGTCCGCTGCGGCCCAGCTGGGGCTGCGGGGGAGCGAAAACCAGATGACGATTCGGACAATAAGAAGAGATCTAAAGACGATAAAGGGCGAGAATGTCTCCTTCACTATCGCAGCAAGCGGGCAGCCAGAGAGACGGTATAGGATTACTAACGCTTTCACCAGCCAAGAAATAGGCCTGTCGCAGTACACCTACCCCATCGCCAAGCTGATGGATAAATATGTGCACCTGCGTCAACTACCTATACCGCTCATAGACGGTGCCACCCCGACCCTGCTGATAGGCTCCGACCATGCAGACCTCATCGTCCCGATAGACCGGGTCCACACAGGGCCCAGAGGCTGTCCTGCAGCAGTCGAGACCCGCCTAGGATGGACATTACAAGGCCCCCTCGCTAAGTCTCTTAACCGAACAGCAGCCACTAACTGCCTCCACTCCAGAGTGACAGAAGAAGACACCACCCTCCTACAGCATGTCGAGAGGCTATGGACACTAGAGACAATGCCCTTTAAGAACGAAAAGAAAGACATTCGTTCCAAGGAAGACATTTACGCTATAGCCCTCCTCGAGCAAGGGACAAAGAGAGTCAAAGTCAACGGAGTGATGAGATACGCAACTCCACTCCTGAGGCGAGAGGGTATGCCTACCTTCCACGCCCCAAAAGAAGCGACGGAGCGGTATCTATTGAACACAGAGCGGCGCCTAGCCAGAGACCCCGCTCAAGAGACTGTGTACCGCGCTGAGATTAACAAGCTAATCACAGCGGGACACATAAAGAGAATTGACATTAAAGAGGCCGATCAGACGACCGAATCATGGTACGTGCCGCACCACAAAGTCCACCACAACGGCAAGGATCGTATTGTGTTCAACTGCAGCTACCAGATCGGATCACAAAATCTGAATAAAGAGCTCTTGCCCGGCCCAACACTCGGCCCCTCTCTACTAGGCGTGTTACTACGTTTCCGCCAGGACAAGGTGGCCATCAGCGGCGACATCAAAGGGATGTTCCTGCAGGTGAGACTAGTGGAGGAGGACAAGCCCCTGCTGTGGTTCCTATGGAGAGAGAGGATCGGGGATGAGCAACCAGCCATCTATCAATGGGAAGTCCCCCCTTTCGGAACCACATGCAGCCCATGCTGTGCTACGTTTGCACTGCAAAAACACGTCGCAGAGGACCCAGCAGCTGATGAAGAGGTCCGACAAAGTGTAGGAAATAGTTTCTACGTGGACAACTGTCTGCAAAGCGTCTCGACGCCAGAAGAAGCCGAGGCCCTTCTACTCAAGCTCCGCGCCTCCCTGATCAAAGGCGGCTTTGATCTCAGGCAGTGGGCCAGCAGCGACCCACAAGTATTGCGCAGCCTCTCCCCCGAGGACAAGGCAGCAAGCAGCGAGACCTGGATGGCGACCATCCCAGGAGAAGCCCAAGAAATGACATTAGGACTAGTCTGGCGCTTCAAAACAGACTCGCTCCATTATAAACACACACCCCTGACCAAGGAGCAGGGAAGGTCGAGTGCACTACCGACCACCAGACGGAGTGTATACAGAACACTCGCCAGACAATATGACCCATTGGGATGTATTCTACCTTACACCACCAGGGCAAAGATGATTGTAAGAGCGTTATGGGACAAGGACCAGGGCTGGGACGACCCCATACCCAAACACCTTGCATCCACATGGAGAGAGTGGGAGACGGAACTCAGCTCACTCCCAGGTGTCAACATACGCCGCAGCTACTTCCCACCCACAGTGAGGCCGGAGACGTGCCAGATGGACCTGCACGTCTTCAGCGACGCCTCCGAAGTAGCCTACGGTTCGGTGGCCTACTTGCGTGCCCGAGAGGAGGGAGGAGAAATACATACTGCTTTCATCCTGGCCCGCTCAAGAATAGCCCCACGAAAGCAACAATCTATCCCGCGTCTAGAGCTCTGCGCAGCCCTAGCAGGAGCGCAACTCGCCACGTTAATCCAACGTGAACTCACCATTCCGGTGCAAAGAACAATCTTGTGGTCGGACTCCACGACAGTACTCACATGGATCCGGTCTGATTCGTGCAGATACAAGGTCTTCGTGGGAGTCAGAGTCACAGAGATTCAAGATTTAACAGAAGTAGCAAGCTGGAGGTATGTGGACACAAAACACAACCCAGCTGACGTCATCACCCGGGGAATGTCCCTGGATGACCTCACCCGTCACAACCTATACAGTGACGGGCCAGAGTTCCTCAAGCTCCCGGAAGAAGAGTGGCCTACACCCACCCCACGGGAAGCGAGTAAAGAGGAGGCCGAAAACAAGAAATCTATGTTCTGTGGATTGAACACACTCGTCTCCACAGACCCCGACATAGACGATTGCCTCACCCTAGAGAGTGCGCAGCTAAAGACATTCCTGTGGCACCACCCAGAGGTTCAGCTCACTACTGACATTACTGCAGCTGACTACGAAGAAGCAGAACTTCTTCTACTACAACGAGCCCAGAGAGACTCGTTCCCCGATGAGCTAGACTGTCTACAGGGAGCAAAGCCTGTCCCATCAGACAGCAGACTGCTCCACCTAGCCCCCGAGAGCGACGCCCATGGTCTCATCAGAGTGGGTGGTCGTCTGCGGAGAGCTCCAGACTTACCGGATGACGTCAAGTACCCGATAGTCTTAAACAGCCGACACAAGGTCACAGAGCTGATCATAAAGAAATACGACGAGGATGTGCATCACGCCGGGGCAGAGAGAGTCTTCGCGGAGATCAGACGTCGTTATTGGATACTGCAAGGGAGAGAAGCAGTGCGGCGCTTCCAGCGAACCTGTCTAGACTGTCGTAAGTGGCGAGCGCAGCCCAGTATACCCCGGATGGCTGACCTACCTCCCTGTCGCCTCCGACTCGGCGACAAGCCTTTTCACTCCACCGGTATGGACTGTTTCGGCCCGCTGTATATAAAGAAAGGAAGAGGAACCGAGAAGCGGTGGGGTATTGTATTCAAATGCATGACCACCCGAGCGATGCATATAGAACTCCTTCCAACCATGAGCACAGACTCATTCCTTATGGCCTTCCGAAGATTCACATCACGGAAAGGTAAACCGTCTATATTGTTGTCTGATCACGGGACAAACTTCAAAGGCGGAGAAAGAGAGCTGAGAGAGAGCTTCCAAGCTATGGGCCCAGAACTTAAGACTCACCTCGCTCCATACCAGATTGACTTCCAGTTTAATCCCCCGAACGCACCTCACTTCGGTGGAACTTGGGAACGAGAAGTACGTTCAATAAAGACAGCCCTGTACGCCGTGCTTGGGGCCCAGACCGTGGCGGAAGAAGTCCTAATGACAGTCCTCACGGAGATCGAGGGAGTATTGAACTCAAAGCCCCTCGGTTACGTCTCAAGTGATGTAGCAGATGTCGACCCAGTCACCCCCAACACACTCTTGATGGGGCGGCTGGACCCCGCGCTACCACAGACAATGTACAGGCCTGAAGAAGCGAACGGCCGAAGAATGTGGAGGTACAGTCAAGTATTGGCTGACAAGTTTTGGAACAGCTTCCTACTCCACTATCTACCGTCTCTACAGACCCGCCAGAAATGGGTGAAAGAGAGAGACAATTTGACAGAAGGAACAGTCGTCATGATTATCGACCAGTCACTACCCCGAGCTATGTGGCCGGCTGGCCGCGTAAGCAAAGTGATCACCGGTGCCGACGGAAAGGTCCGAGCAGCCGAAGTGCTCGTCCAAGGGCGGATCTACACCCGACCCGTGGCGAGGCTAATAGAACTGCCAAGGCTCCCCGATACTATCGATGACGACCATGACTGATTGATTGATTGATTGAAAACTTTATTAACAGATTGTAGAATGGGTACAATACAGTACAGCTCAATACACACAATTGTTAAGGGGATGCAGACCAGAGAAAGACTTTCGTCTTGTTTACATCAGGGTCCCCCATTTTCAATTCATCAGGACATATATGACATACATGACATACAGATAGTCAGTACTGCTACATCTATACATTTATGACATACCAGATTTGCAAATACAGTACTGTTTGTGATACAGAAGGAGTCAAGAAAAGGGAGTATATACATTTGACGTAGAAACTGTACATTGGAGGAGGTTGTGTGGGGGGGGTTGGGTACATTGGGATATTGACAACCATACTGGGTAATTTACATTGGAGGTGGTTGGGGGGGGGGGGGCCGGGGGGCACACTGTATAAACAAGTAATACTGTACATTGAGGGGGGGGGGGGGGGAGACACTGTACAAACAAACAAAATTGTACATTGAACTATTGACAAAACCATACTAGGTAAATGACTGTACATTGGAGGGGGTTGGGTTAGGATATTTACAGGGGCCAGTGTTGAATTGCAGTCTCCCGTAGGTGTCCCTTGAGAGAGGTTTTGAAAGTGGGTAGTGATCCACATTCCTTTACAGCTTTGGGTAGGGCGTTCCACATTGATGTGGCATAATTGCGAAACGTGTTTAGTCCCTTATTTGAGCCGAATCTGGGTTTAACATGATTTGTGGAGCTCCCTCTGGTGTTGTGATCGTGGTATTCACTGACCTTTGGGAAGTATTTTGACATGTACATGGGTACCTTGGTCGTGTAGTGTATCTTGTAGACCAGGCCCATTGCAAGTTGTTGTACTCTGTCGTCTACTCTAAGCCATCCTAGGTTGTCAAAGTGGGCAGGGGTGAGGTGGGTTCTAGGAGTAAGGTCAAGCAGTAGTCTGACCAGTTTGTTTTGAGATGTTTGTAATTTTGTTTTTAGCGCCTTTGAGGTGCTTTGGTACCATGAGGTGCAAGCATAGTCGTAGTACCCCTGAATGAGTGCTCCTGCCAGAGTCTTCAGGGTGTTCTTGTTTACCAGAGAGGAGATCCGGTACAAGAATCGAGTTCGTTTCTTTGTGACTTTGTGACTTTGTGAACTGACCGACCCCTCACAACAGACATTGAGTAGTGGACAGTGCGGTTAATCTGTCTCTGCTTAGCTAATTAGGTGGGACTAATTAGGGGGCGGCTGTTACAAAGGATCAGATTAAACCGAATATATATATTTATTTATTGATATATATTGCATAGTATTTGTATATCGTTTGATGTCCCCTGTATATTCCTTGTACATACACACGGAATGTCCCTTTAGCCCAGACCATAATATTTCATTCTCCTATTGGACAGCGGTCCACCGGCGCCAGGGACCGGCCTCCGGAGTCAGGTTCAAAGTCACCGTCAAGACGTGTCTGGACATGCCCGGCCTTGCCCAGGGATACGCGACAGAAATGAGATTGGCACTAGTTTGTTCACCGTGCGTATAAATACGGCGCAGGTGAATACAGAAACCCCTTAGTGAGTTACCAATAAGTTGAAGCCTCACCCACGATACAACGTGCGGTGAAGTATGGCCTGTTTGGCCCCAGAATAGAGCATTGAGACCGCGTGCGAATTAATAACTGAATTGTCAGAGTTTGGCGCTATACCGTCGAGTGCGACATATTTCTATTAAGTCAATAATAGTCTATTTGTGTATAGTGTATCGTGCGGCTAAAGTTCTACAGTGACCAGCATCTCCAACGCTTCCTCGTATTAGCTAGAGTTCTTATCCAGGCTGGGCTGACCACATGGCGCTTTCACCCGAGGAGACCTAGACGAGAACCGTATGGACATGTACACTGGATTAATCTACCCGACGACTACATAGCCCTTTGCGGCTGGAATATATTTGCTTTGGTCCTGTGATTTATGGAGCGGATAATCGCCGACGCCTGCACGTGTTGGATTTACCCCGCGAGGAGTCAAGTCGAGTCGGCGCCTCAGAGAGCCTGAGGCCGACTAGCTTTCTTCACTGTGGAGCTACAGTCTACGGAGAACAGCTGTATTCGTCTGTGGATCAAGAGGCTATTGCACCGGCTCCTGTACCTGGAGTCTCCTTAGTCATCGTTGACCAGACGTTCTACTACCGACAGATCTTCTACCCCAGCTGGCTTACAACCAGGGGGACCCCTTCCAGTATCTCCCGCTATATTACTAGTGTACCATAGATATAATTCCCTAAAATACAGGTTGTATAATTACCTCCTGCGTAACCAGAGAATGGACATTCATTGTTGATTTGCCTACGCACATTCCTTTGCCTTACAAGTGCATTCAAAGAATAATGTAAAGTATATTATGTACCTTTTGCTCCATTAAATACTTGATTATACCTTTGTGTGGAACCGATTTCATTGTGGGAAGTGTTCATCATATTCATATATCGTGTACTGTATGGCCAGTAATTAAAGTACATAAAGCGGTAGTGGTTTAATGATACCATACTTATCAATACAGTCAGGGAATTGTACCCCTCAGTTACAATAATAATAATAATAATAATAATAATAATAATAATAATAATAATAATAATAATAATAATAATAATAATAATAATAATAATAATAATAATAATAATAATAATAATAATAATAATAATAATAATAATAATAATAATAATAATAATAATAATAATAATAATAATAATAATAATAATAATAATAATAATAATAATAATGATAATATGACCATGAATAATAATAACAATACTAACGGTAATAATAATAACAATAATAATAATAATAATAATAATAATAATAATAATAATAATAATAATAATAATAATAATAATAATAATAATAATAATAATAATAATAATAATAATAATAATAATAATAATAATAATAATAATAATAATAATAATATTGCTAGATACCCAAATAAACAAACAAAAAAGCAACCTGCGTCATGAGCCTCAGATGCAGGGAAAAGAGAAAAAAACTAAAAATAAATAAAATCAGATACAGAGAAATGTATACCTGCTTTTCATATGTTCTCATTGTTCTGTCTTTAAAAGTATTTTTTAGTTGGACAATATTTTTACAGTACTTCAACTCATTATAAAGAGAATTCCAGAGTTTGACTCCCACCACTGATATACACATCTGTTTTAGGGTTGTCCATGCACACTGATCTTTAAAATGACCTTCCCTTCTATGCTCTCCATTCTGTGATATGAGGACAAACCTGTTTTGTAGATTGGCTGGTAATGCTTTACTGTTGTGTTGGCCTTGTGCATAACTGTCTGTAACTTAACTAGCTCTTGCAATTTCAATAATCCAGAATTAATAAATAATATGTTGGTGTGTTCTCGATAGTCTGCTTTACAAATAATCCTAATAGCTATCTTCTGTAGTTGGTTTTATATTACTCTTATAGGTGTTACCCCATACTTCCACACAGTAATTAATATAAGGCAATATGAGTGCACAGTACAATGTTCGCATTGCTTTGTTATCTAATACATATTTAACTTTATTCACAATAAAAATACTAAACAAACTATTAGACATTTATTAATGATGAATAGGCGTCACTTCAGATTAGGGCACACAATAGCACCTGCAAATGATTAATAGATGTTTTATGAATGTCTTAACAAATCATTTGTTGAACATGAACAAATAAATGGAGATACAGTATAGTCGTTTTTTCATATCCATTTTTCAAAGCATCTACAAATGTGTTACTACACACAACAGTATTTAATGATGAACAAATCAAGTACAAACAATGTTGATAATGAGTTATAAATAATGTAGAACTCATTTGTAAATATTATACAAAAATATAGTTATAAATGATTTAATAATAATTTACAAATGTATATAAATGATTTGTTCATGATTAGTTCATTATCTACAAATACCTTATAAAGGTCTTACACCGGTTCCTGACAGGCAGCGAGCGAGCGAACTGGAGACGAAATCGCGCGCGACACTGTCCTGATATGATGCGGTGCGTGTCCGAGTGTGTCTGTGTTACCTGGAAGCACGGACAAAAGCAGCCTGCGATTCTCGACCAATAAAAAGTATTTAGGGGCGGGACTCGGCCGCGTAATCGCTCAACTAGAGACACAGCGAGCGAATATTTGAGGGGGGAACGACATCGCCGCTCAGTTCGCTGTCGCTCGCGGCAGGTCAGGATGAATTGAAACGAATACATTTGAATCATTTTCGCAATCACGCTCGCTCGCGTCGCTGCCTGTCAGGAAGGGGTGTTATATATTGAAATTCTTTATTTGGAATTACCCCTTGAGATGAACCATCTCGTTTTCAAGGGGGTCCACAGCTTACAAAATACATAAATTACATATCTGTATTAAACATAACAAAACAAAAAGAAACAAACAAAAACCAAACACAAAACAAGATCAAATTAATAATAAACAGGTTCAAACAACATCAAACAAGAGGAACTAGGGATGTCCGATATTATCGGCCGATATCGGCATTAAAATGTTTTTATTTTTTACATTTCTATAACCTTTATTTACCCAGGCAAGCAAGTAAGAAACATTCTGATTTTATTTATTGTCAAAAGTATGCATAATGTTATGTTAATTCCACAACAAGACATATGTAATGTTAATTACCTGAAATTATTACGTTTTTCGGGGGGGAAACCCTGCATATATCGGTATCTGTTATAATACTTCACTCCCCCTACTTTTCCCCTCACGTTCTCCACACACTCCTCTTCATCCCGCTCTCCATCCTCCACACACTCCTCCTCATCCTCTCTTTCTCTATTCACCCCTCCATTCACACTTATTCGGCCAGCATCACTTCACTTCACGTCACCTAGCACAGCTGCACTTCATCCTCCTGATTCGCACGCTCTCACTCCTCACGGCTGCACCCTATCCCCCGCTGCTGAGGCTACTTCTTCTACCCCTCGACGCTGACCAGAGGCCGTCGTGGTATTAATTACCACTACCCAGGTACGACGTCTCTACCTAAAGCTCTGCTAGAATCTGCCCTTTGTATTGCCTTGCCTAACCTGTTTCTCCTGTGCCCCAAGGACCGTTCCTGACTAGGACCTCCCCGGTCCCCGAAGAGGACCACTTGCCCACTCGCTGCCTCAGCAGCCCCCCAAGACAAGAGCAAGACCTAACCCCGTTCTATTCCCCCTCCAATTCCTGTACCACTGACACTGTTCATTAAAACTCTTGAAACGCTACGTTCGTCACCAACACCGGGAGACACTAGGATTCGCCTGTTCGAATCCAGCTCCCGGCGTTGCTATCAGCTTGGCTGGCCTCTCACACTGATACAATTGGCTGTATCAGGGGGTGGAAAAGCTGAAGGGTGGGTCCTGGGCGTTGTGGACAGCGACCCCTACAGTTCGGTCGGGGCGCCTGCTCAGCGAGGGTTGGAACTGAGGAGAGATAGTGTGGCCTCCCACACGCTACACTCTCCCCGGTGAGAACCTGCGCGGCCAGGTTGGCCTGCCCCAGGCTGCACATGCGTCGGAGGAAAGCATGTGACAGTCTCCGGTCTCCCGGACCAACAGTAGGGGAAAGTACGCAACAACCAGGAAGGGTGGGATGGGAGAAAAATCGGGAAAAAAGGAGGGGAAGAAAGATAAAAAAAAGAAAAATGCTCCAATCTCCTCCTGTGTGTATCCAGCAATTGGACTGTTTTCCAGATCACATTCTCACAGTATCGGTTGATATCGGTATCGAAAATTAAGAGTTGGACAATATCGGTATATCGGTATCTGTAAAAAAGCCAATATCGAGCATCCCTACTTCAAAGATCTGTTATACTATTATTGGTGGAAACATGAACAAGTAATCTCAAGGTGAGAGGACAGCACAGTTTTAAACAGTTGTGAGGATGTTATAGATCGAATATGAACTGGAAGATTATTCCAGTCAGATGGACCTTTGAACATGAATGATTTTTTGCCAACTGAGGTAGTTACATTTGTTGGAACTTTAAAAAATAGCAGTGCACAGTGTCTCAGTTGATGTCTAGAGGTGAAAGGGTCAATATACTGTTTGAGATATTGCGGATAATTGAAGTGAATACATTTAAAAATGAACTGTAACCAGTGCTGCTGTCGTCATACTGTGGGAGATGGCAAATTAAGGTTTTCATACATGGTGCAGTGGTGTGTCAAATATGGGCAGCCAAGAGCAAATCTGCATAGAAGGTTGAATAATGTGTTTAGTGGAAGAAGGTTGGTTTTAGATGCAGTTTGGTAAACGTCAGCGTAATCCATGATGGGTAAAATGTGTTGATGAACCAGTTTCTTTCTGACAGGGAGTGTGAAACATTTTCTGTTGCGGTAGAGAACACCAGCACTAAAGTTGACTTTTCTAACAATATTATCAATGTGACATTTATATATATGAGAGTTCTGAATCAAGCCATAGACCAAGGTATTTAATGTGATCAACTCTATGCAGTTGTGTACCGTCCAGACAAGTGATATTAAATGGATGATTAATGGTTTTGGATGCAAGATTACGGGTGGTCCCAAAGAGCATAGTATTAGTTTTAGTTTTGTTGATTAGAAGTTTATTAGTCGAGAGCCATGATTCGAGTTTATTGAAATTTGATTGCAGTGTTGACTGAATTTGAGGTAAGGTAATTTGAGATGTATATATCACTGTGTCGTCGGCATAGAGTTGAGTATTACAACCTGTGAAAATTGAGGGGAGATCATTAATAAATATTGAGAACAAGAGCGGGCCTAATGTTGAGCCTTGTGGCACCCCACGTTCCTGTACTGCCAATTCAGATATACCATCCTGTATCACACTGTTCTGTTTCGTCAAGGCTTCGCTCAGCACCAGTAGCACTGTACTTCACTTCGTGTACATACACTGAATAAAAAAATTCCACCATGTACCTTTATATCCCCATATTCATCTGACCACACCCCCTTCCGCTTACCTTCATAAGCAGGTGTGTGGTCATCTACTCGCAGTGTGCGAACCATAGCATGGTCTTTGGGTGAGCCGCGGGGGGGGGGGGGGGGGGGGGTGCCGCGCCGCGCAGGGAGGAGTCGGACTGTGATCGCAGACGTTACTGTAGCCTTTAGTAGGCCTTGTGTTGTGTATGTATGTATGTGACAAATAAACCTCTTGAATCCTGTCATATATTCAATCAGTTTCAATAACTACAGAACACATAATAGACAATTAACTCACTTGTTGATGTAGTTGTGGTCCGGCCGTCTGCACAGCACATTCCATGATAAAAAAAAGTATCCATTTAGTTAGATAGATGATAGATCCAACACTGTCTACAGTATCTCGTGATATCTCTCAGACTCCTGTTCTGATACGACCGCAGCAGGCGCCGGCACGGCCACCGGGCAGCAGCACCGGGCAGCAGCACCAGCAGCAGGTGTAACGGTGTCGCCTGTAGATGATCCCGCCTCCTGCTGCTCTGTCAAGTCCATTGACTGCTTCACTTTCATCGTGAAACCAAAATTGGTTAGGCTTACTGTTGAGAGTCACACTAGTGACACTAGTTAATAATGACATCCTGTTCTCTCTGTCAATTGTGGGATGTAAAAGGTTTAAGCATATGTTTATGGTATATATCTGTTTTAGATCTAGGCATATATTACTGTATGTGTCTATATGTGAAGTGTATGGGCTGCTCTGCACAAGCCAGAATGAAAAGAGCAGGTTGGCACATGTTAACCCTTGCCTGTCCTGCCTGCATAGAGTAAACATATAACCAATGATTAGTACAGGTATATGTATATGTATGTATATCTGTATATATCTGTATATGTATGTGTTGGGCTATGTACTGTATATTACGGCAGTCTGCCTCGTCTTCTTATCTTACTGTTAGCGGAGCTAAGAATGTGGCCTTGGAGACAGCTCCGACCAGACCCTTGCAGTGAGGGGCTGCTCTGCACAAGTCAGAATTAAAACAGCAGGTTGGCACGTTTTAACCTTTGCCTGTCCTGCCTGCATAGAGTAAACATATAACCAATGATTAGTACAGGTATATGTATATGTATGTATGTACTGTATGTACTATGTGTATATATGCTATATGTACTGTATATGCTGTGTATGCTATATGTACTATATACTCATGCAAGAAGTGTGTTCATGTATTGTACACTACTGAAGGGCAAATTGCTTCCATTTCAATACTGCTTGGCCACTAAGGAATGTGAAGACGACATTGGGCCTCTGCTAGCCTGCTAGTAACGGATAGGGATTTTCCAGCACAAGGTAGTCTGTTGCTCCTCCAGTTACTGTGACGAATACAGGGGGAGGAGAATTCATCTGTATGTATTGTATGTTGGTTGGCTAGTGAAATGACATCACTGTGACATCACTGTTTTTGGACCAATAGAAAATAGGTCTTGACATGATATATAAATGGCTGCTCCAACTTCGAGAGACAGATTTTTCAGATTTTTCCATTTGTTACTTTAGAAGACAAGATGCAGGATTTTGCTTGCAAGACACCAGCCGTTTCAGGCTATTGCGATCTTAGAGATGAGATGTTTTTGTATTATATAATCTTTTAAACTGTAAGGGACTATCCAATACAGTCCTTTTTTGTAACTTCATTGAAATAAAGATAACTTTTTTCTAATTATCCATTGAATTCTTGGACTGATTTCTGCCAGCAATGTGCCACGATGCCGGCCGCCGCCCTGATTTCCTATTGAAGGTGACTATAATGTACTGGCAGCATGTAATACAGATTGAATCAATTGACTGGTTAATGCTTTGCAGCTAAAAGTTATATATATATATATGTTATTAACAGGCCTTTCCTCACAAATGAGGACGGTGATGATGGTGGTGGTGGTGACGTAAGATCATCAGGCTTCCAGAGAAGCAGCCTAACAGGCATTACGTAAAATGATGATATTGATGATAACAATGATAATAATGATATTATTGTTATTATAGGCAATGAGAGTTCTCCTAGACATACATTCGGTTTATTACAAACAAGAAGAGGTTAACAACTCTTCTATGCTTACATTTCATATCAACTGGATATAACTAGACCAGTGACTATGAAGTAAACTAGACAGAAATAGTACTTGACTCGAGAACTTGGCGAGTTTAGCACCTCGCTGGGGGATATCGAGCGGCCACAGGCTTCTATCTCGAGTAGGTGATTGAGATAGATAGAGACTGCCTGTAGCTCTTAACACTTACTTGTTGCATTTTTTGTTTAGACATTATCCATTCCTGAATGACCTTATTTACCTGTCAAAACTATCACTGTCAACAAGTCACAGGTTACAACGTGCGGGTCAAGTTTGATTTGTGCCGTGCGTGCAGGCTGCAGCGCCGCCGCGCCGCCGCGCTCCGAATGGTAATTGCAAGAATAGCATGCATGTTGCCATAATACGTGTGTGAATTAGTGCGCAAATCATTAATCATACATCCAAAATAGCATACGTTTATTATTATACACGATGATGATACAGAAAATTACATAAAAATGAGAAATGCATGGCAAAAGTAGCATTTATTTTCAGTAATTTAGAGACCCCCCAAAAAATCACAAATAATGTTTTCAGGGGAGCTGATGTCTGATCTAGGGGAGCTATAGCTCACCCAGCTCCCCCCGTGGATCGCACCCTGCCTACTCGCCTCCTTTTTCACTTTCACCACAAGGAAGTGCCTCGGTAGATCCCCACTTGACGAGGTTGTTAGCTGAAGAAAGTTGAGACGTGTTTACATTGTGCTTATTTTTTTCTTCTCTCATATATATTCGATAGAAAAACCTATGTCATAATGTCTACTCCGGAGGGTCGTGTTCGCAGCGCCACTCTCCACCAGCGATTCTCCATTTCCGCCTCCGTCGTACGTCCTGGAGCGGGGGTGTTGCCTCTCTCGTGGTTGACAGCCACGCCCGGTAGGCGTCCGATGGGTAGTTCGCCTCTCCAAGGAGCTGGTGCACCGGTGCCGTCACCTATGCGATGGCCTGGTTCTGGCTCTGGTTCCTCTGTTTCCGAGGAATCGTCCGCTGTTGGGTGGCCGGTTCCTTTGGTTCCAGGGGATTTGAGACGCAAACTTTTTGCGTCGGCTCGCTCCCGTCGCAAGATGGTGGCTTGCAGATGCAAACGGCCAGGGTTTGGTGAGTTGCTGGAGCCCAGTGAGGGTGCGTCGGTTTCTACATGCCCGATGGAAACAGAGGATTACATGGTAGAGGCGGACGGGTTCTTATTTGAAGGCCCGGTGGAGACAGGTATCCCGCCCATCCAGGTAACACTGGAGGGGGGTGAGATGTCTCCTTGGGGCGCCTCGTTTGAAGACGTTGGAGAAGAACCTCTGACTCGTCGGCGGGATGCCCTGCTATCAGCCACATCAGAGTGTGGCTCCTTGACCAGTAGCAGCCTGCTGTATGTGAGGGATGCGGGCTCGATGGAGGAAAGTCTGCAGGGGGAGCTGCAGGCTTTGTTTCCCGAGCTCATGGCGGTGGCGGCAGTCGCAAACGGCGTGCCGCTGCCGCAGCCACTGCCTGTTCCTGTCCCTGATGATGAGAGGGGTCGACGTTGTCTACCCATTCTTCCCCTCAATGGGGGCCTATGTTCGTCAGGGCCAGGTGGTGTCCCACATCATAGGCCTCACCCCCGCCTACGTACAAGTTACGCGGGTGGCGGGTTTGGTCGACGGTATGAGAGAGGGCGTGCCACGGCTTGATAGGCCGATGGCCGTGCTACTCTGTCCGGAGGTGGTGTGGGAGCCGTTACGGAAGCCGGTTCCTCAAGGGAAATCGGCTAGGCGGTTGGCTTACTGGAGCGACCAGTCATTTATCGCCGGAACACAATCTCTAGCTGCCGCGTCTAACATCGCACAGCTGGTAAGATTCATGTCCGGGATATTGACGGGCGGCAAGGAGCAGAGTGATGTACAACATGACCAGCTCTCCCAGGCGGCAGGAGCTGTCCTGCATCTGACTCAGCTGCAGGCCATAGCCGGTGGGAAAGTGCGCGCCATGGCGACTCTGAACCAGCGCCACCTTTGGCTGGAGCAGGCGCGTGTGCCAGAGAAGAAGAGGCTTCCACTTCTGACGGCACCCCTCTCCGATGCTGGACTGTTCGGGAAGGCCCTACAGTTGATGACCTCGACCTGTAGAGAGATGCAGGAGGAGCGCTCCGTGCTTCAACCTCATTTTCCCCCTCCCGATGTTGCCGGTGGGGTCAGACGGCTGCCATGTCGTCGAGCGTCTTCCGCCGTGGCTGCTGCTGCCACCACCGCCACTGCTGGTCCTTCGAGGAAGAAGGCCAGGAGGAGAGAGAGCGCCGCCACTACAGCCGACCCATCTACGCCCGGAGGTGACGGTAGGGACCGTCGAGACCAGCCGCCGATTGCTTACCGTCCCTCCGGGGCTCCACGGGGTGGCAAATCCCGAGCGGCTTGTGGCGGCAGGCGCCGCTAGACAGTGACTTTTTTCCCCTGTGGTCCCCTCTGTTTTTCCCTTCCCGGCCTTGCCGTATGATTTGTTTGAAAAATAAAAAGTACCCTCTAAAGGGGGACTGTATTTTTTGTTAACAAACTGTGTGTTTCTTCACCAAACATATGATGGGGTTGCAAAGTGTGAATCTTCACTAGTATGGGTTGATAGGAGGGTTACGTTCATGTTAAGAGCTTTAAGCAAGGTCTGCAGCCTACACTCGGTTGAAAAAGGGTTTTTTCTACCTCGGCCTGAGTCTCCACATAAGGTAGAGGTTTCTTGTATGTTCTGTTGCTTGCACGAGTAATGTTGAGCTACAACACTGTTGTGTTGGTTGCAGTAATGCTCGTATGAACACGTACCACGGCTCAGCCGTTCTCGCTCTCTCTATCAGTGTTTTTCTATGTTCAACATGGATGTGGGTGTAGGATTCACACACACACGCGACTTGGTTTTGTTGTAAACCCTGTTCACAGTTGACTGTGGTTAGCATGCATTGTATTAGCTTGCGCTATTCATTAGCATTGCTATTAAAGGTATCGTGTGCTAAAGTTGTTGCTGTGTGCAAGGAAAGGGCTTGTGAGGGGGTACCGGATAAACCCCTCCTTCCCTCTTCTGATTGGTCAGGTGGTTTATTCATCTCTTGTTGGTCCAGTCAGGGCCAAGTCGTTAGGCGACTTGGCAGGGAGGGGGGGGGGGGTTCCCTAACTCTGCTCCTATTACACAGGCGTTGAGTATTGGGTTTCCCCCTGTCATAGCACACGTCACTACGCACGTTGCTATTTGACGATGGCTTCCGTGAGTTAGACCTGTATGACGGTCTGTTGTTGTCAAAGTGTCAGGATAGAGCGTGGGTTCCACTACGCTCGATATATGTGTAACTTGAGTCGGTTGGTCACATGACTCAAGATTGCCATGGCTTTTTCACTCTATGACTCACGTGGGAAGTCTCCCTGAGGAGCTCCGTCTAATCCTCTGTGGTGGGGGTGACTGGATATAAAAATGTAAACAGTTTTATCCTCAGCTGTGTCAAATGGGGTTCATACAGTCGGTGCTTCTTTTCTTTTTTAATAAAAGAGTGTGGAGTATAGGAAGCACCACACCCTTCTTGTCGTTTCTCCCAGGCGCCTTGAGGATTCAATGAAGGGTCTACATTGGCCTGTTCATTGATGTGGTTGTGTCCCGACGCATGCATGGTGCTAGCTCGGGGTGTTTCTGATGGGAATCATGTGGGTAGCTAGTACGCCTTGGTTGCTTGTGGTTAAAACAGCGTTTTTATAAAGCAACTGGGATGGAGGGTTTGTCCTCTTCCGAGAACCTGTTACTGGTTCTCGACGGGTTCTTGTTCATGTCTGGGGGATGTTAACGGAATAAGATCTGAACATAGGTAGAGGGGTCTCACGCCCTTGGGGTGGGCCACCGAGCACGGTTCAGACCGGCCCGTCTGGGTGGCGCCCTCTTTTCATGTTTTTTGATCGATGCGCATATCTGTCCCTTCTCACTGAGTAGGCAGGTTGGCGTGGTTAGGGCACGGGACTGGTTCTGGTCACGCTGGTCCAGGTCAGTTAACCCGTTGTCCGCTGGGGATGCAGATCTGCTGTTCTGGTACCCTGAGGGACTTAGGCTTTTTTCGGGGGAAAAATGCCGGGTCGGCCCGGGGTGTCACAAGGTTAGGCGTTATGGAGACCCTTGTTGGGTACTCTTTTGTACCTGGCACTATCTTAAGGGGCTGGTTCTCTTTTCTTCGCTCCTCTCTCATGCATGGCGGAGTGAGGGCTGTTGGGGTGGTCTTCTGGACCTCCTCTGGTAACCCTGTGTGCTTCCCGAGCCGCCGGGCCCGGTCCGAAGTAAAGTTTTGTTGATACCGTAGACCTGGGATAACCCTTTTTCTTGAGGGGTTATAGGAACAACCACCGCATTGGTACCAAGGGGGTGGTTGATTCCCTGGTGTGTTGGAGCAGAGTCACTCCCGGGTTACCCGGTTGAGTGTGCCCCTGCACGTTCATGACGTCTGCCAATCATGTCAGCCTTCTCTGCCTCAACCCCTCTGGGTGTGTTTTTTTTTATGGAGGCTTTGTCATGGTGATCAACAACGCCAGCATACGCCCCTTCCGCCAGGGGGGCTGTTTTCAGCTGACTCCTTTGGCGCCTGTCTCGTCCGCAGTGCTCCAGGCTCAGGTTACAGCCTGCTGCCTGGTTTCCCCGGTGCGCTGCCTGCTTCCGTTGGTTAACCTTTGAGTGCTTACGGCCATGCTGACTGCCTTGTGTTTCAGAATCAGTGTGCCAGGCGGTGTGCTATTGGGGGGAAAGGGCCCGCTCTTGGAGGGGCCCTATCCGAATACGCTGGCGATGTGGGGGGCGGTGTCACTAAGTGACCACCTGGTGGGGTCTTGATGCCTGGCGTCATTGACCTCTCCAGGCCCCCTTTTTCCAGGGGATCCAGTCCCTTCAGTGGGACTGGGTCTTCCTTCGCGCTCCGCTGCTACGGCCTTGCCACAGGGTTAGGGTTGCTCTTGACCCCGTGATTTTGGGGGCAGTAACGAGGTTGTTCCTTCCGTTCGTTCCCTGGTGGCATGCGGGTTGTGCGTGTGTGTAGTCGTGGGGTCAAGCCACGGTCTGCTCACCCTATGCGTTGAGTTGCTTGAGTTCCTCTTCGCCTGGTCGGATCCGTCGCCCTCCCGTAAGCCTCCAATAGGGAGGGTATCCTCCATTAGGGAGGGTCGGGGGGGCTCGGTCCTCCCCGGTCTGATGGTTGTGGGGGGCCTCAGCGGGGTGTATTTGTCGGGCTAAGGCTCCCGCTCAGCCCCCGTTGTGCTACTGGTGCAGAGCGAAGCCTTAACGAAACAGAACGTAAGGTTATGTATATAACCAAGTTCTGTGAGTTATGGTGCGCTCAGCACCAGGACGCCGCTGCTGCCCTTGATCTCGCCTTGTGGTGAAAGTTTGGGAAGGAGGCGAGTAGGTGACCACACACCTGCTTATGAAGGTAAGCGGAAGGGGGTGTGGTCAGACGAATATGGGGATGTAAAGGTACATGGTGGAATTTTTTTATTCAGTGTATGTACACGAAGTGAACTTAGTGAAGTACAGTGCTACTGGTGCTGAGCGCACCATAACTCACAGAACTTGGTTATATACATAACCTTACGTTTTCTGTTGTGCAGATATGAATTAAACCAGAGTAGGGCATTGCGTGAGAGGCCAATAGCATACAGTTTGTCTAATAGGAGATAATGGTTGACCAAATCAAAGGCTTTTGTTAAATCAATAAATATTGCACCAGTGAGATTACCATTACCAGATGAAGAAAATATATCATTAGTGAATTTTAATAAAGTAGTAGTTGTGGAATGATTGGATCGAAAACCAGATTGCGAAGGTGATAAAATATTGTTGTTGTTATAACTGAGTGTTATTATAAAGTGTTACCATTACACACTTTATAATAACACTCAGTTATAAGACCTTTATAAGGTATTTGTAGATAATGAACTAATCATGAACAAATAATTTATATACATTCGTAAATTATTATTAAATCATTTATAACTATATTTGTATAACATTTACAAATTAGTTCTACATTATTTATAACTCATTATCAACATTGTTTGTACTTGATTTGTTCATCATTAAATAATGTTGTTTAATGTGTAGTAACACATTTGTAGATGCTTTGAAAAATGGATATGAAAAAACTACTATACTGTACCTCCATTTATTTGTTCATGTTCAACAAATGATTAAGACATTCATAAAACATCTATAAATCATTTGCAGATGCTATTGTGTGCCCTAATCTGAAGTGAAGCCTATTCATCATTAACAAATGTCTAATACAGTTAATTATTTGTTTACTTTTTCATCACCTGTTACAAATGTTGTAGACAGCTTTCGGATACACCCTTCTGTGTGACATCAAACAGTGACAGAATTAGGACTATAGATACCTACATGCAATTTTAATAAATATAAAATACATGTGCACACATAAGATATAGTGTAACTGAGGGCACTAGGACCCAGGAGTACCCTGGCCAGGGTTTGACAGAGTATGTAGACAGAAGTCTCACGCGAGTGAGACATGACTTCGACGTGTGTTGCCGTCTGTTGAATGGAAGCACGACACATTATTTGTGCTGCCCCATGCTTTTATTAAGGTATGAGCAGGCTAAACACCTTATTTATTATTTGTATTTTCAGGCTGTATCGGCGCCTATGTTACACTATGTTATGCACATGTATTTTATATGTTAATACAATTGCATTTATCTATAGTCCTAATTCTGTCACTGTTTGATGTCACAAAGAAGGGTGTATCCGAAAGCTGTCTACAACATTTGTAACAGGTGATGAAAAAGTTAACAAATAATTAACTCTATTAGACATTTGTTAATGATAAATAGGCTTCACTTCAGATTAGGGCACACAATAGCATCTGCAAATGATTTATAGATGTTTTATGAATGTCTTAACAAATCATTTGTTAAACATGAAAAGACAAGTCTGGTAATTGCTTTGTGTGTATTCATAAAAGTCCACAAATAAACAAACTTAGACATCTCTTAATGATGAATAGGCTTCACTTTAGATTAGGGCACACAATAGCATATGCAAATGATTTATAGATGTTTTATGAATGTCTTAACAAATCATTTGTTGAACAAACAAATAAATAGAGGTACAGTATAGTAGTCTTTTCATATCCATTTTTCAAAGCATCTACAAATGTGTTACTACACATTAAACAACATTATTTAATGATGAACAAATCAAGTACAAACAATGTTGATAATGAGTTATAAATAATGTAGAACTAATTTGTAAATGTTATACAATAGTTGATTTAATAATAATTTATGAATGTATATAAATGATTTGTTCATGATTAGTTCATTATCTACAAATACCTTATAAAGGTCTTATAACTGAGTGTTATTATAAAGTGTTACCAAACCATTTCTTGAATTTGTCCCTTTCCTGCATGATAATGCTTGCTAAAGCTTTTAAATCATATCCTGAGCTGTAAAAATGTGTGTCGTTCGCAAATAATACACATTTCAATAGTTTTGACACTTCACATGTCATTGATATATAAAATAGTTTAGGTCCTAAAACTGAACCTTGTGGAATTCCACATTCAATGTGCATACAGTATGTTCAGATACGTTTCCAGCGAAGTTCACAAACTGTTGCCTGTTATCTAAGTAACTTTTTAGCCAGTCTAGCACTATTCCTCTCACCCCATATGAGTGAAGCTTTGACAATAGTATGGAATGGTCTATCGTATCAAAAGCTTTCTTGAGATCAATAAACACCCCTATAGTCGGGCGGCTAAGTGGCGCAGTGGGCAAGGCGCTCGCCACTAACGCAGGAGATGCTGGGTTCGAGCCCAGCTCTCGCCGTTGTTTCCGGCTTGGCTGGTCATTCATACTAATACAATTGGCAGTATTAGGGGGTGGGAAAGCCGGTGGGTGGGGATCGGACGTTGTGGACAGTGACTCCTACAGGTCGGTTGGTGCGCCTGTACAGCAGAATCAGGAAGCAACGGGGGCAGCGTGAGCCTCCCACGCGTTACTCCTCGCCGCTGAGAGATCGCGCTGTACAGGTGAAAAGATGCAACAGCTGCCTCCTCGTGTACCGGAGGGGACACGTGATGCAAGGCTTGGTCCACATTGCAGCCGACCAGTGGGAGGCATGGTCTAACAACGTTCGAGACAGGGGAGGGTAGAATTGGATCATACGAAATTGGGATGGGAGAAAAATAGAAAAATGGGGAGAAAAAGTAGATAAAAAAAAACAAAAAAAAACACCCCTATAGTGAACTTTTTGTTATCCATAGCTCTTGCTATGTCCTCCACTATGTCTGTCACAGCTGAAGCAGTGGATCTATTGGACCGAAATCCATACTGACTCTCACTCAGTAACATTATTTTCAATGAACTGGTCTAATTTTTCAAAATAGCTTTTCAAGTATTTTGGAGAATTGTGACAGTAGTGACACTGGTCTATAGTTAGTAAATTGATGTTTGTCTCCCGTTTTGAAGAGAGGGATAACCTTTGCTACCTTCATTCTGTCTGGAAAAGTCCCTGAGAGAAAATAAAGATTTAAAACATAACAGCGTTATGCGTGTGTGTTGAGCGCAGGCGTATCTTCTTACTTGCGTTTCTTGCAGCATATATTTCCTATCGTGACATCATTAACACAGGATACAGGACTTGGGACAACTTTTTATAACCATGATTAGCTGTATATATCCGTTACATATCTCTACTATCCCTTACCTACTCTTCCTAGTTACATATCACTTACCTACTCTTGCTAGTTACATATCACTTACATACTCTTGCTAGTCACATATCCCTTACCTACTCTTGCTAGTTACATATCCCTTACCTACTCTTGCTAGTTACATACCTACACTTGCTAGTTACATATCACTTACCTACTCTTACTAGTTACATATCCCTTACCTACTCTTGCTAGTTACATATCCCTTACCTACTCTTGCTAGTTACATATCCCTTACCTACTATTGCTAGTTACATACCTACCCTTGCTAGTTACATATCACTTACCTACTCTTACTAGTTACATATCCCTTACCTACTCTTGCTAGTTACATATCACTTACCTACTCTTGCTAGTTACATATCACTTACCTACTCTTACTAGTTACATATCCCTTACCTACTCTTGCTAGTTACATATCACTTACCTACTCTTAGTAGTTACATATCCCTTACCTACTCTTGCTAGTTACATATCCCTTACCTACTCTTGCTAGTTACATACCTACACTTGCTAGTTACATATCACTTACCTACTCTTCCTAGTTACATATCACTTACCTACTCTTACTAGTTACATATCCCTTACCAACTCTTAGTAGTTACATATCCCTTACCAACTCTTACTAGTTACACATCCCTTACCTACTCTTACTAGTTACATATCCCTTACCTACTCTTACTAGTTACATATCACTTACCTACTCTTACTGGTTACATATCCCTTACCTACTCTTACTAGTTACATATCCCCAGTGGTGCAGTGCTGGGCAACCGCGGTCAAACGGCGTTTGGGCTTCGAAGTGTGCGCATCCTATTATTATGCAAAGTATAGGTGATAAGTGCCTAGACTTTGCATAATAATAAGATACCGTTTGGCCTCCGCCCATATTACGACTGCACCCCTGCATATCCCATACCTACTCTTACTACATGTAGTTACGCTGCTGGCCAGTATGACCTACTACCATAGTGTCTTTATACCTGTATCACTATATACTAATGTACACTACAACTCTGTACATACATCTGATTAGCCTTTTTCCTCAGTGTTTCAAGTCTCATTGGCTCCAGTTCTACTCTGGTCCTGTGCCAGTGCGAGCGCACAGGGCCCAGAGCGTCAAGGGACGTGAATACACGCGTGTGAGCGGAACGTAAGCAGATCCTCTTCCTTGTGTCTCTCGCAACATATGTCCAATAACGCTGTCTGAACAAGTGGGTCACGGTGGGTCTGGCGCTGTCACCTAGTGTACTACGTAACCCACTGAGACACAGTCAGGAGGGGGAACCGTAACCCCTTAACGTCACCTCCGCTAACCCTCACCCCAGGGAGAGCATTTCTTCAGGGGAGATGTGATCAGAACACTGCTGTATAGCCTCCATCCACCGCAGGGATGTTCTCCTGCCTCATAGGCTAAGTTCACACTGAAGGCGAAATTGGCACAAATCGGAATGTCTTTGCTCATATCGTCACCTTTTTAAAAATAATAATATACTAGTATGCACTCTGCTCCTAAGGAATCTACCGTGCCTATATTACTACAGTACCTACTATGGTAATATGTCTATACTACTATGCACTCAAGACTGTAGCACTCAAGTTCAACACTGTTTGATGAACACTGTTACTTACCCTTAGCTGCCAGAGTTGTGCCCTTCCAGCTGACTTGTACAGAACTGGTAAGTCACTTTGGATAAATTACTAAATGTAAAAGTTTTGAGGAAAAAATAATACACTGAAGCAAATATAGAATATATCATAATGTATTAATAATTTATGGGTAGGAACAGCATGATCTTTCCAATTAAGGACATTGTGCAATTTTACCAGAGGTGGCCAGCATCATGAAGAGATGACTTAGGCAAAAACATAATTTTCCTCAAAAAGTGACATACAGATCCAGCACTGAACAAATCGAACCTCTGCTGCTCCTCTGCTGCTGCTCCACCACTCCACGGGCCAAACTGATTTTGTGACTCCTATTGTTCTGGACCGGGCCAGATTTCACACCGCCACTGCCTCCCACTGGGGAGACTTTTTCATCTTAAATTTTTATTTGTCCCAAACGCCTGAGCTCCATCCGATTCCTTAGCTTTTTTCACTGTTTACTTATCATGCATTGCAACACTAATATATGGGCAGTACCCCAAGTCAGACTGCCCATATAAAAATTATCTTGGGGGTCTGAGGGCAGTAGCCCCCGACCCCCTCCCTGGGGGAGCACTTAAGTTAAGTACCGTCCCTTTGTTCACTTTGGGACCCAGCCCCCGAAATCTAACACCTGAGTGCTAGTTCTAAAGTGGCAGAGGAGCAGCAGAACAGCAGCAGAAGGGATCTGAATTTTCAGTGCTGCATCTGTAAGCCATTATTTTAAGAAGGTGACGAGATGTGACTCAGATGATGATCTGATTATTTCACAACAGTGTGAACAAATCACATGGAATATGATCTTTTCAATTCTGATTTGGGCCACTTTCATATGTTGTAGCACAGTGGTGTAGTGGTCGCCTCACAACAAGAAGGTCCTGGATTCAATTCCCGCTTGGGGACCAGGTTGCCAGCTACCCAGGCCTTTCTCAGCGGCGTTTGCATGTTCTCCCCGTGCTCGCAAGGGTGTCCCCTCCAGAAAAAGAGATAAACCCAATGGAAAAACATGCAGAACAGATCGTTAACGCTGTCGTGTCCATGACGAAGACGGACAGGAGCACTTGGATTGGTCCCGGTGTGCGGCTCCATGCCACAGCCCATGTCTGCTCCCGGCTGCCCTTGGGGGGAATGATGACGGGATGGGTCAAGCGCAGAGACGAAATTTCATCAGCGTCCCCAAAAAAATATATAAATGAATTTGTGTGTTCCTATGTGTGTGTCGCCCATTGCATGTGTGTGTCGCTTGACAACGTTGCAATGTGTGCAATGAATAAAGACAATGCGTTATTATTATTATTATTATTATTATTATTATTATTATTATTATTATTATTATTATTATTATTATTATTATTATTATTATTATTATTATTATTATTATTATTATTATTATTATTATTATTATTATTATTATTATTATTATTATTATTATTATTATTATTATTATTATTATTATTATTATTATTATTATTATTATTATTATTATTATTATTATTATTATTATATATATTTTGTATGTCTATCTTGACTGGTTCACACTGGAATCTGATATTGGGCCACATTTAAAAAACAATGTAAACAGCCAAACAAAGAAGGTCAGATCTGAGCAATACATCTAATTTTGGCACTAAGGCCTGCAGTGTGAACGCAGCTAGAGGCCACCTTGTTCCTCCCATGAAACGCCTGGAGCCAGAGAGGTCCATCAGGCTGGTGATCAACACTGTTCTACACTAGAATACAGGCTAGGAGCTGTTCTAATCACTGTAAGGGCCGCTCGGACACATGTATTGCAATACAATAACTTGTAGAGGGCCATTGTCAGTGATCTACCTGAACGCGTTCAATGAACGATCGTTCATGAACGCGTTCGTATTTTGGGCGAACGTGAACTGAACGTACTGATTATCCGCTAAATTAACGTTATTGAGAACGCGTTCATTATCAGTGCTGTATAACGGCGTTCAAACGTGCGTTCATTCTCAGAACTCTATTATAACGGCGTTTAAAGGTGTGCCAGATTTCATATGCATTTCAGCCGAAAACCCAGTTAAAACACACCGTAAACAGGCTACAAAAGTATGCGGAAAACCACCCGATCTGGCAACGCGCCTGTCACCCCCTGGCTACGTCATCAGACTCATCACAACAAACAGACCAGACCGGAACGCGTGAATATTAAAGGCAACCTACTTGTGTTCAGCTTTTCGTTCAGCGTTTCCCTGATTGGCCACACGGCCACGTGACCGCACTCGCAGCCAGCAACATATTGAAAAAAGAACTATACAAATAAAAAATTAAAAAACTATAAACTATAAATTAGTTCTTTTTTGAAACTTTAGTTCAAATTTTTTTATTATGAACTATGAACTGAACTAGTTCATTTTAAAAATTGTGAACTGAACTAGTTCATGTAGAAAGTTAACTTTCCCAACACTGGCCATTGTGTACGCCTAATTATTTGAGAAACAAGAGAGAAAATGTAGGAGTAAGTGGGACCACCACAGGCTACCATTTAAACGTTTATTTTTTTCTTTGGGGTATTTATTCAGTGTGGAATTAGGAATCAGTGTGGATTGTGGGGGTGAGCTTGGGAGAGCGTCTGTCAGTGTATAAGTGCATTTGTTGTCCTGTTTTTTGTTTCGTTATGTATTGTATTGTATGTTTTGTATCCTATGTTAAGGACCCCCTTGAAAACGAGATAGCATATCTCAAGGGGTTTATCCTTCTAATAAATTTCAAATATTCGGTTCAGCTCCACCTGTACTGCCCCAGTTTCTGATTCTATTGCACAGCTTCTGAACAGTAAAAGTGCCCAGCGAGTTTTTACATCAGAAGGACTCTTTTTACCGTATTTTATACTTGAAGAGCACTCTCATTCAATTGTATTAAAGTATATGAAATATAAGAAAACACACTTTACTGGCATGGATCTGTGAGTACGTTCAGTAATGACCTCATATCCAAAGCTGTTACTTTGTGATTTGCCTTCCACTGCTGCGCGATAGAGGCAGTCCCTCATGCTACAGACTTATCGTTTGGGCTAGAGGTCAGATAGTGGTGGTTAAATTTAAAAGCAAATAATGTAATGGTTTTGTGAGCTTGAACCAGTAAGCGTGTGCGGTCTTGCCCAGCTACAGTTCACAGACAGGATACAAGACCATGTTTTATAGCCACGACTAGTTGTTCTACATATCCCTTACCTACTCCTACTTTATACTGCTGGCCTGTATGACTTACTTACTACCATAGTGTCTTTATACCTGTATCACTGTACATATTAATACTATAACACTGTAGGCCTACATCTGATTAGCACTATTACTCAGTAGTACTCATCTATATATTTTATATACTACTTTGATGAGCAGTCCTTAAAGGGGACATGTACTGCTATTCCTAGCACTATTTGGGCAACTTTACACAATTCCTGTTAGTCTATTGAAGACATCTGTAAGTTTTTATTTTTTTAAATGCATTGTTTTATATTTCTAATCAAGTACTCAAAACCATCATTTTCCAGCTTCAATATTTCAGGTTGTTATGGCCCCGCCCATAAGCACTTTGAGTGACAGTCAGTCCACACAGTCTGCGACTGGTAGACAGAGAGAGATATAGAGAGAGAGAGAGAGAGAGGGGGGGGTGCGAGAGAGAGAGAGAGAGAGAGAGAGAGAGAGAGAGAGAGAGAGAGAGAGAGAGAAAAAAAAAGACAGGCCGTCTCTACCTTTCGTTTTTTTTCTCCTGTGGCAGCTTGTGGGGGGGGGGGGAGCTCCCTTCCTTCCATCTCCCGTGTGGCGCGGCAGGTCCCCCCCCCCCCCCAAGTGCTCCCTCCCTCTCTCTCTCCCTCTCTCTCTCTCACTCTCTCTCTCTCTCTCTCTCTCTCTCTCTCTCTCTCTCTCTCTCTCTCTCTCTCTCTCTCTCTCTCTCTCTCTCTCTCTCTCTCTCTCTCTCTCTCTCTCTCTCTCTCTCTCTCTCTCTCTGTCTCTCCCCTCTCTCTCCCTCTCTCTCTCCCTCTCTATCTCTCTCTCTCTCTCTCCCCTCCAGAGTATGCAGAGGTGTCGGGTTTCACTGCCTCGCAGTATGAGGAAGTAGTTTTCCACTCGCTGTCTAGTCTATGTAGATTGTGGGCGGGCATTAGCTACAACCACAGAGCCAATCACATCACTGTCTTCTACCCAGAGCCTGAATGACGTGACTCAGGCCTTCAAATCAGGATGGACTAATTTACTGGAGCAGGAAATTATCTGAGCTGAATCAGAGCAATCCGCCGATATGGTATTTAGACACTAAAACACATTGATACTAACTCCTATTACTATAATACAATGCTAGAGACTGAAAAATGACATTTATAGTACATGTCCCCTTTAAAGCTTGAGATTCTCCCCTTTTAAAGTTTAAACCCTTGATTTCCAATCTTTGTCAATCAAGTTGTACATGTTTTAATTGATTGTTATCCTTACTTGTCTTATGGTTATGATTTGATATGCAGTGTGATTTGATATGCCTATTTGTACCTGTAATGTACACTCGATGTGACTGTAAATACAGTTTAAAATAAAGGTTTGAAATTAAATGAAATATTACTATTGAACTTTACTACATTACATTTGCCAAACCTCTTGTTTGTGTGTTTGTATGCTGTATGATGATAATACATTTTAATCTAATGTAATCAGATCTATATGTACATCAACAAATGTCATTCCTAAAGCAGAATGTACAGATATAAAATAATGTGTCTGTGTTCTAGGAGAGTTCTGTATGTAGCTATTACTTCAATGGAACTTATTATGGAAAATGTCTGAAATGTTATTTAGGCACTGGGGGTAAAATTATGTGTGTAGTCCTCGCCATTTGGCCAGGGTTTGAAGTCAAAACAGAACTTACTGTCTCATAAAGAATAGTTACAGTATATTATGTTAAGTATAATTTAAACAAAAGACAAATATCGGGTGCGGCTGGGTGGCGCAGCGGATATTGCGCTCGTCACCAACACATGAGACACCGGTATCGAATCCGGCTGTCGGCGTTGCCTCCGGCTTGGTCCGGCTGTCATACTAACTCAATTGGCAGAGTTAGCGGGTGGGAAGTCGATGGGTGGTAATCTGGACGTTGTAAACAGCGACTCCTACAGGTCGGTTGGGGCGCCTGCACAGCAGAGACAGGAAAATGGCGGGGCAGTGTGAGCCTCCTACACGTTACTCCTCGCCAAATGAGAGTCCGCGCTGGCAGGTGAAAAGATGCGACTGGCTGCCTCCACATGTATCGGAGGGGACATGCGATGGGCTTCTATCCTCCCTACAACCGGCCAGTGGGGGGCACATGCGAGCAACGATCAAGACAGGGAAGGGGAGAATTGGCACGGCTAAATTGGGATGGGAGGAAAATAGAAAAAGAGGAGAAAAAATGAAAAAAAAAAAAAAAGACAAAGATCCTTATGTGCACAGATACGGTCAGGGACATTACCACTGGCCATAGAGACCGGCAGATGTAATGCCACCCCACAGGAGGACAGACTTTGTTTGTTTGTTCAAGTTCAAGTTTCTTTGTTTGTTTCTATTTGTAACGTACAGTATAAGGTACATGTACATTACAGTGGAAGGCTTGGTTATGTATGAGCCCCTGAGAATGTGCTTCATACAGTGAAAAAGTAAGTAAAAGAGGAATAACACTATACAATATACACTATACAATACAATATACAAACTAAAGTACAAACATATGTGTGAGTTAGAGGTGAAACTGAGAATGAGGTTCACTTTTTGTTTTACTGTCCTCAGTGTCCTGTCTATGAGGACATAAGGGAAGTACTTTTTAGTAAAATATCCCTCCATTCATGTTGATTTTCTTGAGTAGGATGAACATTTGTAGCCGTATTCTATTTGTCAAGCTTGGGGGAGAAGACAGAATACTTTGTTTAAGACTGAGCTGTAATCTGTATTATGAAATCTGTATTTAGATAATGAAATGTAATGTAATAATGGACACTGCAACAGTATTTTTGGTGTCTTATAAACTCATGAGGGTTTGGCACTTTGTGTGCATGACACGAAAAAAAATGAATCAATCAATCATGTATTGCCTGGTTTGTCAATGTTGTTGACTCCTGGGTGTGGGGTAGCCAGGCAGGAAGGAAATCATTTATTTATAATTGGATTTAGATTAGTTTCTTCACAAAGAATCTTCTATAGATTCAAGGTAGTCGTATACAATTGTTGAAATGATACATTTGATTTGATCATTATACAGTATACAGTACAGTACAATGAAAATTATTTTGGCATCTAACCAGAGTGCAAATGTACGGAAGCAGAGAATGCAGGTCTTTATTTATAATTTTATTGACATTTTCTTGTGATAACGACTTATTATTTAGTTATCTCGATATAACAAAGTCCGTTTTTCATGATAACGACTTATTATTTCATTATCTCAATATAACAAAGTCTGTTTTTTCGCGATAACGGATTCATTTATTTCATTATCTCGATATAACAAAGATCGTTTTCTCATGATAATGGTTATCACAAGAAAACGCCAATGAAATAATCAATAAAGATGTGGCCGTTCTCGGCATCCGTACAAATGTAACAGTAGAGTGCAATAGCAATATACAATGTACATAGTATATATGAGTATATATATACAGTATATATCATCATCATCTTCGTTTTACGTCCTTTTTTCCCACTACAGTGAGGTTGGACGGGGCGATGACTCCACACCACTGGGCACGGTTTTGTGCCATGTCTTCATGTATCTCCAGATCCCTCATATAATTTTCCACACATCCCCTCCACGTCTGCTTCGGTCTCCCTCTCGGCCTCCGCCCATCCACAATCATCTCCTCCACCCCTCTCAACATCACCCCCTCCTCCGATCTTCTCACATGTCCAAACCACCTGAGACGTCCATATCTCACCTTGAAATCAATTTCCCTGACACCACAGATCTCATCCACCTCGGCACTGGTCCTCCCGTCCTGCCATCTGACTCCTGCCACATACCTCAACATCTTCCGATCGCAGCTCCTTAACACCACCATCACCCTTTTTGTCATTGCCCACGTTTCTGAACCATACAGGAGAACTGATCTCACACATGCTTCATATATCCCTCCTCTGATTTTTACCTCTATGTTTCGATTCACCAGTAGCCTGCTAATTTCCCGTCACTTCCTCCACGCCGCCGTCACTCTCGCCTTCACCGTCCTTTCCACTCCCGCCTCACAGTCCATCACATCTCCCAGATAGCGAAACTGCTTCACCTCCTCCAGCACCTCCCCTCCCACCACTAGACCACCATCTCCAACCACCTCCTCCTCTTCCCTCTCACACGCGGGGCATCTAAAATCCCTCACTCCCCTCAGATTTTCCAAACCTGAACATCTTTGGTGACACCATTTGTCACATTCTCTACACCGCACAGAGTTTACTCCCACTCCTCTTCCACAGATTCCACATGGGTATCTTCCAGACTGAATTCTCTCTCCTTCACTCCCTGTTATCATCACCTTTGTCTTGTCGATATTTATCTTCATTCCCCTCTTCTTCATTCCATCCCTCCACTCAACAAACATTCTCTTCACTTTCTCCTCCGAATCTGCCGTCAGCACTAGATCATCAGCATAAAGCCGCTCCCACAGTCCTTCTCCTCTGGGAATCTCTTGTTGCTTCCTCCATTATAGTAATGAAGAGCAGTGGGCTAAGAGCCGAAACCCTGGTGCACACCTACTCCAATATACTATAGGAGTATATATAAATCAGTACTACTGAGTAATACTGAGTAATAATGATTGTTTACACTGCTTATTTAAACTTTTCTACTGTAAATGTATTGCCTATATTTATGTATTATATTATCATTCCCATACCTCTACCCACCCATGCTGCTATGATGCCTGCATTTCCCCAAGGGGATCAATAAAGGAATATCTTATCTTATAGTATTATGTACAGTGATAAAGGTATAATAAAAACTATGCTAGTAAGTCATACTGGCCAGCGGAATAACTAGAAAGAGTAGGCAATGGATAGGAGTAGGTCCAGTAAGGGATATATAGTATACAGTTATGTAAAAAGTGATTATATGCAGGTATATTCAGACAGATGTGTATAAATATGTATATACAGAGGTGTATGTATACTGTATAATGATCAAATCAAATAAAATGTATCTTTTCAACAATTGTATACTACTTCCTTGAATCTATAGAAGATTCTTTGTGAAGAAACTGATCTAAATCCAATTATAAATTAATTATTTCCTTCCTGCCTGGCTACCCCACACCCAAGAGTCAACAACATTGACAAACCAGGCAATACATGATTGATTCTTTTATTTTTTTCATGTCATGCACACAAAGTGCCAAACCCTCATGAGTTTATAAGACACCAAAATACTGTTGCAGTGTCCATTATTACATTACATTTCATTATCTAAATACAGATTTCATAAATACAGATTACAGCTCAGTCTTAAACAAAGTAGTCTGTCTTCTCCAGCACTAGACTCAGTGCGCCCGGGAGCCATGGTCATGGTGTTGACACGTCTCCTGGGCACCGTGGCAGCAGCCCACCAAGCCGTGTGGCTCAGTCTGCTTCATATGTGGTGTCTCCAGTCATGGTTGAAATGGAAGAGACAACCTGGAATGCCAAAAACAGAGACTACTGATGGTCCCCCGATCAGTGTCTGCAGACCTGACGTATTGGAGGGAGGAGGCTGTCAGCAACAGGGTTTGTGTTGGTACAACAGACATGTCTCTCTCTGCCTCTCCCAAGGCCATTGGAGGAAAATGGCCTCTTCAGCTTTGCCACATCCTGGTGCTGTGGGAATTTCTTCACCAGATAGAAGGGAAAGACGTCCCAGTCAGATCAGACGGCAGATCGGCCGTCATGGTAGGTGTAACTGAGGGGTACAATTCCCTGACTGTATTGATAAGTATGGTATCATTAAACCACTACCGCTTTATGTACTTTAACTACTGGCCATACAGTACACGATATCTAAATATGATGAACACTTTCCCACCATGAAACCAGGTCCACACAAAGGTAATAATCAAATATTTAATATATAGCAAAAGGTACATATAATATTCACCATTACATTTATGATTCGAATGCTCTTGTAAGGCAAATGAGTACTCGTAGGCAAATCAACACTGAATGTCCAATCTCTGGTTACGCAGGAAGCAAGTATACAACCTGGCTCTTAGGGAATTATATCTATGGTCACTTAATGATTATAGCTGGATATACTGTAGGGGTCCTCCCGGTTGTAGGCCGGTAGGGGGGGTAGGAGAGCCGTCGGCCGTATCCCGTCTGGTCAACGATGTCTAGGGAGACTTCACGTACAGAAGACAGTGCAGTAGAATCTTGATCCACAGATGAATACACCTTGGCTCTCTTGTAGGCTGTAGCTGTAGCTGTAGCTCCACAGTGAAGAAGAAGCGAGGCGACCTCAGTCTGGTCTGAGCGCCGTCTCACCTTGACTCCTTTCGGGGTAAATCCAACACTCACCGGTGTTGGCGATTATCCGCTCCACAAATCAAAGTACCAAAGCAAATATATATTCCATGCCGCATAGGGCTCAGCAGTCGTCGGGTAGGTAATCCAATGTACAGGTCCACTCGGTCCTCGCCTAGAACTTCTCGGATGAAAGCACCACGTGTGGTCTGCCCAACCTGGTTAAGACTCTAGATAACACGAGGAAGCGATGGGGGTGCTGCTCACTTTAGAACTCTAACCGCACGATGCACCATACATAATAGACTATTATTACTTAATAGAAATACGGTGCCAAACTCTGGCAATTCAGCTATTAATTCGCACGAGGTCTCACTGCTATTCTAAGGCCAAACAGGCCATACTACACCGCACGCGGTATCGTGGGGTGAGGCTTCACGTTCTGTTACTTAGTTGGGTAGAAGGGTAAAGGACTAAGAGGAATTCTACATTTCTTGCGCCATATTTATATGCACGGTGGACAAGTAGTGCCACTCTGCTCTCGGTAGCCGTATTCCTGCGCGGAGCCGGGGCTAGTAAGGGCATGTCTCGTCGGTACCTTTGAACTTGAACGCCAGTGGCTGGTCCCTGGCGCCTGGTCCTTTTGTCCAATAAGACCTGGGCTTGGGCTATGACCTCTGCCAGTGGGTCTTGGACTTCCTGACTGGCAGACCCCAGGTGGTGAGAGCAGGCAACTGCACCTCCTCATCCATCACCCTCAACATAGGGGCCCCCCAGGGCTGTGTTCTGAGTCCCCTCCTCTACTCCCTGTACACACACGACTGTGTGGCTCAGCGGAGTAGCAATACAATCGTCAAATTTGCTGACGACACAGTGGTGGTGGGCCTGATCTCTGCCAACGACGAGAGGGCCTACCTGGAAGAGGTCAAGGTCCTGGCGGGATGGTGCCAGGAAAACAGCCTCTCCCTGAACGTCAGCAAAACAAAGGAGATGATTGTGGACTTCAGGAGGTCGGGGGTCAAGGACTACAGCCCCCTCAGCATCGACGGGGCACCGGTTGAGAGAGTCAACAGCTTTAAGTACCTCGGAGCCTACATATCCGAGGACTTGACATGGACCACACACATTAACAGTGTTGTGAAGAAGGCACGACAACGCCTCTACTTCCTCAGGCGCCTAAGGAAGTTCCAAGTCAGCCAGAAGATCCTTAAGAACTTCTACTCATGTACAATAGAGAGCATCTTGACCGGCAACATCACCTCCTGGTTTGGGAATAGCACTGCACAAGACCAAAGCAGACTACAAAGAGTGACACGTTCAGCCGAACGCACAATTGGAGGGGGGCTCCCCACCCTCCAGAACATTTACTACAAGCGTTGCAAGGGCAAGGCTAAGAGAATCATTAAAGACTCCAGTCACCCGAACAACTGCCTCTTTGAACTGCTGCCGTCAGGCAAGCGATACAGGAGTCTCAAGGCGAGCACAGAAAGACTCAGAAGAAGCTTCTATCCCCAGGCCATCAGGCTGCTAAACGAACAATGAATGAACACTACACAACAACAACCACCAAACGCACATAGCACACACATCCACACGCACACACTCACTTTAAACAAACACACTGTAGCACCCACTCCACACACTTATAGCACACACCCACTTTAAACAAACACACTGTAGCACCCACTCCCCACACTTTATATTTATGGATGAAGGATTGCACTACAACTCGTACACCTTACTGTAAATTGTACCTAAAATTGTACCTCATCCCATTTCTGCTTTGCACTAGATAGTACTGTACATTAGTACACTGCATAGTATTGTGTATTGTATATTATATGGTAACTCAGAACATTGTACATATGTCTATACCGAACACTGTGACCTCATTTTCTTCTTCTAAATTCATGCTATATTATGTTATTATGTTATTTGATACTATCTTGTCTAGCACAGTCTCTGGAGCGTAACAGTAAGAAGCATTTTGTATGAAAGTATTCTGTACTTCTGTATGACAACTATTAAAGAACTTGAACTTGAACTTGAACTATTATGGGCTGTAGTAGAATAAAGGAATATTCCGTGTATATGTACAAGGAATATACAAGGGATATCAAACGATATACAAATACTATTCAATATATATCCATAAATAAATATATATATTCGGTTTAATCTGATCCTTCACAACAGCCGCTCCCTAATCAGTCCCACCTAATTAGCTAAGCAGAGACAGATTAACCGCACTGTCCACTACTCAATGTCCGCTGTAAGGGTCAGTCAACTCACAAAGTCATAGGGTCATGGTCGTCATCGATAGTATCGGGAAGCCTTGGCAGTTCTATTAGCCTCGCCGCGGGTCGGGTGTAAGTCCGTCCTTGGACGAGCACTTCAGCTGCTCTGACCTTTCCATCGGCACCGGTGATCACTTTGCTTACGCGGCCAGCCGGCCACATAGCTCGGGGTAGTGACTGGTCGATAATCATGACGACTGTTCCTTCTGTCAAATTGTCTCTCTCTTTTACCCACTTCTGGCGGGTCTGTAGAGACGGTAGGTAGTGGAGTAGGAAGCTGTTCCAAAACTTGTCAGCCAGTACTTGACTGTACCTCCACATTCTTCGGCCGTTCGCTTCTTCAGGCCTGTACATTGTCTGGGGTAGCGCGGGGTCCAGCCGCCCCATCAAGAGTGTGTTGGGGGTGACTGGGTCGACATCTGCTACATCACTTGAGACGTAACCGAGGGGCTTTGAGTTCAATACTCCCTCGATCTCCGTGAGGACTGTCATTAGGACTTCTTCCGCCACGGTCTGGGCCCCAAGCACGGCGTACAGGGCTGTCTTTATGGAACGTACTTCTCGTTCCCAGGTTCCACCGAAGTGAGGTGCGTTCGGGGGATTAAACTGGAAGTCAATCTGGGATGGAGCGAGGTGGGTCTTAAGTTCTGGGCCCATAGCTTGGAAGCTCTCTCTCAGCTCTCTTTCTCCGCCTTTGAAGTTTGTCCCGTGATCAGACAACAATGTAGACGGTTTTCCTTTCCGTGATGTGAATCTTCGGAAGGCCATAAGGAATGAGTCTGTGCTCATGGTTGGGAGGAGTTCGATATGTATCGCTCTGGTGGTCATGCATTTGAATACAATACCCCACCGCTTCTCGGTTCCTCTTCCTTTCTTTATATACAGCGGGCCAAAACAGTCCATACCGGTGGAGTGAAAGGGCTTGTCGCCGAGTCGGAGGCGACAGGGAGGTAGGTCAGCCATCCGGGGTATACTGGGCTGCACGCGCCACTTACGGCAGTCTAGACAGGTTCGCTGGAAGCGCCGCACTGCTTCTCACCCTTGCAGTATCCAATAACGACGTCTGATCTCCTCGAAGACTCTTTCTGTCCCGGCGTGATGCACAGCCTCGTCGTATTTCTTTATGATCAGCTCTGTGACCTTATGTCGGCTGTTCAAGACTATCGGGTACTTAACGTCATCCGGTAGGTCTCGGGCTCTCCGCAGACGACCACCCACTCTGATGAGATTATGGGCGTCGCTCTCTGGGGCTAGGTGGAGCAGTCTGCTGTCTGATGGGACTGGCTTTGCTCCCTGTAGACAGGCTAGCTCATCGGGGAACGAGTCTCTCTGGGCTCGTTGTAGTAGAAGGAGTTCTGCTTCTTCGTAGTCAGCTGCTGAAATGTCAGTTGTGGGCTGAACCTCTGGGTGGTGCCACAGAAATGTATTTAGCTGCGCACTCTCTAGGGTGAGGCAATCGTCTAGAACCGGGTCTGTGGGGACGAGTGTGTGTGTCAACCCACAGAACATAGGTTTCTTGTTCTCTGCCTCCTCTTTACTCGCCTCCCGTGGGGTGGGTGTAGGCCACTCTTCTTCGGGGAGCTTGAGGAACTCTGGCCCGTCACTGTAGAGGTTGTGACGGGTGAGGTCATCCAGGGACATTCCCCGGGTGATGACGTCAGCTGGGTTGTGTTTGGTGTCCACATACCTCCAGCTGGTTACTTCTGTTAACTCTTGAATCTCGGTGACTCTGACTCCCACGAAGACCTTGTATCTGCACGAATCAGACCGGATCCATGTGAGTACGGTCGTGGAGTCTGACCACAAGATTGTTCTTTGCACCGGGATGGTGAGTTCACGTTGGATTAACGTGGCGAGCTGCGCTCCTGCTAGGGCTGCGCAGAGCTCTAGACGCGGGATAGATTGTTGCTTGCGTGGGGCTATTCTTGAGCGAGCCAGGATGAAAGCAGTATGTATTTCTCCTCCCTCCTCTCGGGCACGCAAGTAAGCCACCGAACCGTAGGCTACTTCGGAGGCGTCGCTGAATACGTGCAGGTCGATCTTGCATGTCTCTGGCCTCACTGTGGGTGGGAAGTAGCTGCGGCGTATATTAACACCTGGGAGTGAGCGGAGTTCCATCTCCCACTCTCTCCATGTGGATGCAAGGTGTTCGGGTATGGGATCGTCCCAGCCCTGGTCTTTGTCCCATAGCGCTCTTACAATCATCTTTGCCCTGGTGGTGTAAGGTAGAATACATCCCAACGGGTCATATTGTCTGGCGAGTGTTCTGTATACACTCCGTCTGGTGGTCGGTATTGCCGTTGACCTTCCCTGCTCCTTGGTCAGGGGTTTGTGTCTATAATGGAGCGAGTCTGTTTTGAAGCGCCAGACTAGTCCTAGTGTCATTTCTTGGGCTTCTCCTGGGATGGTCGCCATCCAGGTGTCGCTGCTCGCGGCCTTGTCATCGGGGGAGAGGCTGCGCAGTACTTGCGGGTCGCTGCTGGCCCACTGCCTGAGATCAAAGCCGTCTTTGATCAGGGAGGCGCGGAGCAGCGCACGACGTCGCCAGTCAATTTTCTTTATGTGTCCCGCTGTGATTCGCTTGTTAATCTCAGCGTGGTACACGGCCTCTTGAGCGGGGTCTTTGGCTAGGCGCCGCTCTGTGTTCAATAGATACCGCTCCGTCGCCTCTTTTGTGGCGTGAAAGGTGGGCATTCCCTCTCGCCTCAGGAGTGGAGTTGCGTATCTCATCACTCCGTTGACTGTGACTCTCTTTGTCCCGTGCTCGAGGAGGGCTATAGCGTAGATATCTTCCTTAGAACGAATGTCTTTCTTTTCGTTCTTAAAGGGCATTGTCTCTAGTGTCCATAGCCTCTCGACATGCTGCAGGAGTGTGGTGTCTCCTTCTGTCGCTCTGGAGTGGAGGCAGCTAGTGGCTGCTGTTCGGTTAAGAGACTTGGCGAGGGGGCCTTGTAATGTCCATCCTAGGCGGGTCTCGACTGCTGCAGGGCAACCTCGGGGTCCTGTATGGACCCGGTCTATCGGGACTATGAGGTCTGCATGGTCGGAGCCTATCAGCAGGGTCGGGGTGGCACCGTCTATGAGCGGGATAGGGAGTTGATGCAGGTGCACATATTTATCCATCAGCTTGGCGATGGGGTAGGTGTACTGCGATAGTCCTATTTCTTGGCTGGTGAAAGCATTAGTAATCCTATACCGTCTCTCGGGCTGCCCGCTTGCTGCGATAGTGAAGGAGACATTCTCGCCCTTTATCGTCTTTAGATCTCGTCTTATTGTCCGAATAGTCATCTGGTTCTCGCTCCCCCGTAGCCCCAGCTGGGCCGCAGCGGACGCGAGGAGAAGGGTCTTCTCTGACCCGTCATCAAGGACGGCGTAAGTGTCCATGATCTTATCTTGGTAACTCAGTGTTACACGGACCACCTTTAAGAGCACCTGGGCGCCGCTGCCGCTAGCGGGGTCAATGTACATAACACTTGCCTTTGTGCTGCTGGATGGTGCAGGCTTTTTTTTGTTACTGTCGTGTAGGACATCCAGATGGGCTCCGTCACACCGACTACACCTCTTCTTTAGGCGGCACTCGGCTGCCATGTGACTGCGCGCACATCGGTAACAGCGCCTGTTGGACTTTATCCAGTGACTCACTTCTTCAGCGGTCATCTTCTTGAACTGGTCACATTGTGACAACCAGTGTTCCTTCTCGCAGTACGGGCACACCATCTTCCACTTCTCTTTCATCGAGGGGGTACTGTGGTTCTTGCTGCTCGGTACTGATTCTGATTGGTGCATGACAGTCACCGATCTTCGGCCATCGTTTACTCTCCTAGGTCCCTCTCTGGAGCTTGGTGTGCTCCGCACGAACGTATCCAGCCGTAGGCTGCTGACTTCTCTCGCCAGGAAGTCGGCTAGGTCTAGGAGGGATGGCTCGGGACCGTTAGGATCACGGTGGTCTCTTTGCCGCCTGAAGCGCTCCTGTCGGGCGGGCGGCAGCTTCTCTAAAATCCTCTCGACGTTCGAGTTTGCGTATAGTTCGTGCATACCCTTTTCTCGTTGCGCCCCCAGCATCCCTACCAGGGATTGTACTTTGATAGACAGGTCGTCTAGTGAGCGATTGTCTGTTGCTGGGGGTAGGCGGTCAATATGCCTTATCTCTTGTATTACGTAATCCCATATACGTCCATATCTTTGGTCTAGTGCTGCTAGAGCCGCGGTGTATGGGGTAGTAGAGGTGGCATAGGCCAGCGCTATGTTGTGCGCTCTGGGCACTTTCAGGTGCTTCAATAGGATCGCATACTTGTGGCGTTCATCAGCTACATCCACCATCATTGTCTCTAAGCACATCCGTAGGTCCGTGTACTGTGCTCGGTTCTCATGGGTGAAGTCTGGAAACGTCGGTGTGCCAATGTATGACGCCGTGGATGGCTGGCACATCGGTGAGCGTTGGAAGAGAGGCCTCCTGGGCGAGTCTCCTCTTACGCCTCTCGGTGGGCTGGTACTGGCAGGGTACCATGGCCCGCTGGTCCAGGTGCTATTCCTCGGGACTGGTCGTGCGTCATGCTCACCCGTGAATCGAGTCAGGGGTCTGTAGCGCAGAGCCGCGGGGGTATAGCCTGGGCTGTACTGGACCTCCTGGTCCTGTGGAGTAATGTGCTGCTGTCAGGCTTGACTCTCCTCTTCTCCCTCTTCTTCCTCTGCCAGGTCTTCTAGATCCTGTAGTCGTCTATTTAGCCTTTCCGCGGTGTCCGCCGTTCCTTCCTTGTAGCTGGGTCTCACTTGGACCGGTCGGGGAAGGAGTTCGGAGGGGGGTGTAGGCTCTCTCTGGCGGTCGGGCTCAGGGTCGCTTAATCGGTTAGGGGAGGGTGCCCTTGACGTGTGTCTTGACGAGGCCCTGGAACCCCTTGTGGAGGGAGGGGGTGTTGCCCTGGTGATCAGCTGCTCCATTAGCTGCGCTTGTAGTCTGTCGCGCTCGGCTTCGCGCTTGGTGAGATCTGCTTCTCTTTGGGCACCGGCAGCGGCGCGCTGGGCGTCGGCCCGGTCTCTTGCCATATTCTCTTCCGTCTGAAGGCGTCTCAGCTCCAGACGTATGTGCTCTTCTTCGCTCCGTTGCTGTGCTTGGAGTCGATCGCGTTCACCCTGAAGTCGATCACGTTCGGTAGAGGCTGCTAGGCTGGCGAAGAACGCCTGTGACAGCATCCTCTCCGCCTCGCTGGGGGAAGACGCTTGCTGAGGTGAGCCGCTCCTGGCAGTACCCGTTGGGGATGCGTTCCCCTGCGGGGAGTCCTGGAGCTCTATCTCCTCGGCGCTCTCCTCATCTTGTTCCGTGCAGAGTTCCATCTCTGGAGGGTTGTCTTCCTCCCGGAGCTCTTGGGGGACTACTTCTTCGGTCTTGGCGGGGGGTAAAGTCGTGTCAGTTCCCTCCTGGTCCCCACCGTGAGCTTGGTCAGTTACATTAGAACCCACTAGGGCCTCTGTGGTCGGGGTATCCTGGTTGATAGGGTCGGACATAATTTTACTTTCTACTTTTACCGCGTTTACTGTTTGTAGAAGGCTAGGTAGTATACTGGCAGCGTAATCCTCTAAGTACTGAGGTGGCTGTCGTCTACGTTGCGGGCGTTCTACTTTAGGAGGACCGTTTCGTGGAGTGTTCATCATAGGCCATTTCAATATTAATACCACTATATTAATATTACACTAATTACCCTCCGGCTCGAAGGACCAATTGTAACTGAGGGGTACAATTCCCTGACTGTATTGATAAGTATGGTATCATTAAACCACTACCGCTTTATGTACTTTAACTACTGGCCATACAGTACACGATATCTAAATATGATGAACACTTTCCCACCATGAAACCAGGTCCACACAAAGGTAATAATCAAATATTTAATATATAGCAAAAGGTACATATAATATTCACCATTACATTTATGATTCGAATGCTCTTGTAAGGCAAATGAGTACTCGTAGGCAAATCAACACTGAATGTCCAATCTCTGGTTACGCAGGAAGCAAGTATACAACCTGGCTCTTAGGGAATTATATCTATGGTCACTTAATGATTATAGCTGGATATACTGTAGGGGTCCTCCCGGTTGTAGGCCGGTAGGGGGGGTAGGAGAGCCGTCGGCCGTATCCCGTCTGGTCAACGATGTCTAGGGAGACTTCACGTACAGAAGACAGTGCAGTAGAATCTTGATCCACAGATGAATACACCTTGGCTCTCTTGTAGGCTGTAGCTGTAGCTGTAGCTCCACAGTGAAGAAGAAGCGAGGCGACCTCAGTCTGGTCTGAGCGCCGTCTCACCTTGACTCCTTTCGGGGTAAATCCAACACTCACCGGTGTTGGCGATTATCCGCTCCACAAATCAAAGTACCAAAGCAAATATATATTCCATGCCGCATAGGGCTCAGCAGTCGTCGGGTAGGTAATCCAATGTACAGGTCCACTCGGTCCTCGCCTAGAACTTCTCGGATGAAAGCACCACGTGTGGTCTGCCCAACCTGGTTAAGACTCTAGATAACACGAGGAAGCGATGGGGGTGCTGCTCACTTTAGAACTCTAACCGCACGATGCACCATACATAATAGACTATTATTACTTAATAGAAATACGGTGCCAAACTCTGGCAATTCAGCTATTAATTCGCACGAGGTCTCACTGCTATTCTAAGGCCAAACAGGCCATACTACACCGCACGCGGTATCGTGGGGTGAGGCTTCACGTTCTGTTACTTAGTTGGGTAGAAGGGTAAAGGACTAAGAGGAATTCTACATTTCTTGCGCCATATTTATATGCACGGTGGACAAGTAGTGCCACTCTGCTCTCGGTAGCCGTATTCCTGCGCGGAGCCGGGGCTAGTAAGGGCATGTCTCGTCGGTACCTTTGAACTTGAACGCCAGGGGCTGGTCCCTGGCGCCTGGTCCTTTTGTCCAATAAGAGAATGAACTATTATGGGCTGTAGTAGAATAAAGGAATATTCCGTGTATATGTACAAGGAATATACAAGGGATATCAAACGATATACAAATACTATTCAATATATATCCATAAATAAATATATATATTCGGTTTAATCTGATCCTTCACAACAGTAGGTGTTCACTACCTTCTCGACAGGGAAGCAGAGATCGTGTCCAGGGGAGGCCCAACAGACACAGTTTGGTGTCTCCAACCCCGAGATGCAATGTTACAGGTTTTGGAGATGGTTCGGGAGAGCGGGAGTGGATGTTTTCGCGTCCAGAACAAACGCTATGCCCACTGTGGTTGTCACAGAAGTGTGGGGTAGACTAGATACTAGTCCAAGGCACACCACCGCAGGCTCTGCTGCATTAATTTCCCCATACCCATCTTATAGCCTCTCTCATCAACAGGGTCAAGAGGAGAGACAAGCGGCCCGCTCTCTTGGTGATACCAGAATGCTATTACACAGCTCGGTACAGGAGCATGATAAAGCTGTTGACCGGGCCCCGTTGAAGGGGGAGGGGATACACTACGGTTGAGATTTCTCCAGGGCGCAAGAAGGATGAGACTAGGTGTCAAGCAGGCGTCTGTGGTCCTGACAGCTCTGCTCCAGCCTATTGAGGATGTGCCACTGAGGATACTATCCTTGAAGACGGCGCTCCAGGAACATCGATCGTTCTTACAGTTCGAGGGTTATCACCCTGGAATCCTTCTCACCCATTCCTCATAATAATGAGGACAGAAGGATTCCCCTTCTTGCCATCCGTGTCATGACACGCACTCAGAGCACATGCAATACAAAACGGCTACCGGTCAATTACGGGGGAGCCAGCCAAGGCGTGATGGCTCGTCCACTGGATTTCGGGCCGATGTGGGACACTCTTCTGAAGCCGTCTCTGTGCCGAAAGCGGGGATCAGTGTGGAGGACATGGCGGCATCATGGTCCTCTCCCCGTCCGCTCATCATGGTCCTCTCCCCGTCCCTTCATCATGGTCCTCTCCCCGTCCCTTCATCATGGTCCTCTCCCCGTCCGCTCATCATGGTCCTCTCCCCATCCCTTCATCATGGTCCTCTCCCCGTCCCTTCATCATGGTCCTCTCCCCGTCCCTTCATCATGGTCCTCTCCCCGTCCCTTCATCATGGTCCTCTCCCCGTCCCTTCATCATGGTCCTCTCCCCGTCCCTTCATCATGGTCCTCTCTCCATCCCTTCATCATAAATCAAAATCAAATCAAATCAAATTTATTTGTAAGGCCCGACAACACACGTTAATGACCCCATGGGCCGGACACGTCTTCTTTAAACAAGTCAAGAAGAAACATAACAATAAGCCAAGAACAAAACAAGAACACCATAAGGTCCAACAAATTTAAAATAAGTGCAAATAAATGAATGCAATGCGAACACTCCCAGACATACCCCACGCGAAGGTAAGGAAAAACTCACTAAAACCTAACAATAGTATAGGGAAAAATGTGGAGGAGAGAAATCTTAGAAGGGCCATTCAAGGGGGGATCTCCCTTCTTAAATGTCGGTGATAGTAGTGTTGCAGACTGACAGTTGGTCATGGTCTTTATCTAACAGAGTCATAGATAAATAGATACCCTAGATAGATAGATCGATACCCTTGCGGAAATGCAGGTATCAATAGCTCTCATCATTGTTAAAATGTTAATCTCACGATAAAATAGACAGACATACTAAATAAGTAGACACACAATAAAAGAGTAAAATTAGTAAAACACAAACAATAAAGTCTCCTTCCTCCTAGCAATCTGTGTTAGAATTGGCGACAAAGACAGAATGCGATGCAAGTGAGGTCCCTGGAAGATGGAGAGTTATGGTCTTGTTTCAGGGAGTGGGGTGCCCTTCTTTCTGCACTTTGTGGCAGTGGACCCTGAGTGACTTTTTTTCAAGGGCTCTCCGACACAGGAACACAAGCAGAGACGGTACAAACACACACCGTTACAGAGGAGAGGTGGCAAGACGCTGCGGTCCAGGAGCAGATGGTGTGCTGTCACCTCAGCAGCTCTCTTTCTAGTGTGTGTGGGGACGGCTGATTTAACCTGCGGGCAATGATTACAACAGGTCGGCAGCCATCCCTGCATCCAGGTTTAATTAGCTTGACCCGGGGCAGGTGTTGCCGCTTAAGTTGAAACCATCCCCACAACACTTATATAGGGATTGCGAGTTGAGGGGCATCACCACTGAACTTCTCGTAGTTAAGGAGGGTTAGGCTGGGATTGGTCGGAAGGTCACTGTTGTCATTTGATGAGAGACCAGAGAGAGACTGGAGGGAGAGCAGAACGGGGACGTCTTTCCCAGCCAGCCACCTGCCCTGCTTTAACATCTGCATATAACCCATCTAATTTAATACACATAAACCTTTTACATACATGTAGATACTATATCTATATGTGTACATATCTCGTACCTACTCTTACTAGTTATGTTGCTGGCCAGTATGACTTACTATCATACTGCCTTTATACCTGTATCACTGTATATATTAATAGTACAACTCTGTACATACATCTGATTAGCACTACACTCAGTAGTACTCATTTATATATTTTTATACCCAGTTTAATCACCTTTACATTGTATATTACTATTGCATGTTGTTAAATTTGCACTCTGGTTGGATGACAAACTTGTTTTCGTTGTACTCAGTGGAGGTTTCTCTATGACAACACGTGAAATACAAATTCACTCATAATTCATAATTATTATTAATTTACATATACCTATATATATATATATTTTTTTTTTATTTTTTTTTTTATTATAATAAATGTTTTCCTCTGTAAAGAATGGCCAAAATTGACAGCTCTGAGCAGGCCTGCACTGCAGTATTGCCAGCAGTAATTATTCGTGCAGAATATCTGCACAGGTTGACCCATTGTTAAATAAATAATAAATAATAGCCAATCAAAATAGGCTATTAATGTCATCTAAGCACGGTCTGTGCAGTTAAACTCTTGCCATTGAATGGAGGATTTAATGATTGACAGCCCTTGACATCCAATACACAGAGGTTGAATGATTGGCAGCCTTGCAAATCCAATCAGAGTATGGCTCCTACGTCTGCAGCTATGTAGCTACACAGCTGTTTCTCCCCTCGCGGGATTGATTGATTGATTGATTGAAAATGTTATTAACAGAGCACTGAGAGCAGCCACGTTCGAAACCTCTATATTAGTGTATCTAACATTTAGCACTTTAATAGCAACTTATTTTTCGCGGCGGGACATTTACTGACCAGCACAACACACCTGTGGATATTATGATTTAACAAGTCTATCTGTCCAGGAGGATTACAACATTATTGCAGGTATAAGCAGGCAGCCTAGCAGTTTCTAGCTTGGATGATAATAACTACTAATGTTATCATGCTAGCTTGGATGCTAACTAACATAATTAAGCTTGTCATGGTTCATGGTGAGCTGTTTGTGTTATAACGAGACAGCAAATTAATGAATGAATGAAAACTTTATTTGGGTGAATCGCTTGGGTGACTGTCTGAGTGACCACCTGTCGGGAGTCAGAGTCCCGAAAATGGAACGTGTGTCACGCATCAACAGATTTTCGACAGCATCCTCATGCAAATGAAGGATCGATTAGATCACAAAAGACTGCTGTTTGATGATATATATATATATATATTTTTTTTTATCTCAGTTGTTGTAAAACGAAAGCCTGCAGTGCTTAGCCTGGACCAGCCGAAGTGTAGTAGTACTAACTTCACTCGGGAGACAAAAGCCAAACATCAATTTGATGCAACAAGCTGGCTCGCGATGCACTATTGTTTACATTTCCCAGGGGATTAATGCACGCGGCTCGAGTCGGACTCGTCACATGGAGAAGCTGCACTATTCAACGATAGATGAGATCGATCGAGATACCGTCTTTATGGGTAAGTGTCTTCTTGGCTTTAGAATGTCAGTTTGTGTAACGTTACTGTAACCGAATTGAAACCGCATCATAACTCCTACATCGACCATGTCACTTTTCAAAAGGCATGAATGAATGACAACTTTATTTAACAGATTGCAGAATGGGTACAATATACAGTACGGCTCAATACACATAATTATTAAGGAGATGCAGACCAGATAAAGACTTTCGTCTTGTTTACATCAGGGTCCCCCATTTTCAATTCATAGTGAAATGTATCTTGTGTTATTAGGAGCCCTGCTAAAGTTGGTAGCTAACGTTATATTGATAATGTTTCAATATTATCAGGTTGATATTATTAGGTTGATAATGGTGTCAGTGTTTCAGATAGCAAGGTGGATATCTTTGTTAACTAGTAGAGCTTTGGTTGAGAGAGATTACAGTGCTGTCTCTTAAAACTCATAAACAAGTATTGAGCAAGACGAGTTAGTCTGTTGTGTTGTGCGTATTGTATGGGAGGGATAATGATGACTGTGTGTAACTAGGAGGGATATGAGGACTGTGTGTATGTGGCACTGAATTGATGTAAACAAGACGAAAATCTTTCTCTGGTCTGCATCCCCTTAACAATTGTGTGTATTGAGCCGTACTGTATTGTACCCATTCTGCAATCTGTTAAATAAAGTTTTCATTCATCATTCATTCATTCATGCATTCATTCATTCATTCATTCATTCATTCATTCATTCATTCATGCATGCATTCATTCATTCATTCATTCATTCATTCATTCATTCATTCATTCATTCATTCATTCATCCATCCATTCATTCATTCATTCATTCATTCATTCATTCATTCATTCATTCATGTGTAGAAAGAAGAACTATAACATTCTCATTATCAAAGACCACAGTCTTAAACACACGCACACACAAAAGATACATGGACTATTGTTATTGGACACAAGCCACACACATGGACCCTGCACTGCACCATAATACACCTGTGATTATAGTATGCTTGTTATTACACACACACACACACACACACACACACACACACACACACACACACACACACACACACACACACACACACACACTCACACACACACACACACTCACACACACACACACACACACACACACACACACACACACACACACACACACACACACACACACACACACACACACACACACACACACACACACACACACACACACACACACACACACACACACACACACACAAAGGGAGCCGCATGTGATTTGTGGAGGTGGGACCCTTACAAAAAACTAAAAGTCCATCAAAATCAGTGTTGTTGCTAATCATTGACACATGCTAGCCTGTAATAATCCCCCCCAGAAAAATGAAAACATTTGATATATTGCAAATATATGCCATCACACACACTGGCATTTAAAGGGTTAGAATTAAAAATGAATTGGATATGTGGTGTTATGATCAGGGCTGAAGTTGAATAAAAGATTCATGAAAGAAAAAGTGGTAAATTATTTCAACATATAGTCATATTTGTATGGTGTTTTTGAAGAGGACAATTTAGTCCAGGGGTCAGCAACCTTTTTGACATGAAGTGCCAGTTTGAAATATAGTTGTAACTAGTGTGCCATATCAACAATATGCCATGCATCGTAATTTTTTTCTTCTCATAATTAGGTATTTTTCATGATAATTTTTACATTATACATTATATATAACAATTGTTATTGTTATTATTAACTATATTATTATGATGGTTGTATCAACCCTAAATCTGAGTTGGGGGGGAATGCAATGCAGACAAACTGCATACAGTGCGACCATTTCACTCACATTTGCCCATACATTTTTGGACACATCCAAAATGCCACATGGGCTGCCTCCACCATCGTGTGTGTACTGTACGTGTGCTGTATTGTACGTTAAACAAGACGAAAGTCTTTCTCTGGTCTGCATCTCCTTAACAATTGTATGTATTGAGCTGTACTGTACTGTACCCATTCTGCAATCTGTTAATAAAGTTTTCAATCAATCAATCAATGCTGTGTCGTAGCTCCACCTACAGGCCTAATGGAGAACACCACAATGTGTGAATGAATGGGTGAATGTGAGGTATAACGTGTAAAGAAGTTTCGATTGATCGCAAGACTACACTGTAAAGAAAAATAATAAGTTACCAGAACTTAAAAAGATTGAGTTCAGTTACTGTGCATTAAGGTTTTCAGTTTTCAATCCATAATAAGTTAACAGAAAAATAAGTACACAACCACATTATTTCAACCTAATAAAACTATGTTTATTGTCATTGTTTTAAGAACACAAGTTGACTTGGTAATACTCACATTTTGAGTAAAAAGAAATGGCGTTGCCCTCTCCCTTTTAATATGTGCAATGTTAAAATGAAATAGAAAAATAAAGAATACAATTTGTTGATTAATCCAACTGGTCACAATGGTGACCGTAATAATGTTTTGGTTATAAGGCTCTGAAAATGTTACTGAATGATTCATGTATCAATGTATTTCCAGCTAAATTGAAATAATAAAAGGTTTCAATTAAATATGTGTAGTGTCACATGACCAGAACACAGCTCAGAACACAGAACACAGAACACAGCTTAGAACACAGAACACAGCTCAGTCGTTGCAAGGTTTAATTGAGGCTAACATTAACATGATGGCACACACACACACACACACACACACACACACACACACACACACACACACACACACACACACACACACACACACACACAAAGCACACCCTCCTCCTCCAATCCCTCCACCGGAGCAAGGCCAGAGAGAGAGAGGAGAGAGAGAGAGGAGAGAGTGAGAGAGAGAGAGAGAGAGAGAGAGAGAGAGAGAGAGAGAGAGAGAGAGAGAGAGAGAGAGAGAGAGAGACGTTCAAGTTAACATGCAGCCCCATGTGTATAGGAAAATATACAGCTGCCTACCTGTCGCAGTGAGATCCCTGGCCCTGTTTTGCTTTACTGATCTCCGTTATCTGGGGGCTGTAGTTGGTCCCTTTAAGCTGCACACCGGAGCATCTTTTAATCTTTTTTTGCTGTTCTCTGATATTTTCGGACATTTCGTTGATGCGTCGCTTGACACTTCGAGATGACATGGGGATATCTTTTATCCTTGATTTGATTGTCTCTTTGTTTGGCATGCCTTCAAACAAAACATCTGAGCTACAGAGAAAGGCCTCGCTTTCCATACCTGCAGGCCACGGCACGTTTAATCGATTCTGATCTTTGAAACTTTTTTGATGCTTCGTCTCAAAATGGCATTTCACACCTGACGTTCGGCAAACTACATTTTCTAAACATAAAGGACACACAGCACGGTCCTTCTGACACACAAACCCATAGTCATCTGTCCACGAGGGCTGGAATGCCTGAATTTCCTTTGCTTTAGCTTTCTTAGCTGGCGGGGTTGCCATCATACAGAATGCAACCCGGCACTGTGATTACCTGTGCACTGCGCGCGGGCAGGGGAGGCCAGCTGAGCACCATGGTATGTACCATGTATAGCTGTCATAGGGGTGTGCAAAACACTTACAAAAATTAACCTGTGGGAGGATTTCAACAAGATAAATGCGACAACAGTGCAACATATTTCACTATAATATTTCAAAGTGAAGTAAAAAAATAAATAATAATAATAAGAATAAGAATATTTAAAAATGTTTTTTAATGCTGCCCCCCTTGCCAATGAAAATACATTATGCTAGCCTGTTTTTTAACAATAATTTGTGATGCCATCACAAACACTGGCATTTAAAGGGTACAAATAAAAAAATGCCTGCACCAGAATGCAGGAAATTAAGTCTTTGTAACAAAAAACATCCTGGTGGGGAACCCCCAGACCCCCCGCTTAATTAAAAAGTGGCCTGACTGGGGCTATATTTTGCACAATATTTCCTGGCCTGAATGATTTCCCCAGTCCGGCCCTGGTTAAAAGCCTCCAATGCTTATTAGTGTCAGAGCATGTGAGCGGCGCGGAGCGGCCGAAAAATCCGCTCTTCGCTCTGGACGGCTTAGTTCCACTCTCATTCGCTCATGTTGCCCCCCCCCCCCAAGCCGATCTACGCTCGGTCAGCGCTCACCTTCATTTGCGCATCAAGCGCTCTGCGCTCCGGCCCGCTCAGCAGATTTTTCTTTTTTTGGAGCATGATGTAAATTAGCTTGATTTGACCAAACTACAACAGTCTGCACCCCCTGGGCCCCTTAACAATTGTTTGTATTGAGCCGTATTGTATTGTACCCATTCTGCAATCTGTTAAATAACGTTTTCATCCATTCTACTATGCTAATGTAGCTAGCCTAGCCGCAATGCTAATGTTTATACAGGCAGATCCCATTCACGTTAGCATGTAAGCTAACAACATCAGCGCTGTTTTTGTGAGACTAAACTCTGCGCTCTTGGTGGTACATTTTGTTGATGTTGGTTTCGTTTCATCAATAAATGAGGCAGAACACAGTGAATATATTTTTGTATTGCACTTTGTTTGTTTCTTCCTGAAAATAAATGTTAAATTGCTAAATAGTTCACCGAGGTGATTTCAAAATGGCGGATTTCTGTTTTTACTTAGCAGGATGTGGAGTGACTCGTTCACCCTTCTGATTGGTTGAAAATGGCCTTCATGCTTGAACTACATCGCCACCTATTGCTTTGGCATTGTACTACATGTATATTACATCAGTTTAAACCACTGTGTGATCGTGTGCACTGAGTGGCTGGGAGAGGCTTAGAGCGGAGGAGAGCTCTCGCTCCGGAGTCACTCTGACCCATTTTAAAGCCCACTCCGCTCTCACTTCAAAATCCACCCGCTCCGCTCACATGCTCTGATTAGTGTGTGAGCGTTTGAACGTTTGCATGTTTCAACCATACATTTCCTTTTATAAAAAAATAAATGAAATAAAATAATTCTTTGTAAACTTTTTTTTACCTCCTATAATAGTGGGGGTCGCGGCTCACTGACACCGTTATTTCGGGGGTCGCGGCCTGAAAACTTTGGGAACCCCTGGTATAAAATAACAGTGTATTTCCTTGTTCAGGACACAACTCCTTGTGCTCTCAGGCTGAGTAGATTGGTGTCCACAGCCGTGTTTGTCGTGTGGCAATTACAATAATCAACTGAGAGTGCTTTCCTAGTCTCTTTCGAATGATCAACTACTACTTTTAGGATTCAGCACCCAGCTGTCAAAATATATAGGCTTGAGTTGAGCGTTTTATCTTGTTTTTTTATACATCAAACATCATCATGGGGTAATATAAAATGATTCTGTAGTGGGAGCATTATTTGATAGAGGATATTGGTCTATCGAAATACACTACGCCTGAAATCTTATATAAAGATGTTATGATAAGAGTATCAAAATATGCTCCCCATATTCTTACAGTATACATGGAGTGAGTAGTGGTGTAATATAAAATGATTCTGTTGTGAGAGCATTATTTGATAGAGGATATTGGTCTATAAAAATACGCTCCCCATATTCTTACAGTACATTTAGGTTTCCCCTGTTTGTATTAAAAGAAAATACATAAATAAAGATGTCATAATACCGAGAGAGTTATATCTTTATGGAAACTAGAAACTTTTCTACACAACTGGAAACGGAAACCCATTTTTCGACACAAAATCAGCGAATCAACTAACCAAGTCTTGGTCGACTGAAACCAAACCGACCAATTAATCAATGAAGGGGCAATACTATGACACTGAATAAAAACTGGTGAAATGACACCTCTTCCTATTAGATTTTACTTAAGCTGTAGCCCTATTTTCAGAAATCTCGCCTAAAGGTACATGCCTAAGTAAATGGAAGATTGCTCCACTTCTACAAGGCCAATTTGCATGTTCTTGGTATCTAGGAACATCTAGGGACCTGGGGGTAAGTATTTAAGGGACCTGGGGGTAAGTATCCTGTATAAGACATTGGTATAAATGGTAATTTCGTTGGATATACACTGTGTATTAATGCTTGTGTATCTTATCGTGTGTTGTCATGTTTGTTTATATGTGTGTTTAAAAAATTATAAAAAAAAAGAAATAAATAAATAAATAAAAAAATCGGGGAGCTCCAGTAGCTCACCGCGTACCTCGAACGCTATTTCGGTGTCGGGGACAACCGTGCGCGTCACGGATCTGGGGTAGCGAGTTCGACTCCCGGACTAGCCGTATTTTCTCAGTGTCTTTCCCCCGATCTATACCCCCATTCAACCTGTTTCTGTCGGTCATGCTTGACCAGAAAAAAAGGCGATAAACGCTAAAAGAACCAGCTGACTGGTGAAGGTAAAAAAAAAATAAAAATCATATTTGACCTTGAACTTGACCTTGACCTTATTATGGCCAAATCATACATCTATGGATAGGGAAAAGGCTCCTCTTTCCAATGGCAGGGGTGAATCTGGATTTAGTCATTTCCTTGCGGTTTTACGATAAAATAGATATAATTAGCAATTTTTCGATAAATTCGTATTTTCGGTCAATCGTATAAAACATTGGTAAAAATGAAAATATACACTTTGACTACTGTTTTGATAGGGTTATTGTATTTACTCTTTGCTACAAAAAATTAAATAAAAAAACAGAACCTCTTAACACTTTGATCGCCATGGTTAAATTCATAATTTACCATCCCTAGCCAGCTCTATTTGTCTATGGAGAAGTTCCCCTTCTTTGCAGGGCTATAACTTTTTAAATTGTATTGCTAAATTGACATTATTATGGCCCATTCAATGTCCTATATCTATTGTTCAGGGTGTAGCAACGTTATACTTTTTCATTCACATATTCATACTAAAATACGGTCTAAAGTATAAGTATGTTTTTATCGTTTTCTGCAGCTTTCTCCAGAACTTGATTTATAGCCCCAAATGCATTATATTGATGATCAAATACAGTTTGGCAGCGATCGGTGCCAGATAAAAAATTTCAACTGGAGGTACTTCTAGAAGTTACTACGTATGATCTGATGTTGACCGGATGGGCGGGGGGTCGTTTATAATTCCGTGGGCAACGTTATATCATTCATCTAGTGTGGGTCATATGATCATCAGAGCAGTTAGTATAGAAGACATTAGAAAATAACGCTGAAACTCACCGAATCTTCCTCGCGCCGTTGGGGGATGAGCGTGGAATAGAATTTTTTCTATTATGGGATGTCGAAATATCCGATCCATTTCCAGGTTGTATAATAGTATATACGTCCAAATCATGTTGTTTATCGAGTTATGTGCAGCGATCTGTGTTCACTGTGTCAAGATGGAGTCCTGCTAATGATAGCGAGTGCCCGGACGAAATATGGGTGAGCACCACTTCATCCACATGACTTCCTGTTGGGCGATCTGCCGATCGGCCACCAGATGGCGCTCTTGAACCGTTAGAGAGTTGAGTGGAGCTCAGCAGTATATCTCAGGTCCCCGGGAGAGAAATATGATTTCGATCACAGATTTTTGAAATATTGTTATCAAAGACGTGTTACGGCGTCTTCGGCAGAATGAGCATGGCGGGCAATGACGAGTTTTGGCGTTTCCGGCGATTAAAGTGTTAACATGAGGACGATTCGCGACGTGCCACTTTGCCGACCTCTAGCGGCCTGGGTCTGCATTTATTTTAATACAATATATATCGATATAATTAAAGCCCTATTTGTTGCCTGTCAATTGCCCTGTAACTGAGGGGTACAATTCCCTGACTGTATTGATAAGTATGGTATCATTAAACCACTACCGCTTGATGTACTTTAACTTCTGGCCATACAGTACACGATATCTAAGTATGATGAACACTTTCCCACATATGAAATCAGGTCCACACAAATATAACAGTCGAAGGTTTAATATAGCAAAAGGTATATACAACATTCACTTAATTACATTTATGATTTGAATGCACTTGTAAGGCAAATGAGTATTCGTAGGCAAATCAACACTGAATGTCCAATCTCTGGTTACGCAGGAAGCAAGTATACAACCTGGTTCTTTAGGGAACTATAGCGATGGTACTTAAGGATTATAGCGGGATACTAAAGGGGTCCTGCTGGTTGTAAGTCAGTAGGGGGGGGGGGGGGTTTGGAGAGCCGTCAGCTGCATCCCATCTGGCCAACGATTCCTGGGGAGAATTCAGGTACAGAACACAGTGCCCGCAGGATCTTGATCCACAGATGAATACACTTGGGCCCTCTTGTAGACGGTAGCTGTAGGCTGTAGGTCCACAACGAAGGAGAAGCGAGGCGGCCTCGGTCTGGGTTGAGCGCCGTCTCACCGGGGCTCCTCTCGGGGGTAATTCCAACACTCACCGGCGTTGGCTGTTATCCGCTCCACAAATCAAAGCACCCAAAGCAAATAGATATTCCATGCCGTATAGGCTCAGCAGTCGTCCGGGTAGGTAATCCAATGTGCAGGTCCACTCGTCCTCGCCCAGAACTCCTCGGATGAAAGCACCACGCGTGGTCTGCCCAGCCTGGTTAAGACTCTAGATAACGCGAGGAAACGATGGGGGTGCTGCTCACTTTAGAACTCTAACCGAACGATGCACCATACATAATAGACTATTATTAACTTAATAGAAATACGTCCCACTCGACGGTATAGTGCCAAACTATGACAATTCAGCTATGAATTTACACGAGGTCTCAATGCCTATTCTGGGGCCAAATAGGCCATACTGCACCACACGTGGGTCGTGGGTGAGGCTTCACGTCTGTTACTAGGTTGGAGGGTAAAGGACTAATGGACTAAAAGAAAGTTCTACTTTACTTGCGCCATATTTATATGCACGGTGAACAAATAGTACCATTCGTATTTCGGTAGCCGTATTCCTACGCGGAACCGGGGCTAGTTGGGACATGTTCGTCGGCACTATTGAACTTGACTCAAGGGGCTCGTCTGCTGGCGCCAGGTTCTTGTCCAATGAGAGAATGAACTATTATGGGCTGTAGTAGACTAAAGGGATATTCAGTGTATATGTACAAAGAATATACAAGGGATATCAAACGATATACAAATACTATTAAATATATATCCATAAATAAATATATATATTCGGTTTAATCTGATCCTTCACAACAGCCGCCCCCTAATTAGTCCCACCTAATTAGCTAAGCAGAGACAGATTAACCGCACTGTCTACCACTCAAGGTCCGCTGTAAGGGTCAGTCAACTCACAAAGTCGTGGGGTCATGGTCGTCATCGATAGTGTCTGGGAGTCTTGGCAGTTCTATTAGCCTCGCCACGGGTCGTGTGTAAGTTCGCCCTTGGACGAGCACTTCAGCTGCTCGGACCTTGCCATCGGCACCGGTGATCACTTTGCTTACGCGGCCAGCCGGCCACATAGCTCTGGGTAGTGACTGGTCGATAATCATGACGACTGTTCCTTCTGTCAAATTGTCTCTCTCTTTTACCCACTTCTGGCGGGTCTGTAGAGACGGTAGATAGTGGAGTAGGAAGCTATTCCAAAACTTGTCAGCCAGTACTTGACTGTACCTCCACATTCTACGGCCGTTCGCTTCTTCAGGCCTGTACATTGTCTGGGGTAGCGCGGGGTCCAGCCGCCCCATCAAGAGTGTGTTGGGGGTGACTGGGTCGACATCTGCTACATCACTTGAGACGTAACCGAGGGGCTTGGAGTTCAATACTCCCTCGATCTCCGTGAGGACTGTCATTAGGACTTCTTCCGCCACAGTCTGGGCCCCAAGCACGGCGTACAGGGCTGTCTTTATAGAACGTACTTCTCGTTCCCAGGTTCCACCGAAGTGGGGTGCGTTCGGGAGATTAAACTGGAAGTCAATCTGGGATGGAGCGAGGTGGGTCTTAAGTTCTGGGCCCATAGCTTGGAAGCTCTCTCTCAGCTCTCTTTCTCCGCCTTTGAAGTTTGTCCCGTGATCAGACAACAATGTAGACGGTTTTCCTTTCCGCGATGTGAATCTTCGGAAGGCCATAAGGAATGAGTCTGTGCTCATGGTTGGAAGGAGTTCGATATGTATCGCTCTGGTGGTCATGCATTTGAATACAATACCCCACCGCTTCTCGGTTCCTCTTCCTTTCTTTATATACAACGGGCCAAAACAGTCCATGCCTGTGGAGTGAAAGGGCTTGTCGCCGAGTCGGAGGCGACAGGGAGGTAGGTCAGCCATCCGGGGTATGCTGGGCTGCGCGCGCCACTTTCGGCAGTCTAGACAGGTTCGCTGGAAGCGTCGCACTGCTTCTCTCCCTTGAAGTATCCAATAGCGACGTCTGATCTCCGCGAAGACTCTCTCTGCTCCTGCGTGGTGCACATCCTCGTCGTATTTCTTTATGATCAGCTCTGTGACCTTGTGTCAGCTGTTCAAGACTATCGGGTACTTAACGTCATCCGGTAGGTCGGGGGGTCTCCGCAGACGACCACCCACTCTGATGAGATTATGGGCGTCACTCTCGGGTGCCAGGTGGAGCAGTCTGCTGTCTGATGGGACGGGCTTTCCTCCCTGTAGACAGTCTAGCTCATCGGGGAACGAGTCTCTCTGGGCTCGTTGTAGTAGAAGAAGTTCTGCTTCTTCGTAGTCAGCTGCTGAAATGTCAGTGGTGGGCTGAATCTCTGGGTGGTGCCACAGGAATGTCTTTAGCTGCGCACTCGGTAGGGTGAGGCAATCATCTATGTTGGGGTCTGTGGAGGCGACTGTGCTCAATCCACAGAACATAGGTTTCTTGTTTTCAGCCTCCTCTTTACTCGCCTCCCGTGGGGTGGGCGTAGGCCACTCTTCTTCCGGGAGCTTGAGGAACTCTGGTCCGTCACTGTAGATGTTGTGACGGGTGAGGTCATCTAGGGACATTCCCCGGGTGATGACGTCAGCTGGGTTGTGTTTGGTGTCCACATACCGCCAGCTTGCTGCTTCTGTTAACTCTTGAATCTCTGTGACTGACTCCTACGAAGACCTTGTATCTGCATGAATCAGACTTGATCCATGTGAGTACTGTCGTAGAGTCTGACCACAAGATTGTTCTTTGCACCGGGATGGTGAGTTCACATTGGATTAACGTGGCTAGATGCGCTCCTGCTAGGGCTGCGCAGAGCTCTAGACGCGGGATAGATTGTTGCTTTCGTGGGGCTATTCTTGAGCGAGCCAGGATGAAAGCGGTGTGTATCTCTCCTCCCTTCTCTTGGGCACGCAAGTAGGCCACAGATCCATAGGCTACTTCGGAGGCGTCGCTGAAGACGTGTAGATCCATCTTGCATGTCTCTGGCCTCACTGTGGGTGGGAAGTAGCTGCGGCGTATGTTGACGCCTGGGAGTGAGCGGAGTTCCGTCTCCCACTCTCTCCATGTGGAGGCAAGGTGTGCGGGTATTGGGTCGTCCCAGCCCTGGTCCTTGTCCCATAGTGCTCGTACAATCATCTTTGCCCTGGTGGTGTAAGGTAGAATACATCCCAACGGGTCATATTGTCTGGCGAGTGTTCTGTACACACTCCGTCTGGTGGTCGGTATCGCCGTCGACCTTCCCTGCTCCGTGGTCAGGGGTTTGTGTCTATAGTGGAGCGAGTCTGTTTTGAAGCGCCAGACTAGTCCTAGTGTCATTTCTTGGGCTTCTCCTGGGATGGTCGCCATCCAGGTCTTGCTACTGGCTGCCTTGTCCGCGGGGGAGAGGCTGCGCAATACTTGCGGGTCGCTGCTGGCCCACTGCCTGAGATCAAAGCCGCCTTTGATCAGGGAGGCGCGTAGCTTGAGTAGGAGAGCCTCGGCTTCTTCTTGGGTCGAAACGCTTTGTAAACAGTTGTCCACGTAGAAACTGTTCTTCACACTGTGTCGGACCTCTTCATCTGCTGCTGGGTCCTCTGCGACGTGTTTCTGCAGTGCAAATGTAGCACAGCACGGGCTGCATGTGGTTCCGAAGGGGAGGACTTCCCATTGGTAGATGGCTGGGTGCTCATCTCCGATCCTCTCTCTCCATAGGAACCGCAGTAGGGGCTTATCCTCCTCCACTAGTCTCACCTGCAGGAACATCCCTTTGATATCCCCGCTGATAGCCACCTTGTCCTGGCGGAAGCGTAGTAGCACGCCTAGTAGGGAGGGGCCGAGTGTGGGGCCGGGCAAGAGCTCTTTATTCAGATTCTGGGATCCGATCTGGTAGCTGCAGTTAAACACAATGCGATCCTTGCCGTTGTGGTGGACCTTGTGGTGCGGCACGTACCATGATTCGGTCGTCTGATCGGCCTCTTTAATGTCAATCTTCATTATGTGTCTCGCTGTGATTAGCTTCTCAATCTCAGCGCGGTACACACTCTCTTGAGCGGGGTCTTTGGCTAGGCGCCGCTCTGTGTTCAATAGATACCGCTCCGTAGCTTCTTTCGTGGCGTGAAAGGTGGGCATTCCCTCTCGCCTCAGGAGTGGAGTTGCGTATCTCATCACTCCGCTGACTGTGACTCTCTTTGTCCCTTGCTCGAGGAGGTTTATGGCGTAAATGTCTTCTTTAGAACGAATGTCTTTCTTTTCGTTCTTAAAGGGCATTGTCTCTAGTGTCCATAGCCTCTCGACATGCTGCAGGAGAGTGGTGTCTTCTTCTGTCACTCTGGAGTGGAGGCAGCTAGTGGCTGCTGTTCGGTTGAGAGATTTAGCGAGGGGGCCTTGTAGTGTCCATCCTAGGCGGGTCTCGACTGCTGCAGGACAGCCACTGGGTCCTGTATGGACCCGGTCTATCGGGACTATGAGGTCTGCATGGTCGGAGCCTATCAGCAGGGTCGGGGTGGCGCCGTCTATGAGCGGGATAGGTAGTTGACGCAGGTGCACATATTTATCCATCAGTTTGGCGATGGGGTAGGTGTACTGTGATAGTCCTATTTCTTGGCTGGTGAAAGCATTTGTAATCCTATACCGTCTCTCTGGCTGCCCGCTTGCTGCGATAGTGAAGGAGACATTCTCGCCTTTTATCGTCTTTAAATCTCTTCTTATTGTCCGAATCGTCATCTGGTTCTCGCTCCCCCGCAGTCCCAGCTGGGCCGCAGCGGATGCGAGGAGAAGGGTCTTCTCTGACCCGTCATCAAGGACGGCGTAAGTGTCCATGACTTTATCTTGGTGGCTCAATGTTACACGGACTACCTTTAAGAGCACCTGGGCGCCGCTGCTGCTGGCGGGGTCAATGTACATGACACTTGCCTTTGTGCTGCTCGATGGTGCAGGTGCAGGCTTTCTTCTGTTACTGTCGTGTAGGACATCTAGGTGGGCTCCGTCACACCGACTGCACCTCTTCTTTAGGCGGCACTCGGCTGCCATGTGACTGCGCGCACATCGGTAACAGCGCCTGTTGGACTTTATCCATTGACTCACTTCTTCTGCATTCATCTCCTTGAACAGGTCACATTGTGACAGCCAGTGTTCCTTCTCGCAGTACGGGCACACCATCTTCCACTTCTCTTTTCTCGAGGGGGTACTGTGGTTCTTACTGCTCGGTACTGATTCTGATTGGTGCATGACAGTCACTGATCTTCTTCCATCGTTTACTCTCCTAGGTCGCTCTCTGGAGCTTGGTGTGCTCCGCACGAATGTATCCAAGCGTAGGCTGCTGACTTCTCTCGTCAGGAAGTCGGCTAAATCGAGGAGGGATGGTTCGGGACCGTTAGGATCACGGTGGTCTCTTTGCCGCCTAAATCGCTCTTGTCTGGCGGGCGGCAGCTTCTCTAAAATCCTCTCGACGTTAGAATTGGCGTATAGCTCGTGCATACCCTTTTCTCGTTGCGCTCCCAGCATCCCTACCAGGGACTGCACTTTTATAGACAGGTCGTCTAGTGAGCGATTGTCTGTTGCTGGGGGTAGGCGGTCAATATGCCTTATCTCTTGGATTACGTAATCCCATATACGTCCATATCTCTGGTCCAGCGCTGCTAGAGCCGCGGTGTATGGGGTCGTAGAGGTGGCATAGGCTAGCGCTATATTGTGCGCTCGGGGTACTTTCAGGTGCTTCAGTAATATTGCATACTTGTGGCGTTCGTCAACGACATCCACCATCATTGTCTCTAAGCACATCCGGAGCTCCGTGTACTGTGCTCGATTCTCATGGGTGAAGTCTGGAAACGTCGGTGTGCCAATGTATGACGCCGTGGATGGCTGGCACATCGGTGAGCGTTGGGAGAGAGGCCACCTAGGCGAGTCTCCTCTTGCGCCTCTCTGTGGGCTGGTACCGGCAGGGTACCATGGCCCGCTGGTCCAGGTGCTGTTCCTCGGGGCTGGTCGTGCGTCATGCTCACCCGTGAATAGAGTCAGGGGTCTGTAGCGCAGCGCCGCGGGGGTATAGCCTGGGCTGTACTGGACCTCCTGGTCCGGTGGAGTACTGTGCTGTCGTCGGGCTTGGTTATCCTCCTCTCCCTCTTCTTCTTCTGTCAGGTCCTCTAGATCCTGTAGTCGTTTATTTAGCCTCTCCGCAGTGTATGCTGCTCCTTCCTTGTAGCTGGGTCTCGCTTGGACCGGTCGGGGAAGGGGGTCTGCGGGGGGTATAGGCTCTCTCTGGTGGTCAAGTTCAGGGTCGCTTGGTCGGTTAGGGGATGCTGCCCTTGACTGTTGTCTCGACGAGGCCCTTGAATCCCTGGCGGAGGGAGAGGGTGTTGCCTTGGTGATCAGCTGCTCCATTAGCTGCGCTTGTAGTCTGTCGCGCTCGCCCTGTAGTCTGTCGCGCTCGGCTTCGCGCTGGATGAGAGCGATGTCGCGCTCTGCTTCTCTTTGGGCACCGTCAGCGGCGCGCTGGGTGTCGGACCGGTCTCTTGCCATATTCTCTTCCGTCTGAAGGCGTCTCATCTCCAGGCGTATGTGCTCTTCTTCGCTCCGTTGCTGTGTTTGGAGTCGATCGCGTTCTCCCTGAAGTCGATCGCGTTCACCCTGGAGTCGATCGCGTTCGGTAGAGGCTGTCAGGCTGACGAGGAACGCCTGTGACAGCATCCTCTCCGCCTCGCTGGGGGAAGACGCTTGTAGAGGTGAGCCGCTCCTGGCTGTACTCGTTGGGGAGTCCTGGAGCTCTATCTCCTCGGCGCTCTCCTCATCTTGTTCCGTGCAGGGTTCCACCTCTGGAGGGTTGTCTTCCTCCCGGAGCTGGTCGGGGACTACTTCTTCGGTATTGGCGGGGGGTAAAGGCATGTCTGTTCCCTCCTGGTCCCCACCGTGAGCTTGGTCAGTTACATTAGAACCCACTAGGGCCTCTGTGGTCGGGGTAACCTGGTCGTTAAGGTCAGACATAATTTTACTTTCTACTTTTACCGCGTTTACCGTCTGTAGAAGGCTAGGTAGTTGACTGACAGTGTTGTGAAGGATCAGATTAAACCGAATATGTATATTTATTTATATATATATATTTAATTGTATTTGTATATCGTTTGATATCCCCTGTATATTCCTTGTACAATATGCATTGAATATCCCCGTTTCTACTAAACAGCCCATAATAGTTTCATTCTACCATTGGACGAGAACCTGGCGCCAGGTTGCCATACCCCTAGGTCCAAGTTCAATCGTGCCGCCTAACATGTCGAGGCAACCCCCGGTTCCGCGCAGTAATATGCCGGGCGAAATACGAATGGTACTATTTGTTCATGGCGCATATATATATGGCGCTCGTAAAGTAGAACTTCCTTTTAGTCCAGTTCTTTACCCTCCAACAGAGTGACAGACGCAAAAGCCTCCCCATGACGCACGTGCGGTGTAGTAGGGCCTACTTGGCCCAGAATAGGCATTGAGATATCGTGTAGATTAATAGTTGAATGGTCATAGTTTGGCACCATACCGTCGAGTTGGACGTATTCTATTAAGCTAATAATAGTCTATTTATGTATGGTGCATCGTTCGGTTCGAGTTCTACAGTTATCAGTACCCCCATCGTTCCTGACGTTATCTGGACGCTTATCCAGGCTGGTCAGACCCCTAGTGGTGATTGCATCCGAGGAGCTCCGGGTCAAGAGCGACTGGACCTGTATATTGGATTACTCTACCCGACGACGGCGAGCCTTCCACGGCTCTTGGATTCTGCTTTGTGTGCTTTGATTATTCCATGGATAAAGGCCAACACTGTCGAGTGTTGGAATTACCCCCCGGAGAGGACTCCAGGTGAGGCGGCGCTCTACACGTGAGGTCGCACCACGTCTCTCCGTTATGGACCGGCAGATACCGTTCCACAGAGGGTCCAGCTGTATTCGTCTGCGGCCCGAGGTTCTGTGGGCACTGTGTCCAAGGCTTTGGATTCTCCCAAGACACCGTCGGCCAGATGGGATACCGCCAGCGGCTTCTCTAACCCCCCCCCTCCTACTGTCTTACAACCAGCGGGACCCCCCCCCCTTAGTGTATCCAGCTATAATCATTTAAGTACCATCGCTATCGTTTCCTAAATATTCCAGGTTGTATACTTACTCCCTGCGCAACCAGAGATTGGACATTCAATGTTGATTTACCTACGAATACTCATTTGCCATAAAAGTGCATATTCAATATTTCAAATCATAAATGTAATTAAGTGAATGTTGTATACACCTTTTGCTGTATTAAATATTCGATTTGGTACATTTGTGTTGGTTCGTTTCATCAGGTGGGAAAGTGTTCATCATACTTATATCTTGTACTGGGTGGCCAGAAGTTAAAGTACATGAGGTAGTGGTATTAAATATCATATCTAACAATACAGTCAGGGAATTGTACCCCTCAGCTACAATTGGTCCTTCGAGCCGGAGGGTAACTAGTGTAATATTAATATAGTGTTATTAATATCGAAATGGCCTATGATGAACACTCCACGAAACGATCCTCCTAACCTAGAACGCCCGCGGCGCAGACGACAGACACCTCAGTACTTAGAGGTTTACACTGTCAGTCAACTACCTAGCCTTCGACAAACGGTAAACGTGGTAAAAGTAGAAAGTAAAATTATGTCTGACCTTAACGACCAGGTTTCCCCGACCACAGAGGCCCTAGTAGGTCCTAATGTAACTGACCAAGCCCACGGTGGGGACCAGGAGGGAATTGACATGCCTTTACCCCCCGCCACTACTAAAGAAGTAGTCCCCGACACGCCCCGGGAGGAAGACAACCCTACAGAGAGAGAACTCTGCACGGAAGAAGAAGAGGAGAGCGCCGAGGAACTAGAGCCCCAGGACTCCCAAACGAGTACCCCCAGGAGCAGTTCACGCAGGAGCGGCTCACCTCCACTACCGCCTTCCCCCAGCGAAGCGGAGAGGATACTACAACAGGCGTTCCTCGTCAGCCTGACAGCCTCTACCGAACGCGATCGGCTCCAAGCACAGACGCTTAGCGAGCGCGAACGTCTCCAAGCACAGGCGACCAGCGAGCGCGAACACCTCCAAGCACAGCAACGGAGCGAAGAACAGCGCACAAGTCTGGAGATGAGACGCTTCCAGATGGAAGAGAATATGGCAAGAGACCGGGCCGACGCCCAGCACGCCGCTGCCGGTGCCCAAAGAGAAACAGAGCGCGCCGCCGCCGACGCCCAGCGCACCGCTGCCGGTGCCCAAAGAGACGCGGAGCGCGACAGACTACAAGCGCAACTAATAGAGCAGCTGATCAAAGGGACAACTCCCTCTCCCTCCGCCAGGGGCTCAAGGAACTCGTCGAGACAGCAGTCAAGAGCAGCGTCACCGCAACGAGCAAGCGACCCTGAACTTGACCAACAGACCGAGTCTAGACCCCCCGCAGACCCCCTTCCCATACCGGTCCAAGCGAGACCCAGCTACAAGGAAGGAGCGGCCTACACTGCGGAGAAGCTAAATAAACGATTACAAGATCTGGAAGATTTGATAGAAGAAGAAGAGGGAGAAGAGGAGAACCAAGCCCGACGACAGCACAGTACTCCACCGGACCAGGAGGTCCCATACAGTCCAGGCTATACCCCCGCGGCACTGCGCTACAGACCCCCGACTCTATTTACGGGTGAGCACGACGCACGACCAGCCCCGAGGAACAGTACCTGGACCAGCGGGCCATGGTACCCTGCCAGTACCAGCCCACAGCGAGGCGCAAGAGGGGACTCGCCCAGGAGGTCTCTCCCCCAACGCTCGCCGATGTATCAGCCATCCACGGCGTCATACAACGCCACGCCGTCATTCCCAGACTTCGCCTATGAGAGTCGAGCACAGTACACGGAGCTCCGGATGTGTTTAGAGACAATGATGGTGGATGTCGCTGATGAACGCCACAAGTATGCAATATTATTGAAGCACCTGAAAGTACCGCGAGCGCACAATATAGCGCTAGCCTATGCTACCTCCTCGACCCCATACACAGCGGCCCTTGCAGCGCTGGATCAAAGATATGGACGTATATGGGATTACGTAATCCAGGAGATAACGCATATTGACCGCCTACCCCCAGCCACAGACAATCGCTCACTAGACGACCTGTCAATCAAAGTGCAGTCCCTGGTGGGGATGCTGGGAGCTCAACGGGAGAAGGGCAGACATGAGCTGTACGCCAACTCTAACGTTGAGAGGATTTTGGAGAAGCTGCCACCCGCAAGACAGGAGCGCTTTCGGCGGCAGAGGGACTACCGAGATCCCGACGGCCCGAGCCATCCCTCCTTGATCTGGCCGACTTCCTGGCGAGAGAGGTCAGCAGCTTACGACTGGACACCTTCGGGCGGAGCACGCCAAGCTCCAGAGAGGGACCCAGGAGAATAAGTGATGGAAGAAGATCGGTGACTGTCATGCACCAATCAGAGTCAGTACCGAGCAGTAAGAGTCACAGCACCCCCTCGAGAAAGGAGAAGTGGAAGATAGCGTGTCCCTACTGTGAGAAAGAACACTGGCTGTCACAATGTGACTCATTCACAAAGATGAATGCAGAAGAAGTGAGCCAATGGATAAAGTCCAACCGGCGCTGTTATCGATGTGCGCGGCCCCACATGGCAGCCGAATGCCGCCTAAAGAAAAGGTGCAGCCGGTGCGATGGAGCCCATCTAGATATACTACACGATAGTAACGGAAGACGGCCTATACCTGCACCACGGAGCGGCACCAAGGCAAGTGTCATGTACATTGACCCCGCCAGCAGCAACGGAGCTCAAGTGCTCTTAAAGGTAGTCCGTGTGACATTGAGCTACCAGGATAAAGTCATGGACACTTACGCCGTCCTTGATGACGGGTCAGAGAAGACCCTTCTGCTCGCCTCCGCTGCGACTCAGCTGGGACTGCGGGGGAGCAAGAACGAAATGACGATTCGGACAATAAGAAGAGATTTAAAGACGATAAAGGGCGAGAATGTCTCCTTCACTATCGCAGCCAACGGGCAGCCAGAGCGACGGTACAAGATCACAAATGCTTTCACCAGCCAAGAAATAGGACTCTCGCAGTACACCTACCCTGTCACCAAGTTGATGGATAAATATGTGCACCTGCGCCAATTACCTATCCCGCTCATAGACGGCGCTACCCCGACCTTGTTGATAGGCTCCGACCATGCAGAACTCATAGTCCCGATTGACCGGGTCCATACAGGCCCCCGAGGCTGTCCTGCAGCAGTCGAGACCCGCCTAGGATGGACATTACAAGGCCCCCTCGCTAAATCTCTCAACCGAACCGCAGCCACTAGCTGCTTCCACTCCAGAACGACAGAAGAAGACACCACTCTCCTGCAGCATGTCGAGAGGCTATGGACCCTAGAGACAATGCCCTTTAAGAACGAAAAGAAAGACATTCGCTCTAAAGAAGACATTTACGCCATCCACCTACTCGAGCAGGGGACAAAGAGAGTCACAGTCGGCGGAGTGATGAGATACGCAACTCCACTCCTGAAGCGAGAGGGAATGCCCCCCTTTCACGCAAAGAAAGATGCCACGGAGCGCTATCTACTGAACACAGAGCGGCGCCTAGCCAAAGACCCCGCTCAACAGAGTGTGTACCGAGCTGAGATTGAGAAGCTAATCACAGCGGGACACGTAACAAAGATTGACATTAAAGAGGCCGATCAGACGACCGAATCATGGTACGTGCCGCATCACAAGGTCCATCACAATGGCAAGGATCGCATTGTGTTTAACTGCAGCTACCAGATCGGATCCCAAAATCTGAATAAAGAGCTCTTGCCCGGCCCCACACTCGGCCCCTCCCTACTAGGCGTGCTACTGCGCTTCCGCCAGGACAAGGTGGCTATAAGCGGGGATATCAAAGGGATGTTCTTGCAAGTGAGACTAGTAGAGGAGGACAAGCCTCTGCTACGGTTCCTATGGAGAGAGAAGATCGGAGATGAGAACCCATCCATCTACCAGTGGGAAGTACTCCCCTTCGGAACCACATGCAGCCCGTGCTGTGCTACATTTGCACTACAGAAACACGTCACAGAGGACCCAGCAGCAGATGAAGAGGTCCAACTCAGTGTGAAGAACAGTTTCTACGTAGACAACTCAAGAAGAAGCCGAGGCTCTCCTAATCAAGTTACGCGCCTCCCTAATCAAAGGAGGCTTTGATCTCAGGCAGTGGGCCAGCAGTGACCCGCACGTATTGCGCAGCCTCTCCTCCGCAGACAAGGCTGCCAGCAGCGAGACCTGGATGGCGACAATCCCAGGAGAAGCCCAAGAAATGACACTAGGATTAGTCTGGCGCTTCAAAACAGACTCGCTCCACTATAGACACAAACCCTTGGCTCCAGAGCAGGGAAGGTCGGCGGCGATACCGACCACCAGACGGAGTGTGTACAGAACACTCGCCAGACAATATGACCCGCTGGGATGTATTCTACCTTACACCACCAGGGCAAAGATGATTGTACGAGCACTATGGGACAAGGACCAGGGCTGGGACGACCCAATACCCGCACACCTTGCCTCAACATGGAGAGAGTGGGAGACGGAACTCCGCTCACTCCCAGGTGTCAATATACGCCGCAGCTACTTCCCATCCACAGTGAGGCCAGAGACATGCGAGATTGAGCTACACGTCTTCAGCGACGCCTCCGAAGTAGCCTACGGATCGGTTGCCTATTTGCGTGCCCAAGAGATGGGAGGAGAGATACACACTGCTTTCATACTGGCCCGCTCAAGAATAGCCCCACGTAAGCAACAATCTATCCCACGTCTAGAGCTCTGCGCAGCCCTCGCAGGAGCGCATCTAGCCACGTTAATCCAACGTGAACTCACCATTCCGGTGCATAGAACAATCTTGTGGTCAGATTCCACGACAGTACTCACATGGATTAAGTCTGATTCATGCAGATACAAAGTCTTCGTGAGAGTCAGAGTCACCGAGATTCAAGAATTAACAGAAGAAGCAAGCTGGAGGTATGTGGATACCAAACACAACCCAGCTGACGTCATCACCCGGGGAATGTCCCTGGATGACCTAACCCGTCGCAACATCTACAGTGACGGACCAGCATTCCTCCAGCTCCCGGAAGGAGATTGGCCTACGCCCACCCCGAGGGAAGCAAGTAGCGAGGAGGCTGAGAACAAGAAGCCTATGTTCTGTGGACTGAGCACTGTCGCCTCCACAGACCCGAACATAGATGACTGCATTACCCTAGAGAGTGCGCAACAAAGAACATTCCTGCGGCACCACCCAGAGATTCAGTCCACCACTGACATGTCAGCAGCTGACTACGAAGAAGCAGAACTTCTTCTACTACAACGAGCCCAGAGAGACTCGTTCCCCGATGAGCTAGACTGTCTACAGGGAGGAAACCCCGTCCCATCAGACAGCAGACTGATTCACCTGGCACCAGAGAGTGACGCACATAATCTCATCAGAGTGGGTGGTCGCCTGCGGAGAGCCCCCGATCTACCAGATGACATTAAGCACCCGATCGTCTTGAACAGCCGACACAAGGTCACAGAGCTGATCATAAAGAAATACGACGAGGATGTGCACCACGCAGGAGCAGAGAGAGTCTTCGCGGAGATCAGACGTCGTTATTGGATATTGCAAGGGAGAGAAGCAGTACGGCGCTTCCAGCGAACCTGTCTAGACTGCCGTAAGTGGCGCGCGCAGCCCAGCATACCACGGATGGCTGACCTACCCCCCTGTCGCCTCCGAATCGGCGACAAGCCATTCCACTCCACAGGCATGGACTGTTTTGGCCCGTTGTATATAAAGAGAGGAAGAGGCACCGAGAAGCGGTGGGGTATTGTATTCAAATGCATGACCACCAGAGCGATACATATCGAGCTCCTTCCGACCATGAGCACAGACTCATTCCTTATGGCCTTCCGGAGATTCATATCACGGAAAGGACAACCGTCTACATTGTTGTCTGATCACGGGACCAACTTCAAAGGCGGAGAAAGAGAGCTGAGAGAGAGCTTCCAAGCTATGGGCCCAGAACTTAAGACCCACCTCGCTCCAGCCCAGGTTGACTTCCAGTTTAATCCCCCGAACGCACCCCACTTCGGTGGAACCTGGGAACGAGAAGTACGTTCTATAAAGACAGCCCTGTATGCCGTACTCGGAGCCCAGACTGTGGCAGAGGAAGTCCTAATGACAGTCCTCACGGAGATCGAGGGAGTATTGAACTCAAAGCCCCTCGGTTACGTCTCCAGTGATGTAGCAGATGTCGACCCAGTCACCCCCAACACACTCCTAATGGGGCGGCTGGACCCCGCGCTACCCCAGACAATGTACAGGCCCGAAGAAGCGAACGGCCGAAGAATGTGGAGGTACAGCCAAGTACTAGCTGACAAGTTTTGGAGCAGCTTCCTACTTCACTACCTACCGTCTCTACAGACCCGCCAGAAGTGGGTAAAATAGAGAGACAATTTGACAGAAGGAACAGTCGTCATGATAGTTGACCAGTCACTCCCCAGAGCTATGTGGCCGGCTGGCCGCGTAAGCAAAGTGATCACCGGTGCCGATGGCAAGGTCCGAGCAGCTGAAGTACTCGTCCAAGGGCGCACCTACACACGGCCCGTGGCGAGGCTCATAGAACTGCCCCGACTCCCAGATACTATCGATGATGACCATGACCCTATGACTTTGTGAGTTGACTGACCCTTACAGCGGACCTTGAGTGGAAGACAGTGCGGTTAATCTGTCTCTGCTTAGCTAATTAGGTGGGACTAATTAGGGGGCGGCTGTTGTGAAGGATCAGATTAAACCGAATATGTATATTTATTTATATATATATATTTAATTGTATTTGTATATCGTTTGATATCCCCTGTATATTCCTTGTACAATATGCATTGAATATCCCCGTTTCTACTAAACAGCCCATAATAGTTTCATTCTACCATTGGACGAGAACCTGGCGCCAGGTTGCCATACCCCTAGGTCCAAGTTCAATCGTGCCGCCTAACATGTCGAGGCAACCCCCGGTTCCGCGCAGTAATATGCCGGGCGAAATACGAATGGTACTATTTGTTCATGGCGCATATATATATGGCGCTCGTAAAGTAGAACTTCCTTTTAGTCCAGTTCTTTACCCTCCAACAGAGTGACAGACGCAAAAGCCTCCCCACGACGCACGTGCGGTGTAGTAGGGCCTACTTGGCCCAGAATAGGCATTGAGATATCGTGTAGATTAATAGTTGAATGGTCATAGTTTGGCACCATACCGTCGAGTTGCACGTATTCTATTAAGCTAATAATAGTCTATTTATGTATGGTGCATCGTTCGGTTCGAGTTCTACAGTTATCAGTACCCCCATCGTTCCTGACGTTATCTTGACGCTTATCCAGGCTGGTCAGACCCCTAGTGGTGATTGCATCCGAGGAGCTCCCGGTCAAGAGCGACTGGACCTGTATATTGGATTACTCTACCCGACGACGGCGAGCCTTCCACGGCTCTTGGATTATGCTTTGTGTGCTTTGATTATTCCATGGATAAAGGCCAACACTGTCGAGTGTTGGAATTACCCCCCGGAGAGGACTCCAGGTGAGGCGGCGCTCTACACGTGAGGTCGCACCACGTCTCTCCGTTGTGGACCGGCAGATACCGTTCCACAGAGGGTCCAGCTGTATTCGTCTGCGGCCCGAGGTTCTGTGGGCACTGTGTCCAAGGCTTTGGATTCTCCCAAGACACCGTCGGCCAGATGGGATACCGCCAGCGGCTTCTCTAACCCCCCCCCTCCTACTGTCTTACAACCAGCGGGACCCCCCCCCCCCCCTTAGTGTATCCAGCTATAATCATTTAAGTACCATCGCTATCGTTTCCTAAATATTCCAGGTTGTATACTTACTCCCTGCGCAACCAGAGATTGGACATTCAAGGTTGATTTACCTACGAATACTCATTTGCCATAAAAGTGCATATTCAATATTTCAAATCATAAATGTAATTAAGTGAATGTTGTATACACCTTTTGCTGTATTAAATATTCGATTTGGTACATTTGTGTTGGTTCGTTTCATCAGGTGGGAAAGTGTTCATCATACTTATATCTTGTACTGGGTGGCCAGAAGTTAAAGTACATGAGGTAGTGGTATTAAATATCATATCTAACAATACAGTCAGGGAATTGTACCCCTCAGCTACAGACAGCGTAATCCTCTAAGTACTGAGGTGTCTGTCGTCTGCGCCGCGGGCGTTGTACGTTAGGAGGACCGTTTCGTGGAGTGTTCATCATAGGCCATTTCAATATTAATAACACTATATTAATATTACACTAGTTACCCTCCGGCTCGAAGGACCAATTGTAACTGAGGGGTACAATTCCCTGACTGTATTGATAAGTATGGTATCATTAAACCACTACCGCTTGATGTACTTTAACTTCTGGCCATACAGTACACGATATCTAAGTATGATGAACACTTTCCCACATATGAAATCAGGTCCACACAAATATAACAGTCGAAGGTTTAATATAGCAAAAGGTATATACAACATTCACTTAATTACATTTATGATTTGAATGCACTTGTAAGGCAAATGAGTATTCGTAGGCAAATCAACACTGAATGTCCAATATCTGGTTACGCAGGAAGCAAGTATACAACCTGGTTCTTTAGGGAACTATAGCGATGGTACTTAAGGATTATAGCGGGATACTAAAGGGGTCCTGCTGGTTGTAAGTCAGTAGGGGGGGGGGGGTTTGGAGAGCCGTCAGCTGCATCCCATCTGGCCAACGATTCCTGGGGAGAATTCAGGTACAGAACACAGTGCCCGCAGGATCTTGATCCACAGATGAATACACTTGGGCCCTCTTGTAGACGGTAGCTGTAGGCTGTAGGTCCACAACGAAGGAGAAGCGAGGCGGCCTCGGTCTGGGTTGAGCGCCGTCTCACCGGGGCTCCTCTCGGGGGTAATTCCAACACTCACCGGCGTTGGCTGTTATCCGCTCCACAAATCAAAGCACCCAAAGCAAATAGATATTCCATGCCGTATAGGCTCAGCAGTCGTCCGGGTAGGTAATCCAATGTGCAGGTCCACTCGTCCTCGCCCAGAACTCCTCGGATGAAAGCACCACGCGTGGTCTGCCCAGCCTGGTTAAGACTCTAGATAACGCGAGGAAACGATGGGGGTGCTGCTCACTTTAGAACTCTAACCGAACGATGCACCATACATAATAGACTATTATTAACTTAATAGAAATACGTCCCACTCGACGGTACAGTGCCAAACTATGACAATTCAGCTATGAATTTACACGAGGTCTCAATGCCTATTCTGGGGCCAAACAGGCCATACTGCACCACACGTGGGTCGTGGGTGAGGCTTCACGTCTGTTACTAGGTTGGAGGGTAAAGGACTAATGGACTAAAAGAAAGTTCTACTTTACTTGCGCCATATTTATATGCACGGTGAACAAATAGTACCATTCGTATTTCGGTAGCCGTATTCCTACGCGGAACCGGGGCTAGTTGGGACATGTTCGTCGGCACTATTGAACTTGACTCAAGGGGCTTGTCTGCTGGTGCCAGGTTCTTGTCCAATGAGAGAATGAACTATTATGGGCTGTAGTAGACTAAAGGGATATTCAGTGTATATGTACAAAGAGGGATATCAAACGATATACAAATACTATTAAATATATATCAATAAATAAATATATATATTCGGTTTAATCTGATCCTTCACAACAGCCCTTTCAGGTGACAAAATCCGTTAAGCGGTTCTCGAGTTACATGCCGATATGTGAGGCGTGCGCCAAAGTACACATTACCACCCGACCTCCGGGGGCTCTAGCTCCATCAATCATTTGGCGATCTTGAAAACTTTTGGACAGGGTTGTAGCCAATGAGTGTGGATTTCCAATGATACCCCATGATATGATAATTGGGGATCTAATATGGTCTCTATTGATCAAACAGGTGTTCTATAGATATGATTTTTATGTAGAATAATCATTAAAAAAGGTGCGGAATAAAAGTGTTGCTTTTCCCCCACAAAATGTGTGTGTCCAAAATGAATGTTGTTGTTTACATGTTGCTCCCTACTTCCCATTCCCCCCATGTGGAATGTACCTGGTGGGGTAAATTACATGCTTGTGCTCAACTCTGACATCTAGTGGCTGAATGTTATCTATAGCACCTCTAAGATATAATAGCCCATAGGTCGTTGTCTGGCTCACATTGCAACATTTATTGTAGGAAAATAGGACTGTTTTCCTGTCAGTTAAAACAAGATGAATGAAACAAGTAATTACCAAGGAAGCACCTCCCAGATATTTAATTGAATAAGGCCCATAATATCACCTCCAGAAGCCTCAACCGGGAGGACATTTCAGCCTAAGTATCTTGGTGTTTGAATGTTGCTGCCAAACATTAGATCTGCTATGATTAACACAAGCAAGTGTCAGCTGTAAACATTTGGTATTGTGAGATATTTACTCATGTATAAATTGTCAAATAATCCAGTCTGGCCTTCACCCAAATTGACTCGTATATCTGACTATATTCAATATCCAAATTGTCATGGTTATCAATAATGAAAGGTAGAACATCTTTCAATGGTTTTATTTAAAGTGAATCAGCAAAAAGAGGAAAATTATACATTGCAATGTGGTAATTTCAACGGGCAGACATTCTAGGATCTGCCAAGAGCAGAAAGTAACAAGTGACTTATATCTCGTCCATTAGACAATGGAAATTATTCTTCAGAAATAGGATCAGAGAAACAGGACTGACACAAGACCAAATAGAAAACGGGTGTTGGTCAGCTACAGTAGGTCGGATTGGATCAATATTATTAGAACACTCTCATCTCCTAACAAGAATGTATGGATTTTACATTCCCTGTGTGCACACATCAGAATGCAGGGCCAACACAGTAAATAACAGTTGATTGTACACACTTGTTTAAGTAATTTACAATATGGAATTATAGATAGGATAGATATGGATATTCTTATATTAGCAAAAAACCTGTTACATCCTGACATGGTCTGTGTGTGTAGTACAGCGACTGAGACAGTATGAGTATGGTCTGTGTGTGTAGTACATAGACTGAGACAGTATGGTCTGTGTGTGTACTGTAGTACATAGACTGAGACAGTATGGTCTGTGTGTGTACTGTAGTACAGCGACTGAGACCGTATGGTCTGTGTGTGTACTGTAGTACAGAGACTGAGACAGTATGTTTTCTATCTGCAATATAAAGCCCTCTATAGAAGTTGAAGACAAACTGTGCCCAGGAGAGGTTGCTGGCACGTCCACACATTGGTGAGTTTGTGGCAGGCATTTCAAAGAAGTCTGTATTCAGTAGCCAGAGGGAAGATTTTCAATGAATAACACATCCTTAGTGTAACAAGAGGACATCTACAGTAGGCTACTGCCCAAAGTATGACATCGCTGCATAATATAACTGGGTAGTTCTATGGTTCAAGAGTAGTTATAAGATTCAAGGGTAGTTCTAAGATAGATTCAAGGGCAGTTCTAATATTCAAGGGTAGTTCTAAGATTCAAGGGTAGTTCTAAGATAGATTCAAGGGCAGTTCTAATATTCAAGGGTAGTTCTAAGATTCAAGGGTAGTTCTTTTTTTGTGACCAACCTTTTTTATTTTATTTTAATTTTTTTTACAAGTTCAGAGGAAAGAGACATTCACATTCACAGTTCATACAAATTCCCACAATGGCATAAAAAAGTGTTTTTTCAGTATATAGATTGTCCATCAGTATAGTCATATACTGTGTAGCCTGCTTGCAGTTGTGACAGTCTCTTCCTCTGTTCTGGCGGTCCTGTGGCTGCAAGACAGCGCAGGTCGCGTGAATACTTTCCCTAAGGGGGTTGTTGGTTTGCGCAATCTGATTGGCCACTGACGTTTCTGGTCATGTGACATGTGCGCCAATCGTGTGACGGCAAGTTATTTCGCCGGTTAAGCTTAGGCACTCTTTCGAAGTTGGTTAAGGTTAGAGTTTGTCTTAGAGCAGGGCGATAGAACACCAGCCCTGATTCCAAACTCTAACCTCAACCAACTTCGAAAGAGTCGCCTAAGCTTAACCAGTGATAAACTAGGCGTTAGGTAGTTTGCAGGCTGTTCGACCCGGAAATAGGCACAGAACTTGCCGTCACACGATTGGCGCACATGTCACATGACCAGAAACGTCAGTGGCCAATCAGATCGCGCAAACCGAATGCGGAAGTACAACCACCTTAGGGAAAGTATTCACGCGCCCAGGTAGCTTCTTAACCCCCCTCCCAGCCCCCCGGGTTCACATAGACATTTTAGGGGAAGGAGGAAACCATGATGCATACATGTAGGCCTATAGAATACAATTTCCATTTTTACCTTTTCCTCTTCCTTTCAGTTTTTTTTTATGCAATGAAATGAAAAACCAAAGTAAATCATAATTGTGTTTGTTAGATAACCTCTAATCCTGTTACAAAGTAATAGGGGGAAATATATATATTTTTTTAAAGCAAAAAAAAAATACAACAACAGTAAACAGAAAGAAAAACAACATGCTTTTTGTTCATTCTCTGGTGTGTTCAAAGTGTTGAACCTAGTGGAGTACTGATTTGACCTTCTGGGCCGCAGTAAGTAATATTTGAATCGATTCTGTCCTTGCGCCCTGTGCTCTAGCACTGGATGCCTCTAATCTTAATACTTCGTAGAAGGACAGCTTCCAACGGTAAATATTGAGACTATGAGGTGGTTTCCATCTCATTACGAGCATTTTCTTTGCTGCCGTTAAACCGGCCAGAAACACTCTCTTTTTAGAGATAATTTTAGAGATGAATCATCGTTTAATAATAAAATGTGTGGCAAACAAGGTATGTTTATCTCCGTTATATTAGTGAGAAATAATGCAACCTTGGCCCAAAAAGCTAGTACTCCTGGACATTCCCACATCATGTGTGTATGTTCCTATGACTTTTTGCGGACATAAAGCACATAGGGGACGTTGTAAATAAATTATTTGACAGAGTTTCCTGGGTGACAGATACAATCTTTGTATGCATTTGTAATGAGTTAATTGATTATTATAATTACGAGAGGTTAACGGAATAGTTTCAAGTTTCAAGTTATCCCATACATTCTGCCAATTTATGCAGGTGTTGTAATCCTTTAAATCTATGTTCCAGACAGTGGTATTACCTGTAGTTCTGTTTAGTTTTCCTTGTATTTTATTATATAACCCAGAAACAAAACCATTTTTAACATTTATGCCACTCACTATAATCATTAAAGGATGAACTGGTAAAGGCTGATTCCATGGGACACCATAAGTGTGCATTGCAGTGCGCAACTGTAAATACAAAAAGAAGGATGTACTAGGGACATTATAGATTTGTTTGAGCTCTTGAAAGGATCTGAGACCGTATTCACTGTGAATGAATGAATGAATGAATGAATGAATGAATGAATGAATGAATGAATGAATGAATGAATGAATGAATGAATGAATGAATGAATGAATGAATGGGTACAATACAGTACGGATCAATACACACAATTGTTAAGGGGATGCAGACCAGAGAAAGACGTTTGTCTTGTTTACATCAGGGTCCCCCATTTTCAATTCATAGTGACATTTATGACATACACAACATATATGACATCATGACATTTATGGCATAGGGACATACATGACATACAGGTATATAGTACTGTTACATTTGTGACATATACAATATGCAAATATGCAGTACTGTTACCCATAGATCCTGACAGAGAGTATATACATATGATGGGGAGGATACTGTAGTGTGTAGTGTACATTAGGATGGGGGTGGGTGGGTGGGAGAGAAATATACATACGGTGGGGAGAGAATATATACATACGGTGCAGAGGATACTGTATATTATGAGGGGGTGGGTGGGTGGGAGAGAAATATACATACGGTGGGGAGAGAATATATACATATGGTGGGGAGGAGACTGTCTATTAGTAGGGGGTGGGGGGGTTTGGACATTTACGGTGGCCAGTTTCGAATTGCAGCCTCCCGTAGGTGCTCTTTAAGAGCGGTTTTGAATGTGGGTAGGGATTCACATTCCTTTACAGCTTTGGGTAGGGCGTTCCACATTGATGTGGCATAATAGCGAAACGTGTTTAGTCCCTTGTTTGAGCCGAATCTGTGTTTAACATGATTTGTTGAGCTCCCTCTGGTGTTGTGGTCGTGGTATTCACTGACCTTTGGGAAGTAGTTTGACATGTACATGGGTACCAGTGGCGGTTCGTCCATAGTGGGCGCTAGAGCGCCGCCCTCCCTGGTTAAAAGAGAGAAGAAGAAAATATTTTTAATTTTTAATTTTTTTTAGAGCCCTATAAATAAAATAAACATGTTTAAAATGAATAATATTTACTCATTTTAAGTATGTTTGTGTTTCCAATGCACAATATAACGTTAATATATCAAATATGAATAATAGTTTTTCATTCACAGGAAGTCACTAGTAACTACATCTCAGGCCGGGGCGAGGCATATCGCACACGGCAGGGCGTGCACTGGTTTCATCGCTGTATCCTCGCAGCCAATCAAATAGGTCAACGCACGTAACGCACTGTGCATTGAAATATGATGTAATATGATGGAAGCCGGGCGCGTTTTCAAGCGATCTATATCATCTAAGCAAGCAGCGTCTATACTTTCCGTAGCCGCATTTCTCGGAGACGCTCTCTGATTGGCCGACGTCAGTTTCTACACTGGTTAGGCTTAGTTACTCTTCGAAGTTGGTTAAGGTTAGAGTTTGTCTTAGAGCAGGGCGATAGAACACCAGGTAGTTTGCAGTCTGTTCGACGCGGAAATGGGCAAAGACACAGCCCAGATAGCAAAAGGTGTTAATTCAATGTTGATTTATGGTCACAATGCTTGATTTTTGGTTAAGGTCGACGATTGATGTTGAATCACCCATTAACCTTTAAAGCAATTGACTAATGTTGAAAACATATCATTGAATCAATATTGTTTTGTGGTTGCATTTTAATGATTGAAATGCCAATATCTAATAAATGTTGAATCAACGGATGCTGCTCAACATGCTGTCGTCATTGTCTCATCACCCAGACTGCACTGCACTTGTGCTGCCCCGCCTCCCAGAATGCACCTGTGCGGCAGCTTCCTGGCTGCTACCTCATGTCTCTCTGCATCGGTGAGTACTGCATGGCAATAATGTCGATTATGTTGTATGTTGTATGTTGTATGTTGTATGTATGCTTTCGATTGCAAACGCCAGCGGAGTAGTGCCGTGTTCGTTTTTACATGGTAGAGAATATTATATTAACAGTTATTCATGCCTGCTAGCTGAAGCTAATTTAGCTAGTAGCGTTAGCAGTTAGCTATGATTGTTTCTTGATTTTGGTGTTTAGTGATATCCACCTGTTGTATATACTGTTATACATTTTATGTAGGCTAACGTCAGTAACGTTTCAAAATGTGGCTTATGATGTATTCTTTAACAGGATACACTGGCACAATCAGTTAGCTTAGCATTGCTGCTACCTTGCTTGCTAAAAAGTCATGGTAAACCAACATGGCAGGGTGCAGGCATACAGGCCGGGCCTGTCTCTCTCCCTCCCTCCCTAATGTGTTTGTGCTTAAAACAGTGAATGATGACCGCATGTTCTCAGAGCATTTTCAGAGCACTGTTAAACTGTTAAATGGTCATTTTAAAACTAATATACGAAATTAATGTATATAGTGGTATATTTATGAGGGAAAACAAATATTTGCAACAACTTTTAACATTTATACAGGTAGGTTATTGATAACTAATTCTGCTATGAGTGTCATATTATAATCAATCAAAGCGAGGAACATAGAACCCGGGGAACATAGGACCGGGGGAACATAGGGATGATCCCCTGGTGGGTATCCACTTGCATTCATTGTGCTACAGTAAGCTAGGCTAGCTGGTTTGTATCCACTTGCATTCATTGTGCTACAGTAAGCTAGGCTAGCTGGCCTGTTCTGTTTCCATTCATTGTGCTAAGCTAGGCTAGCTGGTTTGTATCCACTTGCATTCATTGTGCTACAGTAGGCTAGCTGGTCTGTATCTGCTTCCATTCATTGTGCTAAGCTAGGCTAGCTGGCCTGTTCTGTTTCCATTGATTGTGCTAAGCTAGGCTAGCTGGTCTGTACCTGCTTCCATTCATTGTGCTAAGCTAGGCTAGCTTGCCTGTTCTGTTTCCATTCATTGCGCTAAGCTAGGCTAGCTTTCAGCAGGATATCTTTCTACTGAATGCACAGAGAGGAAACTGGTATCTATCTTCTTGTCTGACTCTGGAGAAGACGATAAGATAATTTCCCATAATGTTGGCGCATTCTACTTTAAACACTCACTTTTAACATTCACTTTAGACACTTTAAAAAATGTTTAACACTCCATCATATAATATCTATGTATTACTAAACTATACTATATTTTGTATCCAGGTGACAGCCACTGGCCCACTATCGCCCCAGACCATTGCAATGGTTCCAGACAGTCTCCCATCGACATTGTGTAGGCTAATGCCACCGAGGACTCTGCCCTCACTGCCTTCTCCTTCGTCAACTACGGCAACACCTCTGCCCTGTACGAGAGCGAGAACACCGGCAAGACAGGTGGGCAATGATAGGGACCCTGTATTGAGAAAGGATAGGGACCCTGTATTGGGAAAGGATAGGGACCCTGTATTGAGAAAGGATAGGGACCCTGTATTGGGAAAGGATAGGGACCCTGTATTGAGAAAGGATATGGACCCTGTATTGAGAAAGGATAGGGGCCCTGTATTGAGAAAGGATAGGGACCCTGTATTGAGAAAGGATAGGGACCTGTATTGATAAACTATAGGGAACATGTATTGATAAACGATAGTATTCAGTCACATAAAGAGGAACAAAAATAAACAGGATGATTAGTAGTCATTTAGAACAACGCCACCAGACTGTTTGTAAAGAGTTTCTAGTTTGAGGAGAAACAGGATTCCTTTCACTCGAGTCTCCAGTCAGTCTGGGTGTAGTTTGTGTTCAGTGCATCACCTCCATCCCAACAAGAAGACCACCTGGAGACCCCTGTCCTAGAGGACCTCTCTCCCAGTCCAGACCCCTGTCCAGGACCTCTCTCCCAGTCCAGACCCCTGTCCAGGACCTCTCCCAGTCCAGACCCCTGTCCTAGAGGACCTCTCTCCCAGTCCAGACCCCTGACCTAGAGGACCTCTCTCCCAGTCCAGACCCCTGACCTAGAGGACCTCTCTCCCAGTCCAGACCCCTGACCTAGAGGACCTCTCTCCCAGTCCAGACCCCTGACCTAGAGGCCCTCTCTCCCAGTCCAGACCCCTGACCTAGACTAGAGGACCTCTCTCCCAGTCCAGACCCCTGACCTAGAGGCCCTCTCTCCCAGTCCAGACCCCTGACCTAGACTAGAGGACCTCTCTCCCAGTCCAGACCCCTGACCTAGGGGTGGTTAAGGACGGGGACATGTAGGCCTGTATGGAGATGTTTTTCATCCACATGCTCTTGTACAACCCCATCATGTCTGACTCTGTGTGCATGTTATGCTTGTTCAGTTTATTATTCAACGTTTTGTGCCCTGGCTTTCTGGAATAACTTATTTTTTTGTATGCAAGAATGTGCTTTAAAACTCAATGCATTATTCTGTGTTTTGGATTATTAAAGCTGCAGTAGGCAACTTCGGAGAAGTTTAGCAAATAGCAGTTATAAATAGAGGACCGTTTAGCAGTTATGAATAGAGGACAGTTTAGCAGTTATGAATAGAGGGCAGTTATGAATAGATAGGTCATAAGCCAGGATTTGAACCCGTAGTGTCGCGGTACGTAGCTGAACCCACCCTCTGTTTGTTTGTCTTCCAGTCAAAGTGACTCTGAGGAGTGGCGTGCAGGTGTCCAGGGGGGGTCTGTCCGAGGCCTACGACAGCCTACAGTTCCACCTGCACTGGGGCAACGGCTCAGAGGTGAAGGGGTCCGAGCACACGGTGAACGGCAAGCGCTACGCCATGGAGGTACGGGTTCGACTAGGGATCAGACTGGGGGCTAGATCCAAAAAGAATGTATTGCACGGTGCTAATTGCACCCTTACTTACAATTCATTATGAATTCAAAATGGGGGACCCTGATGTAAACAAGACGAAAGTCTTTCTCTGGTCTGCATCCCCTTAACAATTGTGTGTATTGAGCCGTACTGTATTGTACCCATTCTGCAATCTGTTAATAAAATGTTCAATCAATCAATCACCTGCACTGTGATTGATTGAATGACATTTGTACTGTACTTTACTGTACATATAAAACCATTGAAACAATAGAAAAAAGATGCAGGTGCGTTGAAAAAGGAGTCCAAAGAAGTGGGCGCAGGCGAGTGTTTTGAGCCCCAGATGTTCATTAACCCCCGCATGGCTTCCCCTCAGATGCACATCGTGAAACTCAAGTCGTCCTACGGCGGGAACGCGTCGCCGACCCCGCCGGGCTGGCTGCCTTCGGCTTCTTCAACGAGGTGAGGATGTGTGTGTGTGTGTGTGTTTGGGTGTTCGAACGTTCGGACCTTCGTTCATTACGTTGGCATTCAAATTCTAAATCAACATTAGAAAATTTTCATTTTTAATTAAAAAAATAAATCTATTATTTTTAATTGTTTATGTCTATTCATTCTGTTTAAACCAATGGGGTTTTTCTTCACAGTTGCAGATAGAGATTAGGCTACACTAATATTATAGTATTAAAAACTGATGAATTATATTCATTAAAGAAAGTTGATTTAATAAAAGAAAAAGACTCACTTTATTCAAATTGAGGATTTAGTTTGAGGATATTTATATATATAAAAAAAGAAATACATTTTTTTTTAAAGATTTTTTTTTAATTAAAAACGTAGGATCAAATGTCCGTTTGAAAAACCCTGACGCAGTTCGAATCCCAAAAACAGGCTTCGGGGACAGCTTTAGTGTGTGTGTGTGTGTGTGTGAGAGAACAGGGTACAATAGACTCGAGCGCTAAACCATGACTGCGTTTTGACAGGAAATGTCTGGAAATGCGACTAACTCACCTGCCAGTTGGAACGCCTTGACCTCCCACCTGAGCAACGTCATGCTGAAAGGTAAGAGGATGTTTCGATATGTGTTGCCTTGTCCAACGAGAGTTAAATCATCTCCTATCAGGCTGTCTGGCTGCAGGTTCAACAAGTTAAATCATCTCCTATCAGTCTGGCTGCAGGTTCAACAAGTTAAATCATCTCCTATCAGTCTGCCTGTAGGTTCATATAAAACCATTGAAACAATAGAAAAAAGATGCAGGTGCGTTGAAAAAGGAGTCCAAAGAAGTGGGCGCAGGCGAGCGTTTTGAGCCCCAGATGTTCATTAACCCCCGCATGGCTTCCCCTCAGATGCACATCGTGAACCTCAAGTCGTCCTACGGCGGGAACACGTCGCTGGGCGTCGCCGACCCCGCCGGGCTGGCTGCCTTCGGCTTCTTCAACGAGGTGAGGATGTGTGTGTGTGTGTGTTTGGGCGTTCGAACGTTCGGACCTTCGTTCATTACGTTGGCATTCAAATTCTAAATCAACATTAAAAAATTTTCATTTTTAATTAAAAAAATAAATCTATTATTTTTAATTGTTTATGTCTATTCATTCTGTTTAAACCAATGGGGTTTTTCTTCACAGTTGCAGATAGAGATTAGGCTACACTAATATTATAGTATTAAAAACTGATGAATTATATTCATTAAAGAAAGTTGATTTAATAAAAGAAAAAGACTCACTTTATTCAAATTGAGGATTTAGTTTGAGGATATTTATATATATAAAAAAAGAAATACATTTTTTTTTTAAAGATCTTTTTTTTAATTAAAAACGTAGGATCAAATGTCCGTTTGAAAAACCCTGACGAAGTTCGAATCCCAAAAACAGGCTTCGGGGACAGCTTTAGTGTGTGTGTGTGAGAGAACAGGGTACAATAGACTCGAGCGCTAAACCATGACTGCGTTTTGACAGGAAATGTCTGGAAATGCGACTAACTCACCTGCCAGTTGGAACGCCTTGACCTCCCACCTGAGCAACGTCATGCTGAAAGGTAAGAGGATGTTTCGATATGTGTTGCCTTGTCCAACGAGAGTTAAATCATCTCCTATCAGGCTGTCTGGCTGCAGGTTCAACAAGTTAAATCATCTCCTGTCTGGCTGCAGGTTCAACAAGTTAAATCATCTCCTATCAGGCTGACTGTCTGCAGGGTTCAACAAGTTAAACCAAGACCTTTTAAGGCTTTAAATGGAGAATTATGAACGTAATACTTTTTAAGACTTGTTAACCCTTTCACTATCACACTACAGACGGTTAAACCTTTCACTATCACACGACAGACAGTTAACCGGTCTGTGTCTCTGAGGATGTGTGTCTGCGTCTCTTTTCTGAGGATGTGTGTCTCTTCTTTGAGGATGTGTGTCTGTGTCTCTTCTTCTTTGAGGACGTGTGTCTCTTCTTCTCTGAGAAAGTGTGTCTGTGTCTCTTCGTCTTCAGGTCAGCACGCGTCCCTGCCAGCAGGCCTTTCGCTGGACGATCTGCTAGAAGGAGTGGATCGTACCAAGTACTACCGCTACCTGGGCTCCTTGACCACCCCCGCCTGCAACGAGGCTGTGGTTTGGACCGTGTTCAAGGACTCGATCAAAATCAGCAAAGATTTGGTGAGGTTTCATTTCATCATAGATGTTAGCTAGCTGGCACCACAAGTCTCAAGAGAGATGTAAATGATCGACCACAGGAAAAAAGGTACATAATGTACATTATGTTATATCCTCATACGTCTTGTATAAGTCAGCAAAAGTCAAAAAGTGACCGGTAGTCGAACCAACAATGATTGTAGTTGTGGTTTGAGTGCTCTTACCACTTGACTAAGCATCCCACCCTGAAACAAACACAGCTCTCACCACTAGACTAAGACGACACCCACCCTGATACAAACACTGTGACAGACCCTCTAAACACTGATAGACCCTCTAAACACTGATAGATCCTCTAAACACTGATAGACCCTATAAACACTGTGACAGACCCTCTAAACACTGTGACAGACCCTCTAAACACTGACAGACTCGACAAACACTGTGATAGACCCGACAAAAACTGTGATAGACCCTCTAAACACTGATAGATCTATCACAGTGTTTAGAGGGTCTATCAGTGTTTAGAGGGTCTATCACAGTGTTTAGAGGGTCTATCAGTGTTTGTAGGGTCTATCACAGTGTTTAGAGGGTCTATCACACCCTCTAAACACTGATAGATCTATCAGTGTTTAGAGGTGTCACAGTGTTTGTCGGGTCTGTCACAGTGTTTAGAGGGTCTGTCACAGTGTTTAGAGGGTCTAGCAGTGTTTAGAGGGTGTGATAGACTCTCTAAACACTGTGATAGATCTAGAAGTGCATGGATACACATTGCATTGCCTAGATGGTGTCAGGCTAGGCAATTGCTTAATTCTCTTTCCTGTCCAGTCTAACTGGATGCTGACTGTAGCTTGTTACTGTAGACCTACAGAGTGAGTAATTGAGTGATTAAAAAAAATCGCACTCGTGTGAAGTGAGGGGTGCTCTTATCATCGTACATCATCTCACCTCTCTTCCTCCCTTTTTTATTTTTGTGTCTATCAGCTGCTGCTCGACAGTTTGACCCCAAGCTGACCGACCAGGACTACAGCGAAACTGTCAAGAAGTGGCTTCGTTATGCGCCAGACCGGGAGGGAGGCATCTCAAGGAACCGAAGTGACCCAAACTTAAGTCAAGCGAACCAGAGTCAAACTTAGGGTACCACAGCACAGCACACACACACTGTTTCCCTGGTTCATACAGTACAAGGAATTACCCTGGCATCTACTTGAATGACTTATGCTGCTTCAGCCTGTTCTTGGAACCGAAGTGACCCAAACTTAATTGTCAAGCGAACCAGAGTCAAACTTAGGGTACCCCAGCACAGCACAGCTACCCCAGCACAGCACACACTGTTTCCCTGGTTCATACAGTACAAGGAATTACCCTGATGGACACTGTTCTTCCATGGACGGCATCTACTTGAATATGCTGCTTCAGCCTGTTCTTGGAACCGAAGTGACCCAAACTTAATTGTCAAGCGAACCAGAGTCAAACTTGGGGTACCCCAGCACACTGTTTCCCTGGTTCATACAGTACAAGGAATTACCCTGGACACTGTTCTTCCATGGACGGCATCTACTTGAATGACTTATGCTTCAGCCTGTTCTTGCAGTGTTTATTTTTTTTATTTTTTATTTTAACCTTTATTTACCCAGGGTAGGTTCGCTGAGCACAGATGCTCTTTTTCAGCTACGCCCTGCTTCACATTCACAGAGTTCCATTCACACCTGGGAGCTGCCCAGGCCTAACAAAATTAATAGTTGGTTTCAGGTTGCCGACCGACCCTGCCGATTTAGGTGCGACCCAATATATTTTATGAGTTTTTAGAAAAAATTATAATTTTTTTTTTTTTTTTTTTTTTTTAATAAAGTTTCATAGAAATCTTAGTCAAACATCTAGTATTATGGATATTAAACATGCTGGCAGAGTACATGCATCCATGTTGTTGTGAACATTTTAATTAAATAAAGAAATTCCCTATCCATAGTCGCCGTGGGAAAGAATAAAATAAAAAAATAAAATAAAATAAATTCCCTACCTACCCATGGCCAAACTGACAACCAACCTGAAACCAACTATTAATTTTGTTAGGCCCCAGTACAACCACAGTCTGACACTGTTGGCCACTGAGCAACTCCACTGGAGCAGTTGGGGGTTTAGTGCCTTGCTCAAGGGCACTTCAGCGGTTGGTGTTAAGGGTATGGGAGAGAGTTATATGGGAGAGAGTTATAGAAACATTAGGGGTGTAACGGTACACAAAATCCACGGTTCGGTACGTACCTCGGTTTTGAAGACACGGTTCGGTATTATTTTCGGTACAGTGGGGGGGGGGGGGGGGGGGGGGTAATCCAAAAAAAATTGCTTTTCATTTATCTATTTATTTAACTGTATTAAACAATATAAAACGAATTGGCCATAATTGACTGAGCAAACTAATGCTTACTGCTGTAACTAATAACACTTAAGTAAATCTGAAGATTATTATATAGCAGATGCCTTGGAGGATAAGTCGTGGACAACTGTAGATCATCTAAGCTCCACTGTGTTTAAATTCAAATCCTATGCCATTGTTTATATTTAACCCTTGTGTCTGAAAACTAAAGTATTATACTCTTATTAGGGGACTAAATTGAAAAACTCCATAAAAAGATTATGTTGAAATAATTTCCCACTTTCTTTTCCATACATATTTTATTCAACTTCAGCCCTGATCATAACCATTTTTTATATTATTTTTGTAATGAAATACTCCCACTTTTCTGAAAAGAGTTGTTAAATATGACAAAAAAAATAATATGTGGTGGTTATGATCGGGCTGAAGTGGAATAAACAATTTATGAAGAGTAAAAAAAAAAATACAAGATAATTAAAAGATTATGCCACATATTATGTTGGCTCATCACTGCAAAGTTATCAAACAAATACGAATCTGATCAGACACAAGGGTTAAGTTGTTCCCTTTCTAATTTCCTCAAACATCTAGTCTAGTTAATGTGATCAATATTATTTGACAATTGATGCTTTTTGTTGGACATTTCAGTCAGTAGTGAGCTCATACTTTGAGCTCATAAATTTATAGTTAAAATGATTGCAATCTTGTCTTCGTTGTGCATGAATGCGTGTGCTCACCACACACAATATGTGTGTCACTATTCTGGCAGTGGCTATATTGTTAATGAAAGCCTGTTATAAGGTCTGTTATTTGTTTTTTGTAAAGTTTTAGTCACTGGAAGTTCTGATACCCTAGAAAAAAATAAATTTTCATTTTAAAAGCCATGTTGTCATTTTTGTTCACACATTTTTGGAAATATGGTCATATAAGAATTTTATTATTATTTATTTAACAATAGTGTGTTTAACAGCAGGAAAAAAACATGTAATGTTATGATGTATACATATCAGCAGCAATATTTTAATGTAAAATTAAAATTCCTTAACTTTACAAGTTACAAGTAGATGTACAAGTTACAAATGTACAAGTAGAGTACCATTTAGATTATGGTTGAATAAACATTGATGTCTAACATTGATTCAATATAAAATCAACTAAAATGTGCATGTAGATTACCATTTAGATTATGATTGAATAAACATTGATGTCTAACATTGATTCAATATAAAATCAACTAAAATGTGCATGTATATTACCATTTAGATGATGGTTGAATCAACATTGATATAGTATCAGCTATGGTTGACACCTAACGTTGATTCAACGTTAGGGTCATAGACAACGATCTATATAATTTAGATGTCAGGCTTCAACATAGATTCAATATTTCTGCTGAACCCTATTTCAACGTTGATTCACTAATTTTTTGCTATCTGGGAGCTCATCACAGTACTTGTGTTGTGGTGCCTAACTTGGCTAACAAGAAGCTATTTGGCTAGCTGGATGCAGTCTGGACAGTTGATATACATCAACAGTCTGGGACTGTGGGACAGTGGACATATACACTTTATCAAGCCCTCCTGGACCACGTTTCAACTAAACAAAGTGAGTTAATGCGGTCTCTCTCTCTCTCTCTCTCTCTCTCTCTCTCTCTCTCTCTCTCTCTCTCTCTCTCTCTCGCTCACTCTCTCGCTCACTCTCTCTCTCACTCTCTCTCTCACTCTCTCTCTCACTCTCTCTCTCTCTCTCGCTCTCTCTCTCTCGCTCTCTCACACAGTGTGTTGTTGTTGAACTATAACATTTAATTTCGCCGCGGGTGACGTATAATGGATGAATGAATGAATGGTAACTTGTTTAAAATGACAAGATATATATATGTGTTCATTATTGGATTGATCATACGTGTACTAGTGTAGTATGAATGAACTCGACTTAAGGTTGGAAACGGGGTAACCCAAATGTAGTTCACACCGGCCTCCACTGATGGGTACCTTAGTCGTATAGTGTATCTTGTAGACCAGGCCCATTGCAATTGCAAGTTGCTGTACTCTGTCGTCTACTCTAAGCCATCCTAGGTAGTCAAAGTGGGCAGGGGTGAGGTGGGTTCTAGGAGTGAGGTCAAGTAGTAGTCTGACCAGTTTGTTTTGTGATGTTTGTAATTTTGTTTTTAGCGCCTTTGAGGTGCTTTGGTACCATGAGGTGCAAGCATAGTCGTAGTACCCTTGAATGAGTGCTCCTGCCAGAGTCTTCAGGGTATTCTTGTTTACCAGAGAGGATATCCGGTACAACAATCTAGTTCGTTGGTTGACTTTTTTTATTACCTTGGATGCCATTTTGTCACAGGAAAGATTTGCCTCTAGGATGGAACCTAGGTATGTAATTTCATCTTTCCTTGTGACAATATTGTCACCCACTGAGAGGCAGTCGGCAGGGGCGGGGCTAGGGGGTGGCTACTTGGGCTCAAGCCCCGAATGTTTTCTGAAAAGTCCCGAATCTATTTAATTTTTTTTTTTTTTTGACAATTCATCATTGTTACATGAAAATATGTTTGCATATTTTCCATCTGTGGTCTATCCAGCTGCTAACTGTATTTGAGTGAGTTAAGTCTTGGTGTTATGGTAGACTCAGACCTAAGCTTTAAATCACAATCAACAAGTTGACAAAAACTTAATTCTTCCACCTTAGAAACATAGCTAAAGTACGGCCATTTATAAATCAAAAGGACGCTGAAAACCAGATCCATGCCTTTATCTCAAGCCAACTCGACTACTGTAATGCACTCCTTACCGGCCTCCCGAAAAAATACGATGATAACTATTTTATTGCAATGCACTATTGCATTATTTTATTCTATTTTACTAACTATTTTATTGCACTGCACTATTTTACTTTGTATCAGTGAATCATAGACGCCTGGCCATAAGAGCATTCAGAGCATCTCTGCTCTCCCACTATTGAACTTGGGGGAGCAAAGGTATGCTCTTGCTCCACCACTTTTTGATCATATGAAAAATATGATATATCCCCCCCAATATATAAATCTAACCATAACTACGTTATGGTTAACTGAGTTTTATAGTGAAAAGAGCAGCTTTATTGGTCAAGATTGAAGGCTCTATATTGCAGGAAATTGCACGTACAGGTTCATTAAATTCAAAAAAAAATCTGCCATGGAGGGGGTGGTGCCTGACCCCCTCCAAACCACCCCTTGCCTGCAAAAAAAAAAAAAAAAAAAAGGCCACCTATCTGGGCTAAGCCCCGGATCTCCTACAATCCTAAATCAGCCCCTGGCCGTCGGTCTTGCTGAGTTTGTTATTTGATCCGAATAGAATGGACTCTGTTTTACCCAGGTGTAATGATAGTTTGTTATCAGCGAGCCAGGTGCAGATTCTGCCGAGTTCTGAGCTGAGGGTTTTTTCAACCTGTAACTTGTTCTTGTCAGAGACCAGCAGGGCTGAGTCGTCCACGAACAAGAACAAGTTGCAGTCACAAGCTGACGACATTCATTTGCATAAATTAGGAACAGTAGCGGTCCTAGTATGCTTCCTTGTGGAACACCACAGCTCACTATGAGGGGGGGGGGGGTAGAGTACCGTTTACCTCCACCATCTGTGGAAAAAGGTAGGATTGCATCCACTGATAAACTATCAAAACCAATTGCTTTTAGCTTGTCAATCAATGGAGTGATTGACAGTGTCGTATATGTATATCTCAGATAGTATATGTATATCTCAGATAGTTTGTAAATACCTTGTCTTTGCCAATTGGGAAATGTAACTGGTTTCCCACCCAACAGTAAGAAGTTGTTATCAAATATAGGGGTATCTAGGTGCCATTTTGTGTCCCACTGTCCCATTTCAGCAATATATTTCCAAACGTAAATTGAATGTGCTATAATTGGGCCGAATTTAGTACGGCAAAAGCTTAGTAGTTCTAGGGTAGTTCTAAGATATACTTAGTTCTAAAAAGGCTACTCATTCCACTTTTATTTAATTATCAGGGAGACATTGTGGAGTGGGACCTCATTTTCAATGGTGCAGAGATGATGTTAGGCAAAACATAATAACACATTTTTTTTATAAAATAAATAAAACACAAACATGCAATTTGGAATTAAGAATATAGAACACCTGCAGCATTTAAAACAGAACACCATGGCATATACATATTCTGGAATTTGAACGAGCAATTCAGACTAGATTCCTCGACTCATGCCACATAATTGCCACGGATCAGATATTCAGAGGAGGCCCTCTGCTCGTCTCCGGGACATGTTGGAGGGAGAAACATCTACCTGGTATTTCTTCGAGGCGGAGCGTCTCTCTGACACCTTGGCTTCACAGGGACCCTTCTTTAGCCTCTATTGCCTGATTGTTGTGTAAAGTGCTGCCAGGTGAACTGGTGAACCACAGATTTATCTCTGATAGAGATCTCTCGGGGGGAAGGCCCAAAAAATATATTATACGGAAAACGGGCAACAGAAGGAGGAGGGGAGGGGGGTGGGGTGGGTGGTCCCGTGGGATCCGGTGGAGAAATATGGACAAATGAAGGAGTTAGCCAGCGTGGCCTCAGCAGTCTGCTGTGCCTCATCTCACATACGCTGCCAGACGCTCCCGGCTCTCAACAGAGTCTGACCACTTAAGCCCCTGCCCCCCCCCCCATGCCTCAACGATTCCAGAGACAACACTGTTGAAGATGGGGAGGTACGATAAAAAAAATAATCTTTCGGTTTTGTTAAAAAATACATAGGAATGTTTCTGTACCGATCAGAGTGTCGTATTTTACCGGACCTAAACCAAGCTTTTTGTAACGATCGCATTTCCGGGTAAGACTACCCCCCCCCCCCCCCCCCCCCCCCCTTGATTATTTTGTGAAGACACATGTATATGATATATACCTTTGATTTGGAAGTATTTGGGGTTTCAGGAGATCAACCAGAATGATTTGTGCATATTGCATATAACGCGTCATATCTCGCAATCTATGAAAAAGGGGTGATGTTTAGCGTGTAGCATGTAACAAACTACAGTATGTAGAAATGAACTGGTTAGTCAGTGATGGACTATGAACAATGCCTGCCTATGAGCCATACTATTGTCTCCATAGCTATAATACAGAACACACGATGGGTCTGCAAACATCACTAAAATGGTCAATAACGCTGGCGCCATTAAGTAAAGATGGGAAAAGGGCGTCGCGAAAATGTGATCGTTACAAGAAGCATGGTTTAGGTCCGGTAAAATACGACACTGTGATCGGTACAGAAACATGTTTCAGGTTCGGTAAACTAGACATAGAATATACCTTACCTTAGCCAGAAGATACTACAAAAAGAATAATCCCAGTGATCCCATCGGCAATCGCGATTACTCGTTTATACGTGTATACGGGAAACTATAGGTTTTGAGGCGAGACAATCTCAGAGCGATTGCTCTGCAAGAACTCCTCCCCCTCAGAGCAAGTCAGGACAGACAGGGATCAGGACACACACTGTCTAAACTAAACTATCAGAGTTCAAAAGGTAGGCGATACTGCCACCTGGTGAGATTCAGTCGTCATTGCAATTCCCAACGTAGGCAGATGTGCCAGGGAGACCTAGGGAGCTCCGGCTGAGTGTGTAGAACAGGGATCAAAGGAAAAATGTCAAAGGATCAAAACCCGATAATTATCGGGTATGGCGCTCAATGCATGGCGGTGAAACCCGACTTTTTTCGGGTTTGGCGCAGAAAGTGTTAATAACGGCATACGGCCTCTAGTCATCTCCATGTCCTCTACTCGTTTCTCTGTCCTCTATTCGTGTCTCTGTCCTTTATTTGTATTATTCTTCTGCTTATGTTTTATTTGTATTTTTGGTGCCTTGTAAAGTGTCCTTGGGTTTAATGAAAGGCGCTCTATGAATCCAAGCTATAATAATATTATTATTATTATTATTATTATTATTATTATTATTATTATTATTATTATTATTATTATTATTATTATTGTGTGTCCAAGGCAGAGATAGCCACAGCACAAGTATCTGGTTGTATTTGTATTACACATGACAGTAAAGTTGAACATGAACTTCGATAGAACCTAAAGGACAGGTCAATCAGTATGTTCTTCATGTGCCCCAGGACAGGTCAATCAGTATGTTATTCATGTGCCCCAGGACAGGTCAATCAGTATGCTCTTCATGTGCCCCAGGACAGGTCAATCAGTATGTTCTTCCTGTGCCCCAGGACAGGTCAATCGGTATGTTCTTCCTGTGCCCCAGGACAGGTCAAGTATGTTCTTCCTGTGCCCCAGGACAGATAAATCAGTATGTTCTTCCTGTGCCCCAGGACAGATAAATCAGTATGTTCTTCCTGTGCCCCAGGACAGGTCAGTCAGTATTTGTGAAAGCGCACCGCTCTCTCCTAAAGCTAGAAACCAGAGAGAGAACCCTCCAATCTGTGATGTAACTGAGATATCAAATCTGGGCCTGCTCCATAGACAATGAGTGCACCTCTGAGGCCATAAAATGATGGTGTAAACTCATGCAACCAAATGCAATAGCACTGCTAGAAGGTTAAAGTGTTATTTGGGTGTGACAACAGTTTATGGTAAAAGAAGGTTCTTTGTTCTGCTTGTAAACTTAAAAAGTACTGTAAATGGTCTTGCGAGTGCACCGCTTCTACTATTCCACTGTCTACAGCAAACAGCCCTCGCTGCTCTCGCTTTCCAAAAAGTATAAGCACACACAGGAAAATAAAAACACTCAGAAACATAAGAAAGTTAAACCTTCTCTACATTTATAAGCATTTCATCTTTCAGGAGGACATGACATTCAGTTAATGTAATAGTTGTGGGCGAGAGTTGTTTTGGAAAAATAACGTCTGGGTTTGTTGTCTTCATCCCCAGCCATAGTGTTACATATTGCTGTTATCTTCATGGTGTTCTTAAAATCCTACTTTGAACACCAATGTCATTCTGGACCCTATAGTACATCTTCCATGACACGTGACACGTGGAACATCAACTCTAAAACTCAATACTTTGGTATCCTTTGTCAGTTTAAATCCTTGATCACCAACCATTCCACTATACTCTGCAATTGTTTCAGTTGATTATACACATTTGTATTATGATTGCACTTATTGTATATTGTATTGTTTGTTGTATTTATCATGTATTTATTATGTTTGTATGCTCAACACCATTGGAAATGAGTGCCCTCAATGATTTTTCAGTTGAAATAAAGATTGAATGAATAACCAAATACAGTGCATCCTTGTTGATATATTGTTTTGGGCTGTCAATTGATTCATTTGTTTTAACGTATTAATCACATTATTTGCTTATGTTAATTGTGCTAACACATATTAAACAACACCTAGCAAAGGCTGCGGTCAAAAAAAGGTTTAGAGGTTACATGGGAAATCACCAGGGTTGTCCTGCTATACCACCACGTTTCCGCTGCAGTGTGGCTGTCAAATACTCGACTCATTCGTTATCCTACGTGACGGCTGTAGTTTACTGTGCAGGTAAGTTCACTGCTGAACATGTGTTTATCATCTCCTTGTCGTCCTGCAGCTCCGTCCTCCATCGTGATGTGATCAATGACGGGTGGCTCGCCAACAGAGTCACGCTGCCAAATAGTAGCAAGCAAGCACGACAAGACAACCTTGGAGATATCGACACCGAGCTGGCACGACTCCATTTTCCTGAAAAAAAAAGTCCTCGTGGAGAGAAAGGGAGCATTTATTTTATAGGGGTTTTCCAGTTATTAAAGAATATAGTCGCTAGCTGTGCTCTGACTCTATGACGGGAGACCATATCACACCGTCATATAATGGACAGTATGAGGCACCTTAAGTTAATCAACTCGGCACTGCTGGCCTCATCTCTCCACTCAACCACCACTCTGGGAGAAACATGAGCAATTATTTTATTTAAAGGGGACATGCATTGCTATTCCTTGCACTATTTGGGCAACTTTACACAATTCCTGAGAGTCTATGGAACTCATCAGAAAGTTTTTTTGCAAAAAAAATCATTGTTTTATATTTTTGATCAAGTACTCAAAAGCATAATTTTTCAGCCTCAGGATTTCAGGCTATTTTTGGATGGGCTCCGTCCATAAGCGCTTTGAGTGAGAGTCACCCACAGTCTGCGACTGGGAGACAGAGAGAGAGATAGAGAGAGAGAGGGAGGGAGGGAGAGAGAGAGGGACACGGAGCATAAAGTTATCTCTCCACTGCTTCCCCCGCGCGGTCCAGGTTGTGGTGTGTAAATGCGTGTGTTTCACACACTCCTGCACCGCGTCCCTCTCTCTCTGTCTCTACCAGGGCGAAGCCCTGCAAGTCAAATGCGTGTGTGTTTGTGTTTCACACACTCCTGCACCGCGGCCCCTCTCTCTCTCTCTCTACCAGGGAGAAGCCCTGCGCCGTCAGGTTGTGTGTAAAATGCGTGTGTTTGTTTCCCCGACAGAAGCTTCTCTCTCTCTCTCTCTCTCTCTCTCTCTCTCTCTCTCTCTCTCTCTCTCTCTCTCTCTCTCTCTCTCTCTCTCTCTCTCTCTCTCTCTCTCTCTCTCTCTCTCTCTCTCTCTCTCGCTCTCTCGTTCTCTCTCTGCCTCGCTCTGTTTGAGGAAGTGAAGACATTTCCACTCGCTCTGCTGTCGCTGTCAACCATACAGTTAGTTATGCAAATCAGCTCTATATTCACGTCAGCAAAACTGTCAAATCAGAACAGCTTAGTTGAGTGAGGGAAGATCTCGTGAACTCGAGACTAGACTGATGAGTCAATATGGTAATTCAAGACACAGACCCATTGATACTAACCCCTAATACAATGCTAAATACTGGAAAAAGCCATTTATAATGCATGTCCCCTTTAAGACTTAAGGTCATAAATGTATATAAATAATTAATTTGTCATCCGTCTAAATCCTGACATTTGGCTCGTGGTCACATTGAACCCCTGGCGTGTTCCGTTGATTGTTCTGTTGTGTTCCAGTAACAACCCAGACACACATCACAGTGAAAGGCTGCTTTTGGTGCAGCAGGCAGATAATGGCCGACATCATACACAACAGCTCGTCATCATAAAGTGTGTGTACTCGGCCCGCCTCGCAGTTGTGTCCCTTTCATTTGTTATCCATCAAGCACATTTTACCGCTCGTGCATTTATGCACAATATAGAGCCAAGCTTTCCATAAGAAAATGCTAATTTGAGAATTATAGACCATGTTAAACAAAACCTGAGCAGCAGCGGACACATGGGAAGGTGGCCTATGAGGCGTGAGCCTCTCGATGCATTCAACCTTCAAATGCAAAATCAACTGGGCGCATGCAGACAGACACTGAGCCTGAAGGGACTGAGGGTCTCCCCCTCACGTGGTTATGGAACGCCAACGAAGGTGAAGAGCGTGACAATGTAACACTATGGATCTGTCTTCAGGATATCTGTGATGTTTAACCTGTTAATCTGTAGACCGTTTTCGCATAAAAGGTACATGCCTAAGTAAATGGAAGATTGCTCCACTTCTGCAAGGTCAATTTGCATGTTCTTGGTATCTAGGAACATCTAGGGACCTGGGAGTATGTATTTCCAGTGTCAGAAATATTATATCTGTTACTAGGCTGAGTAAATTGTAATGAATAAATTAATTATGATTAATTATGATTTATGATTTTGATGATGATGATCAAAAATGTATGCGGGGCACGAGAAAATGCTCACTGAGCTCATTCACCACCTTATTGAGATCATGTGTACAAAAAATCTAAGCAAATGAACTGCGGGAAGATGATTAAACAGAAGGATTTGTAGTAGGGATGTCCGATATTATCGGCCGACCGATATTATCGGCCGATATCGGCAGTAAAATGTGATATCGGAAAATATCGGTATCGGTAAAAAAAAAAAAAAAAACAATAACAATTTTTTTTTTTTTTTTTTTTAACATTTATTTAACCTTTATTTACCCAGGCAAGCAAGTAAGAACCAATTCTTATTTTATTTATTGTCAAAATAAATGGCATGTTGGTTTAAAATGTTCATTTTTACTTTTTTAATGATCATATTTTGCACAGATAATGCTTACATTTAGAAAGCCTTTTGAATGCATCCAGTGAAATTATTAGTTACCTGAAATTATTCCGTTTTTTGGGGGGGAAACCCTGCATATATCGGTATCGGTTGATATCGGTATCGGTATCGGTATCGGAAATTGGAGTTGGACAATATCGGAATATCGGTATCGGTAAAAAAGCCAATATCGAGCATCCCTAATTTGTAGATACAGTAATTAATGTTAATCGACTTTAATTATAAATTCATATTTGACCTTGAACTTGACCTTGACCTTATTATGGCCAAATCATACATCTATGGGTAGGGAAAATCCTCCTCTTTAAAATGGCAGGGTTGAATCTGGATTTAGTCATTTCTTGCGGTTTTTACGATAATTAGCATTTTCAGATTTTTGTATTTGTATTTCCGATAAAACATATAAAACATCGGTAAAAATGAAAATATACACTTTGACTACTGTTTTTGATAGGGTTATGGTCTTTACTCTTAGCTACAAAAAAAATATTTAAAAACATTGACCTTTTAACATCCAAGGGCCCACATGTGGACGATTCTTTGCCGACCTCTAGTGGCTCGGGTGTGCATTTCTTTTAATACAATATATAGATTGAGTTAAAGCCCTATTTGTTGCCTGTCGATTGCCCTTTCAGGTGACAAAATCCGTTAAGGCGGTTCTCGAGTTACATGCAAAAGTACACATTACCACCCCGACTCCCGGGGCTCTAGCTCCGTCAATCATTTGGCAATCTCGAAAATCTTTGCACAGGGTTGTAGCCAATGACTGTGGCTTTCCAATTGGGGATCTAATACGGTCTCTATTGATCGATTTATGATCAAGAAAAGCAGGGTCCCCCTATAGGGGGACCTTAAGGCTTAACAGGTTCGTGTGGTAAACTACTTCACAGTTTATTCACTATAATGTAAAATAGGATCTATCATGCACCTTGCAAAATTATTAGATTATATTCAAATGTATTGTCATTATACAGCACAAGTTTATAAGTTTATACGTTTATTTGGATCCCCATTAGCCACAGCAGTGCTGGGGCTATTCTTCCTGGGGTCCATAACACATAAAATACAGTTACAGACTTATACACTCACAACATTTACATGTCATACAGACAATTAAAACAACAATAAAAACCCTAATCAAATTCATAATACAATACAACAATATATACGCCTTATGAATTCATAATACAATACAATAATACCTACTCATAATTAATTCATAATACAATACAGCATAATATACTATTTAGCTTTTACATACATTATCTATGTTCATATCAGCCAATTATACAATATTTTAATAATATATCCCTATCAGACACATGCCTTTTCATCCATATATACCTATCTCTTTATCAGACACATACATTTTCATTTACGTACACACTATCTATTAGGGAATGTCAATTTCTTTGGTTGAAAATGTTGTTTTACCACGATTTTGAAACTACATTTACTATTCTCCCGCTTAACATGTCTGGGAAGAGAGTTCCATTCCTGCATACCACGGAACATGACAGTTCGCTTCATTGCATTCGACCTCACTTTTGGAAGTGTAAAACCTCGTGCAGAAGCATGTCTGGTGGAATGGTTGTGTCTGTCAAGACTTATAGATAAATTGTTATATAAAATTGAGGGGATCTTTGTAACAAGAATATTCCTAGTGAGCAGAGTAATTTATGTTTGACAAGTAACCAAGTTAAACAACAGTGCATCGCTGCAACATTAGTTCTGTACTCACAGCGAAGCGCTATACGTGCTGCTTTGTTTTGTACCATTTGTAATTTTTTCAGTTTATTCGTCGTTACATTCCACCATACTGCAGGACAATAGTCAAGATTTGACAAAACCAGAGCTTGAATGACCTGTTTGATAGAATTTAGTGGTAACAAATGAGCACATCTTTTAACAACAGAAATCCCTCTTCCCATTTTCACTACTATATTGTTTATATGGTGTGACCATGACAATTTACTGTCTAATGTTACCCCTAGGAGTTTAGTCTCCTGGACTTGATTAATTACCACATCACTTATCAAAAGATTCAAGACTGGGTTCGTTCTTAGAGTATGGTTTGAACCGAAAATGATGCTACTTGTCTTTGATATGTTTAGAACTAGTTTGTTATTCTTTATCCATTCCATCACTGATTGCAACTCTGCCTTTAGGACCGTATTTAATTCATTGGCTGTTGAGGCTGATGTGTAAATCGTTGAATCATCCGCATACATAGAAATATATGACTTATTTAGGACAAGAGGCATGTCATTTGTAAATATGGTGTAGAGCAAAGGCCCAAGGCAACTTCCTTGGGGTACTCCACACCTTACCGTTTTAACTTCTGAGTAACTCCCATTAAAAAAAACTATTTGTTTCCGGTTTGCTAAATAAGTTTGCATCCAAGATAGTGCAGATGAGGAGAAACCGTAACATTCAAGTTTTTTAAGTAAGAATTTGTGATCTATGATGTCGAATGCTGCAGTAAAATCAAGTAAGACAGCTCCAACCATTTTCTTTTTATCTATCTCTTTCAGCCAATCATCCGTCATTTGGGTTAAAGCAGTCGCTGTTGAATGTCCTTCACGATATGCATGTTGAAAATCAGTGGTCAATGTGTTAAAAGAAAAGTAGCATTTAATCTGTTCACTTACTATACAAGTACAGTACAACAAAAAAAAATTTGGCATCCAACCAGAGTGCAAATGTAACAGTTCAATAAAAGTGCAATAGAAATATACAATGTACAGGTGATTACACTGGGTATACAATCTATACATTAGTACTACTGAGTACTAGTGCTAATCAGATGTATGTACAGGGTTAGGTATAAAGATATTATGGTAGTAAGTCATACTGGCCAGCCGTATAACTAGTAAGAGTAGGTATGGGTTATGTACAGATATAGATATAGTATCAACAGATACATTTTTTTTTATCCACTTTTTCTCCCATTTTCTATTTTTCTCCCATCCCAATTTTCATATCGTCCAATTCAACCCTCCCCTGTCTTCGAACGTTGTTTCTTGCCTCCCACAAGCCGGCTGCAATGTGGACTAAGTCATACATAGCACGAGTCCCCTCCGATACTCGAGGTAACAGCCGTCACATCTTTCCACCTGCGCGGCACGATCTTTCAGCGTCGGAGGTCTGGGCTCTGGAGGGGCCCCGCCCCCGTCGCTTCTTGATTCTACTGTGCAGGCGCACCAACCGACCTGTAGGAGTCGCTGTCCACAACGCCCGATCCCCACCCTTCAGTTTCCCTCCCCGTAATACGGCCAATGTGTATTACTGTGGACGACCAGCTAAACTGAAAGCAATGTGGAGAGCGGGGCTCGAACAGGAGGCATCCTGTTGGAGCCCAGTCTCCAGCATTCGTTGCGAGCGCCTTTCCCACTGCGCCACGTAGCCGCCCAGTATCAACAGATACATAATGTAAAAAGGATTATATACAGGTATGTGGATATGGATATATATATATTAGGGCTGTCAGTTTATCGCGTTAATTAGACTAATTAATTACACAGCAAATTATCGCGTTATGAAAATTAACTCAAAATGTATTAAAAAAAAAAAGACTTTACAGATAATTTTTTTTAATATATGTCCATTTGCATGTTCTTGGTACACAGGAAAATTTGCAGAGTCAAATTTACTCAAATTGAGTACAATTTTACTCCCAAAAAGAGTAGTCCAAATAGAGTCAAATTTACTCTTGTCACAGAGTTAATTCTTCAGAGTTATTTCTACTCCATTTAGTGTTAACATTTAACTCCACAAGATGCCAATTTGCTCCATTTAGCATAAAGTAAAAACAACTCTAACATCATTTCACTCAACACAGAGTTGTATTTTACTCCGTATAGAGTTGTGATTCCATCAATAGAGTTGTATTTTACTCTGTATAAGAGTAGTAATTGCCTCAATATTGAGTTATAATTCCCTCAATATGGAGTGTTATTTTAATCTATAGAGTTATTTTTCACTCAATATAGTTATAATTCCCTTAATATTAGAGTGGTATTTTAATCAATATAGAGTTATATTTCACTCAAGAGTTATATTTCACTCAATATAGAGTTATATTTCACATAGAGTTATATTTAACGCAATATAGAGATATTTTAAGTTATATTTCACTCAATATAGAGATATTTGAAGTTATATTTCACTCAATATAGAGTGGTATTTTAATCAATATAGAGTTGTAATTCCATCAATATGGAGTTGTAGTTCACTCAATATAGAGTATATTTCACTCAATATAGAATATCATATTTCACTCAATATAGAATTAAATTATCATTTACTCTGGAATAATACATTTAAAATAAACAGGGTCAAAGCAGAAATCAGTATTTAACAATGCACTTGTATTTGCTTGAAACAGGCATATCCTTTGGGATGCAAACACTTTTACATAACAGCAGTGTGAATGCGACAAACAAAAATCATGACTTCAAGGGGCGATCGATAGAAAAAAAGGTCATAAATAAAATAAGACAATTACATTTTGGCCTCTGTAAAGTGATAGCAGCATCTGCTCACCCTTTTTAAAAGGGATACACTGTAAGATTTTTCACCGTAAAGTTACAATAAATTACTGGCAATATTTTGCATGACTTTTACAGTAAGATTTACAACAATTTACTGTGAATGGCTTCACAGCAATGTGTTGGAATTTCACAGTACTGGTAGTACAATACATTGTTGTAATTTCACAACTTCATACTGTAAGATCACATTATTTTGTTGTATATATATTACAACAATGTATTGTGACTTCACAACATCAAATTGTAAGAAATTACTGTGATATCACATTATTTTGTTTTATATATATTACAACAATGTATTGTAACTTCATAACATCAAATCGTAAGAAATTACTGTGATATCACATTATTTTGTTGTATATATATTACAACAATGTATTGTGTATTTACAATAGCCTACATGTATTTTTGTAGTCCAGCTCCAGTACACTTCCTGAAGCTCACACTTTGGTTTCCTGTCGTGATTAATCACGTCATCCAATAGTATTTGACATGAAAAACTGTTGTTTTTAATGTACAATAGCCTACGTGCATTTTTGAAGTCCAGCTCCAGTATACTTCCTGGCAGAAGCTCACACTTTGGTTTCCTGTCGTGATTAATCACGTCATCCAATAGTAATTTTGACAGGAAACTATTGTATGAGCTTCCTCCAGAAGTATACTGGAGCTGGGGACTATACAGTTATGCATGTCTATCATTGTAAATTGACTGTTATTTTGCCAAATTATATAATAATAATTATTTTTCAATTATTTTGTTGGCAAGTCTTTTGCATTACTTTTCAGACTTGCCAACAAAATAATAGAATAATAATAATTATTATATTATATAATTATAAATAATTTGGCAAAATAACTGTCAATTTACAATGATAGACATGCATAACTGTTAGTCCCCAGCTCCAGTATACTTCTGGAGGAAGCTCATACAATAGTTTCCTGTCAAAATTACTATTGGATGACGTGATTAATCACGACAGGAAACCAAAGTGTGAGCTTCTGCCAGGAAGTATACTGGAGCTGGACTTCAAAAATGCACGTAGGCTATTGTACATTAAAAACAACAGTTTAAACGCACAAATGAGGTAAACCATGAAATGGCATTTATTCTCAAAGGACAGAATTATTACAAAGAATTACAAAGAATTATATTCTTATTCTTGAAATGGTAAATGGCTGTTTTTTTTTTTTTTTTCTTTTTTACAATTTGTGCACATTTTACCCATAGGAAAATCCCGCTCGTTGTACAAGTATTGCAGAGAAAATTCAAAGGTACTCACAGTTGCACGAGAGTTTCGGACAGAGAAACGCAATGGTTTGAAAGCTCACCGTTGCTAATAAACATTTGAAATATTATTTTATAAACTGCTGGTCAACACTGCTCAAAACGGCTTTAGCTGACTGATGTGCCTTGTACAACGAGCGTTTCGCCAGTTCTTCAGAGTTAATTATGGGATTTTATTGTCAAAAGACAGAATTATATTACAAAGAATTATATTACAAAGAATTATATTCTTATTCTTGAAATGGTAAATGGCTGTTTTAAAAAAAGAATTACAATTTGTGCACATTTTACCCATAGGAAAATCCCATATTAACTCTGAAGAACTGGTCCTCTGCTAAACGCTTGTTGTACAAGTATCGCAGAGAAAATTCAAAGGTACTCACAGTTGCACAAGGGTTTTGGACAGAGAAAGGCAATGGTTTGAAAGCTCGGCGTTGCTAATAAACATTTTAAATATTATTTTATAAACTGCTGGTCAACACTGCTCAAACCGGCTTTAGCTGACTGATGCGGCTTGTACAACGAGCGTTTCGCCAGTTCTTCAGAGTTAATTATGGGATTTTATTGTCAAAAGACAAAATAATCATATGGTAAATGGCTGCTTTTTTTCTTTTCTTTTAGAATTTGTGCACATTTTACCCATTCACATTCCATAGGAAAATCCCATATTAACTCTGAAGAACTCTGCGAAACGCTCGTTGTACAAGTATCGCAGAGAAAATTCAAAGGTACTCACAGTTGCACGAGGGTTTCGGACAGAGAAACGCAATGGTTTGAAAGCTCGGCGTTGCTAATAAACAGTTGAAATATTATTTTATAAACTGCTGGTCAACACTGCTCAAAACGGCTTTAGCTGACTGATGCGCCTTGTACAACGAGCATTTCGCCAGTTCTTCAGAGTTAATTATGGGATTTTATTGTCAAAAGACAAAATAATCATATGGTAAATGGCTGCTTTTTTTCTTTTCTTTTTTTTTTTTACAATTTGTGCACATTTTACCCATTCACATTCCATAGGAAAATCCCATATTAACTCTGAAGAACTGGTCCTCTGCGAAACGCTCGTTGTACAAGTATCGCAGAGAAAATTCAAAGGTATTCACAGTTGCACAAGGTTTTCGGACAGAGAAACGCAATGGTTTGAAAGCTCGGCGTTGCTAATAAACATTTTAAATATTATTTTATAAACTGCTGGTCAACACTGCTCAAACCGGCTTTAGCTGACTGATGCGGCTTGTACAACGAGCGTCTCGCCAGTTCTTCAGAATTAATTATGGGATTTTATTGTCAAGACAAAGTAATCATATTTGTAAGTAAAATGGTAAATGGCTGCTTTTTTATTTTTAATTTTTTTTTACAATTTGTGCACATTTTACCTATTCACACACCGACGGCAGCGGCAACCATGCAAGGTGCCAACCTGCTCATCGGGAGCATGTAGGGGTTAAGTGTCTTGCTCAAGGACACATCGACACGCTGCCCGGGAAGGAGCGGGAATCTCCGGATTGCCAGACGACTGCTCTACCTCCCGAGCCACTGTCGCCATGAAACTAGTACTTCCAGGTCTTACCCGAAAATGATACTAATGAATACACTTTTCATGCACTCACTCAAAAGAACAAAAGAGGCACTCAAAAGAACAAAAGAGGAGCAGGGACGACAGGAGCATGACAATTGTCTTTGCAGACCATTCAAAGTCTATGAGCTTCCGAAGAAGGGTGTTCACGTGAGGGGACGACAGGAGAAGGACAATTGTCTTTGCAGACCATTCAAAGTCTATGAGCTTCCGAAGAAGGGTGGTCACGTCAGGGGACGACAGGAGAAGGACAATTGTCTTTGCAGACCATTCAAAGTCTATGAGCTTACTTACGAAGAAGGGTAGTCACGTCAGGGGACGACAGGAGAAGGACGATTGTCTATGCAGACCATTCAAAGTCTATGAGCTTACGAAGAAGGGTGGTCACTTGAGGGTTGATGGCGCTTCGCTTCTTTGCCCTGGAGCCTTTCTCCAGGTTGATGCCCAAGAAGCACCTTAGCAAAGATACGTTTCAGTTTTAAATAGACTCAGCATTTATCAATGTGCTCACCTGTGTCTTTTCCCACACCACACTCTGATGAAGACTGCTACTAGTTCAAACTTGTTGGATCATCCTTACAATAAAAAAAAAATTTAGCCTAGCAGAGTGCCTCATGGTACCTCTAACATAATGTTTACTTATCTGAATTTTGAAGCCATACTATAATGTGAATTAAACCATTATGTCAATTTCTTAACAAGATAGCACATCAACATCAAGTGCATTCCTGCAAGGACATGACACAGAACCCTGCAGTTCAGGTGGACAGCACTTTTATACTCCACCATCAGATGGGTATAGGCTATACTTATCAGCCTGTAAAAGCCCTGTGCAGATAGGAAAATCCGGCTAAAGGACAAAGCAACTCCTAGCCCTCCGGTTACAAGCGCAGATGGAATGGAGACATGCCAGCTCAGGATATTATTTATAAGCGTCATATGTGTGCTGTATCACAAACTGGACTTGATGGGAGTGCGAGAGATGCAATGCCTTCTGTCAGATTTCCCCCCTCGATGCAAAGGAACACATAAGCTCTTTTTTAGTATCCTATAGCTCATTGATAGTGGAGCAGAGTCTATAGCAGAGTATATAGCCAAACAGGTCAGAAAAGCAGGTAATCCTGTATAAACTGGAAAAATCAAATGCAGGTAGGAAAATCCGGCTAAAGGACAAAGCAACTCTTAGCCCTCCGGTTACAAGCGCAGATGGAATGGAGACATGTCAGCTCATAAGCGTCATATGTGTACCGTATCACTAACTGGACTTGATGGGAGTGCGAGAGACGCAATGCCTTCTGTCAGATTTCCCCCCTCGATGCAAAGGAACACATAAGCTCATCCCTGAACCAGGGTTTCCCATTAATTACCTAGACTGTGGCGGGCCAACATTTCTTTTATAAAAAAAACGATTTAAATTTTTTTATTTTTTTTTTATTTAATTTTTTAACCTTAAGCTTGGTATGGTAGCCCATACTACAATGCCATACCATGGTATAGTATACCATAAATAAATAATCAATTAATCGGAAGTATGTGGTACTCTGATACTGATAGACCCTCTAAACACTGATAGACCATCTAAACACTGTGATAGATTAGTGTTTAGAGGGTATATCAGTGTTTAGAGGGTCTGTCAGTGTTTAGAGGGTCTATCACAGTGTTTAGAGGGTCTATCACAGTGTTTGTAGGGTCTATCACAGTGTTTGTCAGGTCTATCACAGTGTTTAGAGAGTCTATCAGTGTTTAGAGGGTCTATCACAGTGTTTAGAGGGTCTATCACAGTGTTTGTAGGGTCTATCACAGCGTTTAGAGGGTATATCAGTGTTTAGAGGGTATATCAGTGTTTAGAGGGTATATCAGTGTTTAGAGGGTCTGTCAGTGTTTAGAGTGTCTGTCACAGTGTTTAGAGGGTCTATCACAGTGTTTGTAGGGTCTATCACTGTGTTTAGAGGGCCCTCTAAACACTGTCTATCACAGTGTTTAGATGGTCTATCACAGTGTTTGTCGGGTCTATCACAGTGTTTGTCAGGTCTATCACAGTGTTTAGATGGTCTATCAGTGTTTAGAGGGTCTATCACAGTGTTTGTCAGGTCTATCACAGTGTTTGTAGGGTCTGTCAGTGTTTAGAGGGTCTGTCACAGTGTTTAGAGGGTCTATCACAGTGTTTAGAGGGTCTGTCACAGTGTTTAGAGGGTCTATCACAATGTTTAGAGGGTCTATCACAGTGTTTAGAGGGTATATCACAGTGTTTAGAGGGTCTATCACAGTGTTTGTCGGGTCTATCACAGTGTTTAGAGGGTATATCAGTGTTTAGAGGGTCTATCACAGTGTTTAGAGGGTCTATCACAGTGTTTGTAGGGTCTATCACAGTGTTTAGAGGGTCTATCACAGTGTTTAGAGGGTCTATCAGTGTTTAGCGGGTCTGTCACAGTGTTTAGAGGGTCTGTCACAGTGTTTAGAGGGTCTGTCACAGTGTTTAGAGGGTCTATCAGTGTTTAGAGGGTCTATCACAGTGTTTAGAGGGTCTATCACAGTGTTTAGAGGGTCTATCACAGTGTTTGTAGGGCCCTCTAAACACTGTGATAGACCCTCTAAACACTGTGATAGACCCTCTAAACACTGACAGACTCTCTAAACACTGATAGACCCGACAAACACTGTGACAGACCCGACAAACACTGTGATAGACCCGACAAACACTGTGATAGACCCTCTAAACACTGTGATAGACCCTCTAAACACTATGATAGATCACAGTGTTTAGAGGGTCTATCACAGTTGCTAGATAGGTCTATCACAGTGTTTAGATGGGTCTATTTATATTTAGATTCATAGCTTTCTTTGTATACAGTTTCTCTCCTGTGAAATACAAATGTTCAACAAAACCTCAGCTAGACCTCTTTCTTATATCCGAACAAGCAAATATACTGCTGAAAGTTCAGAACGTTGAAGATTTTTCACTCCATAGATTAATCTAGATTAAATAATTTAAATTAATCTCCAAAGTTAAGCATTCATTTTGACAGCCCTAATATATATATATATTAGTGCTGTCAGGCGATAAAATGTTTTATCTAATTAATTACAGAATTTGTCATTAATTAATCTAATTAATCACATTTTATTACATGGCGTTTTCACATTCGCCGAAATGCTTGCTTGTGATTGGTCAATAGCCCCCCGACTGCGGTCATTATTTTTCAATAATGACCGCAGATTTTTCAATAATGACCGCAGAGCGCAGCTGTTCGCAATCAAGCCCACTGACACACTGTTTCAGTGCAATTAGACACTGCCGTGCCGGCGATGACAGGGGGCGGAGCGACGAGCAGCCAGAACACAGCGGAGCCAGAACACAGAGGCTGCCCGCGATAATAATAATCACTTTATTTGGGCTGACAGAGCCACAGAACAACTGCGATTTGTCAAATGAATTAGGTATATTGTTAGTAAGTTAGCCATGTAATAAGCGGGATAATGTATAGCGCTGCACTGACAGCGGAGCCAGAGGCTGCCCGTGATAATAATAATCACTTTATTTGGGCTGACAGAGCCACAGAACAACTGCGATTTGTCAAATGAATTAGGTATATTGTTAGTAAGTTAGCCATGTAATAAGCGGGATAATGTATAGCCTACTCGGTCATTGTCGCAAAATAATTGACCTTCACTACGTTTAAAACACCTCGGCGCGGCGCCTCGGTATTTTAAACTCCGTGTCGGTCAATTATTTTGCGACAATGACCTCGTAGCCATACATTATCCCTTACTTAATCGCATTACCATTTTATGCCTGATATTCTATATTCTATAATCATATTTCAAATTGAATGTGTCCGGATGGCATAATTCAGTACTGTATCTACAAAACCTTCTGTTTAATCATCTTCCATCTATTAATTTGCTTAGATTTTTCAGGTCTGGTCAATTTGAGCATGGTGTTATTCACAGTCAAAGATGAAAAAATAATTATTGATATTCTCATTTGGTTCATTACAATTTACTAAAAATAAAATGTTCATTCAATCAATCACCGCGCAGATTGATTGAATGAAAATGTTATTAACAGATTGCAGAATGGGTACAATACAGTACGGCTCAATACACACAATTGTTAAGGGGATGCAGACCAGAGAAAGACTTTCGTCATGTTTACATCAGGGTCCCCCATTTTTAATTCATAATGAATTGTAAGTAAGGGTGCAACTTGTACCGTGCAATCCATTATTTGTGGATCTAGCCCACAGTATTTCTGACATGGGAATACATTCCCTGAGATTCATGTCCCTAGAATCAGATACCAAGAACATGCAAATGAACCATATAAAAAAAATATATGTAAATGTGTATTCTACATTCTTATGGAATGAATGAGATAAAAAAAAATATTATAAAAAAAAGAAAAAAAATTGCAATTCATTTTGAGTTAATTTTCATAACGCGATCATTTGCTGTATAATTAATTAATCTAATTAACGCGATAAACTGACAGCCCTAATACATATATATATATATATATATATATATATATATATATATATATATATATATATATATATACACTGTATATACAGCATTATTGTACATGCTATCATACAGAGTTATATGCAGATGTATACGTAAAGAAGGATTATATGCAGGTATATTCAGACGGATATGGAATATATATATATATATATATATATATATATATATATATATATATATGGGATAAATATATGTAAGGGATAATGTATAGCTACGAGGTCATTGTCGCAAAATAATTGACCGACAATGTGTTCTGGAACACTGAGGCACCGCACTGAGGTGTTCTAAATGCAGTGAAGGTCAATTATTTTGCGACAATGACAGAGTATAGCTATATATTATCCCGCTTATTACAGGGCTAACTTACTAACAATATACGTAATTCATTTTACACCATCGACAAGACGAGATCAAATGCAGACGAGGTTCTGTTGCTCCTCTGGCGTGTGTGTGGGCTTGATTGCACCTGATGCAGTGCAGCTGTGCATGGTATAACGCTGCAAGAGGCTATCTTTCCCCATTGCCCCTAACAGCGGTCATTATTGCCCTAGCAGTTAATTATCGAGAAATAATTGACCGCTGCTAGGGGCAACAGAGCGCTATTAACCAATCACAATCAAGCATTTTGGCGAATTTTAAAACGCCATGTAATAAACATGTATATACGCTATATACAGCACTATTGTACATGCTATCATACATAGTTATATGGGTAGACTGTAGTATGAGGTAGGTAGTTATCATTATTATGATTACTATGATTACAGTGTAGGCCAGTTGTAGATATTTAAAGCAGTAGGTAGGTATACATTGCAATTAGATAGTCACACCATGTCAAATGTCCTCTGGTGTGTTTCAAGCTCTGGGTGATTTTGAATATGGGGCCTGTTTATCATATATACATGTATACATATATAAATATATATATATAGTTTGTTTTGGTAGCTGGTAACGAGACATTGGCATATTTATTTGTTTACCCATATTTTGAATGTCAGCATGAGGCCCGCCGGGCTGGTCTCTTGCCATTACCAGTGAGAGGATGATGTATGTAGAGCACCTCGGAGAGTAGCCGGTGTGTGCTTTGCTCTCATCCCCAGATGCTCCTGATTTAATTGTGCATTAAAGACCGTTCGGTGCTTCATTTGTTGCGTAAGCTGTTTGTTTTGCCCCCCCCCCCCCCTTCCTTCCTGTGCGAGCTCTAATTAATCCTGAGCACAAATCTCAACTTCATTAACTTGGGGTGGCACTAGGCCTCAATGAGCTTAATTACTCAAATAGAAATAGAAAAGAAGAATTTCTCCTGCACAACACAACGTCAGCAGTGATGGGATTATGTAGGATGTTTCTATGGGGTCACACTCCATTTTTTGTGACTCACATATCGTAGGCATGCTTCTCCTCATCACTGTTTGGTCAATAGCGATTTAGCTCAAATTAATAAATAAAGAGATGACTTTCCAGCAAATAAATTACTCTCAACAATTTCAGGTCAGGTCACAGGAGTTGAGCCAAAGTGCTTTCCAGTCATTACAATAGAATACATCAATAACAAAGAACAAAGCAGCACCACGCAGTGTTGTAGTACTCAAGTCCAGTCTATTTTCAGGACTCGTGACTCGACTTGGACTTGAGTACTGATGACTCTGACTTGGACTTGGACTTGAGCATTGACTGCATTCGGACTCGGAAGGTGCAGACAAGGACTCAGACTTGTTAATCATTGCGCATGCATGATGGTCCGCCGTTGGGGGGTCCGATGCTTAAAGGGATATTTCAAGTCAAGTCAAGAGTCAAGAGTTTTTTTGTCACGGCATACGGATATACAATGAAATGCGGGTAGTCTTGCCCGCAACAATGTGCAATTGGTACAACATATAATAGAATCCAATACAAAAATGTGTGCAATAAAATTGTGCAATAACAGGTAGCAGGTAACAATACATTTGTGCAATAACGGGTAACAGTTAACAGTTAACAGTAGTAGTAATAGTAGTGCAATACACTGTTACTGTTGCTAATACTAATTTAAAGTGGCCTTTCCTTTTGGCAATAAGTGGGGTGCGTGCGGCCTGAGTGTGTGCCCGCTCATGCTAAAGTGTTACAGTGGTACTCAATGTTCATTGTTCAGGACTCTGATGGCCTGGGGGAAGAAGCTGAGCCTAAGCCTCTCTGTCCTAGTAGCTGGGGTTCGCAGGCGTCTGCCTGACCTCAGCAGCTGGAACAGGCTGTTATTGGGGTGGTGAGGGTCTTTCATTATCCTGCAGGCTCTGGATTTGCACCTCTTGTTGTATAGAACCTGCAGGGGAGGTAGTGCAATACCCGTGGTACGCTTGGCTGAGCGCACCACTCTCTGTAGGGCCTTCTTGTCTTGTGCCGTGCTGTTTCCTTACCAGGCAGTGATGTTTCCAGTCAAGATGCTCTCTACAGCTCCTGAGTAGAAGGACTGGAGTATCTTCCCCGATACTCTGAACTTCCTTAACTGTCTCAGGTGGTAGAGGCGCTGTTTCGCCTTCTTTACTACTGTGTCTATGTGTGTTGACCATGTCAGATCCTCTGAGATGTGGACCCCCAGGTACTTAAAGCTGCTCACCCTGTCCACGGTAGCCCCGTTAATCATCAGTGGTGTGTGTGTCTCCTGCTGTCCTCTCCTATAATCCACAATCAGCTCCTTGGTTTTACCAATGTTCAGGAGCAGGCTGTTGTCCTGGCACCAGCGTTCCAGTACCTCAACTTCCTCCCGGTAGGCCTTCTCGTCGTTGTCCGAGATCAGCCCCACCACCACCGTGTCGTCTGTGAACTTCACTATGGAGTTGGAGCTGAACTTGGCCACACAGTCGTGTGTGTAGAGTGAGTACAGCAGGGGGCTTAGAACACAGCCCTGGGGGGACCCGATGCTCAGGGTGATGGTGTTGGAGGTCTGACCCCCCACCCTGACCGCCTGGGGTCTTTCACTCAGAAAGTCCAGTACCCAAGCGCTCAGGGCGGAGCTCAGACCCAGCTCGATCAGCTTGTCCACCAGTCTGGTGGGGACTATGGTGTTGAACGCTGAGCTGTAGTCAATGAACAACAGTCTCACATAGCCCCCCTTCTGACGGTCAAGGTGGGAGAGGGTGCTGTGCAGTACCTGGGAGACCGTGTCGTCAGTGGACCTGTTTGTCCTGTATGCAAATTGCATAGGGTCCATATCACTGGGGAGGGAGGCACAAATGTGGTCCTTGACCAGCCTCTCAAAACATTTCATGACCACAGAGGTGAGTGCCACCGGTCTGTAGTCATTTGGACATGTTGGGGAGGGTTTCTTCGGTACAGGCATGATGGTAGACATCTTGAAGCAGGCAGGGACCACCGACTCAGGGATTGATTAAATATGGCGGTGAACACTGGGGCAAGCTGGTTGGCACAGGACTTAAGTATGCGTCCTGTTATACCATCTGGGCCAGCAGCCTTCCTGGTGTTCACCTGCATAAATGCTCTTCTCACACTGTGTACCGTCAATGAGAGAGCGTCCCCCCCCCCGCGGATGCCCCCCCCCCCCCTTCACAACAGCCGGCGCACCAGTGACGTCACTAGCCGTTGGGCTAGCAGTGCCACTGTTTGCACCAAACCGCGCATAGAAGGTGTTGAGCTGGTCCGCAAGGGAGGCGTCGTCGCTCCCCATTGAGGGGGCGCTGACTTTGTAGTATACTGTAACTTGTCAAGTTTCAGCAGTCTTACCTCTTATCTAAAGTCATCTACTGGTAAACTAGCGACCACTGCCCAATATAATTATGTATCATAGCACTTAGCACTTTAGCTAAGTGGTCTGCATGCCCCCCTAACGTTATAGAATATCTGGTAGGGGGTAAATGAAAGCGACACCACTGGCACTCACTGACCACTGGCTGTCTCTGTGGGCTTTGTGTGTACTTTTTGAGGAGGACTGCAATGGTGGTCTTCTGATGCGACCCCCGGGAATCACTCGGCCAGCCAAAAACATCGGATTGATACAGTTGTTTTTGACCAACGTGCAAAACCACCTGCCGATTAGAGGCTGGAAAATATATGTTTTAACTATTCTCTTTGAAAGAATTTGCTTAAAAAAAAGCTACAGGTGCCTCTGGGAGTCTGTGGAAAAACCTCTGGTACATCGGCTTGAAAAGTGATGCAGAGCTTGCTCCATTTCAATTTTCCGAAGTCATCTACCGCAGCTTTAATATATGGCAAACATGAAATGGATTCACACAAACGTATAAAAACGACTTCCTTCGCTAACCGAGTAGAGCCATTTTTGTTACATGGCACCTGTATGTAACAGAAAAGAGGGAAAATTATTCTCACCAGAGGTAATGTCGTTGCCAAAAACAGAGGAGCAGGTGGAGAAATACAGTTTGAATATGGTACTGTGCTGTTTGGCTTTCAACAGGGGCACTCGAATCCTGAATACATAAAAGCAAGTGGAGCTTATAAATATTTACCACTGCACTATGAAAGTCTATTGTGCTCTACCAGCCTTTAGCTCAATGATTTGTTTTTATCTATTCCGAGAGCTGCGACATAATGGCTTCCATGACCGAGGTCTTCAGAGGGCATTTAGTGTATTGTAAACACATGCAGGCGTAACGGCGGTCACTAGGTACTAGCAGGCACTTCACACTTGGCACCTGTCCTCCGAACCGAGAAACCCTCCTCCGCTCACCGGCAGCGTGTGACCACGTATGTTAACTCCTTAAGCTCTTAAGCCCGGAGCCTATTTTCTGAAAATCCACCCAAAATACATACCTAAGTAAATGTAATATTGCTCCACTTCTACAAGGTTCATTTGTATATTCTTGGTATCTAGGGACCTCAGTGACTGTATTCCCAGTGTCAGAAATATTGTGTCTATTACTAGGCTTGCTTAAATTGTGATGAAACAAAGGAGAATATGAATTATGATTTTTCTTTGCAACTTTGACAGTGAATAACACCATGCTAATAATGACCAAACAATAAAAAATCCTTGTGATCATGTGTACAAATAATCTAAGGAAATTAATAAAGGGAAGATGATTAAACAGAAGGTTCTGTAGATACAGTACTGAATTCTCCCATCCGGACCAGTGGCGTTGCGTGGGTAAAATAACAGGGGAAGCAAAAAAAAAATTATAAAAAAAAAAAATAGCAGTCACCATGTACACTACAGTATAGCTCGGCGGCCAGTCAAACTTTCTTTTTATTTATTTAACAGATTGCAGAATGGGTACAATACAGTACGGCTCAATACACACAATTGTATAAGGGGATGCAGACCAGAGAAAGACGTTTGTCTTGTTTACATCAGGGTCATTAATACTGCTGGAGCATTGGTTCATTTTTGGTCCGATCTTTCCTTGCATGATTTTGCGCGCCGCGTGGGAGCAAATCCGAGACACATATTCGGTTGCAAAAAGGTGTCCCACGGTCTCCTCTATGGCCGTGAATATGTTCACGTGGATCGGAATCACGGCGCGCCCGTGGGACACTTTTCCGTTTCGGCGAGTTTATTCCACGCTTGCGGCTTTCCTTTTCTAAGCATTTTCGGGGCTACATGTGAATGAGTAAAGGTTGCGGGACGCCCAGATGTTTCCACGATAGAAAGCTCGCGTGGATCCCATAATAGGCTCACTTAATACAGCGTTTTTAAAATCACGCAACATTTTCAGGGTCGCGAGCCGACCTTTTCCCCTCGTTTTCGATGACAGAAGTGATTTAGGAAGAGCTTCGGCACGCCGCGAGGTACCCGTGGATTTAATCTCGCGAGGATCGGGGCAATATTCGGCCCGTGGGAGCAGTCATGGGTTAATACAATTTTCAGAGTGCAGAGGGAAGGTGTGCAGAGGGGATGCCACACTCATGATTCTGCTATCTGCTAACAGCCCCGTTTTAAACCTTTAAGGTGTGGCACTGGCAGTCAGCTCGAATCTGATTGGCTAGTATCGGTTTTGGACTCTACATACATGAATCACATGGTTGAGGCTGGAGAAAGAGACCTACCCCCTGCCTCCTCTCCTCTATAGCTGCAGTGAGCACAGTGAGTCTGACAGTGTGTTAGAGGGAGTGAGAAGAAGAAGAGGGAGACATTTAAAAAAAGAAAAAAAAATGATAACACAGATGCACAGATGAAAAAGAATGTAAACTATATTAAAAAAAAATTATATTATTATTATTATTATTATTATTTTATTTTTTTATATTTCATATTTGATATTAATTCATATTTTATTAGGGAGGCCTGGCTTCCGTTGGCTTCCATAAGGATTCGCCACTGATCCGGACCAATGCAATTTGAAATATTATTATAGAATATAGATCGTATCATCCAATTCAACCCTCCCCTGTCACGAACGCTGTTTCTTGCCTCCCACAAGCCGGCTGCAATGTGGACTAAGTCATACATAGCACAAGTCCCCTCCGGTACTTGAGGTAACAGCAGTCGCATCTTTTCACCTGTGCAGCTCGATCTCTCAGTGGCGAGGAGTAACGCGTGGGAGGCTCACGCTGCCCCCGACACTTCCTGATTCTACTGCGCAGGCGCACCAACCGACCTGTAGGAGTCGCTGTCCACAACGCCCGATCCCCACCCATCAGTTTCCCACCCCCTAATACGGCCAATGTGTATTAGTATGAATGACCAGCTAAACTGAAAGCAATGTGGAACGCTGGGCTCGAACAGGCAAGCCCAGCGTCTCCGTCATTCGTGGTGAGCACCTTGCCCACTATGCCACGTAGCCGCCGTATCTAATGGCACTTTTAACCTATTGCTAAACTAACGTATTGATGATAATATACATTCTACATGCTTTTGTGACATGTTAGTGATGTTAATACTTGAATACGTTTGATTTTTAAATCGCAAATTTTTTTTGCATCACTGAAAAATATTGATTTATGACCAGATGCCATTATTGGACCGGATCCGGTCTCGTCGGGTGGAACAGGTTAAAGCTCTGTTTGAGTCATTTGTGGTATCAGAGCTTGTTAAAGCTCTGTTTCTTTGTGCCTGTTTATTGTATTTTACTCCTTCCTGTTGTACATTTCTGTTTTATCCCTAACCCGTGTATTTTGTTATTCCCTGTTCACCCAGCCTATGGTGATTCTATTTTTCCTGTATTCTAATCTTTTGTTTCACACACAGGGACATTGAGGACAGGAAGATACCCTGGGTCTACATTTTGCATCACGTAGGTGACCTGATGTTAAAGACACCAGCTTTAGACTGAGCACCACCACCTGTACTTTTGGGTGTTCAGCGCCTGTAAAGGGGGGTGGGTTTTCATTTCCTTTTGTATTTCATTTGGTGCCACTAGGTAGTCCTCCTTGCTCTCTGTGTTGCTGAGTTTCTTTTGTTTGTAAAATAAATACTATTATTTTGCAAATCGTTTCATGGTTTTAGTGTCACTGCACCCTCACCAACCTGTCTGTGGCCCTGTGTTGCGTCCCTCTTACTGGGGTACGTAACATACAGATATAGGGATGCGTGATGTCTTGGGCATAGCACAATGAATGGAACCGGACAGTGCCGGTTAGCTAGGCTAATAACGAAGCCAGATAGCTTTCTACTGAATGGACAGAGACACACACACACAGCCAGCATGTAGGCGTTATTTATTTCTAGCGTCATTCATTCTTTGACCCGTTCTGTAGAAAGCTGGCTGACTTCTCCAAAGTCGTTATTATTATTAGCCTAGCTTAGCACAATGAATGGAAGTGGACAGTGCGGGTTAGCTAGGTGATGTCATTGTTGGATTCACTCCAACGCTTTCGCTCGCCGGCTCAGTCTTCATTGAGACAGAGACAAAATAATAATAATAATAATAATAATAATAATAATAATAATAATAATAATAATAATAATAATAATAATAATAATAATAATAATAATAATAATAATAATAATAATAATAATAATAATAATAATAATAATAATAATAATAATAATAATAATAATAATAATAATAATAATAATAATAATAATAATAATAATAATAATAATAATAATAATAATAATATCTGTCCTCTTCGCTGTGAACACAGAATTCTCCCAATACGTTTGATAGCTGCTGCTAATGTTGTGTTGTCGATAGATTTTCAGCTCAGTGCTCAGTCAGTGTTTACTTATGGAGATCACGTCAGTGATCACTGACACTTAAATCAACCCCTCCCCTCGACATTGTAGTTCTTTCAACTATTGCGGGGAAAAACAGCCTTGCAATCGTTTAACAATTAACGTATTTACAAGTTTTATTACGTTTTGCAAATAAGGAGACATAACATCACAAAGCACAAAAAAATGCTTTTTATCGATTTCTGAAATCCGTGACTTTCTGGTAATTTCTACGAAATTTTCAATCCCAATTTGTTACCCGTGGGCGGCTGCAAACAGCGTCAGCTGACTCGAGAGGGTTTAAGAGTCTCTCAACAATTAATTATCCCGCTACATATCCCTGGCAGTCCTCGTTTTACTGACTAGCTCCTGCTGCTCCTCTTCTAACAATAACAAAACATCTGCTGGCTTTTCCTAGGTACTCCGAAGCCCAAACGATCATTCCACGAGAGTGTGTTTTATTATCTCTGTGGAGTTATTATCATCGTAGCTCTGGGGCCAAATTAGGTGCAAAATGATTGACTTTGAGTCTCCTAACTAAACCAACAGGGTTAGGCATGTTACTCAGGAAATGTAATTAGTTACTTATTATTGATTACTCATTTAAGAAGTAATCAACATGTATTTACTGATTACTTTACCTGCACTATTCTTACCCTACCTACTTGTATACACTTCCTATCAAATTCATGTGTCGGTTTTATGCACATTTCTTATCTCACTACCTCCAAACTATTTTATCACACTTTTTACTTCTTATTGATGCACTGATGTTAATGTTAATGTTAATATGTTAATTACCCTGTTGTATGTCCGTTCTATTTGATAAATTTTATCCTATTTTTAAACTGAATCATTTTAAACAATTTTTATTATTTGTATTACTGAATGAAACTGTAAACAGAAAGGCCTATTGGGATGCTAGATCCTAATGTGGAACACTGATTTACCTTACCTTGCTAGTTGCTACCTCTCTATCTTTTTTATGCTAGTTTATGCCTGTATTTTTTACTGTTGTGAAGCACTTTCAACTGCAACTTCTGTATGAAAAGTGCTATACAAATAAAGTTAGTATTATTTTGTATCAAAGTAATTAGTTACGTTACTCGTTACTTTCGCTTACAACTAAAATATTTGGCTTTTTGTGCACCGATAGGACGCAAGGTATATCTGCAGTGATGGGCAAGCTCCTTGGAAAATGTAGTAAGCTACACTACCAGTTACGCTCGATTAAATATAGCTCAACTACAAGGGAAGCTATCCCCAGAGAAATGTAGCAAGCTACACTACAAGCAACATGGCAAAAATAGCTAGCTACATCGGCACAAGTTTTTTTTTATTCTTTTTTTTATCAACTTCATGATCAAGTTTCCACCAAACAAATAGGCAGGCAAAAACTGAAACTGGAAACAAGCCCTCTGTCAGGCTTTTTGTGTCATCATTTTAACATGTACTTGTATTAATGTACCTTGCGGTACCATGTACAAAATGTACAAAATGTTAATAAAGTATGAGGAAAAAAACTGTGGAAACGTAATAAATAAACAGGCAGTGAAACAATAATCAAATAAACACCAAAATATATACTATCTATTGGAATGGAGACTTTTCAGCACAGGATAAACTAGGGATGGGCATTTTACAAAAAAATCCAGATCGATTGATCGCATGATGTACTCGAGTACTCGTGGAGGAAAACGCTGTACAAAATAAACGTCTTTTCCGGAGTTTTAGACTTTGCTCTTTTATTTTGAACCCCCCCGACCGGAAGTATTGTTGTTATCCTAGCGGAACCTATGAGCGGACAACTTGTATCATCCGGTTCTTTGTTTTTGAGCTAATGATAAAACAAATATTGAGATTGTTGGTGAACAACTAACTTTAGGTTCGTTTTAACGTTAGCTACTAACGTTGGATGCAGCTACTACAGGCAATCAACGACGAGGAGCAAGCGTCAAAGCCGTATATAATAGAATAGCCCTGTGGTGTGTAGGCACGACAGCACACCTCGAAACTACCTGTTGTATTAAATTAATTACGTCCCTGTGTCCAGTCCTTTGACTAGCCCCACCCGTTCATTGTAAACAATGATGCATGTAATTGTATTATGTTAATGTGTGTTGTATGTTATACATTCTGAATGGCATTAACATTAGTTGGGTACTGTCATTGTATTTCGTTGGTTAGCTATTTAGCTAATGTTGATAGCATTGAATAGCATGAATGCTAGTTCTTTAATCTTTATTTAGCAGTCCAGTTTCTCTGGGCAGTAGCGTATAGCGCTTGTTCACATCACTACTTGGGTCGAAAAATAGCTACACTACAAAGAACGCTACTTGGTTCAAAAGGAGCGACGCTACTTCACGCTACTGAGAAATGTAGTTGAGCTATGTAGCGTCGCTACTTGTAGCTAGCTACTGCCCAACACTGTATATCTGAATCTAGGTCAAAGAGTATGCACACAGTTTTATACTTTGTGCATACTTAAAGGTGCTCTCGATAACATTCAGCCACTAGATGTCGCACTAGAGCACCAGTATGTAATTTATCCAATCAGGTGCATTCCATGTGGGGAAATGGGAAGTAGGCAGGGGATACATACATGTAAATAACAACATTCAATTTAGACCTGCAAAAATATTTTAGATTTATAAATGCGCAGAGATAATTATGAACTCATATTTCCATAACAACGTAGTGTTGAAAATATACACTTTGACTGCTGTTTTGATAGGGTTAGGGTCTTTACTCTTGGCTACATTTGAAAAGAAAACGCAACATTAATGAATACGGACTGTATTGATCTATTTATGACGTGAAATAAATCTTGGCCCGATACCGGGCCCATCGGGCTTAAGGAGTTAACATACGTGGTCTGAGGAGGGTTTCTCGATTCGGAGGACATGTGCCAAGAGTGAAGTGCCTGCTAGTACCTAGTGACCGCCGTGAATACATTTGTGAATGTGAAAAGAATATTTGGGGGGAAACGCAATACTTTTATTCCCTACCTAAACAATTATTACTCTACGTATACATGTTATCCATAGCACCTTTAAATACAGTTTTATGTATATAGACTTTAAACCTTTATGTATTCAGGACAGGTAGGTCATACTGGGATCTAATTTTCAAGAGAGACTTAACCTGTTCCACACGATGTGAAAATCCGCCTAAAATATATACCTAGGTAAATGGAATATTGCTCCACTTCTACAAGGGCTATTTGCATATTCTTGGTATCTAGGTACATCTATGGACCTCAGGGAATGTATTCACAGTGTCAGAAATATTGTGTCTATTACTAGGCTTGCTTAAATTGTGATGAAACAAAGGAGAATATGAATTATGATTTTTCTTTGCATCTTTGACAGTGAATAACACCATGATAATAATGACCAAACTTAAAAAACTGCCACTGATCTCGTTCAGTACCCTCTTGAGATCATGTGTACAAAAAAATCGAAGGAAATTAATAAAGGGAAGATGATTAAACCGAAGGTTCTGTAGATACAGTACTGAATTCTCCCATCCGGACCAATGCAATTTGAAATATTATGTTGACAGAGTCACCTGGGGAGCAAAGAATAACTGTTCATGACGACAAGGTCGTCTTTAGCCTTAACCGGCGTGGTTTATGTTCTTATGCACATTTGTACCACGAGACCTACTCTCCGTGAGAGTTAGAGTGAAAGAGATAGAGGGGGAGGGAACATTCCCTTTTATACCTTCTACCTGACGTCAGCTACAATAGCTGCGTCTCCTTACGCATATAGCGGCCTCTTGTGGAACAGTTAAAGTGCAGTTACATACAATCATATTAACACTTACACTTAACACTCCCACTTATGAATGACGTGTATACTGTACAACTTTTCCAAAACAACTTGTTCACGAAAAAATACAGCTCAAAACATCAGAAGAACATGGCAGTCAATATTACATAACAGGCAATATTTTACACACCAAACATGACCTCTGCAAATCTTCTCAATTTCAGTTCGGAGACAGGCTTGGTCATACCGTCTGCAACCATGTCGTCTGTAGGACAGTAAACAAGTGTCATCCTTTCTTCTCTGATGACAGATCTGATGAAGTGATATTTTATATCCACATGTTTACACCTCTGTCGTCACACAGGGTTTCTAGCGAGTGCAATGGTTCCCTGGTTGTCTTCATAAACAACAGTTTTCTTATATACATAGGTATCCATTCCTTCGAGCAGTTGTTCTAGATAAATAAAAATCAAAGCTAGAGCCATGTATTCGGCTTCACAAGTTGATAGTGCCACTGTGGGCTGTTTCTTTGTTTTCCATGAAACCAGTGAGCTTTCTGTACCCATACTCACACAATACCCGGTGGTACTTCTTCTGTCTGTGGCGTCTGCCGCCCAATCTGCATCACTATAGGCTTGAAGCCCTAAGCCCTCGCTGCTCTTTCTGAAACAAAGCTGTTTATCTGCTGTGCCTTTGAGATAGCGAAAAACATGTTTAGCTGTAATCCAGTGCTATTCTGTGGGATCAGCAAAATGCTGTGATAATTTACTCACTACAAAACATAGGTCAGGGCGAGTACATGTTGTCAAATAAATGAGGCCACCTACAGCTTCTCTGTACATTTTTACCTCTGTCAAATTCTGAGCATCCTCTTGGTAGTCTAGCTTTTGATCACATGGTGTTTCCCTAGTCCTACATTATTGCATGTCAAAACGATTCAGGATCTTTTCCACATATCTCTTCTGGGATATTTTTCCACAACTGGCAGACTGTTCGAAGTCCATGCCTAGACAATGTTTTAACCAGGGGCGGAGCTAGGGGGTGGCTGCCTGGGCTCAAGCCCCGGATGTATTCTGAAAAGCCCCGAATCTATTTAAATTTTTTTTTTTTTTTTTTTTTTTTTTTTTTTTTTTTTACAATTCATCATTGTTACATGAAAATATGTTTGCACCAGATTTAGCAGAAGCTAATTTCCATCTGTGGTCTATCCAGCTGCTAACTGTATTTGAGTGAGTTAAGTCTTGGTGTTATGGTAGACTCAGACCTAAGCTTTAAATCACAATCAACAAGTTGACAAAAACTTAATTCTTCCACCTTAGAAACATAGCTAAAGTACGGCCATTTATAAATCAAAAGGACGCTGAAAACCAGATCCATGCCTTTATCTCAAGCCAACTCGACTACTGTAATGCACTCCTTACCGGCCTCCCGATTAAATACGATGATAACTATTTTATTGCAATGCACTATTGCATTATTTTATTCTATTTTACTAACTATTTTATTGCACTGCACTATTTTACTTTGCATCAGTGAATCATAGACGCCTGGCCATAAGAGCATTCGGAGCATCTCTGCTCTCCCACTATTGAACTTGGGGGAGCAAAGGTATAATCTTGCTCCACCACTTTTTGATTATATGGAAAATATGATATATCCCCCCCCCAATATATAAATCTAAGTTTTATAGTGAAAAGAGCAGCTTTATTGGTCAAGGTTGAAGGCTCTATATTGCAGGAAATTGCACGTACAGGTACATTAAATTAAAAAAAAATCTGTCGTGGAGGGGGTCGTGCCTGAGCCCCTCCAAACCACCCATTGCCTGCCAAAAAAAATAAAAAAAATTTAAAAAATTAAAAAATTAAAAAATTAAAAAAAAATTTAAGGAAAAAAATTAAAAAAGAAAAAAAGGGGGGCCCATCTGGGCTAAGCCCCGGATCTCCTACAATCCTAAATCCGCCCCTGGTTTTAACCTACCTAGGTCTTTCATTTTTAATCTGGTGGAGAGCATACTTTTCACCTGCTCTACAGATACAGCTGGGAAAAGTCCTGGAACAGCTGTTTGCCTGCCGTTATGATGCCGTTTTGCGAGGTTAATGTTAACAATGACCAGCGGGGGCGCTCTCATACAGCTGGTGACAACTGCCCGACGCGCCGGCTTTTTGTTCATTCATTGGAGGAGCTCCGCGCTGGACTAAGCTCGAGTTCCATTCCGTTCCATTACAGCTGGTGACTTCATTCATAGGATGCTACAACTTCCTACAGTATGTCTACAGACTGCATGAATGAATGTTGCTGAATTAAAGAATGAATAAGTTAAACGTGTCAATTCAGCAGTCAAAGTGTATAATATTAAAACGTGTCAAATCTAACTTCATTAGATGGCCGACGTACGGCTCTCTTGTCCATTCATTTCATCAAAAGAAAGCGTTAGTGTAATGCTTCTTGGTAACAATAAGTTTGTGTACGCAATGTTGCTGAATAAAATAATGAAACCGTTAAGACCTGTCGAATTAGCAGTCAATGTGTATATTTTGTGTAGATAGCTAGTGGAGGTGCCAGGTGGGCTCTATTTATAATGATATATTTTGTCTAGTACCGTGGTCTAGTGGTTTATCCCCATTCCTTTCAAGCCGAAGCCCGGGGTTTGAGTCCCAGCCTGTCTAATATATATATATTTTTTTTATTATTTATAAAATGAAATTGCCCGCAACGATGTGCATAATACAATAGTAATAATATATAATAAGAATCCAACCAATAGAGCGCCATTGTGCAATAAACAAGTAAACAAAGTAGGGCATATCGGCATTTGTACATGAGTTATTCTGAGTCAACTTATTGTCTGTTGTTGCTACGCAACTTCACTTGACTTGAAAAGACTTGATACCTCCCCCCATGCCCAACGATTAAAAATTAACGTTATTAAATGTATATATATTAATTCATTTTGCGCGAATCCACACTTCATTTCCCAGACCCACTTTGTTTTGAAACAACCAATCACGTTGCGCGATAGCACGAGCGATCCACAGTCAGTAATAATGTTACAGCTGAGTTCATGGCGAAATGTAAAATGCTACCCAGGATTGTTGCGTTTCGTTATAAAAACTATGCGGTGATAAACAAAAAACGAATCGCAGTATGCAAAACGTGCGGTTCAAGGAACACAGATGAAGATGCGCAACGTCCAACTTCGTTCGACACTTGAACTAAGCTGCACAAAGATCGGTAAGTGAATGAACGAATGAATGAAAACTTTATTTAACAGATTGCAGAATGGGTACAATACAGTACAGCTCAATATACACAATTGTTAAGGGGATGCAGACCAGAGAAAGACGAAAGTATTTCTCAGGTCTGCACCCCCTTAACAATTGTATGTATTGAGCTGGACTAAGCTCATTGAGCTGAGTAATATTATTGGCAAAACTTAGCCTGAAGTATATAATTAGGTTGCTGTTTATCAAAAAAAAAAAATAATAATAATTGTTCTTGTTACTGACTCGTGTCAATCTTCCATGTTTTCCCTATAGTGTGTAGACCTTGCTACACATGTATTTCGTTCATATTGTTTATGGACAATGAGATGGGAGTGGAACTTTGTACATGCCCTTTGGGCTTTGTTCCCTCCTAGCACTGTTTTTTTAAATAATGTGCTAAATAAATAAAATAAACTAAACATATGAAGCTAAATACTCTGCTCTCACATTGTAGCTTCCTGGGGGCTTGTTCAGAGGAGGCTGCAGGTAGACGTGCTGCAGGTAGAGGTGCAGATAATTAGGTTGCTGTTTATCATAATGAAGCTAAATACTCTGCTCTCACATTGTAGCTTCATGAGGGCTTGTTCAGAGGAGGCTGCAGGTAGCGGTGCAGCGGAGGCAGGCTGGGCTGGTGCAGAGGAGGAAGAGAAGAGGAGAAGATCTTTGATCCTCCTTGCTTCCTCAGCGGGGTCCTGCCATAGATGTCCAGATGGACCCTTCCTGAAAGAGACATCCTTCCTTCCAGGGAACTTCTTCATTATTGCCTGTACAAAGCAAAACATCATGCATATTATAATTAAAATCACGTCACGTCTCAGTCCAGCGAAGAGACCAGAGAAAGACTTTCGTCTTGTTTACATCAGGGTCCCCCATTTTCAATTCATCATAACATGACATACATGACATACAGATACAGTACTGCTACATCTATACATTTATGACATACCAGATTTACAAATACAGTACTGTTTGTGATACAAAAAGAGTCTAAAAAAGAGAGTATATGATAACGTTAGCACACTGGCTCATTAATTTAACTCGACTGTAGCAAGCCAAGTTACTATGGGGGACCCTGATGTAAACAAGACGAAAGTCTTTCTCTGGTCTGCATCCCCTTAACAATTGTGTATATTGAGCTGTACTGTATTGTACCCATTCTGCAATCTGTTAAATAAAGTTTTCATTCATTCGTTCATTCACTTACCGATCTTTGTGCAGCTTAGTTCAAGTGTCGAACGAAGTTGGACGTTGCGCATCTTCATCTGTGATCCTCGAACCGCACGTTTTGCATACTGCGATTCGTTTTTTGTTTATCACCGCATAGTTTTTATAACGAAACGCAACAATCCTGGGTAGCATTTTACATTTCGCCGTGAACTCAGCTGTAACATTATTACTGACTGTGGATCGCTCGTGCTATCGCGCAACGTGATTGGTTGTTTCAAAACAAAGTGGGTCTGGGAAATGAAGTGTGGATTCGCGCAAAATGAATTAATATATATACATTTAATAACGTAAATTTTTAATCGTTGGGCATGGGGGGAGGTATCAAGTCTTTTCAAGTCAAGTGAAGTTGCGTAGCAACAACAGACAATAAGTTGACTCAGAATAACTCATGTACAAATGCCGATATGCCCTACTTTGTTTACTTGTTTATTGCACAATGTCGCTCTATTGGTTGGATTCTTATTATATATTATTACTATTGTATTATCCACATCGTTGCGGGCAATTTCATTTTATAAATAATAAAAAAATATATATATATTAGACAGGCTGGGACTCAAACCCCGGGCGTCGGCTTGAAAGGAATGGGGATAAACCACTAGACCACGGTACTAGACAAAATATATCATTATAAATAGAGCCCACCTGGCACCTCCACTAGCTATCTAAACAAAATATACACATTGACTGCTCCATTCGACAGGTTTTAACTGGTTAATTATTTTATTCAGCAACATTGCTTTAGACATATGGTATAGTATTTATTTTAGACAACAAAACATACAGATCGTTATACAGTATACTGTGTAGGACGTTGTAGCGTCCGTCTAATGACTTTGCGCCTCCTGGCGGCATAAAATAGAACAGCAGCCTGGGTTCCTAATTCATTTCCACGACGTGATATAACCGTGCGCACGTCGCGGCAAAGCGCCCTGGAATACTAAAAGCTTCATCTGTAGGTTTCTAATGTTGTCTGCTGCGATGATTAAATCATCCACCCAAATCACAAGTATCACTTTTCCTGACTCTTTTGACTCATTTGTGTAAACACAGGGGTCTACTGGGTTCTGTATGAAGTGGTCTTCAATTAGACATGTATGAAGCATCTCGTTCCAATTTCGCCCAGACTGTTTCAGGCCATAAATGGATTTTTCTAGCTTACCCACTAGCTTCTCTCCTTTCTTCTCGTAACCTTCAGGTTGTTCCATATATATCTCCCTCTCAATGGGTGCGTGCAGGTAGGCTGTCTTCACATCCATCTGGTGTAAAATCAAACTGTCTTCAGCTGCCTTCTGCATCACTACCCGTACACTGGTCAGATTGGCTGTAGGGGAGAATGGCTCACCGTAGTCTATTCCTTCCCTCTGACTGTAGCCTTTAGCTACAAACCTGGCCTTGTACAAACCTTCAATACCCTCCTTGATTGAGTACACCCATTTTCCTCCCACTGTCGGTCTACCCTCTGGTAACTTTGTTAGAGTAAAAGTATGATTGTCCTCTAGGGACCTCATCTCCTCATCCATTGCTCTCTCCCATTTTCCTGACTCAGGGGATATCATGGCCTCTTTAAAGGTCTGAGCAGTAATATATGCTGGTAAGTGTACTGTCATCCTCGTCACTTTCTCTTTGGGCATATTCTATCAGATACTTTGGGTGTTTATGTTCCCGGGAGGGATATCTCCCACTGCATGAGGCACGTGACGTCACCCTAGGGTGCTTCCCGTCATTATCCTCTGGGGGTTGTTGACTGTCTGTCTGCATGTCTGTGCTCAGTACACTAGGCTGTGGTGTCTCTCTTTCCTCACACCATACTCTGGAGTCCAGCTCTGGCTCCTGTGTCTGTGTCTCATTCTCACATGTTGTCTTTCTGACAAATTTTACTAACCTGTGCTTTTGCACTTTCCCTTTACCGGGATAGTAGATTAGAAAAGCGGGGCTGCCCTTGTCATGCCCTACAAAGAGTCCTTTTTCACACCTGGACTCAAGCTTTCCTCTGTCCTGTTGGTAAGCATAACACACTGACCCAAACTTGTGCATCCTGGCTAGATCACACCTTTTTCCTGTCAGTGCTGTATACGGGGTGGTGCCCGTGTGCTTGTTAAAACACCGATTTCTGGTGTAAGCGGCTTCTTGTACCGCATAATGCCATAGACTTTTAGATAAGTTACCATCTATTAGCTTACACCTAGCCATTTCGAAAAGAGTGCGTCCTTCCCTCTCTGCTATCCCGTTCTGGTGCGGGGAGTAAGGACAGGACGTCTCGTGTCTGATCTTGTTCCTTCTCAGCAGTGATTGGAACTCTCTATTTGTGAACTCTGTTCCGTTATCGGACCGTAAGCATTTTATGTTGCCATAAGGAGCTACATCTGCAAGGAATTTTTCTGTGGCCTGGAGTGTGTCACTCTTTGCTCTGAGAAAGTAAACAAACACTGCCCCTGTACACACATCTGTGAAAGACTGTACATATTTAAAGCCACCTATGGACTCATTATTTACTGGACCGGCTAGATCTGTGTTAACTAGCTCAAGTGGTGTCTTTACCTTTTCCGTGGGACCTCTGTTCCTTGTTTGAGTGAACTTTCCCTTTTCACCGTTAATGTGCATGCCTACTGTCACCGCTTGCAGCTTCAGTATATCCTCGTAATTACAATGACCCATGATCTCATGCCATGTCTGAATATCATGACTGACATTACACATATCATTTTTGTTACATTCTGTTTGTAGATAATACATTCGCTTGTACACCTCAATGTTAAATCTCGTACCGTCAGGCTCTACAAGAACATCTTTACCTTCATTGAAGAACACTTTGGCACCGTTTGAAGTAGCAGATTTTACAGAGAATAGTTATTGTGGGAACGAGGGTATGTAGAGGGCGTTCTTTAACGTCACTGTACACCGGCGCCCCTCACTGTCTATGAGGCATACCTGTGCGTCTCCTCTCCCCTGCGCCAAACCAAATGTGGGCTTCCCATCTGCCAGCTCCATGCTGTGTCTCTCCGGCTCGAAGGTGCTGTCAAAGTTCTTGAATCGATTCCTGTCGTTGATGATGTGGGACGACGCACCTGTGTCCACGATCAGTCCCTTCCTTTGGACCTGCTGCTGCTGTGTTGACTGGGTGACCTATGCTGTCTGCACCCGGAGGTGAAATCCTCTCTTCCCGCTGCTCTCCGGGCATCGTCTCGACTCGCCTCACGTCCACCGCTGCCGCCATCTTGTACACAGCCGCCATCTTGCACGTGCACGTACCGAGCGATGTGTTCGCGCTTCTTTCTACACACTCTGTCCGTGTGTCCCGAAGTTCCACAGAAACTACACCAGACTGTTTTTGTGCATTTATCTTTTCGGTGACCTTTTTCCCCACATCGCCAACACCTCATCTCCGTCAGGGATCCGGTCTTTCTCTTTGTCGCTGCTCGGGCCTTCATTACCCTTTCTCCCACCTCTTTGGTGACCGGGTCTGTGTCTTCTGAGGCCTCGATGTTCCGCAGCTTGGCCTTGAACTCCCCCAGCGACATGTCCGCTGAACTGTGTGTCACCAACAGTGTGAATGGTTTATACATCTCCGGTAGTCCCCTCATAACCATCGCCATCACTAGTCCATCGCTCGGTGCTTCTCCTGCACTCTTGAGCGCCGTGATGATTTGTTCCGCCCTGATGATGTATTCAGTCACAGTCTCTGTGTTAGCTTTCTTCAGCGCGGTCAACGTTATATACAGGGATACAATCCGGGGCCTACCTCTGCCGATGTAGTGTTCTCTTAACACTATTAGACTCTCTCGGCCTTTGTCCTTTGTGTCCCGGAATATCAGCCCCAAGCTTGTGTTGTCTAGGAGTGGTGCTAGCTCGCAGTATACGTCAGCATTCAGCTTTGTATCCAGGGCTTGCGCGGCCGCCGTTACTTCTCCCGTGGGGGCCGTCAAGATGGTTTTCTTCAGCCCCACTCCGTGCATACAGCACAACATTCGCTCTTCCCAGAGCTTGTATTCTTCTGCCCTTCCGTTAAACGTGGGCCACTTGCTCCTTCCTCTTGTCGGCATCTTTTGATGGTAGCGTAGCTTAGCTGCCCGTTAGCTCAGCTTTAGCGTCGCACGGTTCTCCCGCTGCTAAACTAATAATAATAATGGATTGGATTTATATAGCGCTCTTCTCTGACTGACTGTTGCTCTAGCCTAGCCTATACTTTCAGCTAACTAGCTATCCTTATTTTTGCTCTTCCGTGATCTGGGCCCATAACCTGTTGACAGAGTCACCTGGGGAGCAAATAATAACTGTTCATGACAACAAGGTCCTCTTTAGCCTTAACGGGCGCAGTTTATTTTCTTATGCACATTTGTACCACGAGACCTACTCTCTGCATGAGTTAGAGTGAAAGAGATAGAGGGGGAGGGAACATTCCCATTATACCTTCTACCTGATGTCAGCTACAATAGCTGCGCCTCCTTACGCCTATAGCGCCCTCTTGTGGAACAGTTAAAGTGCTTACTTACTTACTTAGGCCCATCGCTCCCAATGGAGCATAGGCCATCTACGACTTTTCTCCATCCAACACGGCTTTGGGCTGTCCTTTCTGCCTCCCCCCAGGTAGTTCCTTGTCTCTTGAGCTCCGCCTCAGTGTCCCGCCTCCAGGTGTTCTTAGGCCGCCCTCTCTTCCGCTTCCCTTGGGGATTCCAAGTCAGGGCCTGGCGTGTAGTACTGGTAGCCGGTTTCCTCAAAGTGTGGCCTATCCATCCCCACTTTCGTCTCAGGATCTGCTTCTCCACTGGTTCCTGTCTTCCTTTCAGCCATAGTTCCTCATTCTTGATTTTGTTTCGCCACCGGATCCCAAAGATGCATTTCAGACAGCTGTTTATAAAGGTCTGTATCTTCTGCAATGTTCTTTTCATCATTCTCCAAGTCTCTGAACCGTAGAGAAGGACAGATTTGACATTTGAATTGAAGAGCCGCACTTTGGTTGTCATGGCGATGTCCTTGGAGGACCAGATGTTCTTCAGAATGATGAATGCTGCTCTGGCTTTGCCTACTCTTGCTGTGACGTCGCCATCTGTGCCGCCCTTCTTATCCAAGATACTGCCTAGGTAAGTGAAGGAGTTGACTTCCTGTATGGATTCATCACCTACTGTGACTGTGTTGTTGGTAGAGGTGTTGATCATCATTAGGTTGGTTTTCTTCCTGTTTATTCTCAACCCAGTCTCAAGGGATGTAGTTGCCAGCTTGGTTGTCTTGTCCTGCATCTGGTTGTAGTTGTGTGACAGGAGAGCCAGGTCATCAGCAAAGTCGAGGTCATCCAGTTGTGTCCATAGGGTCCACTGTATGCCGTTTTTATTTCCTTTTGTGGTGGTCTTCATAATCCAGTCTATGACTAGAAGGAATAGAAAGGGCGATCGGAGGCATCCCTGACGCACACCGGTCTTGACCTCAAAACTCTCTGACAGTTGGCCTGCATGTAAAACTTTGCATGATGTTCCTTGATAGGTGTTTTGAATCAGAGTGATGATTTTCTTTGGGATACCATAATGCCTCAGCAGTTTCCACAGAGTCTCTCTATCCACACTGTCAAAGGCTTTTTCATAGTCTATGAAGTTTATGTATAATGGAGAGTTCCATTCGATGGATTGCTCTATAATGATGCGCAGGGTGGCGATCTGGTCCGTGCAAGATCTGTTGCTCCGGAAGCCTGCCTGCTGGTCTCGAAGCATGGGATCCACAGCAACACTCATTCAGTCCAGTATAATTCTGTTGAGTACTTTTCCCGGTACTGATAGAAGCATTATTCCTCTGTAGTTGTTGCAGTTGGTAAGATCTCCCTTTTTTGGTAGCTTGATGATGATTCCATCTTTCCATTCTTCTGGAATCTTTTCTTCCTCCCAGATCTTGGTGAAGAGGCTATGAAGCATATCTACCGCAGTCTTCAAGTCGGCCTTGATGGCTTCTGCTGGTATTTCATCTGGTCCTGCAGATTTTCCGTCCTTTGTTGAGATAATAGCTTTTTTGATCTCTGCTTTGCTGGGTTTATCACAGTTTATTGGAAGTGTTCTCTCCGCTGGTGTAATGTCCGCTGGCTCTGTCGGGGCTGGTTGGTTCAGTAGTTCTTTGAAATGTTCAGCCCATCTTCTCCGTTGGTCCTCTGTTGTTATAAGTGGGTTTCCCTGTTTGTCTTTTACCGGTTTGTCCGTTTGTTGGAACTTGCCTGCTAACTTCCTAGTGATCATATAGAGGTCTTTCATGTTGCCTTGCCCTGCCGCTGTTTCTGCTTGTTTGGCTAAGTTGTCTATGTCTATGCTGCAGGTCTTTCTGACCACTCACCTGTTGTGTTTACCTTAATAGCCCCGTGCCTACATAAGAACGACCATACCCCTGCGCGCTACTCGCGCACGTTGGGCCCCCTGACTGCTGTGCTTTTTTCTGATGCTTTTAACGGTTCCCCACTTCACGCCTTGGGCGCAAAATGTGTTTTTAATATAGATGATTTAATTTCAATGTTTGACTCGACCTGCAAAAATATTTTAGACTCTGTTGCACCTCTCAGGTCCAAACGCAGCAAAACACTCCAAACACCATGGCTAAATGACTCCACGCGTGCTCTCAGACGCACATGTAGGCGTGCAGAGAGAAAGTGGAATAAGGATAAGCTCCACGTCTCCCTCAAAATCCTACGTGACTGCCTATCTGCATATCAAAATGCTGTCAAAACTGCTAAATGCAAATACATCTCCAATTTGATCTCTACAAATTGCCACAAGCCCCAGATTCTTTTTAAAATTCTTAACTCCCTCATTAACCCCTGTGATGTCTCCCCAGTTGTGCCATCATCTGCTCTCTGTGAACGTTTTTTAAAGTTTTTTATTGATAAAATCTCTGCTCTCAGACCAGTTCTCATTACAGCCTTCCCAGCCCCCCCCCTTCTCCCCTACACTCCCTGCCTGCTGTTTTTGAGCAGTTCCAGCCCGTCTCTCCCTCCTCTCTCTCTGACATAATTAAACACTTACGGCCCACAAACTGCCCCTTAGATAGCCTTCCCTCTCGCCTTCTAAAAGAAGTGCTCGATTCAGTCTTGCCCACTATTCTGTTGCTGGTAAATTCCTCTCTCAGCTCTGGCTGTGTCCCAACTGCCTTTAAACACGCTGTGGTTCAACCCCTGATAAAAAAGAAAAACCTTGATCCCTCTATTTTATCTAATTTCAGGCCTATTTCCCAATTACCCTTCCTGTCAAAAGTCCTGGAGCGAGCAGTTTACCTCCAGTTAAAACTGTTTTTAGATGTTCATCAAATCCATGAAAAGTTTCAGTCTGGCTTAAAACCGCGCCATAGCACTGAAACAGCCCTCCTGAGAGTCCAAAATGATCTAATTTTAGCTGCAGATTCTGGAAATCCCGCCATTCTCGTGCTTTTAGACCTTACAGCCGCCTTCGACACTATAGACCACACTGTCCTACTGTCGCGCCTGGAAAAACATGTTGGCATCACAGGCGTCGCCCTAAGCTGGTTCAAGTCCTACCTGACTGACCGGAGCTTCTCAGTCCAGCTTGGAGAATTCTTCTCCTCAGCGGCCCCACTTACCTGTGGGGTGCCCCAGGGGTCGATACTGGGCCCCATCCTCTTTTTATTATATATGTTGCCCTTAGGCTCAATCATTGCAAAGCACAACATGTCCTTCCATTGTTTTGCCGATGATGTGCAGATATATCTACCCTTACAAGCAAAAGGCAAGGTCACATTACAACCACTGCTAGATTGCCTGGCTGATATTAAATTATGGATGAGTTCAAACTTTCTCAACTTAAATGAGCGCAAAACAGAGATAATTTTGTTTAGTAATGATTCACCTGACCCTACAGCCATTGCCCTAGGCCCCCTGGGCTCAAATATCCGCTCCTCTGTCAGAAACCTTGGAGTAATCTTCGACAGAAATTTTAAATTTGATAAGCAGGTTAGTTCGGTGGTCCAAACTAGCTTTTTCCACCTCAGACTCCTAGCCAAGACCAAACCATACCTCTCCCAGAAGGATCTGGAGAGGGTGATCCATGCCTTTATCTCGACCCGGCTGGATTACTGCAATGCGTTGTATATCGGCATTGACCAGTTGCTGCTTCGTCGCCTGCAACTGGTACAAAATGCGGCTGCCCGCCTGCTTTCCGGTACCAGGAAACGTGACCACATTACACCAGTTCTGGCTTCTCTCCACTGGCTCCCCGTCCGTTTCCGTATTGATTTTAAACTTTTACTGACTGTTTTTAAAGCACTACACGGGCTGGCTCCACCGTACCTAGCTGAGCTCCTACATCACCCCACCCCATCCAGAGCCTTAAGGTCTGCTGACCAGCTGCTGCTGGAGGTGCCTAGGACCAGGCTAAAAACCAGGGGAGATAGAGCCTTTGCTGCTGCTGCCCCCAGACTCTGGAACAGCCTCCCCCTCCACATAAGATCTGCCCAGAGCCTGGAGGTTTTTAAATCCTTGCTCAAAACACATCTCTTCTCCCTGGCCTTTGACCAGAGCTAGCCCAGCATCTATACATGACGTCAGCTGTCACTCTGCATTTTTATCAAATTTTCTTGTCTCTTTTATTGCACTTTGCACTTTGCACTTTGCACTGTACTGTACTCGACCTCTTTTCTAGTGTATTTTTATTGCATTGTATGTGTTTTTTATCATGTTGTGAAGCACTTTGGTTTGGCTGTTAGTCATTTGTAAACGTGCTATACAAATAAAACTGACTTGACTTGACTTGACTATGTGATCTCTTTTATCCTTCTTAATGCTACTCTTCACCTCCTTATTGGCTTGGGTGTATTCTGCCTGTGCCTATCCTTTTGCTGATCTTGTTTTGCTTGTGTTCAGTATCTCTTTCCTCTCCTTTCTTTCTTTCAGTTTCTGGAGTGTTTCCATTGAGACCCATTCCTTGTGTTTTGTCTTCTTCTTTCCCAATATTTCTTTGCAGGTGTCCAGCCACAACGTCTTTGTGTGCTGCCATTGAGTTTCTATGTCCACATCTGTGTCTTCATCCTGTTCCTGTAGTTGCTGGTACCTGTTGGTAAGGCTGATCTGGAATCTACTCTGTATTTCTTTGTTCCTAAGAAGTCCAACGTCATATCTGGTTCTTGCGCCGGTGGTTGTGGCATACTTCTTCAGACGTAGTTTTATGATCGTCAGCACGAGATGCTGGTCTGATGCCACGTCTGCCCCTCTCTTGACTCGTACATCTTGCCATGACCTCCTGAACTTTCTGTTGATGCATATGTGGTCTATTTGATTCTCCGTAACTCCATGTGGCCTTGTGGATACGTTTGTGGGGGAAGATGCTGCCTCCTATTACCAGTTGGTTGAGGGAGCACAGGTCTGCAAACCTTTCTCCATTTTCATTCATCTGCCCCAATCCATGTACGCCCATGATGTCTTCGTAGCCTATGTTGTTGGCTCCTATCTTGGCGTTGAAATCACCCATGAGGATGGTGATATCTTTTTCTCTCCGTCTGTCCAGTACAGCCTGCAGTTGTTCATAGAAATTGTCTTTCTTCTCTTCTTCTGTGTCGTTTGTCGGCGCGTAGCACTGAATGATGGATAGTCTGATGTTGTCCTTCTTAGTGGTGAACTTGGCGGTGATGATTCGTGGGTTCACCGGTTCCCAACCAATGAGAGAGCGCTGTGCCTCCGGAGCCAGCATCAGGGCCACCCCTTCCGTGTGTGGGGCGCCTTCTTCTGTATGACCGGAGTAGAGCACCATCTCCCCAGATGCCAATCTCAGTTGTCCTGCTTGTAGCCACCTTGTCTCACACAAGCCAAGGAGAGAAATGTTGTAGTTCCTCATCTCCTGTGCTACCTGGACTGTCTTTCCTGGTTCGTACATCGTCCTGATGTTCCATGTGGCAATTCTGGTGGTTTTCCTGGGGGTTAAGAGGGGAGTCGGCCTTACAGCTTCCTTTCGGCTTTCACTGCACGGCGTCATGCGCCTCCTGTGTGGGAGCCCTTCTTTTCCCAGGTCGAGTTGGTTTTGAATTATCGTAGATGCTTTAGTAACATGCTTTTTTTCCAGGTAGGGTTGTTGGCCCTACGCAAACCCATTTAACCTCTGGGGGAGGGTTTTGGAGTTGGCTTGTTAGTCCTCTTCCCACGCCTATTGTCTTCCAGGTGATGGATTGCAGCCTCATACCACGTGAGGCCAGACAGGCTGAGGGTCGTGTACAAGCTGTCTCGGCACGTCAAGCCCAACCAACTCCTGCTACTGTGTATTGAAAGCTGCACTAGGCGAGCTAACCCTACAAGCAACGCAAGACAGTCATGTCTTGAATATCATGCTTATACATTATATATATTATCTTTCAAATGCCCGAGTTCAATTTGGATTTAGTATCACCAGGCCTGCATAAGAACAGATAATGAAATCTACTGTAATCTAGTGTACTTTTTAATTTTCCCCACAGTGCAACCGTTTTGAAACAAATTTCAGATCTAATTGTTCGGCTGGTGAATTCTTCACCAAGAGGGCGCTATACCAAACATTTTGCAAACATGTACAAGGCACGTATTGGCGAATATTATCACCATTGCCATCAATCAATATATGATCACAGTCAGTCAAATGCAACCACGTTTCCAATAGCCCTACACAAACACGCACAGCTCTCTCTCTCTCTCTCTCTCTCTCTCTCTCTCTCTCTCTCTCTCTCTCTCTCTCTCTCTCTCTCTCTCTCTCTCTCTCTCTCGCTCTCTCTCTCTCTCTCTCTCTCTCTCTCGCTCTCTCTCGCTCTCTCTCTCTCGACTCACTTGTTTAGTTCAAACGCGGTCCAGCAGGGCTTGATAAAGTGTACAGTATATGTCCATTGTCCAGACTGTTGTCGATGTCCACTGTCCAGACTGCATCCAGCTAGCCATTATAGCTGCTTGTTGTTGTTGTTGTTGTTGTTGTTGTTGTTGTTGTTGTTGACCGAGTATAGCCTTAACACTATGGCGTCCGTTCACGAGTATATACATGTTTCGAAAAAGAGCGTTGTGGACCAGAGCCACGTATATACTCGTGGCAAGTTGTTATTGTTTTATTCCATATTTATAACGCTTATTAGGTACCCGATCCACTAGCAGGATCTTTCCACATATTTGATTTTCGAAACATGCTGTACCGGCCAGATCCGCTTAGGGGCGCCATCGCTCCACTGCAGTATCATTGATGGGATAAAAAAAAAATGCTTTTACAGTTCTGTGGGCGGATCATAGATCCTTGATTCCAAAAGAAGACCCTCCATCTTGGATCAGCTTGCCGAGCGTTTTTTTCAGCGTGGAATAATGGGATTTATGATTAGCCAATGTGCATATCGATCTACCAGAATCCGATGACTGGTGAGGAAATGCTGCCGGTGATCACATGGCCTGACGGTAGGATAATATTACCCCAAATTACAGTTGGATTGGACATTGTTTTATAATGTAACGTGATCGATCAGTGAAAATGCTATATTGAACGCACACTGTATTGCTAATCAATAATAGTAATCGGCGTTCCCCGCTGCCCCCATTTCATCCATAGATGCTCTGTAATAGTCCGGATGCTACGCAGTTTGTTTTATTTCATTCGTATATATACAGCAGAAATGGCGTTTGATATAACGGCGCCAACGTTTAGCCTTTTTTGCAGCCTCCTGCAGAAAAGCCTAGACGAAAAGCGCGATATACCTTATATTCACAACGCTATAAAATGACAACCAACCGATGGATTTTTTTTTCTTTAACCCAAAAGGCACGGTTTATGCACTCAAGTGACAATGAGAATGGACAGATAGCAATACTATATAAATGATATATAAAGCTCTTAGAAAGTACATCAGTTTGTTTACAATCCTCTGTCCTCTGAGGCCTAAATCGCCGCGGGGCGCCGGACGCCATAGTGTTAATCCTTCGAGAAGCTTTGTGGTCCAGGGCTTGAACTTTCCATAAAAGTGTCCATATAAATCTATTTATTTAGATCCAACACTGTCTGAATGTACAGTATCTAACCAGCTAACTACTAGCAGACAACCAGACAACTACTAGCAGAGCATATTTCCTCGAGGCGATGTCACGTGCCACTCTCAGCCAATAGAGTGACTACTTCGGGTACTAGACCAAGCGCCCTCGGATATCGTATTTGATTGTGTTATGTTGTACGTACGTATTTATTTACACGTACGTATGTATTTGCCCTGTGAGTTGCGCACAGACCGTGGAGCTGAGATCGAGCGCCCATGAAAAGGGGTTGGAGGGGGCTAGGCCGCTAGGGGCCGGGGGGCGTGAATACTTTCCTTTCTTCTTTTAACCAGGGGGGGGCGGCGGTCTAGCGCCCACTATGGACCAGCCGCCACTGATGCTAACAATAGGGAGGAGAAACTAACTGCGTTTCAATATTTGTCAAAAACGTTACCTTTTGTGGCTTATTATCGCAAATCATAACAGTTATTGATATGATTCATTCAGAACGCTGAACTTTGAACCCCCAGAGTATCTGACAGGAAGAAAAATTCCGTCTTGGAATAGACTTCATAAAATCGAAAACTTAAAACTATCTAATGGGACTTTTAACCTATTGCTAAACTAACGTATTGATGATAATATACATTCTACATGCTTTTGTGACATGTTAGTGATGTTAATACTTCAAAAGTTTTGATAAAAAAATCGCAAAAAATATGCAACACTCTGAAAAATATTGATTTATGACCACATGTAATTTTTTGGGTCGGTACCGACCCTGTGGAGTAGAACAGGAAAATATTCATAAAACAAAACTATTTAAAATCTACAACTGCAATCATAATAATTAACAACAAGAGTAATACCTAGAAGGATCACTCAAGAGATGCGTGCACTGCCCCTAGCAATGCTTGCAAGTGCTGCTGTCCAGGCGACAGAATGTGGACTTCATTCTTGCCATGAATGGAGCAAGACGCTCCTCAGTCTGTACATGTCCTTCAGTGTCTGTGTTTATGTTATGTTATCATAACGGCAGGGGTATAGCCAGAGTTTCAAATTTGAGGGGCTCAGGGGGGTCCGGGGTCATGTCCCCCCTTGAGAATCTATTTTCTAAAGGCTCATTTCTGACTGGGGAATGGAGAGAAGTGGGTCTCATTCACCAAGGACTTATGACAAAAAGGGCTTTTTCTTAGGGCCATTTGAGACCTTTTCGGGCCGGTTTTGAGATTCGCCAACCGTCCCAATAAAACATATATAATTAATATTATATTATAATATATTGTCTATATTCATGTCTTGCCCGAAAAGGTCTCAAATGGCCCTAAGAGAAAGCCATTTTTGTTGTAAGTCTGTTGGTGAATGAGACCCAATTTATTATAATTTTTTTGATCCACTTGTATCATCCAATTCAACCCTCCCCTGTCATGAACGCTGTTTCTTGCCTCCCACAAGCCGGCTGCAATGTGGACTAAGTCATACATAGCACGAGTCCCCTCCGATATTCGAGGTAACAGCAGTCGCATCTTTTCACCTGCGTGGCGCGATCTCTCAGCGTCAGGGGTCTGCGCTTTGGAGGGGCGCCGCCCCCATCGCTTCCTGATTCTACTGCGCAGGCGCACCAACCGACCTGTAGGAGTCGCTGTCCACAACGCCCGATCCCCACCCATCAGTTTCCCACCCCCTAATACTGCCAATGTGTATTAGTACGGACGGCCAGCTAAACTGAAAGCAATGTGGAGCGCTGGGCTCGAACAGGCGAACCCAGCGTCTCCTGTATTCGTGGTGAGCGCCTTGCCCACTGCACCACGTAGCTGCCCGTCCATTGTTTTTATTATTATTGTTATTTGTGAACATGAAAAACTATCTTCAGAGACTTGGGAAAGGTACTGTGAGCAAAAACTTTTTTGATAAAATGTTTCAAAACAAATCATTAACCACTGTTGTGGAAAATACTTCAAAATAAGGATTATTACGACTTAAATGGTATGATTGTTTATTTAAGAGGATCAGTAGGATGCGCAAACACAGCCTGCTGTCTCATTGACTGGTAGGAGGCCAAGTCTCCCCCAGAATATATATCACTGTGTGTAGAACAGAAACACAGATAGTGAGTTAGTAAGAAACAGAATATATATCACTGTGTGTAGAACATAAACACAGATTGTGAGTTAGTAAGGAACAGAATATATATCAGTGTGTAGAACAGAAACACACAGACACACAGATAGTGAGTGAGTAAGAAACAAGAACTGCTCCCTGAGTGTCAAGGTCAAAAAGGTCACAGACTGGAGCTGCTGCACAAACCTTTTCTGTGGTCACACTCAGGGGTAAGGACTCGGAGAGCAGTTTAGTACAACAGAGGGTGTAGCTTGCAGAACATCTTTTAGTTATGTTATATTCAGAGAGGTATCAGAAGATGATCTAAAGACTAAAACATCTCTTAGTTATGTTATATTCAGAGAGGTATCAGAAGACGATCGAAGACTAAAACATCTCTTAGTTATGTTATATTCAGAGAGTTATCAGAAGATGGTCAAAGACTAAAACATCTCTTACTGTAGTTATGTTATATTCAGAGAAGTATCAGAAGATGATCAAAGACTAAAATATCTCTTAGTTATGTTATATTCAGAGAGGTATCAGAAGATGATCTAAGACTTGTTTTGGACTGTAATTTCCATTACACTACATAAGACATATGATCAAAGTCAGCAGTAGGGGCCACATACAAGCAGGCCCGGACTGGCCATCGGGAGCACCGGGAGTTTTCCCTGTAGCCTGGCCTGCACAGATTAAAAAAAAAATTATATAAAAAAAATATATATTATATATATTCTTTATTATAATTTTTTTATTTTTATTTTTTGCCAGGCCATTGTTTCTAGTTGTGGCGGCAGCACAGCGCGATCGTTTTTAGATAACCAGGTGGGTGGGGAACAACCAGGATTTCACTGTCTGCTACAGAGTTGGAGAACTATCTGACTCTCTCTCCCTCACGCGGACACAGACACACACAATGGAGCCGTGCTGCCGCTTGTGATTGGTGGAGGCGGGACCAGGCGATACAACTGATTGACCGTGGAGGCGGCGAATGGAATGGCAGATGGCACACTCCCAAAAGGAGTTGTTAAATCTGACATTACAAAAAACAATATGTGGTGGTTATGATTGGGGCTGAAGTTGAATAAACAATTTATGAAAGAGAGAGTCAAAATAATTCCAAGATAATTCAAAGATTACACACCTTTGCCACATTGGCTACAAACATAATCACTGCAAAGTTATCAAAAAAATAAGAATCTGATCAGACACAAGGGTTAAGTTGTTGTTCCCTTTCTAATTTCCTCAAAAACATCTAGTCTAGTTAATGTGATCAATATTATTTGACAATTGATGCTTTTTGTTGGAAATTTCAGTCAGTGAGCTCATACTTTGAGCTCATTTTATAGTTAAAATGATTGAGACAACGCAATCTTCTGTCTTCGTTGTGCATGCATGTGTGTGCTCACCACACGTGATACATGTGTCACTATTCTGGCAGTGGCTACTGTTATTATAGTATTGTAATGAAAGGTCTGTTATTTAATGTTTGTGTAAAGGGCTATTTTAACTGTTGATGGGTAGTCCATCAGTAAAGTGAATATGGTATTGTGCTCTTGCCTTGTTTGAATAGGTGGAGAGAGTGGTTAACTGTATTATAATAGTAAATAGAAAAATATGTTGTGCTCTTGCTTTTTTCTTTTTGAAGGTGGAGAGAGTACCATTGCTAGTGCCACAACAGTTTTATTTGAGGTTCATAACAGTACATTGTACTAAGCAATTGTTGGCTCATTAGTTTGTGATTCACATGCACTAAAATTCACCAGAATGCAGGAAATTAAGTCTTTGTAACTAAAATGTTCCGGGTGGGGGACCCCGAGACCCCCCACTTAAAAAGTGGCCTGATTGGGGCTATATTTTGCGCTATATCTCCCGGTATGAATTATTTCCCCAGTCCGGCCCTGCATACAAGCCATACACCATTGGAAAGCTGGGAACCTAAGGAATCATTTCATATGCAGCTCAACACTGTATGTCAATATTCTGTTTATTAATATGCAATAAACATGTTTTGAATCTTGCCTATTCAAATGATCTACATTCCGAGTGTATAGTATATCATATCATAGCCTAGTAATAGCCATTGTCATGCTCAGCAATTTCTGGGTTGATACCATTTGTTATGCAGATTTTATGCTGAATTTAACCTTTTTTGACCACACGAGAATCGATAAACATGGTCAGAAATCCCTCCAAAATACCACATTATGACACAAAGACCTTGAAGAACACCTTAGAAAAAGTCATGGTGTGATTTGGTATCGAAAAGGTTTGCCATTTTTGTATTTTGGAAGACAAATATGGAATGGCAAATTCCATACGCAAAGGATCAACGCAAGTACCAAAAACGGCATGGTTGGCCTAAAAAATCTGCCTGCTTTTCAGCTGCATTGTCAAGCTGACAGCTGTCTAGATGTGTCCAGGTGATCTCCACTACTTCTAGCTGCATCATTAATATTCATATCCCAGCGGCTCATATAAAAACCCAAGCATTACTAATGCAGAGAGGCTACATAGCTGAAACATCACATTTACAGGCAGAGGTGGACAGATGGGTCCACATGCAGTAGGATTAGATACATTTTTCTAATAAATAAAACTACATTTTTATTGTGGTTGAGTATTGAATAAACACATAAACACACAGACACACACACACACACACACACACACACACACACACACACACACACACACACACACACACACACACACACACACACACACACACACACACACACACACACACACACACACGGCCTAACTGAAACATATTTCTTCCTCTCTCTTTTTGTTTGTTTTTCCTTCTCCTTATATATTATATATATTATAATTTCTTCTTATTATAATATTTGGAAAACAATTTTTTTCATTAAACAACAGCTCTGCTCATGGCAGCGATGGCTGTAAATGAGCTTGATCTCTGTGTAGATTTGCAGTAGATTTGCAGATCAGTAGCAGGACACGGTGGAACTTATAATGGTTTGTTGATTAGATGTTTTGATGTCTCTATTTGAGCCCTGAGAGGCCCAGCTTTTCATCAGGTCAAACTTATACACATTGTTTCACCTCATCTGGCCCAATATGGGGTAAATAGGTGGGATTGAATACATTTTAAGTTTTTTCTTTCAAATACCAATTTACCAGAATTCAACTATGCATGCAAGAGTTTATCACTCAAGTTCAACACTGTTTGACGAACAATACCACTGACCCTTAGCTGCCAGAGTTGTACCCTTCGACTTGTTGTTCACAATTTGTAAGTTGCTTTGGATAAAAGTGTCAGTTAATTGACTAAATGTAAATGTACCATCTACTTTTTTGCATTTGTAACGTGTTCTTGAATCATTTCCCACAAACCTATGAACTTGTGTGCATGTGCATGTGTACGTGTGCACAAACACACAAACACATGTGCACACACCACAGCTACTGTATGACCAGCAAGGACTGCTAATGTACTGTACCTTAGTCTTTAGTGAAAAAGTAAGACTATTGGAGATGCCATTAATCATCACAGTTCAGGTTACTTTTATTTAAAATATGAAACATTATACCCGACTCTCCTCATAACCATGTTTAAATCTTGAGGACACAGGTTGCCTCAGCCTTGCCTAAGCACATTCACTTAAGAATATGTAATGCTGTCAACCTGCCCTCTAGCCAAAAGGGCCCGCTTGGTATTGCACTTTGTTTTCTGTGTTCCTGTCTTGGTCTGATGTGTGGGTTGGAGTTGAGTGAGGCTGGTGGAGGAGTTGCTATTGCTGGCCACACCTCAGGCTATATATAATAATAATATATTAGGGCTGTCAATTGATTCAAATATAAATATACTGTAATAGTATAACTATATAGTAATGTATTACACTGTGACCTCTCCTAGCATAACCTGAAGTGTGGCCAAATAGCAACCCATCCCCTAACCCCACTTACTGTAACTCCAACCCACACATCCAACCAAACCAATTACAAAGAGGATCACTTTAGATTAGAGGTCACTTGGGATAACAGTAACACAGACAGTTTATCCACAAAATGTCCCATTGTGCTGCTTTAAGGTTTATCATCATGGAAAGATATGCGCTTTTTTCCAATATCGTCATCAAAGATATCCTTTTTTGTTTGTTTTATAGGAACACCAACATTATGGGAAATGCGCTTACTGTCTTCTCCAGAGTCTGACAAGAAGATAGATACCAATTTCCTCTCTGCGTTCATTATAAAGCTATAGCCTCGCTTAGCACAAATTAATGGAAGCGGATACGGACAACTAGCCTAGCCTAAAACTCCGGGAGAGGTGTTTTTGTGGCAACAGCTAGGCTAGTGGTCTGTATCTGCCTCCATTAATTTGTATTACAAGATAAAGACATCGAAAATATGTCATATCACATTCTAATTTACTGGACAATGTAAACCTGCACTGTGTACATTTTTCACGACAAAGAAAAAAAAAGGCAAAATCTTTTGTGAGCGAAATCACAGAGTCGGGCCTCCCGACAACAATTTATACCCTATTGTGAACGACACAAATGAGAAACGGTGCCCACATTTACATTGCTTTAAGAAGTAACAAGCTTGAGATAAAACATGAGAGTGTTTGTGTGAGAACTGGAACAGTCTATATTCAAAACAATGGTATTAAATAAAGGAGCAAACAAACGGAGCATCACAAAACAAAGCAATATCAAGCTGTAATCTTAATTGAGAATAGTCCTTAGGCCTACCAGTCCCTAAGTACTTCTCTTTAGAGTCAGTAGGCTAGTATTCAAACAAAATCAACCTTCCATTTTCCAAAAGGAAATGTGTTCTATGCAGATCCAAAAGTAGAAGAAAACTAAAGTAAAGGAACAATTACTGCTTCTCGACTATTCCTAGCTTTTTTAAAGTTTGTTTGTAGGAGGCATCAGAAATCCCTTCCTACTACTCAAATAATAGATTCTCCATTTTCTCAGGCTTGGGAACTCCCCTAACCATACTCCTAACGACACCCACACCCCTAACAACAACCACACCCCTAATCACACCCATAACCACACCCAATGATGAGAAGGCCTATCGGGAGGAGATTGATGAACTGGCACGCTGGTGCTGGGATAACAGCCTACTCCTGAACATTGGTAAAACCAAAGAGCTGATCGTGGATTTTAGGAGAATACAGCAGGGGACACACACGCCGTTGTGGATAAACGTGGCTATTGTGGACAGGGTGAGCAGTTTCAAGTACCTGGGAGTCCACATCACAGAGGACCTGACATGGTCTACACACATTCTGTGGTGAAAAAGGCGAAACAGCGCCTCTATCACCTGAGACAGCTAAGGAAGTTCAGAGTATCGGGGAAGATACTCCACTCCTTCTACTCCGGGGCTGTAGAGAGCATTCTGACTGGAAACATCACTGCTTGATTGATTGATTGATTGAAAACTTTATTAACAGATTGCAGAATGGGTACAATACAGTACAGCTCAATACACACAATTGTTAAGGGGATGCAGACCAGAGAAAGACTTTCGTCTTGTTTACATCAGGGTCCCCCATTTTCAGTTTTTGTTTTTGCTTGGTTTGGAAACAGCACGGCACAGGACAGGAAGGCATTCCAGAGAGTGGTGCGCTCAGCTGAGCGTACTACAGGTATTGCACTACCACCCCTGCAGGACTTATATAACAGGAGGTGCAAATCCAGAGCCTGCAGAATTATGAAAGACCCTCACCACCCCAACAACAGCCTGTTTAAGCTGCTGCGGTCAGACAAGCGCCTACGGTCACACGCTGCAAAAACAGACAGACTCTGACTCAGCTTCTTCCCCCAGGCCATCAGAACACTGAACACTGAACTCTCCACTCACAAATACACATGAGCACACACAGACACACACACACCACTCATGCGGCAACCGCTAAAACAATCACTTTAAACAAAATGTCACTTTTAAAAATGTAATCTTTAGAAACACTTTAAAAGAAGGTATAGTTTAGATACATTAAGAGTTAACATTGTAAATTGTATATTGCATAGTAGTGTATATAAGAACCAGTTTCTCAGGAACCTAGCATGTCTTTTTTTACCATGCATATCTTGTGTCTTATCTATTACATTTTTTTCTATGCCTATTTTATTCTATTTTATTATTGTATTTTGCACAATCAATGCAGGCATGACCACCTGCATTTCACTGTATGCCCTGGTATGTGACAAATAAACCTCTTGATTCTTGATTCTTATACCTGATACCTTAAAGGTCAAGTGACCCATATATATCATAAAACATATTGGCCCACACTTCAGTTATCAACCCATTTAATTTTAAATCTTACATTGATATTTTACTCTTGGTGCTAACACATGTTACACAGCCTTTTTTTGTAGTTTTCTCTCACCTTCCATGTCTAAACAAGGTGCAGTTGCCTCTCGCGGCCACAGGGTGTCAGTCTACCACAGTGCAGCTTTAACACTGTCAAATAGCCATGATGAATAACCGTGAAAACATTTGTGAAATGATGATTTGCTCGTATTGCCCGGGCGAACGCCTTAGGGACACTCATCTGGGACGTAGGCTCATTCAGCCGTGCATAAGGGGGTTAAGGGAACAGCTGGGCAAGTGAGAAGGGCCTCTGGATGTTGTTCTGACACCCTCTCCTCTCACATTATCATCCCCATTAGGCACTAGCCAGTCCCTTGACACTGCAAGTCCCCACAAGCAGGCGCACTCACTTGCATGGACGCAAACACACACACACACACACACACACACACACACACACACACACACACACACACACACACACACACACACACACACACACACACACACACACACACACACACACACACACACACACACACACACACACACACACACACACACACACACACACACACACACACACACACACACACACACACATGTGTGCACCTATGCACACATGCACGCACACACGTGCACAGATAGGGCCCAAGGGGTGCTCGAGACTGCCCTTTTGCCCTCAGAGTTTACTATTAATTTGGCTTATTCCTTGTGTGTCTTTTTTATTACCTTGTAAAGCTTCCTTGGGTTTCCTGAAAGGCACTATATAAATCTAAGCTATTATTATTATTATTATTATTATTATTATTATTATTATTATTTATTATTATTATTATTATTATTATTATTATTATTATTATTATTATTATTATTATTATTATTATTATTATTATTATTATTATTATTATTATTATTATTATTATTATTATTATTATTATACATTTTTTATTTTTTATTTTTTTCTCCCATTTTCTATATTTTTCTCCCATCCCAATTTCGTATCATCCAATTCAACCCTCCCCTGTCACGAACGCTGTTTCTTGCCTCCCACAAGCCGGCTGCAATGTGGACTAAGTCCCCTCCGGTACTTGAGGACTAAGTCCCCTCCGGTACTTGAGGTAACAGCAGTTGCATCTTTTCACCTGCGCAGCTCGATCTCTCAGTGGCGAGGAGTAACGCGTGGGAGGCTCACGCTGCCCCCGACACTTCCTGATTCTACTGCGCAGGCGCACCAACCGACCTGTAGTTAATAATAATAATAATAATTATTATTATTATTATTATTATTATTATTATTATTATTATTATTATTATTATTATTATTATTATTATTATTATTATTATTATTATTATTATTATTATTATTATTATTATTATTATTATTATTTTATTATTATTATTATTATTATTATTATTATTATTATTATTATTATTATTATTATTATTATTATTATTATTATTATTATTATTATTATTATTATTATTATTATTATTATTATTATTATTATTATTATTATTATTATTATTATTATTAACATTTAAATTTACATTTAGTCATTTAGCTGACGTTTTTATCCAAAGCGACTTAAAGATATTATAAAAAGTAACCTTCTTTGGCTGCTGTTAATTGTATTAACAGCACACACACACACACACACACACACACACACACACACACACACACACACACACACACACACACACACACACACACACACACACACACACACACACACACACACACACACACACACACACACACACACACACACACACACACACACACACACACACACACACACACACACACACACACACACAGGAATATAAAGAGACAGCAAGGAGATTACAGTACAAATAGAGGAATACAATAGCTGAGGGAAAAGCAAAAGAAAACAAACCACTGGACTCCCTGGCAGGGAAGCTGGTGTAACGGTGGTCAGCAGGTACCACTGGGCACTTCATGCCGGCCGTCCCCGCACACATCCCCGGCCAGGGAGAGAAGGGCTATCCGATTGCACAGCACCACTTGTAACAGCGGTCGCTAGGTGGCAGCAAGCACTTTGCACTTAGCACCATGTCCTCCGATGGCCTCAAACTGCAAATAATAATATAATAATACACTTTATTTGTATAGCACTTTTCATGTAAGAAAGTGCTTCACAATTCAAGTTCAAGTTCAAGTTCTTTATTTGTAGAATACACAACAATACAGCGGCATTGCCGGTAATTACATTTTTGTGTTTCGAGCTCAGACTCAACAGTGCACAATGAATACAAGAACGGTAACAATAAGTAGTAGTAGTAAGATAAAATTAAATCAAATATAAAATGAGGTAAGATAAAAAAAATATATTATTATTTACAGAAAGTGCAGTAAAATAGACGGAATACAAGCAATGCGGAGAATACGAAAAAGGGTAAAAGCAATGCAGGTAATAACAATATAAAATATTGACTCACACAGTTTAAATCTTTAATTGCCAGACCCGAGATTTCTCGGGTTAACCCGCCATGCGTTGGACGCCAGACCCGAGATATCTCGGGTTTTGGTAGTTTTTTCTTTTATTCACTATTTTTATTCATTATTCATCCATTGACCTCGGTGTTGCCATAGGAAGGGATTTTGAGATTGCCAAAGTGCATTGCCAGCCGCATCCTACCAGATGGCAGTGTTGCCCACCCTTTGAAACCTTATATCTAACTCTGTGTTACACTCAAATGTCTCCGGGCGCTATATTTAGATGGAGCCGAGTAATTCGCTTCATCCGAGCATTTCAAAACGCATCTGGCACACTCGATCCATAAGTTGTGACAAATTATGTCCGGGACCAAATGGACACCAATACTGGAAATCGCAATCAGACAATTGGAATATTATTTTTGGAATAGCACCGACCACAGGTAAGGACTATCTGACATCGATTTCAGCTTGATCCAACAATGTTGTCATATCCATCCAGCTGATCGGCTTCTGCCGTTACTGGCCATCAAAGCATTAAACCCCCCCCCCCTTTCATGCATTCATGATGAAACGTAATACCTATTATAAACATTTGATTTGGAAATAGTAGCGTGTCCAGGCAAGAAACACCAACGCTTATAGTAGAATTCACGTTGCGCCCTATTATTCGCTTGCCAGGAATTATCCCGGATCACTCTGAAATTATACTTATATTCACCACGGGATAACGTGTGAACGTATGCATGAAAACATTATCTCTTTTTTGCATATTGGATGGAAGAAAGTCAGTGTCAAATGACCATAGTATTGTCCCCATAGCTATAATATAGAATATAGATATATCTCTACAAACAACGTGACACACTCCTATCTTTAAAGCGTGGCATAGCTACAACGGGACCCGGCTAAAAAAATAATATATATATATATAATTTTGTATGTAATATGTGTCTTTTTTTTGTCTGTCTATCACTAGTGAAGCTCTGCTTCATGAGTAGTCATACAGAAACCTCCACATAGAGTAATATCTGCTACAGTTCAATTTAGATTATTGAACCAGTTTAAACTTGTTTGATAAGAATATATGCCTGTAATTTAAGATCAATCTGCCTTATGTAGTTCTCTGTAGCTCACTTGGTAAAGCATGTCACTAACAATGCTGAGGTTGTGGGTTCGATCCCATGGGACTACATATACTGAAAATCTATGCACTCTGTACTGTACGTTGCTATAATAATAATAATAATAATAATAATAATAATAATAATAATAATAATAATAATAATAATAATAATAATAATAATAATAATAATAATAATAATAATAATAATAATAATAATAATAATAGTAATAATAATAATAATAATAATAATAATAATAATAATAATAATAATAATAATAATAATAATAATAATAATAATAATAATAATAATAATAATAATAATAATAATAATAATAATAATAATAATAATAATAATAATAATAATAATAATAATAATAATAATAATAATAATAGATTTTATTTGTAATGCGCTTTATGGATAAAAGTGTATGCTAAGAAGCATATAAATTATATTCATATATTTTTTATTTCATTGGGTTCTTAGCCCTAGTTGTTTGCTCTGTCTTTGCGACATATTCACTAGATATTGCGCGGTAGATATACTAGCGCAAACATGCCCATAGGTGTGCAATTTGCTCCTGATATCTGTCAGTGCAGTTGGCTCTCGGAGCAATTTGCACCTGGCAGCGCTGTTGGCAGATATCATACAGGGGAAAAATAAACCCGAAATGAGGGAGAGGGAAGCTAGACATAACAGTTCATGACACATTGCATCCTTTGTTTTTGTCACTATCTTTTGTCATTGCATTTGTTTGTGCCAGTGAAAATATTTTCTCATTTAGGAATATTTTTTTAGTGAGAAATTAAGTTGTATTTAATGTGTAGTAAGAGAATAGAACCCACATTATCATATACTCCGTGTTTCCAGCGTCTACTCCTCATGGACCTGACGAAACGTTATAAATTAAACGTTTATTCTGGAGCATATGAGTGTGCAGGTTCTAGTCTCTTTATTGTGATTATTACCTAACCCAAAGGAGTGATGTGCGTAGGTTATTTTTCGTACTTTTCATTTAATATTTGTCCGTATGCCTAATGATGTCGGCAAAGACAGCAACGTCATTTGGAAGACGCCATCACCTACATGCTCCACAGGGCCTATACACACCTGGGCCCTCATTTATCAATAATGCGTAGAAAGTGTTCTATTTTTGTTCCTAAGCACGTAATTTAGAATTGATCAACCATGTGTACACAGGTCGTACGCACACTCCGTGTTGATAAATACCATTGTTCTTACCGTCTATGCTTGTGCATGATTGTAAGCATTTGCATACAGAACCACCCGTAATTAACCATATATGGTAATGAAACACCCCAATAATGGACTAACTATGAGAAACTTCACTGAGAGCAAGATTGATCACGGAGGTCTAACCAACAAATTGAACGTATACAGCATTTTCCGCTGTGAACAATCTTATTTGGAAACATGACACACAGAATAATAGTATTTAGCGTTTTATTTTAAACAATATTTAATCGTATGATTATTATAGATATATTTAGAGAATAAATAAATCCAATGCAGTTGTCAATTTCACAGACAACTCCGCTGAGGAGGAGGGAGTGTGCAGACTATCTTCGGTGCGCCGGGAGCCATGGATGTTGACTGACCCAGTCCTACAGAACCAGCACATTGACAGAAATAAATTACAAGCTGACCCGACATTTTGCACTGTAATGCCTGAAATGAACGAGTTGCTGAAGCACATTGCTATACCTGTGCAACCCAATGGATAATACAAACTCGTAACCACGAGTTTGCTCTTGTGTTTGCCATAATACCATATACTGCTAAATAAATGCCTTTTTTCGTTGAGGTTTTTTCAAGTTAGATTAAAGGAAAACTCCAACATTTTGGGAAATTAGCTTATTTGCCATCTACCCGGGAGTTAGACAAGAAGATGCATACCTTTTTCTTCTCTGTGCATGCAGTAGGAGTAGGAAGACGTTGGGAACTAGGCTAATGGAGGAACCTACTTCCAGTGACTGACGCTAAGCTAGGCTAAAAGTGCGCGTCTTCCTACTCCTACTGCATGCACAGAGAAGAAAAAGGTATATCTTAACACTCCAACATTTTGGGAACCCTGGAGTTAGACAAGAAGATACATACCTTTTTCTTCTCTGTGCATGCAGTAGGAGTAGGAAGACGTTGGGAACTAGGCTAATGGAGGAACCTACTTCCAGTGACTGACACTAAGCTAGGCTAACGGTGCGCGTCTTCCTACTCCTACTGCATGCACAGAGAAGAAAAAAGGTATGTATCTTCTTGTCTAACTCCAGGGTAGATGGCAAATAAGCTAATTTCCCAAAATGTTGGAGTTTTCCTTTAAGACCTTGCAAGGGTAGACTTACTTAAAACTACTGTATGATCTTCTTGACTGAATTGCTGCTTTCAGCAGGTCAACTGCGCTCTACAATGCGCACGTGAGCCTGTTGGTTTTTGTCAGTCATTATGGCTTCAGTGGATAACCCCGATCACCTGCATTTAAGTGATATTTTAATTACAGATACCCCAGTAATAACATTACAATTTAATTAAATAAAATTAGGCCTGGATCGTGCGTTCCTCCCGTCCACCGGCAATGACTTATCAGCCAAATGCAACGATAAACCCTGGTGCATGCATTTGGAAAGACCTATTCCAAATGCTATTTATAGGGTTTGACAATAATTACACTAATGTCGCTATTTTACAATTAACTATAATGAATTACGGGTCATACAGAACACGTCAGTGTGAAACTAATGCATGTCTAACTGCAGTCTTCATATTCTACCGCTTGGTGACATGTACGCCCGGTCTGAGCTGTGCGTAGATATACGCACAATCTCAAGCACACGTTAATTTTGATAAATTCCACACTTTGCTTAGAAATCATCGTACGCACCGTTTACGCACATATCTGTGTGTACGTACCATTGATAAATGAGGGCCCAGGAGCCTAAGTCAGACACTTTGATTCAGATCATGTTTGAATATTTTTGTAACATAATCCTGTGACCTAGTACAATATGTCCTGTATTTAAAAACAATCAAAAGAGGAGAGATAATAGGGACGTTTCATAAGCAGAGCCGTATAGATAAATAACATACAATGCAAGTCCCTTCTCTTAGTTAAAGAAGGTCATCCCACTTTTTCATATAAATGGTAAATGGTAAATTGGCTGCATTTATATAGCGCTTTTATCCAAAGCACTTTACAATTTGTTCCTCACATTCACACACCATGCAAGCAGACAACCTGCTCATAGGGAGCTATTAGGGGTTCAACACACAAATCTTTTGATTATCAGACAACCGCTCTACAGTACCTACTGAGCCATTGTCATTTGTCCTGACTCACACATCTGAATGAATTGAAGTGGACGGCCATTTTGGATAATCACGATGAATTATTGCAGTACATACATTACAAAAACCTTTCTTAAAACAAATTTTCTGTGGGATTTTTATAAACTTTGGACTGTATGACTATACGACTTCAGGCTATGGAACCGTTATGTTTTCCAGCTCCTACCTCTCATCTGGAAACCCAAAACAGGCATCTGGCAACAAGTCAACACAAAAGTAAGGAGACAATATTTCAGTGTTCAAACCTCTGTTTCTCTAATACATTAGCACTCAAGTGATTTTCCTTTATTGTGTTAGCAATTTCAGAATGTTACCTTTCAAAAGAGACCAGACTCATGCATGTGCTATAAGTATAAAGTATAAAGTAAAGCAAATTACTTTGGGTATGCAAATCGCTTTTGTTTTATCCAAAATGTGGGGTAAGCTTAAGAGGTTAACGACAGCAGCTCAGGATGTTTGATTGATTGATTGATTGATTGAAAACTGTATTAACAGATTGCAGAATGGGTACAATACAGTACAGCTCAATACACACAATTGTTAAGGGGATGCAGACCAGAGAAAGGCTTTTGTCTTGTTTACATCAGGGTCCCCCATTTTCAATTAATCAGGACATATATGACATACATTGTTTTATTGTTTTATTGTGGATCCCCATTAGTCTACACCAAAGTGAGACTACTCTTCATGGGGTCCAAACATTAAAAATATAAAAAATACAAACACACAAAAAGTGAACATGACATACAGATAGACAGTACTGCTACATCTATACATTTATGACATACCAGATTTGCAAATACAGTACTGTTTGTGATACAAAAAATTGTCCAGAAAAGGGAGTATATACATTTGACGTAAAAACTGTACATTGGAGGAGGTTGGGTGGGGGTGGGGGTGGGGGGGGTGGGGGGAACACTGTACAAGAAAAACTGTACATTGGAATATTGACAACCATACTAGGTAATTTACTGTACATTTGAGGGGGTTGGGGGGGGGGGGGACACTGTACAAACAAGCAAAACTGTAGATTGGAATATTGACAAAACCATACTAGGTACATTACTGTACATTGGAGGGGGTTGGGTTAGGACATTTACAGGGGCCAGTTTCGAATTGCAGTCTCCCGTAGGTGTTCTTTGAGAGTGGTTTTGAAAGTGGGTAGTGATTCACATTCCTTTACAGCTTTGGGTAGGGCGTCCCATGTTGATGTGGCATAATTGCGAAACGTGTTTAGTCCCTTGTTTGAGCCGAATCTGGGTTTGACATGATTTTTGGAGCTCCCTCTGGTGTTGTGATCGTGGTATTCACTGACCTTTGGGAAGTATTTTGACATGTACATGGGTACCTTGGTCGTGTAGTGTATCTTGTAGACCAGGCCCATTTCAAGTTGCTGTACTCTGTCGTCTACTCTAAGCCATCCTAGGTTGTCAAAGTGGGCAGGGGTGAGGTGGGTTCTAGGAGTAAGGTCAAGCAGTAGTCTGACCAGTTAGTTTTGAGATGTTTGTAATTTTGTTTTTAGTGCTTTTGAGGTCCTTTGGTACCATGAGGTGCAGGCATAGTCGTAGTACCCTTGAATGAGTGCTCCTGCCAGAGTCTTCAGGGTATTTTTGTTTACCAGAGAGGAAATCCAGTACAAGAATCGAGTTTTTGGTTGACTTTTTTTATTACATTGGATGCCATTTTGTCACAGGAGAGATTAGCCTCTAGGATGGAACCCAGGTAGGTAATTTCATCTTTCCTTGTGACAATATTGTCACCCACTGTAACTGAGAAGCCGTCGGTGTTGCTGTTTTTGTTATTTGAACCGAAGAGAATGGACTCTGTTTTGCCCATGTGTAATGATAGTTTGTTATCAGCGAGCCATATGCAGATTTTGCCTAGTCCTGAGCTGAGGGTTTTTTCTTTTTTTTTAAACTTCATTTTTTTTAGCGTTTATCGCTTTTCTGGTCACACATGTAGGGTGAAACGGGAGAGAGAGCAGGGGAAGACATTCGGCAAATAACGGCGAGTCCGGGAATCGAACTCGGAGTCAACCAGGTCCGTGACCCAGCACGGTATTCCGCGACGCAGCGCGGTACATGGTGTGCTACTGGAGCACCCCTCTGAGGGTTTTTTCAACCTGCAACTTGTTCTTGTCAGAGACCAGCAGGGCTGAGTCATCCGCAAACAGGAACAAGTTGCAGTCACAAGCTGACGACATGTAATTTGCATAAATTAGGAACAGTAGCGGTCCTAGTATGCTTCCTTGTGGAACACAACAGCTCACTGTGAGGGGGGGGGGGCTAGGGTACTGTTTACCTCCACCATCTGTTCCCTCCCCTCAAGGTAGGATTGCATCCAGCTCACTGATAGACTATCAAAACCAATTGCTTTTAGCTTGTCAATCAGAATGGAGTGATTGACAGTGTCAAAGGCCTTTTGTAGGTCCAGCATGACCATGCTGCAGTATTTGCCCACGTCCACCTCTTGTTTGATGTGGTCGTTCAAATAGAGAAGGCATGTGTCAGTGGAGTGGGATGTTCTGAAGCCAGATTGGAATTCGTAGATTAGATTTTTTTCCGCTAGGTACTTTTCGACTTGTTTGTAGACAATTTTTTCCATGACTTTCGAGATGGAGGTGAGAATAGAAACAGGGCGGTAGTTGCCTGGGTCTAATTTGCTGCCCTTTTTGTGCAGAGGGGTCACCCTCGCAATTTTGAAGTCCTTGGGGACGTGCCCCTGTTTTATGGAGAGGTTTATTATGTGTGTGATGACTGGGGTGATGGCGGCTGCTGAGTCTCTGAGGAATTTGGAGGGGATGTTGTCATGGCCAGTGGCCTTGTTAGGTTGGAGGGCACTCAGTTTTTTGAGTACCTCATCTGTTGTTACCATTTTCAGCTTGAAGTCGTCCTTGCGGACCCCTAGGTTTTTGTAGTACGCTACTATGTGTTCTACCCCAAAATGTATGTTTACCAGTGTTGTGGCTATGTTTGTGAAGAAAATGTTTAAGTAATTGGCTACATCCAGCTTGTCTGTGATGAGCGTGTTGTCCGTTTTTATGTTTATGTTTGAGAATCTGGTTTTAAGTTTTTTACTGCAGCCTAGTTGATTATTGAGTAATTTCCAAAGTTCACATGGTAGAACGGCCGTCCGGTAATCAGAAGGTTCCAGGATTATACTTTGAGCAAGACACTTAACCCCTAACTGCTCCAGACGAGCAGGTTCGTACAGTACCTTGCATGGTCGCATCCACCGTTTGGTGTGTGAGTGGTGCAGAAGGAAAACCTGGAACATTCTCAGAGACCTCATTCACCCCAGTGACAAACTTGTCACTCTGCAACCGTCTGGAGCATCTGCACAAGAACCAGCAGGTTCAGCGACAGCTTTTTCCCACAAGCCACAAGACTCCTGAACAAGGACAAGAACAGGAGATACTGTAGCCCTATCAAAAAACTCATGAACACACACACCTCTTAAAACACAACACACACACACACACACACACACACACACACACACACACACACACACACACACACACACACACACACACACACACACACACACACACACACACACACACACACACACACACACACACACACACACACACACACACACACACACACAAGCAGTGGCGGCCGCTCCCTGGTAAAGAGAGCAGGAGAAGAAGAAAATGTTTTATTTTTATTTTTATTTTAGACCCCTAAAAATAAAATAAACATGTTTAAAATGAATAATATTTACTCATTTTAAGTATGTTTGTGTTTCCAATGCACAATATAACGTTAAAATATAAAATATTAATAATCGTTTTCCTGAACAGGAAGTGACGATTCTGTCTGATAAAGAACGTTCCATTACCTTAGCCGCATTTCTCCTGCCGTATTTCTCTCGGGCTAGACGCAATAGCGATCTGAGTGCGCGTCACTGTTTCATCGCTGTATCCGTTGCAGCCAATCAGTGCGTAACGCGTTGTGCATTGAAATATGATGTTTATGATGGAAGCCGGGCGCGATTTGAAGCGGTCTAGGCAAGCGTTTAGAATTTCCGTCTAGAATTTCCATAGGAGCATTTCTCGGAGACGCTCTCTGATTGGCCGACGCGGCGATGCCAGTTTTTTCCTTAGCCACAGTTTGCAACATGTTCGAGGCTGTGTGTTGTGAACTTGTGATTCAGTCTGGAGTCTGGACAGTGGGCAGTGAGTGGAATGGATATACATCGACAACAGTCTGGGGGACAGTCAGTGGACATACACTTTATTAAGCCCTCCGGCTGGACCACGTTTCAATTAAACAAAGTGAGTTAATTCTCTCTCTCTTTCAAGTTCAAGTTTCAAGTTTCTTTAATAGTTGTCATACAGAAGTACAGAATACTTTCATACAAAATGCTTCTTACTGTTACGCTCCAGAGACTGTGCTAGACAAGATAGTATCAAATAACATAGTATAGCATGTAATTTAGAAGTAGAAAATGAGGTCACAGTGTCAGTATAGACATATGTACAATGTTCGATGCAGAATAGACGTAGCTGAGTTACCATATAATATACAATACTATGCAGTGTACTAATGTACAGTACTATATAGTGCAAAGCAGAAATGGGATGAGGTACAATTTAGGTACAATTTACAGTAAGGTGTACGAGTTGTAGTGCAATCCTTCATCAATAAAGTGTGGGGAGTGGGTGCTACAGTGTGTTTGTTTAAAGTGAGTGTGTGCTATAAAGTGTGTGGAGTGGGTGCTACAGTGTGTTTGTTTAAAGTGAGTGTGTGCGTGTGGATGTGTGTGCTATGTGCGTTTGATGGTTGTTGTTGTGTAGTGTTCATTGTTCGTTTAGCAGCCTGATGGCCTGGGGATAGAAGCTTCTTCTGAGTCTTTCTGTGCTCGCCTTGAGACTCCGGTATCGCTTGCCTGACCGCAACAGTTCAAAGAGGCAGTTGTTCGGGTGACTGGAGTCCTTAATGATTCTCTTAGCCTTGCCCCTGCAACGCTTGTTGTAAATGTTCTGGAGGGTGGGGAGCCCCCCTCCAATTGTGCGTTCGGCTGAACGTGTCACTCTTGGAGTCTGCTTCGGTCTTGTGCAGTGCTATTCCCAAACCAGGAGGTGATGTTGCCAGTCAGGATGCTCTCTATTGTACATGAGTAGAAGTTCTTAAGGATCTTCTGACTGACTTGGAACTTCCTTAGGCGCCTGAGGAAGTAGAGGCGTTGTCGTGCCTTCTTCACAACACTGTCAATGTGTGTGGTCCATGTCAAGTCCTCGGATATGTGGGCTCCGAGGTACTTAAAGCTGTTGACTCTCTCAACCGGTGCCCCGTCGATGCTGAGGGGGCTGTAGTCCTTGACCCCCGACCTCCTGAAGTCCACAATCATCTCCTTTGTTTTGCTGACGTTCAGGGAGAGGCTGTTTTCCTGGCACCATCCCGCCAGGACCTTGACCTCTTCCAGGTAGGCCTTCTCGTCGTTGGCAGAGATCAGGCCCACCACCACTGTGTCGTCAGCAAATTTGATGATTGTATTGCTACTCCGCTGAGCCACACAGTCGTGTGTGTACAGGGAGTAGAGGAGGGGACTCAGAACACAGCCCTGGGGGGCCCCTATGTTGAGGGTGATGGATGAGGAGGTGCAGTTGCCTGCTCTCACCACCTGGGGTCTGCCCGTCAGGAAGTCCAAGACCCACTGGCAGAGGTCATAGTTCAAGCCCAGGTCCCTGAGCTTGGCTATGAGTATGGAGGGGACTATGGTATTGAATGCCGAGCTGTAGTCGATGAATAGCATTCTCACATAGTTCCCCTGCCTCTTGTCCAGGTGTGATGCTGCTGTGTGCAGCACATGGGCTATGGCGTCCTGCGTGGACCTGTTGGGGCGGTATGCAAATTGCAGGGGGTCCATGTTAATGGGGAGGAGGAGCAGATGTAGCCCTTTACTAGCTTCTCAAAGCACTTCATGGCTATGGAGGTGAGAGCTACAGGGCGGTAGTCGTTGAGGCAAGCAGGCTTGGATTTTTTGGGTACAGGGATAATAGTGGACTTCTTCAGGCAGGTGGGGATGACAGCCTGTTCTAAGGACAGGTTAAATATGTCAGTGAATACCGGGGCCAGTTGGTCGGCACAGACTTTTAGGACGCGGCCGGGGATGCCGTCCGGACCTGCTGCCTTCCTGATATTCACTTTTTTAAAGGTCCGCCTCACCTCATGCTCTGTTACCCTGAACACTGAGTCTCCATCAGCAGCAGAACCCCCCCCCCCCCATTGCCGTGGCTTGTGGGCTGGTGTTGTTATTACCAGCATCAAACCTTGCATAGAAGGTATTGAGGTCATTTGCTAAGGAGATGTCACTGTTCAGTTTGAGGGAGGCGCCTTTGTAGTCTGTCATCGTTTTGAGCCCCTGCCACATAGCTCTAGAGTCAGCCTGTTCAAACTGGAGTTCAATTTTATCCTTGTAGCGCCGTTTGGCCTCTGTCACTGTCCTACTTACGTTGTATCGCGCCACCTTGTGATCATTCATGTTGCCTGCCACTAGGCCGTCGTTGTATGCTTTGGTGCGCGCTCTCAGAGCTTCACAGACGGATTTGTCTACCCAGGGTTTTTGATTTGGGTAAATTCTCATTGTGGTAGTGGGGATTGTTTCTTCCACCAAAGTACGAACATAGTCCAGCACTGTCTCCGTGTAGACATGAATGTTATCTGTGTCGCGGAACACGCTCCAGTCTGTGCAGTCAAACGCAGCCTGGAGCGTCTCCTCTGACGTCAAATCCCATTTCTGCACCTCTCGCGAGACTACAGGAGTGCTCTTGATTCTCTGTTTGTACTTTGGAGAAAGCAATATGGCCGCATGATCAGACTTCCCAAAGCCACTAGCAGAATGAGCCTTGTATCCACCCTTGAATTGCGTGTAACAGTGATCTAGGATGTTACCGCCTCTGGTGTTACAAGTCACATGCTGATAGAAGTCAGGCAAGACCTTTCTCAGATTGGCGCTATTGAAATCACCCACCACTATAATGGCGGCGTTAACGTTCGCTGCTTGGATTCTATTTACCTCGTCGTGGAGTCTGGAGAGCGCGACATTATTGCTGGCTTGCGGTGGAATATACACTCCGACCAGGACGATCGCCGTTAACTCCCTCGGGAGGAAGAAAGGACGACACTTGATGGTTATATATTCCAGGTCTGGGCAGCAGTGGTTCGATAATTCCTTCACGTTAGCTGGATCGCTCCAATTGTTGTTAAACATGAAGGCAATACCTCCTCCACGTTGTTTGCCGGACTCTGCTGATCTGTCCTTGCGGTGGGTGAAGAAGTGATCGGCCGGTTGTATGGCGTGGTCTGGGACGTCCGGCGTCAACCACGTCTCGGTGAAGCAGAGAACGTTACAGTCTCTAACGTCTCTTTGGTATTGAATCCTTGCTCGGATGTCGTCCAGTTTATTGTCAATTGATTGTACATTGGCTAGCAATATACTGGGTAGTGGCATTCGGTGTCGTCTGGATCTCAGCCTGTTACGGATCCCAGCTCTCTTCCCACGCCGTCTGGTGGTTCCTTTGTTCCTGGGGTCAGGATCTGGTTATCTCCTTGAGTAAATTTACATACAAGTGTTACAAGCAGCTGGAACAAGGAGCTGGGCAAAGTCACATAGCTGTTATCTCGCTGGGGTCTCTAGTGACACACAGAGATAGACAGCTGTAAGGAGGAGGAAACTTAGGTGTACTATTTCAGTAGCTAAAGTAGGTTTATATCCAGAATGACGCTCCAAATTAAATTGCAAATATTATTGTTATGTCGGACTGATGATGCTGGACGGAATAAGATGAAACATGTTGTAGTTATGATAAAGAGTCACTGAAGTTTTACAATCAAGCCTTGTTTGAACCAAGTTGGACATATTTAAAATGATAACTAAGAAGAACTGTTAGCATAGAGGTTGAATAAATTAAAAGAAATAATTAGAACACTATAAAACTGGACTTGATGGTAAAATACTGACTCTTATCTGAAACCTAAAAGCTTTTAAGTCAGGAATAATATGGTTATGTTTAGAAAATGCCTCCCAGTTCAACTAAATACATCCTGGAGTTTAATGCCAACTGTATTAAGCATATTTAGACAGTAATATATTTCTCTGATTGGGAAAACAAAACAGAGGTCAGATGGTCTGTTTAAGACAACCCATTTTTACTTTACAACTGAAAGTCAGTGATTGGTGGAAAAACGTCTAGGGGACGGCCTATGATGACGTCACACAGAGGTGTCTTTCTCATTGATAAAATGGGAGTGCGGGGAACACACAAGAGACAGAATAGACACGACCCCAGCGGCAGACAATGGCAAACGAGAACAGACAGAGAAAACTCATCACCATAGCAACGGAAAACAACAACAAAAGACATTGAAGCGGGAAACTTCCTGGTTTCCAGACAACAAAGAACTCGAGTCAGCTAGATAGATTCAACGCTGTTTTGAACAACATTTATTTGGATATAGACTCTTTTCAACAAAGACTCAACTTTGTGGGACATTTCAAACCTTTTAAATACATTGTGTTTTATATGCAATAAATGCAACAACTTTAGATGAGAGCTCTGTATTCTGCCTGATGATTCATCCATCATCGTACTATTCTCCTATGGGTAACACAACCAGCAACTTAGATACAGAACAACAGCAGAGTACTGTACTGTTAAGGTAATACTATACTTCATGGGACAAGCTGAATTATGGTTACCACACATGCACTCATGTGTGTAGTGAAACACAGATGAGTGCAAGCAATAGCAACTGAACATTTTGAAAGATTTAAGATAGAGCTGATAGCGATAGCAACTGAACATTTTGAAATATTAGAGATAGAGCTGATAGCGGATCTATTTGAGGCACAGGGGCGGATCTGAATTCATATTTCATCAATCGAGTCTACCGTTGGTAAATCAGCCAACCCAGGCGCTCAGATGTGAAAAAAGCGCCCCCTATCGTCTCCCAGATGGTAATTCACCCTTTTGGATTGGACTCAATGAAAATGCATGAGAAAAAAAAACCTGGACTCCACATTTGACTTCTCACGCATGTAACCGGAGCCGATCAGCTTCATGCTGGACCCTCAGGAATTGGAATAATCCATTTGGATACCATCTGATCTCAGGTAAGGAATCTATTTGACCAGTTTTAGGATAATCAGACCCGTTTTCACGGAGATATAAGCTTTTCCCCTATAATGTGATATGGCTGTTTGACTGTAAGAGCAATCAGGAACTGAGAGAATCGATTTTCAGCGTGTGGCACCACTGTGCACACGTACACATATACTATCGATAATCTAGCGTTTATTTGAAAACGATTCATAAATAGGCCGAAAAATTACAACGTTCTAGAATATTACAGTACAGGGCGATTATCATGGGCTCTTCTTTTTTCCGTGAAAACGAGGGCTTTTCAAAATGCTATAAAACGGAAATGAACCGATAAAAAAACAATCCGCTTCGACAATGTTGACTGGAAATGGGTCATTGATAATGCGACGGGCAGATTAGACACATAGCCATAATTTAAAACATAGATTAGGCGATATTAATGCTAACATTGCAGTGGTTTGTAGGCATTCAAGCACTAAATGTGCGCCCCCTGCTGGGCACTGAAAGTGTTAAGGGTGAAATACACTAGAGTCCATGAAACAACAAAAATGTAGCGCTGTCCCTTTAAAGGGCGAACAAAAAGTACACAGGAATATCTTCTTGAGTCCATGAATGAAAAACGGAAGTTCGGAGTCTGGTCTCTGCCGATGGGCAACGCAGCAAACAGGGGGTCCAAGGGGAACGGAGTGAGAACACGGGCATCCTCCCGACCAGAACGCTGCCGACGGGCAATGCAGCAAACAGGGGGTCCAAGGGGAACGGAGTGAGAACACGGGCATCCTCCCGTGGAACAATAGAGAGCGATGACGAGGCCTCACCTCAGGAACGAGGTCCACGAAGAGGGAGTAGGGCAGTAGCTGGCACGACGTCTCAACCCAGAGAAACAGCGGTAGATGGTAGGAACGGGTGGCACGACGTCTCCCAGTGAGAACATAGGAAATCCTCCCGTGGGATTATAGAGAGCAAAGACGATGTCTCACCAGGAGCGCGGCGGTTGATGGTACAGTAGCATACAGAGCGACCTGGCAATGAGTGGAAGGCAACCAGCAGTACTAGTAGTCTCCCGACGAGCTGATTGCCAACCACTCACAGGTGCGTGAGGTAGAATGTTTGGCACGCCCCCTCGTTGGGCAGCATGCAGTCCTTACCCAGTCCTCACAGTATGGATATATATATATATATACTAGGGATGTCCGATATTATCGGCCTACCGATATTGGCATTAAAATGTGATATCGGAAAATATCTGTATCGTTTTTTTTTTTTTTTTTTTTTTTTTATATATAACCTTTATTTACCCAGGCAAGCAAGTAAGAACAAATTCTGATTTTATTTATTGTCAAAAGTATGCATAATGTTTAGGGATGCTCGATATTGGCTTTTTTACCGATACCGATATACCGATATTGTCAAACTCTTAATTTCCGATACCGATATCAACCGATACCGATATATGCAGGGTTTCCCCCCCCAAAAAATGGAATAATTTCAGGTAATTAACATTACATATCTCTTGTTGTGGAATTAACACAACATTATGCATACTTTTGACAATAAATAAAATCAGAATTTGTTCTTTCTTGCTTGCCTGGGTAAATAAAGGTTATAGAAATGTAAAAAAAATAAAAAATAAAATAATTATATTTTTTTGAAAACCAATACCGATATTTTCCGATATCACATTTTAATGCCGATATCGGCCGATAATATCGGTAGGCCGATAATATCGGACATCCCTAATAATGTATGTTAATTCCACAACAAGACATATGTAATGTTAATTACCTGAAATTATTCAGTTTTTTGGGTGGGGAAACCCTGCATATATCGGTATCGGTTGATATCGGTATCGGAAATTAAGAGTTGGACAATATCGGTATATCGGTATCGGTAAAAAAAAGCCAATATCGAGCATCCCTAATATATACGGTAAGAATAAATACAAATATATATATATATGGTATAAACAGCATACTTGTACATATACTTGTTATATGCGGGTGAATAAGAAGGATTGTATGCAGGTATATTCAGACAGATATATATTTACGGTAAATATAAATATATAAATGTATATATACAGTATTATTTACAGCACTATTGTACATGCTATCATACAGCGTTATATGGGTAGACTATAGTATGAGGTAGGTAGTTAGGATTATTATAATTACAGTTCCACAATATCAATTATACTGTCTCAAATTTAAATAATAACATGTGTGAAGACTGGATTTCATTTATTAATTTGTTTTGTCTAACATGAAGACCATAATGCTTTCTCAGCTGAGACGCTCCATCATAGCGGATCATTCCCTTTCAAGAGGAGAGGATTTTAAATGTTTGCAAACTTTTAGCTTTTTCTCCACAGCAGTCAGGAAAAACCACTCATCTCTCTCCAGCCATTAATCTGTGCAGCTCCCCGTTAGAGGCAGTTGATTGGTCCCACAGCTGTACATCGGAGCGCTGTCTGCCTTCACAAGAAACGGAACCCTCTGAAATCCATCTTGCGATCCGAACCACGTCGGCCTAACTAAAACGACGCAGAGAGAGAGAGAGCCGCAGTCTGCTGCGATTGATTGATGCGGGAACATGAGAAGGTATCCTTGCCTTCTTCCATTGTGTGACTGCTCAATCAAACCACCGCGGCTAGCTGTCATCAATATGCATGGAGATGGAGCCTGTCACCACTTTGCCGCGCTCCTCCGTCAAGCGATGCAGACGCTCTTTCTCTCCCTTTTCTTTTCTCTTTGTGTGCGAAGGTGCCATCAGTCTGCCCAGTGCCCACCTGAGCGAATATCGCCAAGGTGTGACCCAGCCGCACTTCCTTTCTCATCAGCCCCGTTGAAGTGAGGTAGAAAACAATTAATTTAATTTCAAACCTTTATTTGAACTCCTGAGACACTGAGGTTACCCTCATGTACAAGTGTATTAGCAATTGCATATTATAGGCACAGTAAATGAGAATAAACAATACAAAAACAGTGTAAAACAGTTAGCTAACAGTAGCTAAAACAGTTACAAGTCGACACGCAGTTTGCAAGGGCATTCCATGTGTTGGACGCATCAAAGGAAAATGTTTTTCCTAGTTCAGAGCAAACTGGAGGAAGAACCACCCAGCTATTTGAATGTGTACAATTGGTTCAAAGATTCCATTCCAACAGTGATGTGATGTAAGGGGGAAGGTTACCAATAAGGGCTTTAAAAAGAAACCACAAAACCAGAGAAGGCCATGCAACCTTTTCATAAATGACACAGTGGTGGGGATCATACCTGTCACCAGTAATAGATCTGAGGGCAGAATGATAGACGAGTCCGAATTGCAGCGTCCATGGAAAATCTGTTGTTTTTTGGTTGAGCTTTGTTCAACTGTGCTACAGCTGTATTTTTAACACATTCACGGCCTTTCGATTTCCCCATCTAGCAATAGCTGGGCCAGCTTTCCATTACACACTTTTACTGTGTGTCACGTTGTTTGTAGAGCTAAATCTATATTTTATATTATAGCTATGGATACAATATCATGGTCATTTGACAGTAAGAACCTTCCGTTCAAGATGCAAAAAAGAAATAATTGTTCCATCCATACGTTCCCGTTTTATACCGTTGTGAATATGAGTGTTATTTTGGAGTGATCGGGGCTAATTCCTGGGAGGCTGTTTATAAGCCACAATGTGTATTATACCAAATCCATTGGCGTTTCGTCCCTACACACACTACAATTAAAAAATCGAATGCATATGATAGGTATTATGTTTCATCATGAATGCATGAAAGGGGGGGGGGGGGGGGGCTTTTCTGATGAATTGATTGCCAATAACGGCATTCGTTATTACCACAACATACGCTGATCAGGGGGGTGGCTATGAAATCCTTGCACGATCAAGCTGAAATTGTCAAATTGTTCTTACCTGTGGCCGGTGGGATTCCAAAAAGAATATTCCAATTATTTGATCGCCATCTGGTAGATCGTATGTCCATTTGGTCGACGACATAACCCACCACAGCATAATGAATCGGGGGTCCCGAAAACTATTCAATGCGACCGGGTGAAGCCCTAGGTTCAGGTTAGTAGAAAAGAGCGCCCGGAGCGTTTTCAGTCTGGCACCCGGTCTGGAACAGGGGTTACTGCATTCTCGATAGAGCGTTACTAGCAGGATCTGGCCGGTACTGCACCTTCGGAGTCCCAGTATGCCTTTTACAGGCAAAATACAGCTCCCTGACATTGAATAGGGTATTAAAATTGAATAAAAGGGAAAACGGGTCAAAAACGTATATATACGTATATATATGTTTTTGGCCATCAACCGCTGGATCCCAATAATGTATATATACGTGGTTGGCCGGGAATGTGTTATGGTAGCTTCATGAGGGGTTTACTAGGGCAAGTACCTTTATAGTCTTTATTTACAATTAGTATTTCAGTTTCATTTATTTATTTAAAACCATGCAACCTATACAATACAAGACAACCACAAAGCAGTACAATAACCACCACAAAACAATAGACAACAGTAACAACAGACACCACTTAATGGTTTGAAAAGGGGGATGGAAGAAGCTAAGCTTGTGAATTCCATTCCCCACACCCTGACCATCAATTGCTATACATACAACATGTAACATAGCTCTGCTTCCCACATTCCCCCGGCATCTCAACAAGACATGCATGAGTCTGACTAGTTAGTTAATACATAATATTCTATATAACGAAGGTTATCCTATAACCATAGTTACATGAGTACTAGCGAGTGCTCTGCTCTTAGTGGGATATTTCCCTGTCACCTATTGTGACCTTGAAAGTTTCCGCTACAATGCACCTACACTTGTCCGGCCACGGCCACTTCCGCCCATGCATTTAAGCGAGGGGTGTGACCGTACTTCCGCTCTTCCCGAGTCTTGACCGTTATTCGGAAGACAATTAGGGGTCCTCAAAGCAGAGCGCTCGCTAGTACTCATGTAACTAGGGTTATAGGATAACCTTTGTTACATTTCGTACTAGCTCTGTGCTCTGCTCTTAGTGGGACACAGGAGCGGAGCAGGGCGGGGAGCCCGACAAATGCACCCGCTGAGGTCCCCTACAACCATCAGAACACCGGGGAGGGTCCGGGCCAGGAGGGGGGACAGGACACCGACTGTGCGAAAGAGGGGACAGCACCCAACAAACGCACAGGGTGAGCAAAACGCGGGACAGAAGGGCCCACGACTACCCTACCGTGCGCCCCACTCGCTACCAGAGAATGTACGTGAAAACATAAGCCTGTGTTACTGCTTCCACACCTCGTTGGCTCAGGGTCGTTAAACCCTGACACTGCCCGTGAGGCATCCCACAGGGTTGGGGTTCCAAACCCCGACCCCGCGGGCGAAGCCGTAGCAGCGGGCCGCGATGGAGGTCCCAGACCCATGGACCACTCAAGGCAGGCTTACCGCCGAGTCCAGGGGCCAGGACCCGACAAACAATCAAGAAAGGAGGTTGATCCCTTAACCCAGGCCGACAGGTAACAAGAGCAAAGCTCGACCTGCGCCCGGAGGGCTGTGAAGTTGAACTACACAGGAGCGCTTAGAGGGGCTGACTGTAAAAAACAGTACCCCGACGGTCCACCCACCGAGCATGGGGGGGGGGGTGGTTTGACATGCCGTGAACAATGTCACAATCTCGTGGGGTCAGGAACCTCGCGGGATTGGGGTTACGGACCCCGACTCCACGAGTAAACGACCTCGCCACGAACTCTGACCCCGCCAGTCTATTAATCCCGCGGGTCGGGGTTCAGAGAAAGAGTTCGACACAATTGACAGATGTCATAAAATATGCGGGGGCATCCTCTCGAGGAGCCGGACCCGGGCTCCGCCAGAGAGTTGACTCCGCTATCAGCTTACCGGGGAGACAACCACCCCAACAGAAAAGGTTGCTCCCTTAACCCATTAAAAACCGGGAAACACAACTGCGCGTATATACAGGCTATATAATGCAGTTAAGGCGTTTCAGGTTTAAAAAAGGGTTAACCCGACAGGTAACAAGAGCAAGGCCCGACCTGTGCCTGGAGAACCGGGAACTACACAGGAGCACTTAGAGGGGCTGACTGCTAATAAACAGCACCCCTCTGTCGATACTTGACCTACCCCGTCGTTTCCCCCCAGAAATGTACGCCAGCCCTCGAGCTAGCCTAGTGAGCTGGAGCTCGGTAGAGAAAAAAACTAGGGATGCTCGATATTGGCTTTTTTACCGATACCGATATACCGATATCAACCGATATCAACCGATACCGATATATGCAGGGTTCCCCCCCCCCCCAAAAAAATGAATAATTTCAGGTAATTAACATTACATATCTCTTGTTGTGGAATTAACACAACATTATGCATACTTTTGACAATAAATAAAATCAGAATTTGTTCTTACTTGCTTGCCTGGGTAAATAAAGGTTATAGAAATGTAAAAAAAAAATTATATATATATATATTTTAAACCGATACCAATATTTTCCAATATCACATTTGTCTGGGTAGAACCGGGAAGGGACCGGTCCTTGAAATGACGCTGGCACGGGGGTTTAAATACAGAGCCTGAAAAAAAAATTGCCCCGACATCGAGGGAGCTGACAGGGCGGAATCCTACGCACTTGCGTGATGGCGCTAAAGCGCACGAGGGATGCCCGAGTGAAAAAGGTGCACTCGTTTTGAGCCACATCCTCCCCATCCGTCGTCAGTATTTTACAAGGATATAATCATATCCAAAGGGGAGGGTTTATCCTCACCCCCCCCCCCAACCAACCCCACGTAAACACGAAACATGTAAGAGGTGAAAACAGAGAGCAGCTACCAGCCGTGCGTTGTGTTACAAATGAAAGGCACATACAAGCATGTGCTCGCTTTATTGCATCGAACAACCAAAACACAACAGCTAACGACCAACCATGGGGCCAGGCCACGTCTGTTTAAAAGACGCGTCCACCCGAAAAACCATGGCTCTGTTTCATAAGTGAAAAACTTGTCCCCTGCCATGTTTTCACCTTATCACGTAAAGCAACATACCGGCGGGATAAAGAGAGAGGCAGCGCCCTTGGCTACATGCTAATGTACATTGCTTTGCAAAGCTAACATACAAATAGCAACACCAATCGCGGATTCCGGGTCTACGTTTGTTTAAAAAATGTGTTCCCACATGAATCGCGTAACTCTCCTCACACACAAGAAATGCTGCCTGTCAATCTTTAGCTGCTTTAACACTAGCACAGCCATGGAGAAAATGCCACTAATTCCAGCCGGGAATGGGTCAGAAAACCCAACAGCCTTTAGAATGGAGATGCATGTACTGACACATAATGTATATAAATATATATACATATATACATACATACATACATACATACATACATACATACATACATACATACATACATACATACATACATACATACATACATACATACATACATACATACATACATACATACATACATACATACATACATACATACATACATACATACATACATACATACATACACACATACATACATACAATATATATATAAAAAACCTAATAAAAAGAGGAATTGAAGCAAGCAAATCAGGGGGGGGAAGATGGCCGTTCAGCAGAAATAGCTGCAGAAATAGCTGCAGAAATAGCTGGAATAACGTTCTAATTCCATTTTCCTGAAGTCATTTTGAAATTTCAGAAACCGTGCCAGATAAAACGGGTACTTTTAGGAAATGGGGGTGCAGCTTGTGCTCGCAGGACCCTACCTTTCCCCCTGGGCGCAGGGTAGCTGGTACCAGGCCATGGTATGCCGTCGGGTTCTCGGTAGCAAGCCTTCTTGCTGGTGCCGGTGCCGGACTATCCGACTGTCTCCCGGTGGGGACGCTGGAGCCAGAAGGCCACCTCACTGGGGAGGGGCGCTCGACGGCTGCCGGGCAGCGCGCACCCAGCTCTGCGTGCCGCTGGGGCTCACCTTCCTGCCACAAACGTGGAGTCAGGGAACCCCGGCGCACGGAGGAGGTCGTGACAGTGAACCGCTGGTGGAGCCCAGAACAATAGTTCCCAGGTCCCGGTGGTGATGTCATCTTCCAAAAAACTAAAAAACAGCAACACAAAAATAATCTAAATACCTATAGCTAACAATCCTTCTGACGTGTGCCTGTAGCAATGCACTTCCGAGAAGTGAAAGATAAGGGAAGAGCGGAAGTACGGTCACACCCCTCGCTTAAATGCATGGGCGGAAGTGGGCGTGGCCGGACAAGTGTAGGTGCATTGTAGTGGAAACTTTCAAGGTCACAATAGGTGACAGGGGAATATCCCACTAAGAGCAGAGCGCAGAGCTAGTACGAAATGTAACATATTCCTTTTAACACTTTCCGCGCCAGACCCGATGATAGTCGGGTTAACTCACCGAACGTTCAGCGCCAGACCCAAGTATAGTCGGGTTTTGGCCGTTATTTCTTTTATTCAATATTTCCATTCATTATCCATCCAGGGAGCCTGGTATTATCATGGAATGGGTCTGAGATTGTAAAAGTCCAATACCGCCACCTGGTAGGTTGCGGCCGGTATTGCACATCCTTTGAAACTCTGTGTATTGGGGTGTGCGTCGATTAGGTCCGGGTGGACTTTTCCTTGTCGGGCATGACGAGCGGTTATGGATTGATAAGAATCAAACACTCCCGATTCATGTTCTTTGATGGATTATGTTGGCGACACGATCGACATCAATACTTGGAATGGCAATCAGATAATTGAAATATTCTTTTTGGGGTACATCCTAGTCAAGGTAAGGGCTATATGGTATCAATCTTGCGTTGATCCAAAAATTCCTTCATTGCGTATGTGTGCATTCCGTTCCGTTGGTGACGATCAAAGCATAAAGAAATGCCCCCCCCCCCCCTTTCATGCATTCATGATGAAACATAATACCTATAATCTAGATTTGATTTGAGAATAGTAGCTAGTCCAGGCAAGAAACGACAACGCTTTTAGTAGAATACACGCATATGGCTATTATGCAGCCTTTTGGGAATTACCCTAGACCGCTCTAAAACTATACTCACCACGGTATAAACGGGAATGTATGGATGAATTTAATTTTTTTCACATATTGAACGATAGATACTCGATGTCAAATGGGCAATAGTATTATATCCATAGCTATAATATATAATATAGTTTTAGCCGTGTAAACACCGCCACATATTCCTATACTTTAAAGCGTTGGCCTTTCAACCACACAGTAAACAGCGCCCTCGGGCGCTGAATGAGTTAATGCCAAACGTCATGTTCACCCTCCTCCTTATACCTTTCCAATATTCCTTTTTTTTTTTTTTTACTTTCTTGTAAACTGGGGTATGTTTTACTCAGTTTAACCTCCTCGTCCAATCCATTCCATAATCTCACTCCACAAACAGATCACATTTTTTATTTTCAAACAACACAGTACACAACATAATAACAATGGGCCTCATTCATGAAGCGATATAAGAACAGATTTCGTTCTTAACTAGCATTTCCTCTTATTTTGTTCTTACCTGGGATTCAGCAATGTTTTCTTATTGTTGCTTTTCTCTCAGGCAAGACCAAATTCTAAGAGTGAAACTCTTACCCAGATGAGAAACATTAAAAAAGCCTACCATTCTTAATAATAATAATACATCAGATTTTATATAGTGCTTTTCCTAATGCTCAAAGACACTTTACAAAACAAACAATACAATACAATACAGTTTTAGTAAATAGATACAATAAAAGATATATATAAAAAGGTGAGAGAGGAAGGAGTTCATGGCTTGAAAGCAAACCATTGGTCAATTGCCCACAAATACCCCCAAATACGACTTTATAAACCCAGAACTTTTCAATTATTATTATTATTATTATTATTATTATTATTATTATTATTATTATTATTATTATTATTATTATTATTATTATTATTATTATTATTATTATTATTATTATTATTATTATTATTATTATTATTATTATTATTATTATTATTATTATTATTATTATTATTATTATTATTATTATTATTATTATTATTATTATTATTATTATTGTGGGGGCTGGCCCAGTACTGCACGCTTCCGGGTGCCAATTGCCATCACGCACCTGAAAGGAGTTTCCAATCAGCTCGAAGGGAGCCCTCTTGTGCACGGTTTTCTGAACATTCAGTGTCGGGTCGTTTTGGTCACCACCAGCTACTGCTTGTTCCTCTTGTGTGTTTCTCCAGTACGCCCTTGGAAGTTGCCGCTGTTTCCTCTCTCTGCCTCCGTGGACCCGTGCCTCGTATTTACACTTTGCCCTTGGTGAGTTTTTGGAAGTCTATTTTTTGATGCTCTGATATCCTCATTTTTATTCCTGGACTCAATACCTTCATCTGTTTTTTGTGTGTTCCTTAACACTGAAGAATTGTCGCTTTGTTTTGGTACTGGACTCTGCCTTGTTACTGGACTGCCTCGTAATCCCTACGTTTCTATTAATGACATTCTCCGTTTTCTTTTTCTCCACGAGTGGATTATCAATAAGCTGCAGAGCCACAGAGCCGCAGACCCTACTCTGCTAAAGGACATTCCCCGCGAATGCATTTACGTTACTTTTGCTCATTTCTTTTGTTTGTGAAATAAACTGTGTTGTTTGTGAAATAAATACGGCCATCGTTTTTGGCAAACTCTGAACGACCTGTCTGTGTCGTGCTGTTGGGGTTGTTTACAAACCATAACATTACGACCCGACCATGTCGACCCAAGCCGACACAGACGGTGTTAGAGCAGCCTTGGCAGGTCAGATCCAGCTGACCAACGACCACACCCAACAGCTAGAAGTGGCTGCGGCTGCTGTGCAGGACCTCCGGGCCCAGGTCCAGCCTATCCAGATTTCTCTAGACACTCTAACCACCCAGCAGACTGCACAGGGTAATCAGCAGGCGGAGATTCTACACCAGCTGCAGACTCTCAGTGCAGCATTTAACACCCTGCTTTTAACCCCAGCAGTGGCAGGAGTCCCAGCCGGATCACCACCCGCCGCCGTGACTAACCCTGCACCTCCCGACCCCGCTCCTCGGGAGCCCCATCTCTCCAGCCCACGTCTGTTCGACGGTAACTTCGAGGACTGTGCCACGTTCATCATGCAATGTGAGTTCGTTTGTATTCATCAACCCAGCAGATTTACTACAGAGGGAGCCCAGGTGGCTTACATGACTAACCTGCTCACAGGCCGAGCAGCACACTGCTTCCTGGTCCATGAGGGCTGACTTCTGTTTTTCATACACAGATTTTGTGGCAGAGCTCCGAAGGGTTTTCCACCACCCAGCTCGTGGCCAGAATCCTGGAGCCCGGTTGGGCACTTTCCAGTTGGGCAGTGGCAGTGTCACCGACTACGCGCTGGAGTTCAGACTGGCCGCAACCGAGAGTGGTTGGAATGACCGGGTGCTTCATCTCACTTTTTTGAAGGGGCTCAACAAGGCTGTGAGAGACCAGCTCGCCACCCGGGAGTAGCCCGATTCGCTCAAGGTCCTAATCAGCCTCGCCATCCGCATCGACGGACGCCTCCGGGAGAGAAGGCGTGAGCGAGCCAGACTTGGACCCCCAACCGTCCCCCAGATCTCCCGCACTCGTGACTGGACTGCTAATCGTCCTGCCTCCTCCGCGACTGGTAGCCCCTTCACCTCCCGGCCTGTGACCAGGGAGGAACCCATGCAGCGGGGACACATACGCCTTAGCCCGGCCGAACGGGAGTCCCGGCTCAGGTCCGGCCTTTGCCTCTACTGCGGCCTTGATGGACACCTTATCTACAATTGTCCTACCCGGCCAAAAGACTAGGCTTGCTGGGACCCCGGGAGATCCTAGTGAGCCGTTTTTCCTGTTCCCACACACATTCACCACCTAACCATCTGACGAGCGTCACCCTGGCCTGGGCGGACCAGCAGGTGACGGTGGGTGCACTCGTTGACTCTGGGGCTGATGAGAGCTTCCTGGATTTTGAGTTTGCCACCCAGGCCAACATTCCACTTGAGAACCTCGAGAGGTCCTTGGAGGTCTTCACGTTGGATCAGCACCGCCTGGCCGACATCACTCAACGCACCTGTCCTGTCCTCCTCACCATTGCTGGTAATCACGTTGAGAGACTCCAGTTCTTTATTACCAGGTCCCCTTCAGTCCCAGTAGTTCTGGGTCGTCCCTGGCTCGCGCTGCATGAGCCCCACATTGCCTGGTCCTCTGGCACCATCATGGGGTGGAGCTCCTCCTGTCATGCCCAGTGTCTTCAGGCTGCGTCCAGTCCGTCGCCCTGGTGTTCCCCTAGTGTGCCGCCCCCAGACCTCTCAACTATCCCCCCGATTACCACAACCTGGGGGAGGTTTCAGCAAGTCCCGGGCTCAGGCCCTTCCTCCTCATCGGCCTTACGACTCTGCAATCAACCTCCGCTCTGGGGCTCCCCTTCCCGGCAGCCGCCTTTACAGTCTGACCGTCCCTGAGAAGGCAGCGATGGAGGAGTACATCTCTGAGTCCTTGACAGCAGGCCTCATTCGGCCCTCGTCCTCCCCGGTGGCGGCCGGCTTCTTTTTTTGTTAAGAAGAAGGACGGAGATCTCCAGCCCTGCATTGACTATCGCCAACTCAACGAGATCACCATCAAGAACAAGTATCCTCCTCCTCTCATGAACTCCACCTTCGAGCCCCTCACCCAGGCTACCGTCTTCACTAAACTGGACCTCCGGAGTGCCTACCATCTGGTCCATATCCGAGAGGGCGACGAGTGGAAGACCGCCTTCAAGACTCCCAGGGGTCATTATGAGTATCTGGTAATGCCGTTCGGCCTCACCAACGCTCCGGCGGTATTCCAGGCGCTCATGAACGACGTCCTCCGTGACATGCTCAAGGAGTTTGTGGTGGTCTACCTTGATGACATCCTCATCTTCTCCAAGACTCTCGAGGAACATGTCCATCATGTCCGCCGAGTACTTGAGCGCCTTCTCCACAACCGGCTCTTTGTTAAGGCAGAGAAGTGCCGTTTCCACTCCAATTCCGTCGATTACCTTGGCTTCATCGTGGAGAGTGGCCAGACCCGAGCCGACCCCCGCAAGATCCAGGCTCTGGTAGAGTGGCCGGAGCCCTCTTCTCGGAAGGAGCTACAAAGCTTCCTCGGTTTTGCAAACTTTTACCGGAGGTTCATCCGGAACTACAGCCAAGTGGCGGAACCACTTACCAAGCTGACCTCTCCCTCCCTGCCATTTGACTGGTCTCCAGCGGCCTGCACTGCGTTCCGTTCCCTCAAGAACAGATTCACCACCGCCCCGGTCTTGCTCCACCCAGACCCCAAGAAGCAGTTCATTGTGGAGGTGGACGCCTCGGATACTGGACTAGGGGCTATCCTGTCTCAGCGGTCGGCGACGGACCAGAAGGTCCATCCGTGCGCCTTCTACTCTCGTCGTTTCCTTCCTGCTGAGAGGAACTATGACATTGGAAATCGGGAGCTGTTGGCAGTGGTGGCTGCCTTGGAGGAGTGACGTCATTGGCTGGAGGGGGCAGAGGAACCATTGACCATTTGGACAGACCATAAGAACTTGACGTACATCCGCGCATCCAAGCGCCTCAACGGCCGGCAAGCAAGGTGGGCCAGCTTCCTCAGTCGGTTCGACTTCTCTTTGACCTTTCGCCCTGGGTCCCGCAACACGAAGGCTGACTCTCTGTCCTGGTTACACTCCAAGGGGGATCCAACCACTGAGGATCCGACTCCCATCCTCCCTGAGGTCAGGGTGGTGGGAGTGGTCACCTGGGGCATCAATACCGTGGTCAAGCGTGCCTTACATTTCCATCCCGCTCCAAGCAACGTACCTTTTCGTCGCCTCTTCGTCCCCAACTCAGTCCGGTCCCGGGTTCTCCAATGGGGCCATACCAGCCGGTTTGCCTGCCACCCCGGCGTCCACCGCACCTTCTCCTTCCTGGCTCGTCGGTTCTGGTGGCCCACCATGAGGAACGACGTCAGGGAGTTCGTACTGGCCTGCACGGTCTGCGCCCGCAGCAAGGCCTCTCACCAGGCACCCTCCGGTCTACTACAGCCACTTCCCATTCCGAGCCGCCCTTGGTCCCATGTGGCGTTGGACTTCGTCACTGGCCTTCCACCCTCTAAGGGAAACACAGTGCTTCTGACAGTGGTGGATCGTTTCAGCAAGGGGGTTCACCTCGTGGCCCTTCCCAAGCTTCCATCAGCTTCCGAGACAACGGACCTCCTGACGAGCCACGTGTTCCGCCTCCATGGTTTTCCCCAGGACGTCGTCTCGGACCGGGGGCCCCAGTTCACTTCCCAGGTATGGCGGGCCTTTTGTAAGGGATTGGGGGCCACTGTTAGTCTTTCGTCTGGTTACCATCCACAGACTAACGGGCAGACTGAGAGAATGAACCAGAGCGTGGAATCTGCTCTCCGGTGTGTTGCTGCCAAGAAGCCTGCATCCTGGAGCCGGTTCCTCCCCTGGGTCGAGTACGCCATCAACTCCCTGGTCAGCTCCGCCACCGGCCTCTCGCCGTTCGAGGTATCTCTGGGCTACCAACCTCCTCTTTTCTCTGCACAGGAGTCGGAAGTGGCAGTTCCCTCCGTGCAGGTTCATCTTGACCGGTGTCGTCATGTCTGGGAGATCACCAGGACTGCGCTGCTCCGGGCATCGGAGCGCGCCAGTCGGGGAGCTAACCGACGCCGGATCCCTGTGCCGACTTACCAACCAGGGCAGAGGGTATGGTTGTCCTCCAAGGATCTCCCGCTTCAATCCACCGCCAAGAAGCTGAGCCCCTGGTTCGTCGGCCCTTTCGAGATCCGGAAGGTGCTCAGTCCCACAGCGGTGAGTCTAAAGCTTCCAGCATCCATGCGCATTCATCCTGTATTTCATGTGTCCCGAGTAAAGCCTGTCTCTCTCAGTCCCCTGATGCCTCCTGCCCCAGATCTGCCTCCTCCCGAGATGGTGGATGGACACCCCCAGTGGAAGGTCCGCCAGCTCATGGACATCCAACGCCGAGGACGGGGGTTCCAGTATCTGGTGGACTGGGAGGGATACGGTCCTGAGGAACGGAGCTGGGTCTCCCGCCAGCTCATCATGGATCCCGCCCTGATCACCGACTTCCATCATTCCCATCCGGAGAAGCAGAGGCCGGGCAGGTCGCCGAGTGGCTCCCATGAAGGGGGGGGTACTGTGGGCCCAGTACTGCGCGCTTCCGGGTGCCAATTGCCATCACGCACCTGAAAGGAGTTTCCAATCAGCTCGAAGGGAGCCCTCTTGTGCACGGTTTTCTGAACATTCAGTGTCGGGTCGTTTTGGTCACCACCAGCTACTGCTTGTTCCTCCTGTGTGTTTCTCCAGTACGCCCTTGGAAGTTGCCGCTGTTACCTCTCTCTGCCTCCATGGACCCGTGCCTCGTATTTACACTTTGCCCATGGTGAGTTTTTGGAAATCTATTTTTTGATGCTCTGATATCCTCATTTTTATTCCTGGACTCAATACCTTCATCTGTTTGAAGAATTGTCGCTTTGTTTTGGTACTGGACTCTGCCTTGTTACTGGACTGCCTCGTAAGCCCTACGTTTCTATTAATGACATTCTCCGTTTTCTTTTTCTCCACGAGTGGATTATCAATAAACTGCAGAGCCGCAGAGCCACAGAGCCAACTCTGCTCTGGGCAGAGCCGCAGAGCCGCAGAACCCTACTCTGCTAAAGGACATTCCCCCCGAATGCATTTATGTTATTTTTGCTCATTTCTGTTTTTGAAATAAATACGGCCATCGTTTTTGGCTAACTCTGAACTAATTGTCTGTGTCGTGCTGTTGGGGTTGTTTACAAACCATAACAATTATAACTTATTGCGTGCGTTCTTCTTCTGAAATGGATTATATATTGCTGTTAGAACAGTTAGATGCTGGCTTCCCAGGCCGTACGCATAGAACGCATACGACATCTCCTCTCCTCTCCTCTCCTCTCCTCTCCTCTCCTCTCCTCTCCTCTCCTCTCCTCTCCTCTCCTCTCCTCTCCTCTCCTCTCCTCTCCTCTCCTCTCCTCTCCTCTCCTCTCCTCTCCTCTCCTCTCCTCTCCTCTCCTCTCCTCTCCTTCTCTCTCTTCTCTGCTCCTATGGTTCTGAGCGCATTCCAGTATTTCCCAACCTACTGCGGGATTGGTTCTTGACAAGCGGCATCAAGTCGTTCAGTATTGACAAAGCCTACTTTGCTGGAACGATTTATTTCGCACTATACAGTATGCGGTATAAGTACAAGTATAAGTCTTTATTTGTCATCAGATTAACACACACACACATGCGATGAGCGACCCACAGGAACACACACATGCACTTAGTCGCGAGTCGTGTGTGTGTCATTTTGAGATCTGTCGCAAATCGCTTCCTGTTGAATGGATCAGACAGCGATCAAGCGCTGAAACTCGGCTGTTTTACACACGCCTCATTCACCTTATAAGGAGATGGTGGGCGTGTCTGTATGCAAATGATTTTAGCGCGGACGCGCATTTGAATTTAAGAATGAGTGGAATTCACCATGCAACCGACCTGGGTAAGAACCGATTTCGACGTTAAGAACGGCTTGATGAATGTGGCGGTGGCTATTCTTATTGTTCTCTTAACAGACAGGTAAGCAAGAATATAAGAAAAAATAATAAGAGAGTATTGTTGAATGAGGCCCAATAATAATACATAAAAAGACACTAAAAACATCGACTCAACACTACAATGACTAGACAATAAATAAAACAGATTGTACAATTAACACCTTAAACCACCAGACCCACATCTAAAGGGGGCCCAGAATATATACATAATTAAAAATACAATAGAAAACAAAAAGGGGACACGTGGTGCAAGGCTTCGTCCACATTGCAGCCGACCAGTGGGAGGCATGGTCTAACAACGTTCGAGACAGGGGAGGGTAGAATTGGATAAATACGAAATTGGGATGGGAGAAAAATAGAAAATGGGGAGAAAAAGTAGATACAAAAAAATGGAGTAATAAGGGACCGAGTACATCCCAGAATGCGAGATAGAGTTCTGGTGGGATGCCGTCCCATCCGGGACCCTTGCCCCGTTGCATATCCGCAATCCCCTCTCTAAGTTCAGCTAGCGTGATAGGTGCAGCTAACAGTTTAGCACTATCTTCCGAGATATGTGGTAAGTTGATTCGATCAAGGAAATCCTCCAGCTTGGTATGATCAAAGACCACCTCTGACTTGTACAGATTGGAATAGAAAGAGCAAATTGCTCACTGGCACGTATCTTCATAGCTAGAAGGTGACTAGGCCTGGAGCCGTGAAAGTAGTAGTGTTGTCTTGTTCTGTGCATCTGAAATACAGATTGTTGTCTTAAAATGGAGTTAATCTCCTTTTTTACTACCTTAACACGTTGAGTGCCAGCGACGTGTTATGTCGTTATTTCATGCCCCCCGTTGAGTGCTGACGAGGCGAATTGTCGCTTTTTATTTTATTAGTGATCTGAATTCATATTTCATCAACCGAGTCTCCCGTTGGTACAGCAGCCCCTCTGGAGCTCCAATGGGAAAATACCGCCCCCTATCGTCTATCCCTGTGTAACTGCAGGCCATTCGATTAGACTGGTGGATCTGTGGGGGGGGGAGCCTACTGGCTCCACTATGCTGGCGAGGGATCTGATGAAGAGGGAAGTGATCGCAAGATGGAAAGCAGCCTGGAATATATATTTACAGCAGCCAATAATCAATCAATAAACGCGATCGATATTTGGAATGGCGATCAGGAATTGGAATAATCTTTTTGGAGAACATCTGATCTAAGGTAAGAAGTCTATGTTACCAGTCTTGGGGTAATCGGAGCTGTTTTGACCTATATCTCAGCGTGTGCCGTATGTGTATAGACTTATACTGGTGGCACAGAGGGGATTAAGATCAGAATAATATAATAATTTAGGACCTGCTCAGAGGTCATCATCCGGCATGCATGCGATGCATGAATGCGATTCGTATCTGCGATTAACCCATCCCGTCGTCCTTCCCCCCCAAGGGCAGCATGGAGCAGACAGGCGTCAACGTGAGCCGCGCCAGGGGACCAATCCAAGTGCTCCTGTCCGTCTTCGTCAAGGACGCCACAGCGTTAGTGATGTATTGTTGTTGTGCATGTTTTTCCATTGGGTTTATCTTATCGGTGGGGGGGGAACCCTTGCGAGCACGGGGAGAACATGCAAACTCCACACAGAAAGGCCTGGGAGATACCCCACCTGGGTAACTGGCATCATGGAAACCTGGTCCCCAAGCGGGTATCGAACCCTGGACCTTTTTGCTGTGAGGCGACAGTGTTAACCACTACACCACCGTGCCGCGGATAAAGGGTTAACCGAATCCCATCAAATTTTCGGATCCTGTACCGAGCCTGTATTAAACTGCACGTGAGCTTTTCTTTAAATTGCAAGTTAAAATCCCCATTTTTCAGCAGTGTAGAGTTAAAGCACGGGATGTTATTTTACTGAGTTAAACCTTAAGGGGAGACACTGCAGGTGAATAGGGTAAAGAAATTAACTAATAGATATCACAATGAAACTTCCCCAGTTGATTACTTATATTAAGACAAGACTTTTTTGTATTACAAGTTTTCTGAAATTGTATGTATAAATATGCAAATGAGGCATGATCTACTTAAATATGCACTAATTTGCATATAATTCCAGGACAGAAATCTGAACATTGGATAAAGCCATTTTCAAAATTATAGTTTCATTTTGTTGACATATTAGAGCCAAAGGTTATTACAGAGGGGATTTTGGATATCTCTTTTTATCACTCCATAAATCAGAAAATACTCCATTCAGTCCATTTTTTATGGTAAAATTCCATATTTCGCCATGTTTTTAGGAATACAATGTGATATAAATCAGGGTATGAATGCGATATCAACAAACCCTTCTGTAAATACCTTCAGAACATAGAAGTGGAGATTTCTGGCTCAGAGTATGAGGAAAAACTCTTAAAACTCATTTTTGGGAAAACGCCTTCAAAGTTCTGTATTGTAAAATGCCATACTTTTTTTTTAAACAGATATTTACAAACACAATACCTAATCAAACCATTAGTAATAGACAACCTAAACACATGCCTGATAACTGAATAATAATAATAATAATAATAATAATAATAATAATAATAATAATAATAATAATAATAATAATAATAATAATAATAATAATAATAATAATAATAATAATAATAATAATAATAATAATAATAATAATAATAATAATAATAATAATAATAATAATAATAATAATAATAATAATAATAATAATAATAATAATAATAATAATAATAATAATAATAATAATAATAATAATAATAATAATAATAATAATAATAATAATAATAATAATAATAATAATAATAATAATAATAATAATAATAATAATAATAATAATAATAATAATAATAATAATAATAATAATAATAATAATAATAATAATAATAATAATAATAATAATGATGTTATTGAACTGAACAGAACTACACACAGGCTACAAACAGTGTAGTACAGTGTAGTACCCCCTAATAGGCAAAAAGTATTTGAATAGATATCACTATGAAACTTTCCCAATTTGTTATGTACATATAAACTAAGAACAAATATATTGCAAGTTTTCTGAAATTTATGTTTATATATGCAAATGAGGCACTTCCCCATTAAATATGTGCACATTTATGGATGCAATAAGGCAAAATGATGTAAAATAAACAACTAAATGTGTGTTATTGACGTTTTATTGTCACTAGTTTCATAGAAGACATGTTTAGGAAGCAAAATATAACAAAATCTCAAAATCAACAAAAAAAGTATATTTGACTATTCACCTGCAGTGTCTCGCCTTAAGTAGGATACCTTTGTGGTCTGAAAGTGCTATGGGTAATAAGTCAACATCAAAGCTATCAAAGAGCCGTGGGGAGAAAAAACATAATCAATCCTGGAAAAAGTCTTAAGTCTTGATGAGAAGAAGGAATAATCTCTCGTGGATGGGTTGATCGATCGCCACATATCGATTACCCCTGTGTCCTTAGACCAGGCACGTAGGGCCGTGGTAGCTTGCTTCTGATCAGGGGTTTCAGCATTACTGGACCTATCAATCAATGGATCCCAAACCGCATTAAAATCAGCTCCTACTATTAATGAGTAATCAGGTAGTTTCAGCATTGCTGCAGTGAGGACAGCATAAAAATGTGCGTCATACACATTAGGGGCGTAAGCAGAAATCAGCGCAATTTTCCGGTTGGAAAATTCTATTTTAGCAATTGTAATTCGACCTTCTGCATCGGACCACACATCTAACAGTTTAATATTCAATTTTCGCTTCGCTATTATGGCTACCCCTCGGGACCTGGTGTCAAAAGAAGAATAACTTATGTTATGGTAAAATATATTTGCCAGTCTTGCATTATCCGCCAATAAAAGGTGTGTTCCACTCAGTAATGCAAGATCCACTTCCTTCCTTTTTAGCCACGTTAGTACACTTGTGCGTTTATGTGGTATATTGAGACCCCCTGTATTCCAGATCAATATGTTCACACTAGCCATAGTCTAAGAAGGCTGCAGTATGACTGAATGTAATTTGTTTGGAGTAGAGTACCATAGCAGTTATATAACCATTTGTTAAGGTCCTATTGAGATCAGAGCGTGAGCGTGAGAACAAACATAGAACAGAGCGATTCAAATTGAAAGAAAAACATAAAACCACACAATCCCCCATTCCCACCCCCCTCCCCCCCTTCAAAATACTTGTCCGGTATCGATCAAACATCAGTTGGTCAAACCTGACCGAGCACAGCAACCACACCAACAATATGTATCTTAACCATACTAATAACTTGTAAGGTACATTGTAACAAATCAGAAAAATATAACCCATTTCACTCTACTGAGAGGAGAATTCAATACAACGCTATATGTGCAGTTTAAAGTGCCGGCGATAATAACAGGAGTAATAAAAACACAATTTGTCTAATATGAACTGTAGCAGACAATATAAGGTCAATGCGTTAAAGAGCGCCGGTCGTCCGCATTATACTTGAAAAAATAAAGTCAGTGTGCAACCGTAGCTAAAGAGTCACAGTAAACATGTGGCGAGGTAGTGTTAGCTAGGAGGGCTGGTTAGCCGGCATGTCTTGAGCATAGCTTAATTAGGCTAAGGCCTGTTAGCCCGATTCACGTAGATAGCTCCGCCAAGAGGGATCCTTCCCTCTCGACCGGCCGATACGTTAGCATATAGCTCTTTCGAGTGAAAGTCATGAAGTACAGTCCATCCAAATACAAACTTGAAAAAAGATAGTTTGCATAACAGTCAATGGGAAGTTCAGTAGTGAAGTTCAATGCTCAGACAATAAAAAGACTAGTGCGTCAAAAAGCACAAGTCGTCTGAATTATATTTGAAAATAGTCAATGTACATACCCATTTCTGGAGATATATAGCGTAGATAATACCATGCATGTTACCATTCTGTTGAATCGAAAGGCTGTGTTAGGCGAGTGGAACGAAATAGATAGTTGAAAGAGCCCGATAGCCAGCATAGCTTGCGCTAAGCTAAACAAGGCCCGACGCCCTGCAATTCCCCGGTGCTCGTCGTCTGCCCCGCCGAGGGCGGCACACCATCCTTGGACGGGGTGGATGTTGCCATGTCGCGTCTGAGGAACCGCTCCGCTTTGGACGCCGTTGTGAATAGGTGGTTAACAGACACAACTCTGTGGCCCTCCTTGATTTTCAGAGTCGCAGGATAACTTAGGAATGCTTCTATGCCCCTCTCACGAGCAATCCCCATGGCTTTCGAGAAGGCCCTGCGGCGCCTGGCGGTATGGTCGCTGAAGTCGGCGGCGATTCTCAGTGTCTAGTTGCCCATTTTCGGGGGGTGTTTTCTTGCTTCTCGTAAAATAGCCTGTCTTGTAGGGAACCGCAGGCAGCAAAAGATAAAAGTGTGTGAATGTCCGGCTTTATCCGTGGGGCCATTTCTAAAGATTCTATGCGCCTGCTCAATCTCCGGTGTTTTAATGGACGGAAACCATTGAGGAATCATCTTTTCTAGGTATGAAATCGGCGCGTCTTCTTCGATGTCCTCCGGCAAGCCATAAACTCTAATATTACACCTCCTGTTCCCAGTGGCGTCACGTGGGTAAAATAATAGGGGATGCCAAATTTTTTTTTTTTTTTTTTACTTAAGCCAAGCAGTCACCATGTACAGTATGGCTCGGCGGCCACTGCCAGTCAAACCAAGCAGTCACCATGTACAGTATGGCTCGGCGGCCACTGCCAATCAAACCAAGCAGTCACCATGTACAGTATGGCTCGGCAGCGTTACTACTATGAACAAAACAAAGCCAAGAGAACAGTTTTGAACAGTTATTTTTCCAAATAGTTAGCTGTGAAGTGCCACTGACAACGAATGACACTTTTAATAATGACATCCTGTTCTCTCTGTCACTGGTATGATATAAAGGGTTATTGTATATATCTGTTTTAAATCTAGGCATATGTTACTGTATGTGTCTATATGTGAGATGTATACTGCCCTGTCAAGGCTAACCGCAGTAACTCGAAAAAAGTCAACATTTTGTTATGAGTGAAATTGGGTTGTTTTCCCTCCAGCTTTCATAACTTAACCTAGCCATTTTGAAAATGAAATTTAACACCTGAATATATTGGAATGATGATGATCCAAATAAAATGGCTAGGTTAAGTTATGAAAGCTGGAGGGAAAACAACATTGTATTTGAAGTTACTGCACTTTGCCTGTACATGACCTGTATAATTATTTAAGGAAATCGTGCAGCAGAGTGCAGTATCTGCTTTATTGGGGTTAATTAAAATAATTACGTCATATTTTTGTATGCCTAAAGATTACTTCATTAATACATGTTAAATCTGGGTACTAGCATCTATCTACCTATAACACATTTTGGATGGCAAGTCAAAAAACTTTAAAGCCATTTTTCTCAGTTTCACTGTTTGGAAGTTACTGCGGTCTGCCTTGACAGGGCAGTATACTGGGCTGGTATGGCACAGTCAGTCTCTTAAGTCTCTTCGCTCACAGTTCTGTGAAGACAAGAATGTGACCTTGCAGCAGGGGAGCCTGCAAAATGAACCCTTGCCTGTCTTGTCAGAAGAGAGAGACATCATAACACTTTAAAAACCACATGTGTGATGTGTAAACATATAACCAATGATTAAGTATATGAGTATTGAATAGTACAGGTATATATATATATATATATATATATATATATATATATATATATATATATATATATATATATATATATATATATATATATATATGGTGGGCATAGATTAATTTTTTTAATCTAGATTAATCTATCTGCAATCCTGGATTTAATCTAGATTAATCTAGATTAAAATGACAAAAAAAAAAAAAAAAAAAAACTGCCGAAGGCATTCAAAATATGTGTGTTCTACCCAAATAATGACCAGAAGTAATTCCTTACTTTTTCTTTCCTCCTTATGTTTCTCAGGCCAGGTGGCCCATTACACCATGAGCCCATCTCCCGTTTCCAAAATGCATTACAGACTGTTTGAAAAAGCTGTTTTGCTATGATAATTGGTAATGAAATATCAAAATAATGTTCAATAAGATGTACTTGTGTTTAATAAGTTGTTTTATTCAGAAGTTAACACAAATAAATAATATTACCAGTACAGTACAGTATCTAGCACACTCTCAGGAGCAAAACAGAAAGAATCATTTCAAACTTGAACTATGTGACATGGCTTGAATCAACTGCTCCAGTGGAGTTGCTCAGTGGCCAATGGTGTCAACTGTGGTTGTACTGGGCAGCTCCCACCCAGGTGTGAATGGAACTGTGTGAATGTGAAGCAGGGCGTTCCTGAAAAAGAGCATATGTGCTCGGCGAACCTACCCTGGGTAAATAAAAGGTCAAAAAAAAATGTTAAAAAAAATGCGTTAATTATATTATCGCGCGATACTAGTATAGTGTTAACGCAGCACGTTAACGCCGTTAACGGCCCAGCTCTAATATATATATATATATATATATATATATATATATATATAAGCGTATAGACTATTCATGCAAGAAGTGTATTCATGTATTGTACATTACACAGGGCATTTGCTTCCATCTCAATACTGACTGGACCCCTTAGGAATGTGCTCCAGCTAGAAACAGATAACAGACCTAGGGTTTTTCCCAAAAGATGTGATCCGTTGCTTCCCCGGTTGCTGTGGCAACTAGAATGGGAGGGAAGTTCATCCTTGCTGAATTATGTGTTGATTGGATGGTAGAAATGACATCACTGTATTTAAACCAATAGCAAAGAGATCTTGAGTGCTTTATAAAGGCTCACTCGCTGGATCTCAGAGAGATTTTTGAGATTTTCAGATTTTGAAGCAGATTTTCACTTTTGACTTGATACACCAGGCGCATAGACGATGCTATACTAAAGATGAGATGTTTTTTTGTTTTTATAATTCTTTTAACTAAATGGGACATTTCCAATACAGTCTCTTTTGTAACTTTCTTAAATAAAAATGACTTTTTATAATATCTTTTGAGTTCCTGGACTGCTTCCTACAGCAATGGGCCACGGTACTGGCCGCGCCCTGCATTACTTTGAGGTGACTATGTTACAGATTGAATCAATTGCTGGTTAATGCTTTTCAGCTAAAGTTATATATAGGATATATATATACATATGGCAATATTTGTTGTTTGCGGGTTCCGGTATCTCTGTGTCCGATGGACTCTGTCAATTTTGTGGGAAACCGATGCTCTAGTCACTGCAGGACTTGAGGGTCGGTGCCACGGACGGACGGGCCTGTCGGATTGATAGGGGGTACTGGGGCGTGCAAATAATGATTACGTGTTAGTACGCTAATATGGGTAGCATTAAAGGCATTTCGTAAATTGATGATAATAATGATGGTAATGATAATAATAATATTATAGCAATTACAGACCATTCCTCACAAATGAGGACGGTGATGGTGGTGATGGTGACATAAGATCACCAGGCTTGCAAATGATTGTTAGTACGCTAATGTTACATTATTAACAGTAGTAATACTTATTAAAAGAGTAGTAATACAACCAAGCTTTCAAATGAGCAGTATTACAGGCCTTCCCTCACAAATGAGGATAGCGGCAGTGATGGTGAAGTAATACAATCAGGCTTTCAAATGAGCAGTATTACAAGCCCTTTCGTAAAATGATGATAATGATGATGATAATAATGATGATAATAATTTAATGTTATTATAGGCAATAAGAGTTCTCCCAGACACACATTCGGTTTATTACAAACAAAGAAGAGGTTAACAACTCTTCTATGCTTACATTTCATATCAACTGGATATAACTAACTAGTAACTATGAAGTAAGCTGGATAGAAATAGTAATTGACCTGAGAACTTAGTGAGCTTAGCACCTCTCTGGGGGATATCGGGCGGCCAAAGGGTTATATCTCAAGTAAGTGATCTGAGATAGCTAGAGACATCCCATCGGCTCATTCAACATGGCGTCCCTGAGTTAGGGCTGAGATCGGTATGATAACAGCCAAAATAAAATAAACTAGAAATATTGAAAACGGAGAACCGGGAAATGAAGAGACTACAAAAGCGAGTTTAAACCTTAATTGAAGGTGCTCTTATTAGCACCTAGGGAGCTAAAACCTTCCGCTTTAGAATACACCAGACAAAGGATACTGATCTGTATGGCCCTAAGTGGAAAGCAGTGACAAATTAAAAGGCAAATTCTGCGTAGTGGGGACATTGCTGGTGGAGCGGTTGAAGCCGCAAAATTGGATTAAAGAAAAAGAGAATCCTCCCCAATGACACTGGAGACAGACACGAGAATCCTCTCTAATGACACTGGAGACAGACACGAGAATCCTCTCTAATGACACTGGAGACAGACACGAGAATCCTCTCTAATGACACTGAAGACAGACACGAGAATCCTCTCTAATGACACTGGAGACAGACACGAGAATCCTCTCTAATGACACTGGAGACAGACACGAGAATCCTCTCTAATGACACTGGAGACAGACACGAGAATCCTCTCTAATGACACTGGAGACAGACACGAGAATCCTCTCTAATGACACTGGAGACAGACACGACAATCCTCTCTAATGACACTGGCCCGAGACTACAGGAGCGCTGGCTAACTAGCTTCTTTCTTTCACCATAGGATCGAGGCCTCTGCCAAGAATCTTCGCAGACTGCATGCTACCATGTCCTCCCTCCTCACTCCCCCCCCACCTCCTCCTCCCTCATCTTTTTCTGCCGAAGACTTTGCGATCTTCTTTGAGGAAAAAGTGGAGAACATCCGCAGCTCCTTCTCCCAACCCCCACCCATTCCAAACGCTGAATCGAGAACCTCATCCTTCACTCTGTCATCTTTCTCTCCCATTACAGAAGCCGAGACCCTGACACTGGTAACGTCGAACCGTCCGACTACATGCCAGCTGGACCAGCTACCCTCCCCACTCCTCCAGACCATAGCACCGGACATCCTCCCATTCCTAACTGCAACCATCAACTCCTCACTCAACTCGGGGGTGGTCCCCACCTCCCTAAAACAAGCCAGAGTCACGCCCCTCATAAAAAAACCAACCCTGAACCCCACCATCATAGCCAACTATCGCCCTGTCTCTCTTCTCTCCTTCATTTCTAAAACACTTGAACGTGCTGTATCCAACCAACTTACTGCTTATCTCTTACAGAATGACCTCCTAGACCTCAATCAGTCTGGCTTCCGGACTGGCCACTCCACAGAAACGGCCCTCATTGCGGTCACAGAGGCACTTCACTTAGCAAAAGCGAAAGGCCTCTCCTCTGTCCTGATTCTCCTAGATCTATCTGCAGCCTTCGACACAGTCAACCATCAGATCCTCCTCGCGGCCCTCGCAGGAATGGGAGTGGCTGGATCTGCGCTGACATGGCTGACATCATACCTCAATGACCGCTCCTACCAAGTGTCATGGAGAGGGACTCTGTCGGCCACCCGCCCCCTGGGGACAGGTGTCACCCAGGGCCCTTCTCTTCTCCCTCTACACTAAATCACTGGGTAACATTATCACGTCTCATGGCTTCTCATATCATTGTTATGCCGATGATACTCAACTCTTCCTCTCCTTCCCTCCCTCAGATATCCACGTCTCTGAGCGGATCTCGGCCTGTCTGTCCGACATCTCCGCCTGGATGACGACCAACCACCTCAAACTGAACCTAAGCAAAACAGAATTGCTCCACCTGCCGGCCAAATCCTCCCCCCTGACCGACCTCTCCATCACAGTCGAGAATGCAGCTGTGACCGTGTCGCCGACCGCCAAGAACCTTGGTGTTGTCCTCGACGACCAGTTGAACTTCTCTGCTCACATCGCAGCGACAACCAGAACCTGCAGATTCCTCCTGAGCAACGTCAGAAGGATACGCCCCTTCCTGACAAAAGAAGCCACCCAACTCCTCGTCCAATCAACAGTCATCTCCCGCCTCGACTACTGCAACGCACTACTACTGCAACGCACTGCTAGCTGGCCTCCCGGCCACTGCCACCAAGCCTCTTCAACTCATTCAAAATGCAGCGGCCCGCCTGATCTCAAACCTACCGAAGTCGGCCCATGTCACCCCACTTCTTAGGGACCTGCACTGGCTCCCCATTGCTGCACGTATCCGCTTCAAGGCCCTCGACCTAGCATACCGTGCGGCAAAGGGAACCGCTCCCGCCTACCTCCGGTCAATGGTCTCTAACTACACACCCTCAAGACCCCTACGCTCTGCATCTTCTGGCCGCCTCAGATCTACTCCTATCCAAGCTCCCGGAGGGTCATCAAAGAGAAGCCGCCTATTCTCAGTCCTTGCCCCACAATGGTGGAATGAACTACCCATCCCAGTTAGGACAGCCGAATCCCGTCCAATCTTTCGCCGTCGACTAAAGACTCACTTCTTCAACCATTATCTGAAATGATAAAAAAAAAAAAAAAAAAAAATCTAACCCAGACTAACTTTAATGTCATGCACTTGTCCTAATAAACTAACCTACACTGTAACACGCAACACTTTGATGAACATTGTTACTCAGCTGATAGAGTTATACCCTTCTTGCTGTCTTGTCGCACAGAACTTGTAAGTTGCTTTGGATAAAAGCGTCAGCTAAATGACTAAATGTAAATGTAAATGTAACTAGCCAGTGCTAACAGGAGGCTACATAGCCAGAGCTAACTAGAAGCTAACTGGAGGCTACCTAGCCCGAGACTACAGGAGCGCTGGCTAACTAGCCAGTGCTAACAGGAGGCTACATAGCCAGAGCTAACTAGAAGCTAACTGGAGGCTACCTAGCCCGAGACTACAGGAGCGCTGGCTAACTAGCCAGTGCTAACAGGAGGCTACATAGCCAGAGCTAACTAGAAGCTAACTGGAGGCTACCTAGCCCGAGACTACAGGAGCGCTGGCTAACTAGCCAGTGCTAACAGGAGGCTACATAGCCAGAGCTAACTAGAAGCTAACTGGAGGCTACCTAGCCCGAGACTACAGGAGAGCTGGCTAACTAGCCAGTGCTAACAGGAGGCTACATAGCCAGAGCTAACTAGAAGCTAACTGGAGGCTACCTAGCCTGAGACTACAGGAGCGCTGGCTAACTAGCCAGTGCTAACAGGAAGGGAACTGGCCCTAGCCAGACAAGAGCTAACTAGCTCACCACTGGCTAACAAGCCAGTGCTAACAGGAAGTGAACTGGCCCTAACTAGCCAAGAGATAATGGATGGCTAACTAGCCAAGAGCTAATGGATGGCTAACTAGCCAAGTGCTAATTGATGGCTAGCTAGCCAAGAGCTAATGGATGGCTAACTAGCCAAGTGCTAATTGATGGCTAACTAGCCAAGTGCTAATTGATGGCTAACTAGCCAAGAGCTAATGGATGGCTAACTAGCCAAGTGCTAATTGATGGCTAACTAGCCAAGAGCTAATGGATGGCTAACTAGACAAGAGCTAACTAGCTCACCACCGGCTAACAAGCCAGTGCTAACAGGAAGTGAACTGGCCCTAGCCAGACAAGAGCTAACTAGCTCACATCCGGCTAACAAGCCATTGCTAACAGGAAGTGAGCTGGCCCTAGCCAGACAAGAGCTAACTAGCTCACCACCGGCTAACAAGCCAGTGCTAACAGGAAGTGAACTGGCCCTAGCCAGACAAGAGCTAACTAGCTCACAACAGGCTAACAAAGCCAGGAGCTAATTGAAGGCTAACAAGCCAGAGCTAACATCAGGCTACATAGCTGGAGCTAACAGCAGACGCTAGCTCAGAAGAAGCTGGCGCCGAAGATGCTAGCTCATAAGAAGCTGGCGCAGCAGACGCTAGCTCAGAAGAAGCTGGCGCAGAAGATGCTAGCTCATAAGAAGCTGGCGCAGCAGACGCTAGCTCAGAAGATGCTAGCACAGCAGATGCTAGTGCAACAGATGCTAGCTCAGGAGAAGCTGGCGCAACCGACGCTAGCTCAGGAGAAGCTAGCACATGAGACGCTAGCTCAGGAGAAGCTAGCACAAGAGATGCTAGCTCATGAGAAGCTGGCGCAGGAGAAGCTAGCACAACAGATGCTAGCGCATCAGACGCTAGCTCAAGATAAGCTAGCACAAGAGATGCTAGCACGGAAGATGCTAGCACAACAGATGCTAGTGCAACAGACGCTAGCTCAGGAGAGGCTGGCGCAGCAGATGCTAGCTCAGGAGAAGCTGGCACAGGTAGCTCAGAAGAAGCTGGCGCAGCAGATACTAGCTCATGAGAAGCTGGCGCAGCAGATGCTCGGTCAGGAGATGCAAGCACAAGAGACGCTAGCTCGCATGTTGAGACATCTCAAAGGACTAGAGATCCCCGAAAGGGCCTCAATGGCCCAAATGATGGAAATAGAAGTAAGGACCCCTGGTCAAGTTCCAGGGGAAAACATGGTGGAGAAACTAATCCCACAGGTGCGAGACGGGAGCCTGTCTCTCACTGCTGCAGCAGAATCAGTCATACGTGGAGCACCTATGCAAGGATCAGGCTTACTGCTTGAAAAACTATTCATAGGTGTCCCAGGGGGTAACCTACTGGCAGCCAAATGCGCAGTATGGTCACGAGACCAGTTACGTACCGAATGTAGGTTGTATGACCAAGTCAAAATGCTTTCTCACAACCAACACAACAAGGGGGAAAGGAAAGGGGAGAACCCGCAAGATGAGAAGGCTCAACTCCGGCCTCCCAAAGCCCAGCAACAGCCACCAGCTAAGGCTAGAACAAGGAAAACGGAGTCTTCCGACATCAAATACCTCTCTGCAGACGATTGGGGGGCACTAACCCCAGAACAGCAAGCAGAGATGTGGGCAAAAAGGGAGGAATCCAAAACCCGGAAGGAAAAAACATCAATAGTATCCTTACCTTCTGGGGCCCTGAGACATGACACTCGAGCAAGTGCAAACTGCACTTGACATTCAGTTCATCTGTCAAGAGGAATAATATATAGTGTTATTGTCATTTAGGAAGAAACATGACATAGAATACTACATGCATTTTGTATACATTTTAAGTATACTATGTAAAGATGTCTGTCTTTTCTCTAAACCAGAGTAAAGAGGACGAAAGAATTTGTAATCTATTTCATTCAAAAGGGATTTCCTGACAGTAACTATTTGGTAGGTTACACCCGTACCAACCATATCAGCTGCATGAGATGTACACTCACCAGCGCCTATGGATAAAAATTGAGACTCTGCAAACTCTGATCAAGCTTAGCACCTTGACGCGGGGGGTCAGAGCGAGCATCAGGGTCTCTATATCCGACGGGCCTATCAGATTTGTGGGGACTTGGAAGCTTCAGCATACAGGACGCTGTGGTGCTTGGGCGGCCAAGTCACTGGTTTATAGGTCTGTCAAAACGGATCGGAGGTTCTGGGGCTTAGAACATCCGTGAGTTGGGCTGTATACTAATTGAATAGGTATTAACAGCCGAAAGAATATGAACTGAAATAACTGCTGTCAGGTGCCTCTGGAGTAAAATTAGTTACAGATTTGAGTCAACCTTACTCAAGATTGATCTTATCAGCAGAACCTCTCCAACCAAGACTCTTCCTAATGCTCGAGATCTGGAACAATAAGTGACGTAGAGGTCTGCAAAGCGCAGCAGACAGCCTAAGGGGTAAAAAATCTATCAGGAACAAGAGAGGGTTGATAAGTAACAGCTTGAAGTAGCGTTTACTCACGACTAAAGGGTAATGTAATGTTTACTTAAAGTCGAAACCTAAGTAGAAAATTCTACTTGCGACTAACAGGTCACCTGAACTAGAAGTAACCTAATGTTTACTTAAAGTCAGAACTTAAGTAGAAAAACTCTACGAGTCTATAGCATGATAACTAGCCATTGCTAACAGGAGCTACTAGCATGATAACTAGCCAGTGCTAAACAGGAGCTACTAGCATGATAACTAGCCATTGCTAACAGGAGCTACTAGCATGATAACTAGCCATTGCTAAACAGAAGCTACTAGCATGATAACTAGCCATTGCTAACAGGGGCTACTAGCATGATAACTAGCCATTGCTAACAGGAGCTACTAGCATGATAACTAGCCATTGCTAACAGGAGCTACTAGCAGGATAACTAGCCATTGCTAACATGAGCTATTAGCAGGATAACGAGCCAGAAGCTAGCAGGAGCATAATCCTGCTACTGTGACGGAAGTGGAACCAGCGTAATCATACAGGCTCGTGTTATCGGCAGGAGCCGAGTCTATAAGAGGCTACATAGCCTGAATCTACAAGAGGCTACATAGCCTGAGTCTACAAGCAGGCTAACTAGCCAGAGCTAACATCAGGCTAACTAGCCAGAGCTAACACCAGACATAACAGTCACTAACTACCCAGTCTGGACCGAGACAAGCACAACACAGGGTTGACCCCCTGTGCAAGAAGGAATTGGATACCAGGACAATGATAAACATAGCACAAACAACCAGGAATCTGCCCAACAAACGTTGGAAGTCTAGCATTGATCTGGCTAATGGATTCTAGTCAGTACCTATCGACCCCCTATCCACCCAAAAGACGGCGTTCACCTGGAACGGGCTGTCTTATGGATGGACAGTATTACCACAAGGGTATAAGAACTCTCCGAATGTGTTCCAAGGAGTCATAGAGGACATCCTGGAAGGTCTGGACGTCACCATATACATTGATGACGTGTACTGGACCAATGACTCGGAAAAGGAACATTTGGAACTGCTGGACCAAGTAGTGACCCGCCTCTCCAGGGCCGGATTAAAAATAGGCCTCAAAAAGTGCGAGATCGCGAAACACACCCTGAGGTATCTAGGTTTCAATATCACGGACACCGGAAAGTCGGTCAGCAGGGAATACCTGGATCAGGTAGCAGCCATAGAGAAGCCTGTGTCCCTGAGTCAGCTGGACTCTGCCATGAGAAAATGCGGCCACATTATGACCCATGTGCCTGGCTATGCGACAAAAGCATCACCACTCCACAAACTGAAAGGCAAAGGTCTCGAGGGAAAAAACCCTAGGAATAGGAACATCCCCATAGAGGAAGCGGACCTAGCCTGGAACTGCGCCCTGGTAAGGGAGGTTCAAAGGGTCTAAGCGAACAGTCCGAAAGGCCTGTGAACAATGTGCAATGGTAAGGGGGACAAAACCTGAACCAGTGCCACCGGGACGAATAGCAGTATCTGAAAGCAGGACTGAGACTACTGGAGGAAGCGGGTGTAATGGCCCAATACTCTGTACCCTACCAGCCCAATACGAACGGGGTGGCAGAGAGAGCTGTACGCTCTATAAAGGATCAGATAATCAAGGAGAATATGTTGCGATCCTGGGATGAACCTCCCTCCCTCCTTAGGATACACCAAGGAGACCGACAGTATAGTTTGGACCGGAAGGATCAGAACCTGCCCTATCTCGAGCCAGGAGCATTCTTAGATGGGGGGGGCTGTCCCCCGGAGTCAGTGGACAATGCAGCAAATAGCAAACAGGAATATACTGACCCAGATCAGAACTCAGAAATGGAGGAAGACCGGGATAGGTCAAGCTCCAGAGCATCCTCAAGGTCCTCATCTAGATCAAGATCTAGGGAGAGAGTTCGGTACCCAAGGGACGAACCTCCTAGACCGAACAAGAGAGCTAAGCAGGCCAAACTGAGACCTATCAGCAAAGGGGCCTTCTCTGAAAGCTCTCCTGGAGCTCAGGATTGGAGGAGAATGGGCAGGCGATGAAACAGGTGATATTATGCCCGCATATCCTGTGACATGGAGACAGAGAGACATCGGCCTGGACCCAGGTTACAGGGCGACGAGAGCTCTGAATGGACCTGAAAGAGAGAAAAGAAATGAGTCCTCTGTTGACTGTATCTGTGATGTCCTGCGTGGCCTACGGACAGGGTCACACGACCAGGCCAACCACACTTCAATAGAGGACTGCTACTACAATTCTCGGGGACCCGTGGGGTCGCCCGAGAAGTGACAAAACGACCTACCTGGGGAGAGATCCAAGAGGTCAGAGGGGGTGACCATAAGAACTATGACATTGTGTTCTTCAGACGACGACAACTGGGTGCATTGGCCGGGAACAACAGATGCAAGTCTTCCCGCCGGCTACCAGGGTACCAAGGTACCAAGATGACAGAGGGGGTGTTGAGAGTCACAGCCATCGTGACCCTGCAATTGCCATCTCGTCCCCAAGTACAGACGCTATTAAGACAGTGGAAAATGACCGACCAGGATGACAGAGGGGGTGTGAAGTGCCACTGACAACGAATGACACTTTTAATAATGACATCCTGTTCTCTCTGTCACTGGTATGATATAAAGGGTTATTGTATATATCTGTTTTAAATCTAGGCATATGTTACTGTATGTGTCTATATCTGAGATGTATACTGGGCTGGTATGGCACAGTCAGTCTCTTAAGTCTCTTCGCTCACAGTTCTGTGAAGACAAGAATGTGACCTTGCAGCAGGGGAGCCTGCAAAATTAACCCTTGCCTGTCTTGTCAGAAGAGAGAGACATCATAACACTTTAAAAACCACATGTGTGATGTGTAAACATATAACCAATGATTAAGTATATGAGTATTGAATAGTACAGGTATATATATATATATCTGTATATATCTGTATATATATATAAGCGTATAGACTATTCATGCAAGAAGTGTATTCATGTATTGTACATTACACAGGGCATTTGTTTCCATCTCAATACTGACTGGACCCCTTAGGAATGTACTTACGGGGCCTCTGCTCCAGCTAGAAACAGATAACAGACCTAGGGTTTTTCCCAAGGGTGTGATCCGTTGCTTCCCCGGTTGCTGTGGCAACTAGAATGGGAGGGGAGTTCATCCTTGCTGAATTATGTGTTGATTGGATGGTAGAAATGACATCACTGTATTTAGACCAATAGCAACGAGGTATTGAGCCCGTATATAAGGACCAACTCGCTGGATCCCAGGTCAGTTTTTCAGATTTTGCTTGCAGACACCTTTCTTCTAGCGGCCGATACCGTTGTGCGGTGTAAGGAACGGAATCGGTCTATTTTTCAAAGTGGAGTCCCCATGACAAAGCTTTGTTTTTTTAGTTCATTTGCTCATTTGGTCAAAATGACAAAGAGAGTTTTTTTTGCTATGCTAGAGATTCAGATTTTGATTTTGGATTTTGACATGATTTTCTGGAGCTTTTGGTACTTTGTGACTTGAGGCCTTTTTTTACTGCTGTAAGAGATTCTATGATACTTTTGCATTCTTTTGTAACCTTTGTATTTTTTAATTAAAACTTTTTTAAACTACTTCGTGTTACTTCTTCTAAACATCCTGGTAAGCCTTAAATATTATGTTACACTTATTAGGAACCCATTCTGCATTGTAAAGGGAGACTTTGCTGCTCCGACAACACCTTATTTATGATGTAAAAATATTAGCGGTAATGATTACAGATGTCTTTCTTCTCACTAAAGAGACGTAGTTAAGAATAGGTAATTTAGCCGTATTCAAATGCTATATAGAATAATGATTCTAGACCGTAAGCATTTTAGAAGAAATTTAAAAGCGCAGCACCCTCATTGGGGCTCCGGCGAGAAATTCTCCCCAGCTGCAGTCTGACGGATTAGGGAAGGGATAATTATCTGATTAATGACACCACCTATTGACAGGTTTATTAAGGTCAGACTTGTCAGATAAAAACTTCCTAGTAATAAAACAAAGTAAAGATCTCGCAACTTTTACCACCTGATTTATTTCAGTGCCGAAGGGGGTCGAGACGTGCATTCGCTATTTTGCAGGTCAGTTGCAATTTGATAACAACACTCTTTTGAGACCCACTGGATTCTGAATGTCAAAGACATCGCAGGACGCTGTTTGATGTCAAGATGAGCGGACCAATGAGTTATGGGGTTATCAAACTGACCTGATTTAGCGTGGCATAATACATTAGCATACTGTAGCATTTAACCCTAGGACGCACCAATATACTAGTTACTGTACTACTAGCATCATGCAACATGACACTTCACTCCTCCTTCACAGGGATGTGACTAATAAACATGACACTTCACTCCTCTACTGTAAGGACAACTCAGTCATGGCTTTGTCAGTATTCCAATGTACAGTGTACAATGTGTGTGTGTCCCCTACCCAACCCCCCCCCCCCACCTCCAATGTACAGCCCCCACCCACCCACCCAACCCCACCCCACCCACCCAACCTCCTCCAATGTACAGTTTCTACGTCAAATGTATATACACTCTTTTTCTGGACACTTTTGTATCACAAACAGTACTGTATTTGCAAAATCTGATATGTCATAAATGTATAGATGTAGCAGTACTGTCTATCTGTATGTCATGTATGTCATATAGGTTATGACGAATTGAAAATGGGGGACCCTGGTGTAAACAAGACGAAAGTCTTTCTCTGGTCTGCATCCCCTTAACAATTGTATGTATTGAGCTGTACTGTACTGTACTGTACCCATTCTGCAATCTGTTAATACACTTTTCAATCAATCAATCAATCAATCAATCAATCAATCAATCAATCAATCAATCAATCACTCAGTTAACATCCAAGCTAGCCATAACGTTACATTAGTAGCTTAGCATGCAAGCTACTGTAGAAACTGCATCTTACCTGGTCAATAAACTGGTCCTCCTTGCTCCTCCTGGACAGATAGATAATATCCACAGTGGTGTGCTGTGCTGCTGGTCCTCAATAAATGTCCCGCCGGCGAAAACTAAGTGGCTAATAAAGTGCTAAATGTTTGATAATAGAATACAGGATTAGTCTGAACGTGCCTGCTGTTAATAAAATGTTCAATCAATCCCGCGAGGGGATGCCGTCACCTATGGTTCAGTCATTGTCACGTGATTCACGTTAGATGCCACTCCAGTAATCCCAGTATGTGGACACAAGACTAATTATTCTGCTCAAAGCCCCGTTTTAAGGTGTGGGCAGGGCTTTAGTCAGCTCGAATCGGATTGGCTAGTATTGGTTTTACATGGGAGGCTGGAGAAGGACACCCCCCCCTGCCTCCTTTCCAGTCTCCTCTGCTGCAGTGAGCACAGTGTGTTAGAGAGAGTGAGAAGGAGAAGAGGGAGACATTAAAAAAATAATGAAAAATTATAACACAGATGCATTTTTTTAATTCTTATTGTAAACTATATAAAGAAAAAATATATATATATATATTTTTTTTTTCATATTTCATATTTGATATTAATTCATATTTTCATAGGGAGGCCTGGCTTCCGTTGGCTTCCATGAGGATTCGCCACTGCCTGTTCCAGTCCTCCAGTTCTGCGATCTTATTTTCGTAATAATGGAATTTTTCCTCAACCTCCGACAGTTCAGCGCAGTTGGTTTCAGTCACGATTGCCACCTCTGCCATCCTTTCCTCCACTTGGGTGATCCGCATGGTCAAGCTAGCTAGCTCCTCCTGGAGCGAATCCAGTCTGCTGGTTAGCAAGAGCATGCTAGCGTCGAGCTCAGCGCGGAATAGAGTTCTGATAAAGTCACCATCCACTTCATTCAATGTCCCCTTCTTATTCGATAATTGATTCGCCATCACTGTGGAGCAATATATGAATGTATGTCATGAAATTAACGTCGTAATTGATATATATGTGGAGTGGTCACTGAGCTCGGAAAAATCACGTTGCCATCCGACCTGATCATAAACCGGAAGTCCAGGAACATAGACTTTAGAGTGGTACTTGCACCCGGTTGCTGAAGTTTCTGTTTCCCTCTAAGATTATAATTCCTGGTTCATACCCTCTCAGTGAACCGATATTGGATGGGGGTTGGAAGAGAGTTGTGTGAAGCTTTGAACATGATTTCAGCAGTTCTAAGTATGATCAAGTCCCATAGTTTAAAAGCTGATGCTTGTAAAAACAATGGGGTATAGAGTGTTGGTTTGACTTAGCATTGTACACAATCCTAATGGCCTTTTTTGCAGTATATAAAGAGGAGAATTACCCCAGACTTCCAGACAATAGTTTAAATATGGGACCACAAGTGCATGGTAGAGGATGAGAAGTGACCTTTGGTTGACAAAACTCTTGGATCGATACATAATCCCCACACTTTTGGCCATCTTGGATTTTACTTTTAGCTTATCCTGTTGTCTATGATCACACCCAGGAATGTGGTTTGTTCTACTCTTTCAATACATACATTGTCAATCATAGTTTTCACTGTTATGTCACTATTGCGCTTTCCAAATAACTTAGTAATACGTTATATTACTTAAATAATTTAGTTTTACTCACATTCAACGACAATTTATTCTCATCAAACAATTTTTTAACTTTATCAACTCCTGTGTGATCACCTGCAAAATATCCTGAAAATGTTCCCCTGAACAAATGATATTAGTGTCATCTGCAAAAAGAATGAATTTTATGATTGATGATACTCTATATATGTCATTAATGTATAATAAAAACAGTATCGGACCCAAAATGTACCCTTGCGGTACTCCGCAGACGATGTTCATCAGTGTTGACCTATGGTTGTCAATTTGTACAAATTGTTTCCTGTCTTCCAAATAACTTTCCAGACAATTTAGAACAGTTCCTCTAATACCAAATCACTCCAGCTTTTGTAGTAATACACCATGATCTATATTATCAATTAGTATCACTGTAGAATAGAATAGAATGATGATGAATGATGAATAGTTTATTTTCTGTCTTTGTTTACAGATAAATCAAAAACACACATGTGTGGACTTTCAAAAGGAAAAGAAAAAAAGAAAAAAAATCACAAATGTACAAGCTCACGCACAAAATCCAAACTCAATGACCGAAAAAAGGAATAAGCGCATGCTTATTTTTGCCTATCCTTTACAATTCTTAAAAACTAAATATACTTTAATATAAGAAAGAAAAATTTTAAATATGCTGCAAGATATAATTTTTTTCTTTTTCTTTAAGAGAATTTTTTTTATAGAAAATAAATGTTTGATGTTTTACTCAAAACTGTACTCCTGAATTATTTTATCCTTCAGGGCCTTTTTAAATCTCTCCTGAGAGGTACACAACTTCAACCCGTCACTAAGACGATTCCACAATTTAACTCCCAAAATTGAAACACATCTAGCTTTTACATTAGTTCTTACCTTTTTATATGTTTTAAGAATACACAACCCTCTTAAATTATACTTTCGTTCTCTTGGTTGAAAGAGACATTGAATACAAGCTGGTAGGTTCTTACTCTTAGAATAGAAATACTTTTATTATCCAGAGGGAAATTTGACACTGCAAATCGATCAACATTATACATTTAGACAGAACAGGTCACGAATTAGAATAACAAAACCAATCAAATTGCCTAAGATAAGAGTAGAATAAAATAGAATAAAAATGGAATAAAATATACAGTAAATAAATACAGTAAAAATATACTGTATTTTATATATATATATATATTTTTTTAATACAGTCAACATATTCTTAAATAATAGCGCTGCCCGAGGCGGGGCACGATACAGTCAACATATAGCAAGAGAGAGAGCGAGAGAGAGCTCCCGTTCTACAGTCAATATACAGTGTACAGAGAGAGAGAGAGAGAGAGACACATTGGAAAGAAATTGAAATGCTATTTGGCCCTAAACAGAGAGTACACAGTGGCAGAATACCTGAGCACTGTGACTGAAGATCCTTGACTAGGTACAGACTCAGCGAGCACAGCCTAGCCATCGAGAAAGGCCGCCATAGGCAGACTGTGTGTGTTAGAAAGAGAGAGAGCGAGAGCATGTGTGTTTGTCATGTGTGTGTGTGTTAGAGAGAGAGCATGTATGAGAGATCCAAAAGGACAAAGATCAACACTTAAATCCAAAGAGAGAGAGAGAGAGACACATTGGAAAGAAATTGAAATGCTATTTGGCCCTAAACAGAGAGTACACAGTGGCAGAATACCTGAGCACTGTGACTGAAGATCCTTGACTATGTACAGACTCAGCGAGCACAGCCTAGCCATCGAGAAAGGCCGCCATAGGCAGACTGTGTGTGTTAGAAAGAGAGAGAGAGAGAGCATGTGTGTGTTTGTCATGTGTGTGTGTGTTAGAGAGAGAGCATGTATGAGAGATCCAAAAGGACAAAGATCAACACTTAAATCCAAAGGAGAGAGAGAGAGAGACACACATTGGAAAGACATTGAAATGCTATTTGGCCCTAAACAGAGAGTACACAGTGGCAGAATACCTGAGCACTGTGACTGAAGATCCTTGACTATGTACAGACTCAGCGAGCACAGCCTAGCCATGGAGAAAGGCCGCCATAGGCAGACTGTGTGTGTTAGAAAGAGAGAGAGAGAGAGAGCATGTGTGTTAGAGAGAGAGCATGTATGAGAGAGAGAGAGAGAGAGAGAGAGAGAGAGAGAGAGAGAGAGAGAGAGAGAGAGAGAGAGAGAGAGAGAGAGAGAGCATGTGTGTTTGTCATGTGTGTTAGAGAGAGAGCATGTATGAGAGATCCAAAAGGACAAAGATCAACACTTAAATCCAAAGAGAAGAGGGTCTATACCAGAGAAACCAAAGCAGCAAGGAGCCAATGGCCGACATCAGCTAAATAGGCTAGCCAGGTACTGTGACACCAGGCCACACACAGCTTTGGCCAACGGCCCAACGCTACCCAAGCTACACAAACGACCAAGACATTCACACACAGCACATGTCGTATCTCCAAATGTTGTGAAGTAGCATATGTTTTGCCTGGAAAAAAACATCGTTATTAACAAAACATTCGGGAGGGGAAGGAAGGAAGAGTGGGGTAATGTCATGACATTTTCATTAATCTTACCTGCACCAAGGAACGCAGGGCGAAAGGCCGCAACACAGGTCTCCACGTTGACGAAAGGCCTCTCGCTGGCGGGACAAAATAAGCCAGAACCCCCTGCTATTCTCACGGCTAATGTCAATGGTCGACTCGTAGCACAAGCTAACAGGCACAGCTAACTCTAGCCTAGGCTAACTGATAGCATCAAAGTAACGTGCGCAGCCGGCAGCTAGCTGGCAGCTAGCTACGACGTTAGCTGCTGGCTGCGCACGTTACTTTGATGCTATCAGTTAGCCAGTTAGCTCAACCCGGCTATCGCTAACCATTAGCTAAGGCACTACCACTGAAACTACAACATGAGAAAAGCAATACAGGCGCTGACACCAGGCCACACACCGTTAGCTACTAACTCCATACTACAACAGGCTACAGCTAGTCGACCAGTTTGGCTCCAGAGAGAGAGAGAGATCCACGGCGGGAATATAATAATAGGTTGCATGAACTCACCATAACGCAGTATCAATGCCAATGGTAAAGTTGGAAGGAGACTTTCTTGGCCCACGGTGTAATTTCTTCTGATCCATGCTGCTTTTGAAAAGACATCCACTCGCTCCTCTGAATAGCGCTGAATTAGATCATCCCTCTACCTCGTGTGTCTTCTTCTTCTTCTTCTTCTTCTTCTTCTATTTGGTGTATTACGGCGGACGGGAGAAGAGCCCGGAAACACTATCCTAAAATCTGTAGAGCAGCAAAGCCGCAGAAACCGGAACACTGCAGTCTGCAGAGCCGCAGAGGCAGGAACAAGTCAGACACATTCTACAAACGTGTCTAATGTGAAATATATAAGCATATAAGCAAAACTAGATTTTAGGTCTGTGATGAAAAAGGGCCTCGCGGGAAGGGGGGCCTCGCAAAAAAAAAAAAAAAAAAAAAAAAAAAAAAATTATTTTTTATTTTGCGAGGCCCCCCTTCCCGCGAGGCCCTGTGCGACCGCACTGCTCGCACACCCCCTGAGGCGGCCCTGTGTACAGATATATATCTACAGATATGTAAAAATAAGTATATATGCAGGTATGTACAGACAGATGTGGTTAGATATATATATGGTGGAATAAATATATATATATATATATATATATACAGCATTATTGTACATACAACACCTACATAGACCTGGCGCAGATGTCATCATGCTGCCAGATTGTAACATCATGTTTACGAGTCAGTCATAGTTTATAGTGCTTGTCCGTGTATTATTCCATTACCTGTTGAACCGTGTTTAACCCTGTCTTGTCCTCTTTACCCGCAGTCCTCTACCTGACTCCGCTCTCTGTCCTCGTGTCCTGGATTTCAAGTATGACCTCCGCCTGCCTGACTACTCTTCTCCTTGCTTACCTCCTGGACTGTCTGGAGAACCTGGTTCCGTCTGCGACCCCCCACTTGACTGACTACCCTGTGCCACGTAAGCCATGGGCCCTCATTTATCAATGCTGCGTACGCACAGATATGTGCGTAAACCATGCGTATCATAATTTCCAGGGCCAGTTTTGGGCATAGGCAGCATAGGCAAATGCTAAAGGCGCTGCCACCCAGAGGGGGCACATTTCTATTTTTTTATAAATTTTTATATAAATTATTTTTTAATAATTGTAATACTTTTTTACTAATACTACTAATTATTTCGAAATACTGAAGTCTTATCTACAGTACAGGTCCAACGTTTATAACAATCCCACAGAAAGTGAGTGTTTTACAATGGCTCATTCATTTGGATGGCGGGTGAGAAATTCTCCAAACAAACAACTTCTTCGTCTTCTTCTCTCCCTTTACCATATGGAACAGAACAGCCCTCGCGTAATATACCATTAGCTCCAGAATTTCATTGGCTACAAAAACGGTCAATCATACGGGAAGTGGTCACTTGTAAACCGAACCGAAACCGACGCTCGTTAGTTGTTCGCTGTTCGGCCTTGTAACCCGAGACTGGAAGCATGTAATAGGTTGAGTAGGGTGTCAATCAAACTGCGGCCATTTTAGCTTTCCAACGATGTGTCAAAAATACAGCACTAGGCTGACAGACGAGGGCGAAGTGACAGACGGACCCTATAAGGGCTTTTGAACGTTAACAGGATATTCTACAGTAATATCAACATGTCGAAAAAACTAAAACAGTCCGGTGCTCAGGGAAGAAAAAGAAGAGGAGGAACAACACAAAAATGGCAGAGGTACAGTAACGTTAATGTGATGAAATGAATTGTTGACTAGTGGAACAGTGGAACAGAGTGTAATGTTAACTTTCTAGCTTACTTTTGGACGACAGTAACGTTAGCTAAAAATACAGAAGAGTGGCTACTGCGTGCATAACAGTCAGGGCCGCCTCAGGGGGTGTGCGAGCAGTGCGGTCGCACAGGGCCTTGCGGGAAGGGGGGCCTCACAAAAAAAAAATTTATATATATATATTTTTTTTTGCGATGCCCCCTTCCCGCGAGGCCCTTTTTCATCACAGACCTAAAATCTAGTTTTGCTTATATGCTTATATATTTCACATTAGACACGTTTGTAGAATGTGTCTGACTTGTTCCTGCCTCTGCGGCTCTGCAGACTGCAGTGTTCCGGTTTCTGCGGCTCTGCTGCTCTACAGATTTTAGGATAGTGTTTCCGGGCTCTTCTCGGACCCACAAGGTACAGGGATCTAATTCAGCGCTATTCAGAGGAGCGAGTGGATGTCTTTTCAAAAGCAGCATGGATCAGAAGAAATTACACCGTAGGCCAAGAAAGTCTCCTTCCAACTTTACCATTGATACTGCGTTATGGTGAGTTCATGCAACCTATTCTATTCCCGCCGTGGATCTCTCTCTCTCTCTCTCTCTCTCTCTGGAGCCAAACTGGTCGACTAGCTGTTGTAGTACTAGTAGCTAACGGTGTGTGGCCTGGTGTCAGCACCTGTATTGCTTTTCTCATGTTGTACAGTTTCAGTGGTAGCCGCATAGCTTGCTTCTGCGTTAGCTAATGGTTAGCGATAGCCGGGTTGAGCTAACTGTTAGCCAGTTAGCTGTTTAGCTACGACGTTAGCTGCCGGCTGCGCACGTTAGTTTGATGTTATCAGTTAGCCTAGAGTTAGCTGTTAGCTTGTGCTACGACCATTGACATTAGCCGTGAGAATAGCAGGGGGTTCTGGCACTCTGACTACGACATCATCTTTGACAGAAGATGTAGTCGGGCCTGCACCATGACAAGGCTCCGGCCATAGCATAGCTTCTTTTTGTCCCGCCAGCGAGAGGCCTTTCGTCAACGTGGAGACCTGTGTTGCGGCCTTTCGCCCTGCGTTCCTTGGTGCAGGTAAGATGAATGAAAATGTAATGACATTACCCCACTCTTCCTTCCTTCCCCTCCCGAATGTTTTGTTAATAACGATGTTTTTTTCCAGGCAAAACATATGTTACTTCACAACATTTGGAGATACGACATGTGCTGTGTGTGAATGTCTTGGTCGTTTGTGTAGCTTGGGTAGCGTTGGGCCGTTGGCCAAAGCTGTGTGTGGCCTGGTGTCACAGTACCTGGCTAGCCTATTTAGCTGATGTCGGCCATTGGCTCCTTGCTGCTTTGTTTTCTCTGGTATAGACCCTCTTCTCTTTGGATTTAAGTGTTGATCTTTGTCCTTTTGGATCTCTCATACATGCTCTCTCTCTAACACACACACACACACACGACAAACACACATGCTCTCTCTCTCTCTCTTTCTAACACACACAGTCTGCCTATGGCGGCCTTTCTTGATGGCTAGGCTGTGCTCGCTGAGTCTGTACCTAGTCAAGGATCTTCAGTCACAGTGCTCAGGTATTCTGCCACTGTGTACTCTCTGTTTAGGGCCAAATAGCATTTCAATTTCTTTCCAATGTCTCTCTCTCTCTCTCTCTCTCTCTCTCTCTCTCTCTTTGGATTTAAGTGTTGATCTTTGTCCTTTTGGATCTCTCATACATGCTCTCTCTCTAACACACACACACACGACAAACACACATGCTCTCTCTCTCTCTCTTTCTAACACACACAGTCTGCCTATGGCGGCCTTTCTCGATGGCTAGGCTGTGCTCGCTGAGTCTGTACCTAGTCAAGGATCTTCAGTCACAGTGCTCAGGTATTCTGCCACTGTGTACTCTCTGTTTAGGGCCAAATAGCATTTCAATTTCTTTCCAATGTGTCTCTCTCTCTCTCTCTCTCTCTCTCTCTGTACACTGTATATTGACTGTAGAACGGGAGCTCTCTCTCGCTCTCTCTCTTGCTATATGTTGACTGTATCATGCCCAATCTCGGGCAGAGGTATTATTTAAGAATATGTTGACTGTATGAAAAAAAAATATATATATATATATATATATATATATATATATATATATATATATATATATATATATATATATAATATTTTTTTACCTTTTGGGGGGTAAAATCTCGCACAGGGCCTCGCATTTCTCCCAGGCAGCCCTGATAACAGTAGCCTACATAAAATAAAAGTAGGTGTTACAGGTACCAGGGTATGGCACCTGATAGCAGTTCTGTTTCGTATTCGCTCTCGCTCGGCATCGCTCTCTGCACTATCTCGCATATGTGCAAGCGCACTGAATAAAGACCACAAATGTACCTTTAATCCCAATATTCGTCTGACCACACCCCTATCAGCTTACCCATATAAGCAGGGGTGGGGCCACCCACTCGCCTCCTTCTCGCTTTCACCACTAGGAAGAAGTGCCTCGGTAGATCCCCACACTTGACACCATGCTGGAAGAAAGGATTAGGAGCAGCTTTGGGAAACAAGGATACGTTGACATCATATCTTTATTTTCTCTCTCACTATTTTCGAGAAAATACGGGGATATTGTCTTCGTACTGGAGTGTCTGGAAGATGATGATCATTCTAAAAATCCTCCACCGGTTTTCGTATTGGGAGTTCGTGCCGCTACATGCTTTTCCAACTGCAGTCCTTGCTGTGTGCTGGTTGCGGTAAAAGCACAGCTGGGCTGTAGGACGCGCCGCGGTTGTGAGACGCGGTGGGTTCATGGTTCTGGTGAGTTATGTTTGCTGGCAGGCTTCACTTGTCTGTTAGTGCTATGGGGGCTACTTGACAATGTTTATGAAAACCGGCCCCAGGCTAGGGTCCTTTGTTCAGTCTCCTAGACGACAGAAGACCTTGGTCTGAAGCCATTTTAGTTTAACTAGTGGGCCGCGACCATTAACACTGGTGATCCCTGTGTGTTCTGGACGAGTGGATTTCTCTCTGTCCCGTGTTAAGCCCCTTCTTTCATATCCAAATGAGAGTATTCCTTCACGAGGAGATATGTGCATGGATGTGCGATAGCGGCAGATCCATGTTCAAGTCAGCTACACAGGCCAGTTTGGTATTGTGCTGATTCCGTCGGGTGTTGGTAAAATCACTGTTGTAAAGCAGTGTTGACATCTTGTTTCTCTTTTCTCTTAAAAAGTGAGGAGAGGTTCAGAACGGCGGCCTGTCTGGGTGAGTGTTATGTCATTGTATACATGTTCAGGTGATAGCTGCTTAGCTTACGGTTAGCCAGTCAGCTGTTAGCTGCTGCGTTAGCCTGCTGGGATCGCTGCATGGCCTACTTAGGTTGGGCCTACTGTTAGCCAGTCAGCTGTTAGCTGCGGCGCTAGCATGTCGTGATCACTAGGTAACATTAGCTTGCTGCTATAGGCCAAGGCGTGGCGCGGGGTAGCTTCAGCTCCTCGCGCGCCGCCGCGAGCTCGCTTCTGGTCGCGTGCGCCGTTAGCTCGCCGTCTCGCAAGCAGGGGCAGTAGCGCCCGAACGGTTGGAGCGGCCGTTAGCTTAATGCTACTCTGTTGAAAGTGCTTTGATTATAACATGTTTTACACTCTTGACTACGACGTCATCCTTGACAGGGGATGTTCGTCGACCCTGCCCTGAGCCTGGACGGGGATTGCGTCAACAAAGAGGACTGTAGCGACTGGTTGGAGCGACGACGCTGCCCAGTTCGAGCAACACAGGATCGGCTGTGTTGTCTACGGGGTCTTGAGTCTGCACTTCGCTGATCTACGTTCCGGGTAGGACAAGGTTTTACCAGACCTTATAACACGTCTTCTGGTTTTACTTTTCTAAATGTTTTGTGAATGACGATGTTTTCCCAAAACGTGTGTTGCTGCAATGCATTTAGGATACGACGCGAGTTATGTGTGAACTGTTTTTGTCACTGGCAGTTAGCTTCTCCGTGCAAATCGGGTTGTTACAGAAAATGATCTGGTTGTTGTGTGAGACACATCATGTGTGTTTATATGTACCGTGTACTCACAACTAAGGTAACTAACCTATGAACCTATGCTTAGTGACAAGTGAGTAAAATAATGTTCTTTTCTCAGCCTGTGATGACAATGAACAGTGTTCACATATTAACAGGTTTTCCTGTTTTAACTGGCCGTATTAAGGGTAAAATAAGAGGATTGTGTTTCCCCCCGGTTCCCTGGGGACTTTTTCATCCTCCTATCAGACATGTTGCACTACATTGTGTCTTTTGTGTGGTAGGGATGCGATGTAACCCTTAGCTTGATTGCTGAGGTTGTGCTAGAACTGCTGGAGAAACTTTATTTTCCTAAAAGAAAAGATTGTTTGGTCGCTGTCGTGTGTGCTTAGCAAGGCCTGTGGCCGATACTAATCGAGAATTATGTATTCTCTCATTATGAAAAACGGCGTTCCTCTGTAGAGTGTTTTTGGCATTTTTTGTAGGTGATGATGGGTTGTGTGTGTCATGTGACCTACAACTGGGTTGGACTGGCCACAGAAGCACATGTGTATGTTGGACCGGGGCTCTTAGCGCCCTCTCTATTCTGTGTTTTTTCCTTAGTAAAAATCAGATAGCAGGTTAGCTCATGCGCTGTGTGGAGCTGTCAAACGCTTCATAGAGCTGACTATGACTGTGTCATATTCTCTTTTTGTCATTACATAGTATCATGGGTGTGGGGTCGTAAAGGGGTGAACTGGTAACCTTTCCTCTCCCCCTTGTTTCTGTCGGTAAGGGGTACACCCCCTGTCCTTCAAGGTTCCTGTCACGTGGCGGTTCGGCACATTACGGGGGGGGGGGGAGGGATGTGTCCTGGTCCCACGGCCTGGTATATTGGGCGTGTGCACCGCAGGAATTCCCCCGGCATAGAGTACATCACCGTGCGCGTCTCTGTTGGTAGGACTTCCGTGTGCTGTTCAGGTCCATGTGATGGATCTGTTTCAGGGGGGTGGTCAGGGCTCCTCCTCACCAAGCGCCTATTCGGGCCTTCTGTGAGTTCGGACTCCTTCTTCCATGTGAGGGAGCCTCCATCAGAGTACAGAGCCTTCCTCCTCAGATTGTCAAAGTGAGTGGACCCTCTAGAAGGTGTCCTTTTCTATTGTATATGTATTCGATTCAATTCGATTATTGAGTGTGTATGGGTTCAGTGCCTCTTCCCCGGAGAGCTCTAAAACCAATTTTTTACATGGCTCAAGGTGCAATATATTCTTTTCAATCTGTACAGCTCGCGTGGGAAGTCTCTCTGGGGATCCCCGTCTCCTTCCTATGGGAGGGTGGTGGGATGTAAAAATGTGAAAAAATGTTACCCCCGGCTGTGTAGACTGGGATACATACTGTTGATGCTTCCTTCTTTTCTATTCAAAAAGTGTTGGAGTTAGGAAGTGTCACACCCCTCTTGTCGTTCCCCTGGGCGCCTTGGGGATTCAATGACAGGTCTAAATAGCCTGTTCATTGATGGGGGTGTGTCCCGACGCACGTATAGTGCTAGCTCGCTGTAAACAGGCGACTGACTGGCACGCCTTGGTTGCTTGTGGTTAAAACGGCGTTTTTATAAAGCAACTGAGATGGGGGTTTTTCCTCTTCCGGCGACCAAATCCCACGACCTGGGTTGGTTTTCGACGGATTCTCGTTCATGTCTGGGGGATGATGATGGAATGGATCTGAACATATGTAGAGGGGTCTCACGCCCTTGGGGTGGGCCACCAGGCGCGGTTCGCCCGAACGTCTGGGTGGCGCCTTCTTTTTATGTTAAGATCGACACGCATATCTGCCCTTTCTCCTGGAGTAGGCATGTCGGCGTGGTTAGGGCACGGGACTGGTTCTGGTCACGCTGGTCCGGATCAGTTGAACCCGTTGTCCGCCGGGGATGCAGATCTGCTGTTCTGGTACCATGAGGGACTTGGGCTTTTTTCAGGGGGAAAAATGCCAGGTCGGTCCGGGTGTCACAGGGTTAAGCGCTATGGAGACCCTGGTTGGGTACGTTTTTACTCAGCACTGTCGTAATGGCTTACGGCCATGCCATTCTGTACACGCTCGATCTCGTCGGATCTCGGCCGCTACACAGGTTGGTCCTGGTTAGTACTTGGTTGGGAGACCGCCTGGGAATACCAAGTACGGTGTGCTTAGGGGCTGGTTCTCCATTCTTTTTCGCTCCTCTCTCACGCATGGCGAAGAGGGGCCTGTGGGGGTGGTTTTTGACCTCCTCTGGTGACCCTGTGCCGCCAGGCCCGGTCCGAAGTAATGTTTCGTCGACCCGTAGGCCTGGGTTAACCCTTTTTTGGAAACTGAAACACTTGTACTGCGGTATAGCCGGTGTATACCCGCAGGTGTGTTTTGGAGTTTTTTCTTGAGGGGTTATAGGAACAACCACCGCATTGGGTAACACCAAGGTGGTTGATTCCCTGGTGTGGTGGAGCAGTGTCAACTCCCGTGTTCACCGTTGAGAGTGCCCCTGCACGTTCATGACGTCTGCCAATCATGTCAGCCTTCTCTGCCTCGACCCCTCTGGGTGGGGGTTTTTAAATGGAGGCTTGGTCATGCAACACCGCCAGCTTACGCTCCTTCCGCCGGTGCGGCTGTGTTCAGCTGTCCCCTCTGGCGCCTGTCTCGTCCGCAGTCTCCAGGCTAGGGTTAATAGCCTGTTGCCTGGTTTTTCCCCGGTGCGCTGCCTGCTTCCGTTGGTTAACCTTTTTTGTGTGCTTACGGCCATGCTGACTGCCTGTTGCAGGGTCAGTGTGCCAGGCGGTGTACTATTGGGGGGACGGGGCCCGCTCGGCTGAGGGGCCTTTGTCCGAATACGCTGGCGATGTGGGGGGCGGGGCACTACGTGCCCACCTGGTGGGGTCTTGATGCTGGCATCATGGACTTCTCCGGGCCCCCATTCCAGGGAGTCCAGTCCTTTTGGTGGGTCTGGGTCTTCCTTCGCGCTCCGCTGCTACGGCCTTGCCACGGGGTTGGGTTTGCCCTTGACCCCGTGATTCTGGGGGCAGTAACGAGGTTGTTCCTCCGTTCGTTCCCGGGTGGCATGCGGGTTGTGCGTGTGTGTAGTCGTGGGGTCAAGCCATGGTCTGATCACCCTGTGCGTTGAGTTGCTTGAGTGCCTCTTCGCACGGTCGGGTCCGTCGCCCTCCCGTGAAGCCCCTAATAGGGGGGGTGCCCTCCATTAGGGTGGGTCGGGGGGGCTCGGCCCTCCCTGTTCTGATGGTTGTGGGGGGCTGTCAGCGGGGTGTATTTGTCGGCCGTTGGCTCTCGCTCGGCCTCCCTTGTGCAGAGAGCGATGCCGAGCGAGAGCGAATACGAAACAGAACGTTAGGTTATGACTATAACCAAGTTCTGTTAGTATAGCGACGCTCGGCATCCGACGCCGCTGCAGCCTTTGACCTCGCCTTGTGGCGAAAGCTTGGGAAGGAGGCGAGTGGGTGGCCCCACCCCTGCTTATATGGGTAAGCTGATAGGGGTGTGGTCAGACGAATATTGGGATTAAAGGTACATTTGTGGTCTTTATTCAGTGCACGTGCACATATGCGAGATAGTGCAGAGAGCGATGCCGAGCGTCGCTATACTAACAGAACTTGGTTATAGTCATAACCTAACGATATATGTTCAACCTATAAAACAGGTTGTAGTTAGTCATGGACAAAAGGAGGCGCGGACATGGTGTTACTGGTTCTGAATCCTCTCAGTTGTTTATTACAACAGCACTCATTTATTCATAAGAATCTTCAATCAATCATTATAACATTATAGTACCATCACTTAGTTCAATTATTTTACATTACTTTTAATACAGTACATTCCATTATAGTTCCGTTCTTGTCATCAATTCAAAAGCATATTCATCATTACAGTACACATTCTACCGTTTTAGGATACCCTGGTTCACTCCGGTAGCATTTTCCTTTCAAATGTAGTTATCCAGCAATATATACTGTACATTGTAAATAATTATGTCTTTATGCATATTTGGTGTCTTAAATATAAGGACGTGAAAAGGGAGCATTCTCCTGTTAACCTCTGTCTAGGCATATTGGAAGAGAACATCGTATCTGTGTTCTTTTAATAACACTGTCATTCTAATTGTCTGTCAAACAATTCCTTACATCATCAATAGCTATTACCTTTATCATCATTCGTTTATCATCAGTCATATCCACTATTCTATAGTGCACAGGAATACCTCAACACCTCTGTGTCACTCATATTTGTGTTCCAGCTCAAGTTCGTTTGAACCTTTAATCAATGTGCATCAAAAGTGCATTTATATATATGGCCGATCTCAGCCTTACTAGGAATTTGCTAAACCGTGGCCATGGTGAAACCCAAAGGAATAGATTTATATTTACATTTAACGAAGAGCGGGATAGAAAGAAAGAGAGAGAGAGAGAGAGAGAGAGAGAGAGAGAGAGAGAGAGAGAGAGAGAGAGAGAGAGAGAGAGCGAGAGAGAGAGAGAGAGAGAGAGAGAGAGAGAGAGAGAGAGAGAGAGAGAGAGAGAGAGAGAGAGAGAGAGAGAGCACATGGGACAGCTCCAGTGCCTAGCTAACTTCTAGCTAGCGTGGGCTAATTCTAGTCCTCTAAACCACCTTTTAACACTTATACCAAATATGTCAATATTCATTTACCAAACAACATTTCAACTCAAACAGTACATATTTCCCAAACATAACCTTTATAATTCCCATGGAGATACTTAGCTCCGACACTTTAATGATTCATGGGGAATTGTATTTCAACACGCTATTTAACCCTTTCCCCGCCAAAAACACCGTACAACAGGTTTCAAGTTCATGCGAACAGTTAGAAACACCGATCACACTAGAGGAACTCAAGAAGGCCATATCCGAAATGCAAAGTGGTAAGGCTCCTGGAAGAGACGGTATCCCACCAGAAATGTACCTCTCTTGTTGGGACATAATTGGACCCTTATTACTAAATATGATTTTATACTCAGTCAAGGAGGGGAACTTCCATAAGAACGACAATATTGCACTCATAACAGTCCTCCTTAAAAAAGACAAAGACCCCACCGAGTGCGGTAGTTATAGACCCTTAAGCCTCCTCGGAACCGATATCAAACTGTACTCTAAGGTATTAGCCATCAGACTACAAAAGCATATGACGTCTTTAGTTCATCCGGACCAAACTGGCTTCATAAGAGGCCGCTTGATCACTGATAACATAAGACGATTACTGCACGTACTAGATGCTGACAAGGATGACACCACACCTAAGGCGATGCTGTCCCTGGATGCAATGAAAGCTTTTGACAGGTTGGAATGGTCGTATCTATGGGCAGTATTAGAAAGGATGGGGTTAGGTAAAGGTTTCATTGATATGATTAAAGTATTATACAAAGACCCATCGGCCATGATTACAACAGGTATTATCACCTCCGGAATCTTTCTGGTATCACGCTCAGCTAGACAGGGTTGCCCTCTTAGTCCCGGACTATTCGATCTATCATTAGAGCCTTTAGCACAATATATAAGACAATCCCAATCCATAGAACCAATCGTAATCAAGGGCACACAACATAAAATTAGTTTATATGCGGACGACGTAATACTGTTCATGCAAAACCCCAACACCACATTGCCTCATCTGCTCAATTTGATTGAGGACTTTGGAGATTTATCGGGATATAAGATAAATTGGCCGAAGTCGGCTTTCCTTCCACTTAACGCCCCTGCAAAAAAAAATATAACCCTCCCAGTAGCGATACCTATGGTAAAACACTTTAGATGTTTGGGAGTGGAAATATTCCCCACCATAAGACAAACGCTGAAGCACAATTACACAAAAATCCAAAACAAAATCAAAGACGACCTTGACAGGTGGTCAAAACTTAAAAACTCAGTACAGGCACGGATATCAATAGTTAAGATGGACGTACTACCTAGAATCAACTTCTTCAGCTCAATGCTACCGTTACCCCCTCCAGAGGGTTACTGGAAAAAATTACACTCCTCCACATACAAATTTATTTGGAATAACAAACCACCACGTATAAAAAGATCCACCGCACAGAGAAACAAAGCAGATGGTGGTATGGCATTTCCAGATTTTTTTCCACTATTTTAACACTTTGGGTGCCGGCCAGAAATCCGGAAAATGACTGTGGATTGCCAAGATTCCTGGGCGATTCTAGCATATCTCATGATCTTAGCGGAGCTATTTCTATATTTTATATTATAACTATGGGGAAATGGTTTGGCTCATTTGAAGACGACAAGTTGATGTACACAATGAAAAAAACCGTTTGTTTCTGCATGTCTTCGTTCGTTCACAATTACAAGTTAAAAAACATCAACAAAGGGTAAAAATACAGGTAAATTCTTTAGAACAGGAGTTACAGGCACTTTTATGAAAGGTGTGCCGGCGGGGTGATAATAGGTACTGAACGTGTTATAAAGCAATTTAGACTGGGATGGATGGATGGATGGTTTGATTGATTGATTGTTTGACAGATTGTTTTATTGGTTTGATTGATAGAATGTTTTATTGTTTTGTTGGTTGTTTGATTCATAGATTGATTTGTTTGATTGATTGATTGTTTTGTTGGTCGTTTGATTGATTGATTGTTTGATTGTTTTATTGGTTGTTTGATTCATAGATTGATTTGTTTGATTGATTGATTGTTTTGTTGGTTGTTTGATTGATATAATGTTTTATTGTTTTGTTGGTTGTTTGATTCATAGATTGATTTGTTTGATTGATTGATTGTTTTGTTGGTCGTTTGATTGATTGAATGTTTGATTGTTTTATTGGTTGTTTGATTCATAGATTGTTTGATAGATTGATTGGTTTGATTGATTGATTGTTTTGTTGGTTGTTTGATTGATTGATTGTTTGATTGTTTTATTGGTTGTTTGATTCATAGATTGATTTGTTTGATTGATTGATTGTTTTGTTGGTCGTTTGATTGATTGATTGATTGTTTGATTGTTTTATTGGTTGTTTGATTCATAGATTGATTTGTTTGATTGATTGATTGTTTTGTTGGTTGTTTGATTGATTGATTGTTTGATTGTTTTATTGGTTGTTTGATTCATCGATTGTTTGATTGATTGATTGATTGGTTTGATTGATTGATTGTTTTGTTGGTTGTTTGATTGATTGATTGTTTGATTGTTTTATTGGTTGTTTGATTCATAGATTGATTTGTTTGATTGATTGATTGTTTTGTTGGTCGTTTGATTGATTGATTGTTTGATTGTTTTATTGGTTGTTTGATTCATAGATTGATTTGTTTGATTGATTGATTGTTTTGTTGATTGTTTGATTGATTGATTGTTTGATTGTTTTATTGGTTGTTTGATTCAGATTGTTTGATTGATTGATTGATTGGTTTGATTGATTGATTGTTTTGTTGGTTGTTTGATTGATTGATTGATTGACTGACAAACTTGAAATGCAGTAATACTATTATATCGATCAGGTGGGAATATATTGTATTGATCAGGTTAGTAGATATTGTACCGATCAGGTATTATAGATCATGTGCATGCAATAAACTAAACAAAAAACATTTCGACTGTTTCTCATTCATGTACTGTGCATAATCTGCTCCTGTGTTGTAGACACTGTGTTGCTCTGTACCTACCTGTTTTCCAATTTATTCGTCCATACATGATAAACACATTCATAAAGTAATAATATCTTGTATTGATAATATATCAATTAGTTTCACCTGGAAATACTACTACCTTATCAACCACCATGCCTGGCGCTAATGAACAAGTAAGTTATAACTACTGGTGTAGGTCCAGAAAACATTATTATAAAATACAGAATACTTTACAATGCAGAAAACTTGAAACTTTGATGACATGAACATTTTTATTGCAAAATATGTTCAATAAACTGGGTGACAAGTCATCAGTACCAACCATTGTTGCTGTGCATTAGACACATATGCTGGTAACATTCACAGTATAAAATTATGGTAATTTACCAAGACAATACCTTATAAAAAGTGAACACTGGCTGATGATAACCAACCATTGTTTCAGTGCATTTAGGAGTTTGCTGGTAACATTCACAGTATAGGATTATGGTAATTTACCAAGACAATACCTTATAAAAAGTGAACACTGGAGGATAATCAACCATTGTTTCAGTGCATTTAGAAGTTTGCTGGTAACATTCACAGTATAGGATTATGGTAATTTACCAAGACACAATACCTTATAAAAAGTTAACACTGGCTGATGATAACCAACCATTGTTTCAGTGCATTTATAAGTTTGCTGGTAACATTCACAGTATAGGATTATGGTAATTTACCAAGACAATACCTTAGAAAAAGTGAACACTGGCTGATGATAACCAACCATTGTGTCAGTGCATTTAGAAGTTTGCTGGTAACATTCACAGTATAGGATTATGGTAATTTACCAAGACAATACCTTATAAAAAGTGAACACTGGAGGATAACCAACCATTGTTTCAGTGCATTTAGAAGTTTGCTGGTAACATTCACAGTATAGGATTATGGTAATTTACCAAGACATTACCTTATAAAAAGTGAACACTGGAGGATAACCAACCATTGTTTCAGTGCATTTAGAAGTTTGCTGGTAACATTCACAGTATAGGATTATGGTAATTTACCAAGACAATACCTTATAAAAAGTGAACACTGGAGGATAACCAACCATTGTTTCAGTGCATTTAGAAGTTTGCTGGTAACATTCACAGTATAGGATTATGGTAATTTACCAAGACAATACCTTATAAAAAAGTGAACACTGGAGGATAACCAACCATTGTTTCAGTGCATTTAGAAGTTTGCTGGTAACATTCACAGTATAGGATTATGGTAATTTACCAAGACAATACCTTATAAAAAGTGAACACTGGAGGATAACCAACCATTGTTTCAGTGCATTTAGAAGTTTGCTGGTAACATTCACAGTACAGGCACGTCACATGAACTACAGGGCATATCTTACTTGGTCTCTCGCATCGATGACTGCATTGTCCATTGATAAATGGATGAAGCGCCAGATGATCTGTGGACCAAAAAATATCCAATACATGCTTCCAAAGTATATAAATAAGAGGCCAATGGACTGCATTAGAAAAGTGTGGTATGTTACCTACAGTATATACTTTTATAAACTGGGTGACTGTCAGCAACCATTGGTTCTGTGCAAACGGTAAAAATGAGGGGGGAAAAAGATAAATAAAAAAATAAACTATATACACACACAATGCAAATTATGAATGGAGTCGATACAGCTAGATCGCTAACATAACGTCTCATCTGCAAGTGGTCCAAACATGCCTATGCAATATCGACAACCATGGCCCAAATACATGTGTTCAACGCATTTGTCTTGTACAGAAAACAGTGCAACTACCCATACACTATACTATACTATACTACAATATACTATACTATACTATACTACACTATACTATACTACTCTCAGCTAGCTATACTATGTACCGGTACACATGGTTCTGTCTGTATCACACAATGATGGATTATTTAGAAGTAATCTGTACTTCTGTGTGCCGGATTATTTAGAAGTAGTCTGTACTTCTGTATGACAACTAATAAAGAAACTATTTAGAGAAATCCCTCTTTGTGTGGTACAGAGTGAAGCATTTGTCACGATGCAGGGGGACTTTGCACGATGTGCAAAAATATCTGGTCTCCTTTCCTACATGGTAGCTTTTGCTTGTGGGTGGCTTTGTATGCAACCATTACATGCTTCACAAAGCCACCCACTAATCTGCTCTGCGGGTCCCCCAGTGGGGCCCTAGGGTCGCCACGCCCCACCTGCTCAGCCCCTGCCTCCTCCTCATCCCCACCCCCTGCCTCCTCCCCTGTCTCCTCCCCTGCCTCCGCCTCCGCCTCCATCTCCGCTGTCACCCCAGGAATCTTCTTCTCCAGACCATCTGTGTAGGTCCGCGCCACAGCCCTGGTGAACCGGAAGAGGTTGTGGTAATGCCCTTGTGGGTGCTTTTTTTTGTACAAGACAAAAGCGTTGAACATACATATTTGGATCAGATACATCACAAACTTTTTGGTCCACTTTCCAGTCTTACGTGTAACCGGATAGTACGAGATATTTTTATCCAGCTGATCGACGCCGTTCATGAATTTATTGTACTCCATGATTGATGACGGCTTGAGCATCTCCACCCTCAGCGCTTTGCCCTTCTTCTGCTTCTTCCACACCATCGCCGTTTCCATGGTGTCCTCGTGGTAGCTGCTGATGGTCTTCACGATTCTCTTATCGCGCCATGCCACGATCAGGACCTCCTTGTTGTTGACCGCAATGCGCTCCCCCACACCGATGTCACGTTTGGTCACGTTCTTGATGATGGCTGGCTCCCCCCGGTGCTTCCTGAGGGTACCACAGACGTCGGTCCTCAACTGTCGGAGCCTGGCGGACATACGTACCGAGTTGTAGAAGTTGTCCATGTACAATGTATATCCGGCCCCAGACAGACGTCCAAGCAGACCGACGACCGTGTCCCCCAGGAGCGAGCCTTCCCGACAATATGGCTTAAATGCAAAGCAATATCCTGTGCGTGATTCGCACAGGAAGTAAGACTTGATGCCATAGCGGGTGGGCTTGTTGGGGTTGTAGACCCGGAAGGTCAGGCGGCCTCGCCATGCCATCACCCCCTCGTCAATGGCGAGCTCGCGTTCAGGCTGGTACAGCTCCTTGCACCTCGCGTTTACATGGTCGACTACAAGGTGTACTTTGCACAATTTGTCTCTAACTTCCAGGGAAGTATTGTCCGCAAAGTGGAGGAATCGCCAGATCAATTGAAACCGGTTGCGTGGCATGGTCTCCGAGTAGTACGGTGTGTACATCATGTCGTCAGTGGTCCACATCTGGTCCACGCGAGGCTTCCGCAGGACACTGCTAAGGACATTGAGTCCAAGGAACTTATTCAGCTCCTTCAATGTGAGGGGCTTCCAAAGCAGTGCCCTGCTACTGGTTAGCGTGGGGTCCAGCCGGGCAATGGACTGCTCAGCGTAGAGGTTGGACTGGGCAACAATGGAATTCAGAAAAGCATCTGTCAGGAACAGATCCATCCATTTCGCAGGCCGGTACGATTTGAGTGCCGCGGCGTCCTGGAGCAACCCCGGTTGGGCTGTGAAGGGGATCCTGTGAGGCAGGAATTGTGCTACAGATACAGCCGGGAAAAGTCCTGGAACAGCTGTTTGCCTGCCGTTATGACGTCGTTTGGCATGGTTAATGTTAACTGTAACTGCCCCCCGGCTTGGTGTTGAAATAAAGATGCGGTTATGTTTCGTACAGATGCTTTTATTTATTTTCTCTTTTTTCTCTTGCATTTCAGCTTAGCAGTACTGTAGCTTTTCTTTGGTAGTTGTGTCGTTGCACCGTGTTTGTACAGGTAGTGACGGTTGCATCATTTGCTCCGTTTGCACCCCGTTTGCACCTCGTTTGCACCCCGTTTGCACCGTGAAAACTGCATAGGACAGTCAAACACAAACATACAATTAGTTATATATTTCACATTTCAATATTGTTCACATGTTGTTCATTATTATACCAAAGTGTTCAAACAAACAATTGCATTCAAAGATATTTAAAAGGTGAACTCGTCTTCCATAACAAAGGCACTCAGGGAAAAACAATGATATATAATAACGTTACTTGTCCGGCAGCAGGTGCCTTTGATTAGAATCTACTTCGTGAGTGCACCACTTTATATGTTTATAAATGTTTGGCGGTTACACACATAAATATACAACAACATATCTTCAACAACAGTAATAATAATAATACATTTGAGTGTTCAACATACCTTATTCCGCTTTACCAAGGGTAGTTAATTTAACTGGAGTAAGGTCCTTCTATCATACATATTCGCTGCCTGCTCCGTCGTTATCTCTGAGTGACTTCCGCCTTGGTCACACAGGAAGCTGTGACTTTATACTAAAGGAAGACGAGCTCTGCCCCCATGTGGACACTAAATGAAAGTGCACAAGTGGCTCCGAAATATTATTTTCTTAAATAGATAAATAGAGGGCTCAGTATTCTGAGCCTATACAGAGAAATTGATCATCTAGACCAACGCAAATCAAAGCTTACTGACAGTAAAGATGATAGGCATCTTTACCCTTGGCGGTCAGTTACACTCCCACCAAATCCTGCTATGACGGATAAGCACAAAAACAATTAATTTAGTCATACAGGATTTCCTTTTAGATTTCACATAGCATCAAAATAATATTTTTCAAGCATTTCTATACTAATTACTCTCAAGGAGGAGTACCAATTTCTGGATCGGTCGCTCGAGGACTGAAGGTCTGGTAGAGTGATCTTTTCGCTCCCCAGTCTGTATTTTCACTCGACGTACTAGACCGTCGCTCTCTGGAGTGGCTTCGACGACCCGACATAGTTGCCACTGGCTTCTTGGCAGGTTACTGTCCTTGAGGATGACTATGTCGTTCACCTTGAGGTTACGCCGTGGTACGTGCCACTTCTGGCGTGTAGAAATGTTCAGGAGGTACTCCTTCTTCCAGCGGCTCCAGAATTGTTCGATTAGGTACTGGACTCTGCGCCATCTCTTGGTTGCATACATGTCCTCTTTAACAAATCTCCCAGGGGGTGGAAGAGCGATTTTAGACTTCATCATGACGAGATGGTTTGGTGTTAAGGGTTCTAGCGCCATAGGATCGTTGATACCATCTACTGTCAGTGGTCGGCTGTTTACAATAGCTGTAGCTTCATAGAAGAGTGTTCTAAGAGAGGCGTCATCAAGTCTGCCTGGACACAGAGCGATAGTGGCGTTCAGCACATTTCTTACTGTCCTGATTTGACGTTCCCAGACACCACCTGCATGGCTGGCAGATGGAGCGTTGAAGACAAATTCACACTGTTTCTCTGCTAGAAAGATCTCCAGTAAACTGGCGTCACATTGTTTGAGTGCTTCTTTAAACTGGTTTCTAGCTCCCACGAAGTTAGTACCGTGGTCGCAATGAAGTTGCCGAACAGCTCCTCTGAGGCTGATGAAGCATCTCAAGGCGTTAATGAATGAGTCTGTTGATAAGTCTTCAAGCATCTCGATGTGGACAGCTCGTGAAGCTAGGCAAGTTAGTATCAGGCCATACCTTTTGTACTCCTTTCGAGCCTTTTTAATCAGAAAGGGGCCGAAGCAGTCCATGCCACTGTATGAGAAAGGCGGTGAGTCTTCCACACGCTCTTTAGGGAGCTCAGCCATTTGCTGCTCTTCAGTAGGTCGTCGGAGTTTCCTGCATCGTACACAGTTGTGAATCAGCTTGGCTACTAATTTGCTCCCACCAATGACCCAGAATCCATTTGCTCTCAGTTCCATTTGGGTTTGACTTCGGCCTTGGTGACAAACTTGAGCGTGGTGATGAGCCGTAATTAGCTTGGTGATAGGGCTGTCTTTTGGCAAAATGATGGGATGTTTCATTTCTTGACTGAGGGATGAGCGTCTCAATCTTCCACCCACACAGAGAAGTTCTTGATGCAGAATTGGATCAAGGGAATGGAGAGCACTTGAACTTGGGAGAGCATCTCCTTCCTGGCATCTCTTAATTTCCTGAGAGAAGGCTTGCTGCTGGACAAGCTTGATCACTATTTTGGCAGCTCTTTCTCGTTCTTCGACTGTCACCAGTTCGGTGTTGTGTACTTTTCCTGATCCCAGCCTCTTGATTCTTGCGACTACTTTCAGGATCTTTGACCATGAAGAGATCTGATTTAGGCGACTTAGAATGTCTGTACAACTGTTAACTTTGGTTGTGAAAGCTTGGACAGCCTTAACCTCAGGATCGCCTACGAGTAGGTCTGCGAAGGGATTCAGTTTGGGATGTACTTCTTGCTCCCAGAGAAATGTAGGACCTGACATCCAGTTTGTTGAAGGAATGTGAGATGCCTGAAGGCCTCTGGAGGCATGATCTGCCGGGTTCTCTGCTGTTTCGATATAGTGCCATTTACTTGGGTCAGTGTTTTCTCTTATAAGTTGGACTCTGTTCGCGACGAACACATGGAACCTTCTTGCCTCATTATTGATGTAGTCCAGAACTACTTGTGAATCTGTCCAGAAGAATTCTTCATCAATCTTCATCTGCAGTTCTCTTTTCAGCAACACACTTAATTTGGTTGCGACCACTGCCGCTGAGAGCTCTAGTCATGGGATGCTTGAGACCTTTGTGGGTGCTACTCTTGCTTTGGCCATCACAAGACTGGAGTGTACTGTATTTTTGTCATTTTTGTACCTGAGGTAGGAACAAGCGCCATACCCCATGCTGCTGGCATCGGCAAAGTGATGCAGTTCCGTCTTGATGATGTTGCCGAAGTCATGTGGGTGATAGCATCTAGGGATTGTGAATTCCTTTAAGTTATGTAGCCCGATCTTCCATTCCTCCCACCGTGGCTTTAAGTCATCTGGCAGTGGATCGTCCCATCTTATGCCTCTGCGGCATAGTTCTTGGAGTATGCGTTTTCCGCTTAGGGTGAATGGGGCAACAAACCCGAGTGGGTCATAAAGAGAGGCGACGATGGAGAGGATTCCTCGACGGGTTGAAGGCTGGTCTTTCATGTTGACATTGAAGCTGAAGGTGTCGTTGTCTATAGACCACTGAAGGCCAAGTGCATGCTCAGTTGGGGTTGCTTCCAGCTTAAGTTCGAGAGGGTCAGTGATTGTTGCTCTTTCTGAGGGTTTCACACAGTCGAGGACGTCTTTGTGGTTAGAGTTGAATTTGTGGAGGCGTAGGCCTCCTCGTTTGCACAATTTTTGTGCCTCGATGATCAGTTTCTTGGCCTCTTCGACTGATGAAACGCTGGCTAACCCATCATCAACGTAGAAGTTCTTCCCAATGAAGGCTGAGGCTGCTGGGTAGTCTTCTCTATGTTGGTGTGCCATGTACCTTAGGCCAAAATTGGCACATCCAGGAGACGAAGCAGCTCCAAAGAGGTGAACTGCCATCCTGTATTCCTGTGGTTCCGTTTCCAAATCACCTTCTCTCCACCACAGGAACTTGAGGTATTTTCGAGAGTCAGGGTGGACGAAGAACTGGTGGAACATTCTTTCCACGTCGCAGATTATGGCCACGTCTTCCTTTCTGAAGCGGCATAGAACTCCTATTAGGGAGTTGATTAAGTCGGGACCGGTCAATAGACAGTCATTTAGGGAAACTGCACAGAATTTAGCTGAGCAGTCAAACACGACCCGTAGCCTGCCAGGCTTTTGAGGGTGGTAAATGCCGTGATGAGGAAGGTACCAAGCAGTCTCTCCATATGAAGTGGTATGGTCAAGTTCTGCGTCACCTTTCTCGATGATGTCTTTCATGAAAGCCTTATAGCGTTCGTGATACTCTTTATCCGTCTTTAGCTTCTTCTTTAGAGACTGGAGGCGGACTGTAGCTAGTCTCTTGTTGTTTGGTAGGGATGGTGGGCTGCTACCCTTGAAAGGTAGAGGCATCTCGTAGTGTCCATCTTCTTTCTGTCTGATGTTCTCGCTGAGGGATTGTATGAAGTGAACATCTTCTTGAGACACGTACTTGTCCTCGTAGTTCCTTTCAGAGAAGTCCGACTCAAGTACTTTAAGGACATCTGTTGTAGACGGGGCTGGTATTTCTTTTACTAACACTCTATGTACAAAGCTCTGGCTCCCTTGTCGGTCCAGATGAGGGTTAGATGAGCCTATTATGCTCCAGCCAAGCTCTGTCCTCTGTGCAAAAGGTTCGTTTTCACAGCCTGTGATGACTTCGAGTGGAGCTAGCGCTGAGGGACAATCGCATCCTATTAACATACCCACTTCACATTCTAGAAGTGATGGTAACCTGTTTACAAGATGCTTGAGGTGAGGCCACTGTAGCGCTGTTTTACCAGTAGGAATGTAGGATTTGTCTACTGGGATGAAGCTACGAGTGTAGGCTTGTGGCACTCTGATGTTGTTTGCAGAATGGAGTCCTCTGATTTGTAGGCCGCTGACACTCTTGCTGGTTATAACTGTATTTACAGCAGTCATTGTACTGAGTCTCAGCTTCACAGGTTGACTTTCCACACTTAACTCCTTAAGCAGGTCCTCTAAGATAAACGTTGTATCACTCTGTGTGTCGAGTAGTGCGTAAGTGAGCACCGTTATCTGTGGCTCTTGAACTGAAGACACAAGGACTGGGACAATGCTTGAGGTCGCAGAAGCACATCGGGTTGTAGTGTGAGACACGACTCTGCGGACTTCTTGGCCCCGGTAGTTTGCAGTAGATGTGCCACTCTGGGTTGTCTCTGGTGCTTGTGACCTCTCTTCGTGCAGACACGTTGGATGATGACGGTTGCAGGTGTTGCAGGTATGTCGCCGTTTACAGTCCTTGCTGGAGTGTCCCTTCTTTAGACATCCAAAGCAGAGGTGATTTTGGTAGATGTACGTTCTCTTATCCTCTATAGACCTTGATGCGAAGTTAGTGCATGTAGCGATGCCATGATTCTCATTCTTGCAGATTGGGCAAGGTGGTCTGGCTCTATAGGGTGAATACTGTGTCTCCACGATGTTGCTCTTTATGTGAGTGCTTGTATTCAACGCTCTGGCTCTCTTGGAAAACCTCTCGTCTGAGGCTCTGGAGTTCAACAGTAGTGGGGTAGCGATGGGGTTACAAGCTATTCGTGCCTCTTTGTTCAGAAACTTTGAAAAGTGTGCAAGACTTGGATAGCTTCCAGATTTATCTAGCTCTTCTACGATGATCCTGCTCCATCTTCGCACAATCCACTCAGGTAGTTTCTTGAGCAGTTTGTGGTTCTCTTCACAGTCGTTCAAGATGTCCAGTCTTCGGACATGTGGAAATGCCTCTGTGCATCCCTGTAGGAAGTCTGCAAACTCTCGGAGCGCCAGAGGATCGTTTGTGTTTATCTTAGGCCATCTCATTAGCTTGTCTCTGAACGCCCTTTGTATAATGAAGGGGTTTCCATACCTCTCTTCCAACACTCTCCAGGCACCTTTATATGCTTCTTCGGAGTCTCTGTAAAAGAATCCTTCCACAGACTTACGAGCTTCTCCAGTAAGGTACATTTTCAGATAAAACATCTTATCACTTGTTGGGAGAGGCTTTCGGTGTATCAGGGTCATGAAGGTCATCTTCCAATCAACAAATTTCATAGGGTCACCGTTGAATATTGTTGGTTCTGGTGTAGGTAGGCGATTCATGCTTAATGCACTTGTGATTGCTTCGGCTAGACTGAAGGCCTCTTGGTTTGCCGTCGTGCTGGGAGATGCTTGACGTTGGAATGCTGTAGGATGTAGCGGAGCACTATATTCAGGATTTTGGTGAGCAGTATTTATTTCATGGTCAGTGACTTCTTCTTCTTCATTGTCTAGATCACTTCCCGAACTGTATGCCCTCACTCGGGCTGCTGCTACCTGGACTTCCTTCTCTGCTTGTAGCTGCTGTAACTTCATCCTCTCCTCCTCCAGCTTACGTCGACTCTGTACCTTCACCTTCTCCATTTCCATCAGCATGGCTGCCTCTTCCCCCTCTAGTTGGAGGAGACTGGTTTGCTGAGCCTGGATCACTTGAATGGCCTTTACCTCTTCCACTTTAGCCGCGAGTTCAGCTTCCCTCCGCCTGTTTGATGCCTTGGAACGTTGAGAGTGAATTGTTTCAGTATTTGTGTGACCATTTACAGATCTGTACTCTTCTTTGTTCAGAGCTATTCTCACCCTCTCCTTCTCAAGTCTTTCATTAAAATCTTCCTCTTTTGTTTCCAGCTGCTTACACACAAGCTCTTGGGTGTCTGTCGTCAGCTGAATACAGGCGTCCATTTTATTTGCGATCTCAGGAGTCGTGGCATGGTTACGTAAAATGGACTCATATAAACTTCTTACTAAGTCACAACTTGCTTGAATGTTTTGTTTTAGTCTTTCAAGTTCTTCTGCTGGACAGAAGGTTCTTAGCTTCCCTCTTGCTTCCTTGGCTATCTTCTTCCACTTCTGATAAGCTTTGTTAAAAGCTTTCTCATTCCTCTTATCCTCCACTTCACGGTTTTCTTTTCCTTTCTCGGTTAGAGTTCTTTGGCGAGCACCCGTTCTGTTCTGTTCCAACTCCAAGAGGTTGCCAGCTTCGTCTTCTTGGGCCGACATTGTGCTTGATCACATACACTCAAAATATCAAATAACTAGATGGTATTTAAGAGTTCCACTTGCTGGGATGGATATCAGACAGCATAATATTCATTAAACATACAGGAGTTGCCACACGTCCGTGGTATTGCTGGGATGGATACCAGACAGCATGAGGGTAATTAGATATACAGAAGTTGCCACACATCCGTGGTATTGCTGGGATGGATACCAGACAGCATAGGGTTAATTAGATATACAGGAGTTGCCACACATCCGTGGGTTTGCTGGGATGGATACCAGAGAGCATGAGGTTAATTAGATATACAGGAGTTGCCACACATCCGTGGGTTTGCTGGGATGGATACCAGACAGCATAAGGTTAACTCAGTAGGCTCATTCTTCCTTCTCTTCGTACATGTATTTTCTTTAGTAGGGTCCTCAACATACATGTGTTCTCTACAGAGTATGGTCTTCATTGTACATGCATTTTCTTCAGAGTGAGGTCTTCAACATACATGCATTTTCTTTGGAGTATGGTCTTCATTGTACATTTATCCACTTCAGAATAAAGTCTTCATAATACATCCATCTTCTTCAGAGTAAGGTCTATTTCACATTTATCCACTTCAGAATGAGGTTTCATAATAAATGTATCCTCTTCAGAGTATGGGTTTTTACTCACTGTTTATCATCTTCAGAGTATGGGTTTACTCACTGTTTATCATCTTCAGAGTATGGGTTTTACTCACTGTTGATCATCTTCAGAGTATGGGTTTACTCACTGTTGATCATCTTCAGAGTACGGGTAAGTCTTCGCTCACCACTGGTCGGTAAGTTTTCACTCACCACTGGTCGGTAAGTTTTCACTCACCACTGGTCGGTAAGTTTTCACTCACCACTGGTCGGTAAGTTTTCACTGTAACTGCCCCCCGGCTTGGTGTTGAAATAAAGATGCGGTTATGTTTCGTACAGATGCTTTTATTTATTTTCTCTTTTTTCTCTTGCATTTCAGCTTAGCAGTACTGTAGCTTTTCTTTGGTAGTTGTGTCGTTGCACCGTGTTTGTACAGGTAGTGACGGTTGCATCATTTGCTCCGTTTGCACCCCGTTTGCACCTCGTTTGCACCCCGTTTGCACCGTGAAAACTGCATAGGACAGTCAAACACAAACATACAATTAGTTATATATTTCACATTTCAATATTGTTCACATGTTGTTCATTATTATACCAAAGTGTTCAAACAAACAATTGCATTCAAAGATATTTAAAAGGTGAACTCGTCTTCCATAACAAAGGCACTCAGGGAAAAACAATGATATATAATAACGTTACTTGTCCGGCAGCAGGTGCCTTTGATTAGAATCTACTTCGTGAGTGCACCACTTTATATGTTTATAAATGTTTGGCGGTTACACACATAAATATACAACAACATATCTTCAACAACAGTAATAATAATAATACATTTGAGTGTTCGACATACCTTATTCCGCTTTACCAAGGGTAGTTAATTTAACTGGAGTAAGGTCCTTCTATCATACATATTCGCTGCCTGCTCCGTCGTTATCTCTGAGTGACTTCCGCCTTGGTCACACAGGAAGCTGTGACTTTATACTAAAGGAAGACGAGCTCTGCCCCCATGTGGACACTAAATGAAAGTGCACAAGTGGCTCCGAAATATTATTTTCTTAAATAGATAAATAGAGGGCTCAGTATTCTGAGCCTATACAGAGAAATTGATCATCTAGACCAACGCAAATCAAAGCTTACTGACAGTAAAGATGATAGGCATCTTTACCCTTGGCGGTCAGTTACATTAACAATGACCAGCGGGGGCGCTCTCATACAGCTGGTGACAACTGCCCGACGCGCCGGCTTTTTGTTCATTCATTGGAGGAGCTCCGCGCTGGACTAAGCTCGAGTTCCATTCAATTCCATTACAGCTGGTGACTTCATTCATAGGATGCTACAACGTCCTACAGTATGTCTACAGACTGCATGAATGAATGTTGCTGAATTAAAGAATGAATAAGTTAAACGTGTCAATTCAGCAGTCAAAGTGTATAATATTAAAACGTGTCAAATCTAACTTCATTAGATGGCCGACGTACGGCTCTCTTGTCCATTCATTTCATCAAAAGAAAGCGTTAGTGTAATGCTTCTTGGTAACAATAAGTTTGTGTACGCAATGTTGCTGAATAAAATAATTAAACCGTTAAGACCTGTCGAATTAGCAGTGGAGGTGCCAGGTGGGCTCTATTTATAATGGATATATTTTTTTTTATTATTTATAAAATGAAATTGCCCGCAACGATGTGCATAATACAATAGTAATAATATATAATAAGAATCATTTCCCAGACCCACTTTGTTTTGAAACAACCAATCACGTTGCGCGATAGCACGAGCGATCCACAGTCAGTAAGGTTACAGCTGAGTTCACTCATTCATAACGGCGAAATGTAAAATGCTACCCAGGATTGTTGCGTTTCGTTATAAAAACGATGCGGTGATAAGCAAAAAACGAATCGCAGTATGCAAAACGTGCGGTTCGAGGATCACAGATGAAGATGCAACGTCGGTAAGTGAATGAACGAATGAATGAAAACTTTATTTAACAGATTGCAGAATGGGTACAATACAGTACAGCTCAATATACACTATTGTTAAGGGGATGCAGACCAGAGAAAGACTTTCGTCTTGTTTACATCAGGGTCCCCCATAGTAACTTGGCTTGCTACTCTACAGTTAAATCAATGAGCCAGTGTGCTAACGTTATCATATACTCTCTTTTTTAGACTCTTTTTGTATCACAAACAGTACTGTATTTGTAAATCTGGTATGTCATAAATGTATAGATGTAGCAGTACTGTATCTGTATGTCATGTATGTCATGTTATGATGAATTGAAAATGGGGGACCCTGATGTAAACAAGACGAAAGTCTTTCTCTGGTCTCTTCGCTGGACTGAGACGTGACGTGATTTTAATTATAATATGCATGATGTTTTGCTTTGTACAGGCAATAATGAAGAAGTTCCCTGGAAGGAAGGATGTCTCTTTCAGGAAGGGTACTTCCAGCTCCATCCCTTCTTCATCTGGAAGCCTGAGCATGCCATAATGGAGCGACTCAGGAACAACTACATCCTGCCTTGTCTCTATGGCTGTCTTTCTCCTCAGGTTCTCTCTGCAGGTGTAGGAAGGCCTCGGGTGTAGCACTCAACACTTTGGTCAACATTGTTACTCAGCTGATAGAGTTGAGCCCTTCCTGATGACTTGTCGAACAAAACTTGTAAGTCGCTTTGGATAAAAGTGTCAGCTATTTTCTTTTCTATTTTTTTTTTATATCCTTTATTTATCCAGGAATGTCCCATTGAGATACAATATATCTTCTTCCAGGGAGTCCTGACCAACACGGCACACAACAAGTTTCAACATAAAAACAAGGGCATTAAACAAAAAACATACAAATCAAATACAAATACAGAAGGCCATTTGTGCAGTGGCAAGAAGCATAATCACATCAGCAATAATTAGGGATGCACGATATTGATTTTTTGACACCGATATCGATATTTTGATCAAATATTTTTATTTTATTTTCAACATGAAACAAAACATATCACAATACAATAATAATACGTCAAATGTATATACTCTCTTTTCTGGACTCTTTTCGTATCACAAACAGTACTGTATTTGCAAATCTGATATGTCATAAATGTATAGATGTAGCAGTACTGTCTATCTGTATGTCATGCATGTCATTATGTTATGATGAATTGTAAATGGGGGACCCTGATGTAAACAAGACAAACGTCTTTCTCAGGTCTGCATCCCCTTAACAATTGTATGTATTGAGCCGTACTGTATTGTACCCATTCTGCAATCTGTTAAATAAAGTTTTCATTCATTCATTCATTCATTCATGCTTGAGGAAGACCGGTAAGGTCGAAACGTTTATTTATATATTGTAAGAGTATATTTATGAGACAGTATATTTATTATGTACAAGAATGTGAAACTTCCTATCACGTTTGAATAATGCTGTAAAGTTAAGTAAAAATGCATTTCAACTTGTCCAATCGGTGGTAGTGAACGTATCGTAGCGATCAGGCATGCAGTAATGTCAGGAAGAATGAGGAGAGGTTGTATTCGTATATGATGGTTTAATTCCAGCTCAATATGGGTTTTACAGGTTAATACTCTCTCGTAACACACAACACAGACCTGCTAATTATATATACGCTCGCTTCACGACAAACTAACGTCCAGTCCCGGCCGGCGGTCTGTCCTCCTATATCTCCCGGGGGGAAACACCTCCAGCTAAACAGAGCGACACATAGCGCGTTGCATGACGGTTAGAATGTTGACAGCGCCACTATATGGCCAAAATAATACATGGTTTTGAATTGATTGGTTGAAAACTTTATTAACAGATTGCAGAATGGGTACAGTACAACTCAATACATACAATTGTTAAGGGGATGCAGACCAGAGAAAGACTTTCGTCTGGTTCAGATACAAAACTCACTCAAACTGTATGGTAGCCTTTTCCTTGGATCCTCTGATCGTGGGTTCCGCAAACGTTCATTCACTCGATCACGAACTTTCTCCCAGGGGACTACACTATAGCGTTCTTTAACTTTAGCAATCAACATCAATCTGAGGTTCTTAGGTAAAGCATGTTTCCCTCGTTTGCCATTCCAATTGACTTTGTGAGCCCACTTTTGGTAGGTTTCAAAGTCCACTAGCAGCATGAACAGTCGCCCTGCGTAGTCGTCAGGCCGTGGTTTGCCTTGTGCGTCATGAGCATGATCGAACGCCTTTTGCTCGTCGTCTGCTGAAATACTTTCCAGTTGTATGTTGGGCAGGGCTGGACGCTGTCGCTGTGCTTTTTTCTGTGGTTTTGCCACTGGAACTGCAGGTACTGGCAGAGGCGTTCTGAAGGGTGACGTTTGAGGAGAAAGCGGTTGCGGCGAAAAACATGCATCATCTTCATCATCATCATTATCATCATCATCATTCTGGGGCGTTTGGGACAGAGAGGGTGATAGAGCCAACCATGGTCGTACATTCTCATCGCCCACTTGGGATGGGTAGGGACTGGACAGAGAGGGTGATAGAGCCCGCCATGGTACATTCTCATCTCTCGTTGGTGTGTAAAACAAAAGCTGCCTATTGAATGGCTGAGCCGCAGGTTGTGGAGAGGAGGGTGTAACGCCTGAGGGTTTAAGCAGCCTGGCCAGCTCTGTCTTGTGTCGATTCTCACTCGCCTCCAGGCAGTCCTCCAGGCGTTTCACACTCGCCTCCAGCCTGGCCAGCTCTGTCTTGTGTCGATTCTCACTCGCCTCCTGACGGTCCCCCAAGCATTTCTCAGTCTCCTCCACTTGTTTAAGCAGCCTGGCAACATGCTTGTTTATTTTTTGATCAATAACAATAGCCACCGTTGTCAAGACAATCGCATTGCAAATGTTATTAATGGTTGGAGTTGGTGTTGGTGTTTCCTCATCTCTCATCTCTGTCGTTACAGCTGGGAGTGGCATGATGTCCATAACAATAACAGCGGCCTGCAATAAGGGAGGGAAAGTTAAGATAAGATTTGTGTCACAATGATGTGATGTGGAAAACAGTACGGCTCAATACATACAATTGTTAAGGGGATGCAGACCAGAGAAAGACTTTCGTCTTGTTTAGATTAACAAGGGGGGACACACTGTACATTTGAATACTGACATACATTTGACATAGAAACTGTACATTGGAGGAGGTTGGGTGGGGGTGTACATTTGAGGTGGGGGGGACCCATGTAAAAAGATTGTCTGAATAATGGAAAATGCAATAAAAAAAAAGTTTACTTACGGCTTTCTTTTTGACCATCCGGTGTTTTGCTTTGGGGGGGATCACGGGACCTCCTGTTCTTTTGCGACTTTGAGGTGCCTTTACTTGAGTTATTCCTGGTCGATCAACACTCGGGATGGATGTCTAGAATAGAAAAATTATGCATAAATAAATAATTCAAATGTCGGGGACATCGAGAGAGAGGTATCTGTAAAGCATTCCCGGTAACTGGAGAAAGGTATTCCCGTAACTGGAAGTGAGTAGGGGCCGGAGCCCGACGTTCCCTTACTGTGTATAGGGTGTTATTAGACAATTACGTTTTATAAGCACTTGCCCAACCACTACTGTATGAGCGCTGCGTCACGTTGAAATCACTGGCTGGCTGCGCTCATACAGTAGTGGTTGGGCAAGTATATTTGCTTATAAAACGAGAGAGAGAGAGAGAGAGAGAGAGAGAGAGAGAGAGAGAGAGAGAGAGAGAGAGAGAGAGAGATACAATACAAACATACCTTCAATTGTTTAGTGCTGTAAAAGGTTGCCATTCTGTCCTCCTCACGACTGTCCGGTCCACAGATTTCACACATGACTTTTATATCAAAAGACACAATCGCTTTGGTGGGGGGGGGGGGGGGGGGGTGTGAACGAAACACCTCTAGCTGATAAACCAATCAGGATACAGCAACGGGATTATACAATAATAAAACTATGTTCAATTTGTGTATTGTTTATTGAATGAATGAATGAAAACTTTATTAACAGATTGCAGAATGGGTACAGTACAGTACAGCTCAATACATACAATTGTTAAGGGGATGCAGACCAGAGAAAGACTTTCGTCTTGTTTACATCAGGGTCCCCCATTTTCAATTCATCGTAACATATATGACATACATGACATACAGATAGACAGTACTGCTACATCTATACATTTATGACATACCAGATTTGCAAATACAGTACTGTTTGTGATACAGAAGGAGTCAAGAAAAAGGAGTATATACATTTGACGTAGAAACTGTACATTGGAGGAGGTTGGGTGGGGGTCAAAACACATCCTTTACTTTATTCAAAACAAAAATACTCTTGGACATCTTTTTTTTAACGTGTGCTATGTGCGATTTCCATGTTAATTTATCATCCATCATCACACCAAGAAAACGAAATTCATTAACTCTCTCTATATCAGCTCCATCTATGGTCAGTACTATATTTTCATCTAGTTTTCGATTGCCAAAAATCATAAATTTAGTTTTTTTCAGATTCAGTGATAGCTTATTTACATCAAACCATTTCTTTAGCTTTGTCATTTCATACACAATATCTTAGCTTTCGCTCAGCAGTTTATTCTTTTCCACAAAACCATCTAACTTATGCGAAAACAGTTTTTCAAGCACTTTCGAGAACTGTGAGAGCAATGACACTGGTCTATAGTTAGTGAAGCTGTGCTTATCTCCTACTTTGTAAAGTCAACACTGTGTCTCCCCCCCCCCCCCCCCCAGGAAATAGAGAAAAGTATGGCCGTTATACGCGGCAACAACAACAATGATGATGATGATGATGATGGTGATGATGATGATGGTGATGATGATGGACATGAAATGGGTTGCATTCCATACGCTATTGTTATGCTTATGCGGGTAGCCATGCAGGTACACAAACACAAAAGAACACTTAAAATAATCAGACTGAATGAATACGAGATGCAAATACCCAACCCCCCCCAGGAAGTAAAAAATTTGTAATCAAACACTTGAATGTTCTTCAATTCAATTCAATTCAATTCAAAATTGCAGCCTGGAACACAACACAACAAGGTCACTTCTGAAGTATAAACAAACTATACTGCTGTGACGATTTTGAATATCTTAACATGTATTTAGAGCACCTGGGGGAGCCTCATATAACCCTGCCCATTCCCAAATCATATTCAGAAAGTATTACAGAGACTTATATTGACCGCGGAATTAGTTATTATTAGTAAGACACAACATTTCCGGAGTTTCGAGTTTGGGACCGTGTTGAATGGGGCGTCTGAACTAAGCGAGGACCTCATGCGCATGCGCGGCGAAGAATGCGGAAGCGCCCTTGCACTCTTCCGCTGTCATTAAGCAACACGCGTCTGGAAGTATGGGAGGGAGCTAGAGTGGGGCTATAGAGGGACCCGCCTCTATATAAAGTGTTGTATCACCGTGTTCAGTTGTCAGTGTGAAAATGACTAAAATCAACAAACAACATTCTCGAGATGTGCGTCAGTTACGATCCCAGGGCATATCTACGAGACGCATTAGGCAACATCTTGCATCGTTAGGAATCTGCGTTACTGCGGGCACTATTGAATGGCATTACAAACTGAAAATACAACGACGCCGTGCTCCACGTAAACTGTCTGAGTGAGTACAGAATGAATGAATGAATGAAAACTTTATTTAACAGATTAGCAGGTCTGTGTTGTGTTGTGCGTTACGAGAGAGTATTAACCTGCAAAACCCATATTGAGCTGGAATTAAGTTGAAATGCATTTTTACTTAACTTTACAGCATTATTCAAACGTGATAGGAAGTTTCACATTCTTGTACAAAATAAATATACTGTCTCATAAATATACTCTTACAATATATATATTTTAACCCCCCTCTCAGTTAATTAATTTCCACTTTCTTTCTCTTCCCTTTCCATAGCAATGTCCTGGTCGCCATTGACAACCTGACGAAGGCCCGCAATTGCATGGTTGCACGGCAAATCCAGAAGTGCATCGAAGACGATTTGGGTATTCATCTCAGCCTGACTGCTATCCGTAGAGCACGTAGGGGCCTCGGCTGGAAATATGGTCAAACTAAGTTCTGGCCAATGATCCGTGACAAAAATAAAGAATTAAGACTCGCACAGGTTTGTTTTTCTTCTATCTATCTATCTATCTATCTATCTATCTATCTATCTATCTATCTATCTATCTATCTATCTATCTATCTATCTATCTATCTATCTATCTATCTATCTATCTATCTATCTATCTATCTATCTATCTATCTATCTATCTATCTATCTATCTATCTATCTATCTATCTATCTATCTATCTATCTATCTATCTATCTATCTATCTATCTATCTATCTATCTATCTATCTATCTATCTATCTATCTATCTATCTATCTATCTATCTATCTATCTATCTATCTATCTATCTATCTATCTATCTATCTATCTATCTATCTATCTATCTATCTATCTATCTATCTATCTATCTATCTATCTATCTATCTATCTATCTATCTATCTATCTATCTATCTATCTATCTATCTATCTATCTATCTATCTATCTATCTATCTATCTATCTATCTATCTATCTATCTATCTATCTATCTATCTATCTATCTATCTATCTATCTATCTATCTATCTATCTATCTATCTATCTATCTATCTATCTATCTATCTATCTATCTATCTATCTATCTATCTATCTATCTATCTATCTATCTATCTATCTATCTATCTATCTATCTATCTATCTATCTATCTATCTATCTATCTATCTATCTATCTATCTATCTATCTATCTATCTATCTATCTATCTATCTATCTATCTATCTATCTATCTATCTATCTATCTATCTATCTATCTATCTATCTATCTATCTATCTATCTATCTATCTATCTATCTATCTATCTATCTATCTATCTATCTATCTATCTATCTATCTATCTATCTATCTATCTATCTATCTATCTATCTATCTATCTATCTATCTATCTATCTATCTATCTATCTATCTATCTATCTATCTATCTATCTATCTATCTATCTATCTATCTATCTATCTATCTATCTATGAGCCGTACTGTATTGTACCCATTCTGCAATCTGTTAAATAAAGTTTTCATTCATTCATCTACAGGCGCACCAGTGGATCGATACATGTGAAACATGGCATGACGTCATATTTACAGATGAGAGCACTGTCGCACTCGAACACTTTGCAAGACAAAGCTTTACGAAAAAAGGCTTTCGTCAAGGTAAACCGGCCCCTAAGCATCCGTTAAAAGTGCATGTTTGGGGCGCGATTTCCAAGCTCGGTCCAGGCCCGCTTGTTATTTTCGAGGGAATAATGGACCGTGTCTTTTTTGAAGAATCGATCATCAAAGCAGCCGCCGGTCCGTACATACGAGCTACTTTTGGGAAGAGCCATCGTTTCTTCCAGGATAACGACCCCAAACACAGCGCTGCCAGAGTTTGCATTGCAGCAGAGGGAATCAATTGGGTCAAAACCCCGGCTGAGTCTCCCGATTTGAACCCCATTGAAATTGTGTGGCACCTAATGAAAGATTATATTCGCAGAGGGACGAAACCTTTCACGAAAGATGCTTTAGTAGCGGCCATAAGGTTTTACTGGCGCAATAAACTAACAGTGGATGTATGTAACAATCTCATAGCTGGCTTGGCAAAAGTTTTGCCACTAGTCATAGCAAATAATGGAGGTCAAAGTGGTAAATAAGCCAGTTAACGTGTAACCTTGTATCTTGTAATTTGTGTGTGTGTGTTTTAATACAATTCTGAACTCTTGACTTGACTGACAACTTGTTACTTGATATTACTGTAAATCATTTGACATCTATTGCTGACTGTTCATACATTTGTTACAATAAAGATGCAAATAATTGTTATCTCTTGTCCAATCAGACAGTTTTGTATGTAACGTTGTGTTTAATAACAATAACAAAACACACCAATAAAAATTGCATAAATAGCAGCATTAACAACAATATAATCTCTCATTTACATAACATAACTCGCTGTGGCAGAGGCTGGTGTTGTGCTTGCCGTCTTTCCTGTGACAAATGGCATCCAAGGTAATACAAAAAGTCAACCAATGAACTAGATTCTTGTACCGGATCTCCTCTCTGGTAAACAAGAATACCCTGAAGACTCTGGCAGGAGCACTCATTCAAGGGTACTACTGTACGACTATGTGTATATTTTGTGTAGGGGATATATAATGGATATATTTTGTCTAGTACCGTGGTGTAATGGTTTATGCCCATTCCTTTCAAGCCGACGCCCGGGGTTTGACTCCCAGCGTGTCAAATATATATATTTTTTTATTTATAAAATGAAATTGCCCGCAACGATGTGCATAATACAATAGTAATAATATATAATAAGAATCCAACCAATAGAGCGACATTGTGCAATAAACAAGTAAACAAAGTAGGGCATATCGGTATTTGTACACGAGTTATTCTGACGTCAGTGACGTCACATACTGGATTTACTACATCGCCCTCTGTCGAACACAAATGAGCAAGGGCGCACATAATAATAATATATTTAACACCCCCACTCGAACTTAGCTTATTGTGGTACAAAACAAAAATATATATATATATATATATATTCTCCCTCTTTGGCCTGCAATACAAAATAAACAACAACAACAAAAAAAACATATTGGCACATCCATGCTTTTCTTTCACTCTAACTAAGTGCCAAACAAATACTGAGCAAACTTCTTCAGTTGTAGCTTAGTGGCTGGTTTTGACCCCCACCCAACCTCCTCCAATGTACAGTTTCTACGTCAAATGTATATACTCCCTTTTCTTGACTCCTTCTGTATCACAAACAGTACTGTATTTGCAAATCTGGTATGTCATAAATGTATAGATGTAGCAGTACTGACTATCTGTATGTCATGTATGTCATATATGTCCTGATGAATTGAAAATGGGGGACCCTGATGTAAACAAGACGAAAGTCTTTCTCTGGTCTGCATCCCCTTAACAATTGTGTGTATTGAGCTGTACTGTATTGTACCCATTCTGCAATCTGTTAATAAAGTTTTCAATCAATCAATCAATCAATCAATCCCTAGAAAATGTTTTAATTTTCCCAGATCCTTCATTTTAAACCTCTCAGCAAGCATAATTTTGACACCTTTCACAACCTCCTCATTGTTACCAGCAATGATTAAATCATCAACAAATACAATTAGAATCACTTTTTCATTTTGTTTTTCCCTTGTGTATTGGCAGTTATCAGCAGGATTTTGTTCAAAACCATTCTCAGTGAGATATGCATGTAACAGAGCATTCCAGTTTCTGCCTGACTGCTTTAGACCGTATAGGGATTTCTGTAATTTGCATACTAGCTTTTCTCCTGTTTCTGACTCTATCTCATAACCATAATTCTAATTTTTTACTTCTTCTTCCATCAAAATGTATGTTACTTTTCTACCAATCTGTATTAGAGAGTCTCATCAGATATGGTATTACAGCTTGGTTTGGTAACATGTCTGTACAATTAAAGTCCAAACTGGTCCGTCTGATGCAGACCGCATGGAAGATCATAGGGGTGAAAGGTCACCCATCCCTGCAGTCTATGTACAACAGGCTACTCTAAGGCAAGCCAATAGAATAGTCTCGAAAACAAGAGATCTAATGTACATTAAACTTGAAAATAGTCTGTCTCTCACTCCATCCCAACAGGGGGGTAGAGTGACTAGCCTGTGTAGGTGTGACATTCGATTGGCAACCCCCACACACACCATTGAAATGCTAATTGTTGGGGGACCCTGATGTAAACAAGACAAAAGTATTTCTCAGGTCTGCACCCCCTTAACAATTGTATGTATTGAGCTGGACTGTACTGTACCCATTCTGCAATCTGTTAAAATTTGATTTTACATTTACATTTAGTCATCTACCTATTGAAGCGTTGAGAGAAAAAGACAGCCAAGATTGTACTTTAAACTAAATTACTTTTATTTGCCTGTATTCTAATTACATGCAATGCTTTGGTCCAACAAAGTAGAACTGTAATATGTACTTTCTCAGTCAGTGCTAAGTTCACATCAAAACAAAAGTAGAACTGTAATGTGGACTCTCATATTATTAACATTGACAAACATATTTACAATTAGCATTTTATAAAGTAGAACTGTAATGTGTACTTTCTCAGTCAGTGCTAAGTGCAGTCATCTTATGCAGCATCACTTTTCACATCAAAACAAAAGTAGAACTGTAATGTGTACTTTCTCAGTCAGTGCTAAGTGCAGTCATCTTATGCAGCATCACTTTTCACATCAAAACAAAGGTAGAACTGTAATGTGGACCTTCTCCTATTAATTAACATTGCCAAACATATTTACAATTAGCATTTTATAAAGTAGAACTGTAATATGTACTTTCTCAGTCAGTGCTAAATGCAGTCCTCTTATGCAGCATCACTTTTCACATCAAAACAAAAGTAGAACTGTAATGTGGACTGTATCACAGGTCAATCACAAATGTCTCTCTAATCCTTGAAAACAATGCTGTTTACATAGCATTTAACATAGCATTAGTTGGGTTTTTTTATTATCCTTTGGCGGAATTATAGGTCAACGTGTAACTTTAATATTTCCGTTGGTGTACTATACTACTGCCGTCCGTCACTGGACCATGCGTGTCCCGACACCGACGCCTGCTGCGCCTGCTGTGTGCTGTGAGTGTCAGTGTTGCTACAGTACAGTCACAGTCGTCAGTCAGTCACACTATTTAACATGATCAAATAATTATTATAATATTTTTTACTTCACTTTGAAATATTATAGTGAAATATTTTGCAATGTTGTCGCATTTATCTTGTTGAAATCCTCCAACAGGCTCTTTTCTGATTTCTGATTTTCTTTAGACTGTGGCTCGGAACCTTCAATAGTAGATGATCGCAATGTTTATACTTTGTATATAAGGAGGAGGACCTTGAAATCAATTCAAAATGTTACCGATGATTACTGATGTAAACAGGGGGATCCTGATGTAAACAAGACGAAAGTCTTTCTCTGGTTTGCATCCCCTTAACAATTGTATGTATAATTGTATGTAATTGACAAGGGTGATAAATAGCTGATCTATGGGTGAGATTATGGTGCTCCTTGTCTTCTCTGTGTGCAAGAAAGAAAACAAGTGCTGAAGCACTGGCCAGGTAACACCTGTCATCATCTTGCATTTGGTGTCGTTGCTGTCCACAGATGAAGCGGTCAAGGAGCTTGACTCGACCTTGGTTCTCTGTTGGTCACCATCCTCCTTGGCTGCATCACTCTCCTTTTTTCACGCCGCTCATGGCGACTGATGTTTGTTGACGTAGATGGTGTAGACTGTGATGTTGAAGGGAATACAGATGGTATGTAGTCTGGGTGTGTTTGGTCATTGACCTTTGCTCCTGAATGAATGAATGAAAACGTTATTAACAGATTGCAGAATGGGTACAATACAGTACGGCTCAATACACACAATTGTTAAGGGGATGCAGACCAGAGAAAGACTTTCGTCTTGTTTACATCAGGGTCCCCCATGCGAGTTATCTCTCTCTCTCTTGGATCAAATAACAAACTCAGCAAGGCCAACGGCTTCTCTGTTACAGTGGGTGACAATATTGTCACAAGGAAAGATGAAATTACCTACCTGGGTTCCATCCTAGAGGCAAATCTTTCCTGAGATATATATATTGAGAGAGTTCACAGAGATATTCAGTTCATCAATGACATGATTGTAAAGTTGCACACATTCCATGATGCTCACTTTAGTCCAAAAACATAAATCATACCTCTTTCATTGTCACTCATGTCCTGTGTTGGATTGACCTGTGTCGTCTCTGTGAGGGCAGTAACATCTCCAGCACACCTCATTCTGTGAAAAAACACAAAGCTGACTTATTTACTGTTTACATCATTGTCCCTGTTGTTACTGGTTTCAAGTGGCACTATGCCATCTGAAGTGCATCGAGCATTCTTCGTGCATGTAGTAGTATTCTGTTATTAGTATTCTGCTAATACACAGTTAGAACATACTGATAACACAGTTGGATGTATTGATAACAGAGCTAGAACTTAACATTATGATGCAGAAATATGTGCGATATTGTTACCTTTTTTGGGTGAGAGCAGACACGAGAGCCCAGATGGGAGATGGCTTCCCATCTCTGAAGTGCTTTGGGGTGAAAAGAGAGAAGCCAAAGTTAGCTACAGTAAAAACACCAGCTACTGTAACTAGCGAGGACGAGTAGATATATTTATGTTGGCAGCTAACGTTAGCTAGCTGCTAACGTTGGCTAACTGGGCTGGATACACGATAGCTAGTTCGCAGTTAAAGTCAAACGTTAGCAAATTAATAGTTTGGTCTACGTTTATATTACATGCTGTCAAATATTATGTCTTTATGAATTGACCTTACCTTTGAGCAAACATAAGTGTCCTCGGTAATGGTCTTCACGTTCAGCTGTTTACAACAACACAATCCACCGCTTGCATTTCTCGAGTTTTCTTTTGGGCTTCGGAAAAGGTACAAAAATATACTCCTCCATCCAGTGGTGTCCGAATTACAGGTACCCCACGCACAGCGTTTCACCATCAGATATTATGTAGATAATAACATAAAACTGAACTCTTGACAGTGGTTGCGATCACAGCCGTCTGGTTTGATACAACCTAAAATTGATAAATGATAATTGATATGATAAATTATTTGCTTTACACTGTTTATTGTATTCGATTTTTGGATGGATTGGTTGGATTCTTATTATATATTATTACTATTGTATTATGCACATCGTTGCGGGCAATTTCATTTTATAAATAATACAAAAAAATATATATATCAGAATGGGTGGGATTCAAACCCCAGTCGGCAGCTTGAGAGGTATGCCCATAAACCGCTAAACCACGGTACCAGACAAAATAGATCCATTATATTACCGCTTTGACTGCATAAACGCGGATCATAGTTCAGCATTCCTAAGCAATTCGCCGTCATTGTAATTTAAAGGTTTAGAACGCCTATTCACATATACACATATACGCCTGTAGACATATGGTATGGTATTTATTCTAGACAACAAAACATATACAGATCGTTATACAGTATATACTGTGTAGGACGTTGTAGCGTCCGTCTAATGACTTTGCGCCTCCTGGCGGCATAAAATAGAACAGCAGCCTGGGTTCCTAATTCATTTCCACGACGTGATATAACCGTGCGCACGTCGCGGCAAAGCGCCCAGGAATACTAAAAGCTTCATCTGTACATGCTATGCTACACAATCCATGCATATATAGGCCACCATGCTGCACACACACACACACACACACACACGCACACACACACACACACAAATATCAAAGGGCATGACCCCTATCCAACAGCGTTGAACTTGCAGTACATTGTGGCCTATATATGCATGGATTGTGTAGCATAGCATGCATCACAATTCCATTGATAGCACACACTGTGTGTGTGTGTGTGTGTGTGTGTGCTATCAATGGAATTGGGACTAATGCTAAATGAAATAGCATTGATTACACACACACACACACACACACACACACACACACACACACACACACACCACATCAAAGACTTGAACCCTCTCAAACACCTTTGAACTATGGCGAGGCCTGCATATCACACACACACACACACACGCACACACACACAAAGATCAAAGGGATTGACCCCTATCCAACAGCGTTGAACTTGCAGTACATTGTGGCCTATATATGCATGGATTGTGTAGCATAGCACACACTGTGTGTGTGTGTGTGCTATCAATGGAATTGGGACTAATGCTAAATGAAATAGCATTGATAACACACACACACACACACACACACACACACACACACACAACACATCAAAGACTTAAACCCTCTCAAACACCTTTGAACTATGGCGAGGCCTGCATATCACACACACACACACACACAAGGCCATGCAACCTAAAGCTACACACTTCAAAGAGCGTGCACCTACACACACACACACACACACACACGGCCATGCAACCTAAAGCTACACACATCAAAGGGCGTGCACCCACACACACACACAAGGCCATGCAACGCCATGCAACCTAACGTGTAGCACATGGTCATCAACTATATCGATTTGAACATGCACATAAAACAATATTCACATTGCAACATGACATACCATTGCCCCCTCGTCGACCACCACACACACACACACACGGCCATGCAACCTAAAGCTACACACATCAAAGGGCGTGAACCCACACACACACACACACACACACACACACAAGGCCATGCAACGCCATGCAACCTAACGTGTAGCACATGGTCATCAACTATATCGATTTGAACATGCACATAAAACAATATTCACATTGCAACATGACATACCATTGCCCCCTCGTCGACCACCACCGCGTCCCACGTCTGACTCGTGCGATGAATCAGACCCATAAGTACACCTCCGACCCAAGCCGAGATCATCGTCAGATGACTCCGGAGCTAGAATATAATAAATGCATATCGGCGTTGGTTTGGCGAACTAACGCTACATAGTCACAGTATCCAATGAATCAATTAGCGTTAGGTAAATCATCAAATACACGTTTCACACACACACACAATCACATATATAATAAATGCATATCGGCGTTGGTTTGGCGAACTAACGTTACATAGTCACAGTATACAATGATTCAAATAAGCGTTAGGTAAATCATCAAATACACGTTTCACACACACACACATATATATAAGACCGTGTAATTACCTGGTGGTTCCCAATCGGCGCTCCCATCAGATTCGTGGGCGGTCGAATCGCTGTCCGCTGACTCGGATGAAGAAGCTATGACCACCGCAGCCTTACTCTTCCTCGGACTGCGTCGGGGTGAGCCGGTCCCGGTCCCGGGGCGAGACGCGTTGCTGGGCCCAGCAACGGTCTCACGGCTCTCTCCGATCGGAGCTACCAAAGTCGTTGGTGCTGCTGCTGCTGGAGCTACCAAAGGTCCGGTCGTTGGTGCCGCTGCTGGAGCTACCAAAGGTCCGGTCGTTGGTGCCGCTGCTAGAGCTACCAAAGGTCCGGTCGTTGGTGCTGCAACCGCGGGTCCAAACGCCAGCTTCGTTTGAACAAACCGATCCGCCGTCGGCCTGTCCCCACGCTTACCTACACTACGTCTCCTCATACTGAACTAATAATCTAAATGGAACTACTAACTGATCAAACTACTATTACTACTACTGAAATAGACTACCTAGACTACACACTAATCCCTCACAATAGTACTACTACTTAGCATGACTAAGTACTTTCTAAAGCACAGCTGAAACCTTACAATTATTCTGATACTACCACTATACTGTATAACACTATAAATATAGACTATAGGCTGATCTCAATTCAAATATCTCTCTCTCAATCTCTCTCTCTCTATCGCTCTATCTATCTCTCTCTCTCTCTCTCTCCTCCAAAACCTCGTCGATTCTGGGGTCGCGCAAACGTTTTATACCTGTGGTCACATTGGCCACTGCATCTGGCCAATTAAATGCCAGATTCATTGTGGGGTACAATATTCACCCTCATGTGATAGTGTTAGAAAATAGGGGGACACTGCCACCTAGTGAAATTTGAGAGGAAATGCAGTTTCCGGTTAAAATTTTCTGCCAAAAGCTCGGCGGTGAAGTTCAGACGGGGAAAATCGAAAAAAGATGTAAACAGATCAAAGACGCTGTAAAGCGTCTTCGGCAACTTGAGCATGGCCGGGAATGACGTGTTTAGGCGTTTCCCGGCACCCAAAGTGTTAAGGCGTACACTTTAAGACCATTGACAACATGGTTTGATCCCCAAGCATTAGTATCCTGGAGAAATTTAGAAGAAAATATAGTAGCCCCACATAGACTGAAGGACATAGCATACACTAAATTATCAATTAAGCAATGCGAACGGAAATTTGGCCCCATAATTACTCATGCAATCCGGATATGGCGTGAAACACAGAAAAAATATTCTAACCTACATAAATGGCATAATCATACTCCCTTATTCAATAACAATGCACTCTTGATTGGAAAACGACCTATAAGATTCCCTATATGGGAAAAGCAAGGCATACACTCATTAGGTGATGTTATTAACAAACAGGGTTTTTGTAGTTATGAAGAAATACGAATATGATATAAATGATAAATATGAATATCTCACAGAGTCCACAGATTATTTTTACGCACAGTTATTGTTATGTTTGAAGTCTCACGATGTTCCATTAAAGATACCAATTGAACACCACAGATACCACAAATTCTTCTATGAAAGAGAGACATCGAGAGGTTTTCTTTCAGATTTTTATCATCAATTACTAACGTCCTCGTATGAAACCCTCCACCTAGACTCTGTCTGGAGGAGGGATATACCAGACCTGGAAAGTGATTTTGATTTGCAAGAAGCCTGGGCAAATGTTTGATTCACATCAAGGAACCCGGACCATCAACAAATCAATCTTAACTATATTCACAGGACATACTTGACTCCTATAAGACTGAAAAAAATGGGTCTTAAACAAGACTCCAAATGATCCTTATGTACAAATGGGGACAAGGGGACATTTATGCACATGTACTGGGACTGCCCACCAGTTAAGATATTCTGGAAAGAGGTGACCGAGCAATTATCAAATCTCTTAACTCTGAATATACCTGTACACCCCTCTGTATTACTGCTGAAAGATGTTTTTGAGTGTGCAGTACATACACAGCTAAAGAGATTGGTTTTATCGGGTATCACAGTGGCTAAAAAGCTGACAGCATCACGATGGTTCCAACCGGAAAAAAATTGCCGAAAGGTCTGGATTATTACATATCTCGATGTGATTTATCAAGAAATATCTACAGCAAGAATTCTGGGTCTCAATGAATCCAAAATGACAATGTGGTTAGAAGTGGTGGAGAGAATAAAAGCTAGCATATAATGGTAGTGTCTGGTTAGGAGCGAGGGATAATGGATGGATTATCCAATGGGGGGTCCGGGAGGGGGGGGTACGATTAGAGCATATGTGTGTAGGGTATTAGATAGCAGGTATTAGGGGTATATCCTGTATAAGACATTTAACTAAATGGTCATTTTATTGGATGTGCACTGTTAATAATGCTTGTATATCTTATCGTGTGTTGTCATGTTTGTTTATACGTTTGTTTAAAAAAATAATGAAAAAAAAAAAAATACAAAAAAAAAAGTTCATGCGAATTCCGCCAATAACTGCGTACGACGTGATTCTGATCATAATTTCATATTTTCGCCATGGTATTCATATTTCACTCACGGAGCCTTGTCAGATGCTGCGGGACTCAGCACAACTCTGCAACGCTTCAATACTGCCACCTGGTGGCTGATCGGCGAGTTGCCAAACCGGAAATACCCGTTGCAGCTCGGTCCGTCCCCTAATTCCGTCCGGCCACTCGTTTATCGTCGCGGGACTCAATACACACACCGTGGATATGGATCTTTGCCATAACTCAATAATCTACATGATTTACGTGGTGCAGTGGGCAAGGCGCTCACCACGAATACTGGAGACTGGGCTCGAACAGGTTCGCCTCCCTGTTCGAGCCCAGCGCTCCACATTGCTTTCAGTTTAGCTGGTCGTCCGCACTAATACACATTGGCAGTATTAGGGGGAGGGAAACTGATGGGTGGGGATCGGGCATTGTGGACAGCGACTCCTACAGGTCGGTTGGTGCGCCTGCGCAGTAGAATCAGGAAGCGACGGGGGCGGGGCCCCTCCAAAGCCCAGACCCCTGACGCTGAAAGATCGAGCCGCGCAGGTGGAAAGATGCGACTGCTGTTACCTCGAGTATCGGAGGGGACTCGTGCTATGTACAGTATGACTTAGTCCACATTGCAGCTGGCTTGTGGGATGCATGAAACAGCGTTCAAAGACAGGGGGGGTTGAATTGGATGATACGAAAATTGGGATGGGAGAAAAATAGAAAATGGGAGAAAAAGTGGATACAAAAAAAATCTACATGATTTGGGCGTGTATTAGTAATATACAAACCGGAAATGGATTGCCTAGATCCCCACCACATAACTGGGATCTGTTTGCTCCACTCTCATCGCCCAACGGTACGAGGAGACTGACGTGAGTTTCAGCGTTTTTGTTTATCATTTTCGATACAAAGTGCTCTGATCAATATATCACCCATACTACATGAAGCATCTAACGACTATCACGGAATTATAAACGACCCCCCCCCCCCTCCGTTCACCTGCGCATTATCAGTCATAACCCTTAGGACCATGTACAGTTGACATTTTTAATATAGCGTCGATCGGTATCAAACTGCATTTGATGATCTATATATATGCATTTGTGCCTATAGCTCACATTCTGGGAAATACTGCAGAAAACGATAAAAACATATTTATACTCTAGACGGTATTTTCGTATGAATGTGTGAATGAAAAAGTAAAACGTTCCTACATCCTGAACGATAGGTAATCGATGTTGAATGGGCCATAGTAATGTCAATTTAGCAATACAATTTAAAAAGTTATAGCCCTGCAAAGAAGGTGAACATCTCCATAGACTTACAGTACTGGCAGAGATCAAACAGCGATGGATATAAGCGTGGCAGAAAATGGGTTAATGTACCACAAGACACGGCATCATCAATTGACGGTCAACTTCTAAACCACTTTACTCGTCGTCTTAAACTTCTTAAACTTGACTCAGACATCACCTCATTGGGCTCTCGACATTGCATGTATCATTGTTAACCTTTATGTGTGTTTTGTAATGTATTACTCACCTATAAAACAGGTTGTAGTTAGTCATGGACAAAAGGAGGCGCGGACATGGTGTTACTGGTTCTGAATCCTCTCAGTTGTGAGAATCAGCTCGCCTCGTGCACCTGTAGGTAGCAAAGTACCGTTCCCTAGAAGGCGAAGTTACTGAACACAAGTCCTATACTGCCACCTATTGACCAAATTATATTAATGTTGTCCATTAAGTATGACATGACTGTTCTACCTTATTTCTGATGGAGGTAATCCTGTACAAGTATGTTCACAACGTTTTGACACATAATCTAATGATATTAACGTGATACCACTTCTAGTGGGCATCACATAGGCTACATAACAACTAATAAAAATAAGAAAACTAGTACCAGTCATCATTAGGGAAAGTCAGCAGGTGTTAGTCCTGTGTCATACCATAGGCTACATTTTTATTGACATCTGTTTACCCTGTAATCAAAAAATGCTATTCCTTTTCATCTCCTTTATAATGAATTGTTGTAGTAAGCCTTTGGTTTGTTGTGTTACCGTTCATAGTCTCTAAAGTGAGTTTATATAGTTAGTTACATCAGTGTTTTAAAGTGCATATCATTAACCCATTCAGTGCCAACCACGAGTATAGTCGGGTTAACTCGCCATCGCTTGAGTGCCAATCACGACTATAGTCGGGTTTTAATCGTTATTTCTTTTATTAGCGATATCCATTCATTTTTCATCCATCCAGCCTGACGTTATCATTGGGAATGGGTCTGAGCTCGCAAAGGGCAAATACCGCTGCCTATCGTCTCCCAGATGGTATTGCACATCATTGGATTGGATTGGCTGGGACTGTGCATCAAAAAAATAAGTCCGGTCCAGGTTTTACTTCTCGGGCATGCAGCTGGATACTATTGCATTGACTGGGGGACTGGGAGCATCGTGGATCATTGTGTTTTGGACTATAACGTTTGATCACCAACGGCGATGAGACAGCCTACAGGAGTGAGGTTGTAAACCTGGAAAAGTGGTGCCAGGAAAACAACCTCACTCTCAACGTCGACAAGACCAAGGAGCTGATCATCGACTACAGGTGGGAAGGAGAGGGACACGACCCCATCCACATCAACGGGGTCGCAGTGGAAAGGGTCGCCAGCTTCAAATTCCTCTGGGTCCACATCACCGAGAAGCTGGACTGGGGAGAGCACACTGGCCATGTGGTGAAGAAGGCCCAACAACGCCTCTACCACCTCAGGCAACTTAAACAATTTGGCATGGGGCCACAGATCCTCAGGGCCTTCTACAGAGGCACCACGGAGAACGTACTGACAGGATGCACCACCGCATGGTTTGTTAATGCCAACCAAAGCGACCGCAGAGCACTGGAAAGAGTAGTGCGAACGGCCGAGAAGATCTGTGGAAGCAAGCTACCCACCATAGTCAGTATCTTCACCGAGCGGTGCGTCAGCAAGGCACACAGGATTCTGAAAGACCCCAGCCACCCCAACCATAAACTGTTCGAGCTCATGCCGTCTGGCAGACGGTACCGGAGTCTCAGATCCACCTCCAAAAGAACTTTGAACAGCTACTTCCACCGGGCCAACAGGCTACTGACTGAGATACTTTGAACCATCATGGTCACCTACAAAATGTCTTGTTAAAGTAATATTGTATAGTATAGGATTATTTTAAGTATATTAAATATACTTAAAATATTCCTATACTATACAATATTACTTTATATAATGTATTTTATGTATATAATGTATATTATTTATTTAAAGTATGTGCACACTACAAGTCAAGTCAAGTCAAGAGTTCTATTTGTCACGGCATACAAGTATACAATGAAATGCGGGTGGTCTTGCCCGCAACAATGTACAATACAGTGGTACAACATATAATAGAATCCAATAGAAAACAACATTGTGCAATAAACAGGCAACAGGTAACATGGTGGGACATCTCGGTATCTGTACATAGTTATTTACAGGGCATATAGGACATGCTAGGTAGCTTTGGTAGTGCAATACACTGTTGCTGTTGTTATACTAATTTAAAGTGACCTTTCCTTTTTGGCCATAAGTGAGGGCGTGTGCGGCATGAGTGTGTGTCTGCTCATGTTAAAGTGTTAAAGTGGCTGCTAGTGTGTGAGCGTGCACAGCGTGCGTGTCGTGTGTGTGCTCATGTGTGCTTGTGTGTGGATAGATCAGTGTTCTGTGGCACTCAGTGTTCATTGTTCAAGGCTCTGATGGCCTGGGGGAAGAAGCTGAGCCTAAGCCTCTCTGTCCTAGTAGCTGGGGTTCGCAGGCGTCTGCCTGACCTCAGCAGCTGGAACAGTCTGCTATTGGGGTGGTGGGGGTCTTTCATTATTCTGCAGGCTCTGGATTTGCACCTCTTGTTGTATATAACCTGCAGGGGAGGTAGTGCAATACCCGTGGTACGCTCGGCTGAGCGCACCACTCTCTGTAGGGCCTTCTTGTCCTGTGCCGTGCTATTTCCATACCAGGCAGTGATGTTTCCAGTCAAGATGCTCTCTACAGCTCCGGAGTAGAAGGACTGGAGTATCCTTGGTAGAGGCGCTGCTTCGCCTTTTTTACGACTGTGTCTATGTGTGTTGACCATGTCAGATCCTCTGAGATGTGGACCCCCAGGTACTTAAAGCTGCTCACCCTGTCCACGGTAGCCCCGTTTATCATCAGTGGTGTGTGTGTCTCCTGCTGTCCTCTCCTATAATCCACGATCAGCTCCTTGGTTTTACCAATGTTCAGGAGCAGGCTGTTGTCCTGGCACAAGCGTTCCAGTACCTCAACCTCCTCCCGGTAGGCCTTCTCGTCGTTGTCCGAGATCAGCCCCACCACCACTGTGTCGTCTGCAAACTTCACTATGGAGTTGGAGCTGAACTTGGCCACACAATCGTGTGTGTAGAGTGAGTACAGCAGGGGGCTCAGAACACAGCCCTGGGGGGACCCGATGCTCAGGGTGATGGTGTTGGAGGTCTGACCCCCCACCCTGACCGCCTGGGGTCTTTCACTCAGAAAGTCCAGTACCCAGGCCCTCAGGGCGGAGCTCAGACCCAGCTTGATCAGCTTTTCCACCAGTCTGGTGGGGACTATGGTGTTGAACGCTGAGCTGTAGTCAATGAACAACAGTCTCACATAGCCCCCCTTCTGACGGTCAAGGTGAGAGAGGGTGCTGTGCAGTGGTGCGAGAGTTCAGAGCTGCTCTAATAGTACTGTCCACCCACGGTTTCTGGTTTGGGAAAACCTGCACCTTTTTCGTGGGGACAATACTATCAGCTATTGTTGTTATATAGCTCACCACGGTGTCTGCGAGCTCGGTGACGTCACTGGCGCTTCATTGAAACATATTCCAATACGTGTCTGCGAGCACGTCCTGGAGCGTGGCCTCTGATTCGTCAGACAATTTTTTTGTCTCACGTGACATGACGGTGTCACGTGATCTTTGTTTGTAGGCAGGGAATAACAAGATGTAGTCGTCATCGCTCGAGCTTGTAGACCCCGTCAATGGCGGAGCCGCTACCGCCTTGTAGCCGGCTCTGAACGGTGTGTAACAGTGGTCTAGCGTGTTCCTCCCTCTTGTGGAGCAGGCGATGTGCTGGAAAAAGGATGGCATCACTTTCTTCAGATTCGCCTGGTTGAAATCACCAGCCACGATCGTCGCCGCGTCTGGGTGTTTGATCTGGTGTTTATTGAGGTGGTCATGTAGTTCCACCAGCGCTTTGCTAGTATTCGCCTGTGGAGGGATATATACGGCGGTCATGATGACCGCGATAAACTCACAGGGGAGGTGGAACGGGCGGCACAGGATTGAAAGATGTTCCATGTCTGGGGAGCATGAGCTCGAGAGAACATGTACCTCTTTGGGATTAACCCAGACATTGTTCGTGAGGAGGCAGACCCCACCGCCAACGCTCTTTTCAGAGGCTGCTGTGCGGTCCGCACGTAGGACGGTGAAGGCGTCCGAAGGAGAGACGCTGTTGTCCGGAGACGCTGGCTTGAGCCATGTTTCCGTGAAACACATGATGTTAACGTCTCTCATCTCCCGTTGGAAGCGGACCCTCGCTCTCAAGTCGTCCATCCTTCCCTCCAACGAACGTGCATTCGCCAGAAAGATGGATGGAATTGCTGGGCGGTAAGCAGATCTTTTTAACCTCAGTCTCATACCTCCTCGTCTCCCTCTGTGCCTCTTCCTGCCATTTCCTTTGTTGCCGTTCTCCCGCTTGATCTCTGTTGGCCATTCTAGGCATAAAGTGTCTCCAAACTCCTCTTTGAGTCCGGAGTTTAGGTCCATAAGTGTCTGGCGGTCGTATGACGTACCCGCCAGTGATGTTTTAATAAAAAAAGTAGAAAAAACAAACATAATAACTAAAAATTTGCACAATCGTCGCGGAGCTAAACCAGAGGCGACTGACCGGGGTCGCGCCATCATCATCTACTACGGTTGAGGAGCCTAGGAAAACAAGAATCTCATGTTTTGGGAATGTATATACATTCTAAAAAGCTGTGACAATAAACCTATCTATCTATCAATGGACGCAATCGATATTTGGAATGGCGATCAGGAATTGGATTAAACTTTTTGCATGACATCAGATGTGAGGTAAGGCCTTTATGTTACGAATCTTGGGGTAATCAGATGTTGCTTTCTCCGTCATCGGAGCGCATGTGTGTGTGTGAGGTTCGCGCTGACCAAAGTACGAAGCGATTTTTCAGACCCCGCTTCTCTTCGTACATGAGGACACATATACTATCGATAATCTAGCGTTTATTTGAAAACGATTAATAAATCAGCCGAAAAATTACAACGTGTTTTGTGTATTCCACTAAAGGGCTATTATCGTGTCTTTCTCTGGAATTACTAGAAATCTCCAAAACTATACTCGTATTCAAAACGGTATAAAACGGAAATGTACTTATGAAAAAACAATCCATTTTGTACATGTTGACTGCAAGCAAGTCATTGATAAGCGACGGGTGTATTAGACCCATAGCCATAATTTAAGATATAGTTTAAGCGTTCGCAAATATCCCCGTCCTCCCATTGATTAAAGCGGTGGCAATCTAGACCTAATTTGGTCATATGGGCGTGGTTCTGAATTAGTTAATGTGAATGCCAAATACATGTCCCATTATGCTATATTAGTATTGGACTGCAGTTTACTGCTTTATTTGACTCTGTAAATGTAAATCTACATTTCATTGTAATGACAATGTTTAATACAATTTCCATTAATGGAACTCTTGACCTTTCTGCATGAGAAGAAGCTGACAGAAATTGACCCCAACATGTGGGTTGCTCTTAGAATCTCTGTGGGTCTTCCTGTTACAGTGGCTGCTGCTGAAAGAAGCTTCTCTAAGCTCAAGCTCACCAAAACTGACCTGAGATCTACTATGGTGCAAGAACAACTCAGTGGACTTTCCATCATAAGCATAAATCATGTGGTCTCAAAACAGTTGTCTTATGATGACGTCATAGATGACTTTGCTGCAAGAAAGGTTAGGAAAGTATACTGTAAAGTAAGCTTGATGAGGGGGCTTCTAAGTATGTTACAAGTCGAAGCCTTGTGCTTGTGTGCCTTTTGTGTTTGTGTGCAATTATTTTTTTCTTTATTTTACTTTATTTAAGTTCATTGTAATTATATTTAACCTTACTTTATTTATGGCAGTAGGCTACTGGTTAATATTAAGATAATATATTGTAAAATATGTATTATAATAATGTCACTTGTTCACTGTTATGATGTTAACTGTTTGATTTTGTGGGTTATTTTCAATAAAAGAAAAATGTGAAAACAAAAGTCTGAGTGCATATTATTGGTAGTGAATAAGCTGTGATGCAAGGGGGCGCCAGATAAAATCCTGCCTAGGGCAGCCAATTGGTCAGAGCCGGCCATGATCATTTCTAAGCAAAGTGTGGGATTTATCAAATATGAACGTGTGCTTGAGATTGTGCATACTGTACATCTACGCACAGCTCCGACCGTGCACACCAAGCGGTAGAATAGGACATTTTCATGAGACTTTATGAGAGCCCCCTTCATCGATGACTTGCTTATAATAAACTCCCCCGTTATTTGGGTTATACCTAGACCTGCCTGCATTGTCTGTCTTCTGCATTTTGGGTTCAGTACATCTAGCCATGACAGTACGATCTGGCCATGGAAATGAACCCAGCAGACATAGATATCAGACAGACTCTCCAGAGCCAAGGCGCCCGTCTGGGCCAGCACGAGCAGACGCTTTCCCAGTTGGCAGAGGGGCTAAAGACTATGTATGCCAGGCAAAAATAACTGTCAGAATCTATGCATATAGTATGAGATTAACTCACAGTTATTTTCCCCTTGCCACTACCACAAAATCTTTCATTACCGCTCCTACTCCCCTCGTTTCTCCATCCGTGTAACCCACCAGCCCAGCCTGTACCTTTCGCCACCCAGGTTCTCGAACCTCACATCCCACCTCCGGCGAAGTATTCTGAACCTAACACCTGCCGTCAGTTTTTGACCCAATGCTTGCTTGCTAGCGTTCAACACACAGCCTACTCGTTTCACTAACGAGACAGCCAGGATCGCCTACCTAGTTAATCTGTTGGACGGTCCTCTTCTTTGCTTCTTTAACCCCTTAAGCCAGATCGGCCTGGTACCGAGTTGAGATTAATTTCACGGCATAAATAGATCAATATAGTCCGATAGTGGCTCCGGAGGTAGAGTGTGTTTCTGGTAATCCAAAGGTTCCCGGTTAAATTTAGCTTTGGATGAAAGCTCTATGTAAATACAGTCCATTTACCATTTACGATGTCAAAACATCTGTGCATACCAATCATCGTTGTTTACTCAGTGTAGAAGGGTCTATAGTGCCAAAAGTGCTGCTGCCAAACAGGCTGAAAACTGAAACTACTGAATTCTAAAAAGCACCCATTCAGATGCTAAACTCATCCTTGATGTCTGTGTGTCTCATGACATTCCACCTCTCCATCTTTATCCTCTCCTTGACTTTCATGAATAAAATATAAGCTACTGTGTAAAATGTATTAATTAATTAATTAATTAATTAATCACTCCTTGACAGTAAACATTAAGCTGTTTATTGTAAATATGCAGGTAATTAAACCTACATGGCCTTCAGACAGAATACTGCACACCAGTGTTGAGCAGTAATGCGTTACTTAGTGATTCATTTTCCTTTTTTATTAATTGATTAATTCATCATAAAGAAATTGCTGGTCCAAAATGAATGTTGTGTGCATCAGGGGCAGGGCTAGGGGGTGGCTACTTGAGCTCAAGCCACGAATGTTTTCTGAAAAGCCCAGAATCTACAAAAAGAATAAATAAAAAAGTATTTTTTTCTTTTGGACAATTAATCATTGTTACATGAAAATATGTTTGCACCAGATTTAGCAGAAGCTAATTTCCGTCTGTAGTCTATCCAGCTGCTAACTGTATTTGTTATGGTAGACTCAGACCTAAGCTTTAAATCACAATCAACAAGTTGACAAAAACATAATTCTTCCACCTTACGGCCATTTATAAATCAAAAGGAAGCTGAAAACCAGATCCATGCCTTTATCTCAAGCCGACTCGACTACTCCTTACCGACCTCCCCGAAAAAATACGATGATAACTATTTTATTGCAATGCACTATTGCATTATTTTATTCTATTTTACTAACTATTTTATTGCACTGCGCTATTTTACTTTGTATCAGTGATAATCAAACTGTAATCAAAGTTGCCTATTAACACTTTCAGCGCCAGATGGCGGCATGGTGCTGTTTACTGTTACTGTTGAAAGGCCAGCGCCTTTTAACATGGGGATACGTGGCTGTGTTTGCAGGCCTAAAGCTATATTATATATTATAGCTATGGATCTAATAATATGGTCGATTGTCATTGAGTTTCTTCCGGTCAAGATGCAAAAAACTGATTTTTCCATCCATACATTTCCGTTTTATACCGTCGTAAATATGAGTGTAGTTTCAGGGCGGTCTGGTGTCATTTCCAAAATGCTCCGTCATGGCCGGCAGCGTGTATTCTAGTAAACTTGTTATCATTTCTTTCCTGGACTAGCTACTGTTCTCAAATCCAATTTAGATTATCGGTATTATGTTTCATCATGGATGCATGAAGGAGGGGGGGGGGTGCCCTCCGTGCTTTGATCGCAACCAACGGAACACGCCACACACACACACCCCGATCAGCATGAAGGCATTTTTGGATCAACGCAATATTGATACCATATAGTCCTTACCTTGACCAGGATCTGTCCCGAAAAGAATATTCCAATGATCTGATCGCCATTCCAAGTACTGATGTCGATCAAGGTGCCAACGTAATCCAGCATTGAACATGAACCCGACCCTCGTCGATGCATGCGTTATAAGCGTTTGGCTTGACCGAGTAGTTAGATCCCGCCCGCAGGCCGCAGCTCGGCCCAGACACCAAGCCACATAGTTTCAAATGGAGTGCAATAGCGGCCGCAACGCGTTAGGCGGCGGTATTGGACTTTTGAGATCTCAGACCCATCCCCAGTGATAACACAGGCTGCCGGCATGTTTTTATGAATGGAAATATCGAATGAAAGAAACAACGATGAAAACCCGACTATACTCTGGTTTTCGGGGGGTCCTGGCGCTCAATGTTCGGCGAGTTAACGCTAGATCTTAGATCCTAATATGAAAAACGATGTGATTTAATGTTCTATGTCTTACCTTGACTTTGTCTATTTTTCTGCTATCTATTTTATGCTTTATGTCTGCACTTTATGCATTGCTCTTGATCTGCCAATGTTGTGCTCATTTTATGCCTGTCTTTTTTTACTGCTGTGAAGCACTTTGAGCTGCAATTCTTGTATGAAAGGTGCTATACAAATACAGTGTATTATTATTAGTATTATTAATTATTATTATTGTTTGCTTAATTAATTAAAGGGTGTGAATTTAAGTGTTCTCTAGTGCCTTTTGTCTGCTTTAAGGTGGTGGTATAAGTTAAAGGTTGTGGTGTCGAAGTAAAAAAATGCTGTGCCCGCTAACGCAGGCACCTGTCTGGGCTAAGCCCCGGGTCTCCTACAATCCTAAATCCGCCCCTGGTGTGCATGTATCCCCTTCTTACTTCCCATTTCCCCACGTGGAATGCACCTTTAGAAAAGGAGACCCCTCAATAATATAAAAAGGTACTAGATGTTGCACTAGGGCACCAGCATGTAATTTATCCAATCAGGTGCATTCCATGTGGGGGGAATGGGACGTAGGGAGGGGATGTATGCACACAACATTCATTTTGGACCCGTCAACAACTTTTACATGATACATTCATGAATCAATTATTCATATTTTACTATTATTATTACTCTACATAAAAACAAGTATCTATAGCACCTTTAATCATATCAAATATGAGAAATGGGACAAAATGCTTTAAAAAATTTTACATTTCACAAATTGAATTACGCCAAAAGTTATTTACTGCTCTTACTATGCATGATGCATATGAAGTGCAGGCAATGTCATTGCGTACCGTGCTAGAGGTGAACCAGACACAGTGGATCTCTAAAGGGATATTTGGACAGATGTTCCTGGTGAATGAAACATGAGTAAACGGGTCCTGTCAGCGCTTGTCTCTCGGGGACCCAGCAGCTGTCCCGGTCCGCTCTCAGGAGACAGGAGGCTGGAAGAGCTAACAGGAGGGGGGGGGGGGGGGGGGGGGGGGGGGAAATAAAAGGGAAATTCCACCTAAAGCGACTACTTACTTCTACAGGTTTCTGCTATTCTCTTCTGTGAAGCACATTGAGTTGCACTTACTGTATGAAATGTGCTATACAAATAATGTTTGATTGATTGATTGTTACTTTTGCCAAAGACTGACATTGTCCTAAAAAAGAGAAGTAAGGGAAGTGAAATGCGATGATGATGTTGCCTGTCATGGTTGGAATGAAATACATTTTTCCATAGTTTCCCATATCAGACATGGGGTAAAAAAACAAAAGACTCAAGCTGACTGAGATTAATCACAACGACTCAAGCTGACTAAAATGAATCACAACGACTCAAGCTGACTGAGGCGCAATGTAATCTACTTTGTGTTTCATTGTGGAGTCAATTTAATTGTGTCTTCTGTAAGTCAGCTTGTACAGACAGGAGCTCGACCCACTCAACTTTGTGTTGGATTGTGGCAAACTATCCGGATCTAGTATGAGGAAGAGCTTTGATTGTGCTGAGAAAATTCCCTACCTATCAAGGACATCATTGGTAAATAGGAAATACGGCCCACAAGGGTTCCACAAAACAGAACTATCCCTCTAAAGCAGGGCTGTCCCTAGGCATAGGCTGTTGCCAAGGGCGCTGGCTGCCCGGGCCAAAAGGCTCTAGTGGTCTCAGATGTAATGCTACAATGAAGATAGATATTTTCTGAGGAATCTAGAGGTACCGGCTAGCTTGTACTAGAGGTACTGGTACTTGCTTACCGGGAAAGGGGAGACATTTCGGACCAAAGTTTAAGCCTAGTAAACCGTCTGAAAGAATTTGAGGGGAAAGAAAAGAGAACACCCTACTCGTGGTCTCAAAGTTTCTGCTACACTGAATATACAGATATCATCAGAACCTCTAGGTATGTTGAGGAACCTACCTGTAGCTGTAACACAGGCGATGCAACCAACATTACTGTCTCTCAGAGGCTGTTGCAAGCTCAATGCTAAAGCGTGAATGAAGGTACCACCTGAACCTGTAGACCTTGAGGAATCCATAGATATCAACCCTTACCTTACCAGGAAATGGATGATAATTTGCTCCACATTTTGATTGGAAAACAATCAGTACTGAGTCAATTGACCTCTCACCTCAAGATGTCTGAATGAAATCGGAACCACAAAAGTTTCAACTTTACAACCAAGGGGGGGGGGGGGGGGGGGGGATCAGTCTGAAATCTCACCTATTCCACAAAATGTATCCAAATGTTATCTGCTAAAGCCTAAGATTGGCAAGTCTGAATCAGAATCCGATGTATTGGCCAAGTACAGTATGTTGACACACACAACATTTTGTGCTGGCTGCATTGATTTGATTTTGGCATTTGTGTAAAATAGATTCATATCAAACATCGAAATACATGATAAAGAAAGCACATAGAGCACAAGAGATGAATGCCTGGAGAAACCATTACGGTGGTAAAGACCTGATCATGCAGAAATGTTTAAGTCCTGCATTATTGTTACTACAGTGTGTAGAAACAAACAATTTTTTCCATGTTGGACTACAAGTAGAGTCTGTCAAATGAGTCACACCATTGTCTCCATAGCTATAATGCAGAACACACACACAGCTCTGCAAACATCGTGAAACACAGCGTAAATGATTATTTTAAGCTGGCCTTCTAGCGGCAGAGATGAGGATATAGCGTGGCGCTGAAAGTGTTAAGGCACTGAGATCCCACCCCCATTGCTACATGAACCTGGATACAGATTCAGAGGGCAGGGAGATCCCACTGAGTGGATTTGAACCTAGGACCATAGAAACCACAGGCGGTCGCACTAACCAACTGAGCTAAATATTATATGAGAAATTTCAGTCGGGTTCCGCTCAGCCCACAGCACGGAAACAGCGCTGGTCAGGGTCACTAATGACCTTCTGATGGCTGCTGACGGTGGTTCCCACTCCCTCCTCATCCTCCTGGACTAGTCAGCAGCATTCGACACGGTTGACCACACCATCCTCTTGGACCGTCTTCACTCCTCCATAGGACTCTCCGACTCTGCACTACAGTGGTTCACCTCCTACCTCACAGACAGAACTGAGCGCGTCTCCTGGGGGGGGGGGGGGGGGGGGCGCAAATTCCAGGACACAGCCTGTCACCTGCGGTGTCCCCCAAGGTTCCGTCCTCGGCCCCACCCTCTTCACTCTATATATGCTCCCCCTTGGTCGTGCCATCAGCCGGCATGGGATACGCTTATGACACCCAACTCTACCTCAGGACTGCCCCACTTCCCCCTGCCCCCCTACCGTCACCACCATCATCACCTTCATCCACACTGACCACCTGCCTTGAGGAGATAAAGGTGTGGATGAGTCACAATTTCCTACAACTAACCAGCACCAAAACAGAAGCCATTTTAATCGGCACCCCACACCAAACCAAATCATCCCCAATAACCAGCATCACCTTTTCCAGCCAGAACCTCCGCCTCTCACCTGTATTAACGAACCTGGGCATAAAAATGTACCCCCACCTGACATTTGACTCCCACATTAAGCACCTGTGCAAAACCTAATTCTTTCACCTTAGAAACATAGCCAGACTCCGTCCCACACTCACCCTGCCAGATGCGGAAAAGCTCATTCACCCCTTTGTCTCCTCAAGGCTTGACTACTGCAACGCACTGCTCATCTGGATCCCTAGCAAGAGCATCCAGAAGCTCCAACTAGGGATGCCCCGATCACGTTTTTTGCCACCGAAACCGATCACCGATCGTCGTGAGCCATATCGGCCGATACCGATCCGATACCGATCGTTTTTGATTAAAAAAAGTAAACATTATTTTATATAATTTTTTATTTAAATTTTTTTATAAAATATATATATTATATAATTAACAAGCTCCACTGTCTGTGTGTACTCTAGTAGCCTCCAGCTACGGCCAGGATTCTCCAGAGCTGCAGCTGGACCTATGACTCAAGTAGCCTCAAGCTACGGCCAGGATTCTCCTGCACTGCAGCTGGACCCTATTGGTATAACGTTAATGTGCTCAGCAAGCCCTCAGCTCGAATACGCGTTGAATCAGTGTTATAAGACATTGATATCAGGAGCTATCTGTAGCTACTGCTAGCCGGATATATAACGTTGATACAGCGCCTCAGTGAATTATTTAGTTCAATGGGACATTTCGTTTTGAACAGTGAACTAACTTGCGCTAACGTGAGCTAACAGAGTATCATACACGTCTCTACTAGACTATTGCTGGAGCATTTGTTGATATCAGGAGCTATCGGTAGCTGGCCGGCTAGATACCGTTCGGTTAGACAATGCCTCATCATGTACCTTGTGCATGCCTAGCAATGCTGGAGCTCACTGGGCTTAAGAGATGAAATGATACATCATGTTTAAAGCCATATAATTTTAACTGTTTACTATTTTAAATTTTTTTTTTACCCATGTTTAACATTCATAGCCTATTCTCAAGATATCTGTAAAAAATTACACATATTTTCAAATTTTAACCACTTAAATTAGTGTTTGTTTGATACCACGTCAGTTTTTATTGAAAAAAAACTGATAAACCGCCATATTCACCATATATCTATTATTTTTTTCCACTACTTTACAGCATATCAAAACGGGACAAAATTCCTGTGAATAAGAATCTGCCATTATAAAAAAGAAAGGTTGACTATTTCGGTCAGAAATAGCGGTCAGAAATAGCCGTTAGTAAGCGTTAGTAAGCACCGGTTAGTACTAATCTATTACTAAAAGGTATGTATTGTATGTATTTTGAATGCCTGGTGTAATTATTCTGTTTATTTATCGATATATGATGTGAAAATTAGAGATTAGATATAAAAAAAAAAAAAAAATTAGACTCGCGGTTTTATGGCGGTTTTATAGCGGTTTTATTAACATGGAAGTGGATGGGAGTAGAAAAAGGGACCAGGGGTAAAGAAGGTACTAAACACTATAACTATTGTTTTAGAGTGTTTCATATTATAAGCTTTTCACACAATGAACATATATGTAAAATTAAGATATTTACCCAATTTCATGAAATAATAATAAACACAGACACCGCTGTGCTCACACACACACTCAAAATATTTAAAAAGGGACCAGGGGTACACAAGGGTTAAACTAAAAGTGAATAGTTGACTGGGTCATTTTGTAACGGTAGCAGCTAACGTTAGCTCAGGGAGACGCCATCCTCCCATCCCACTAGACTAGACCCGTGTTTACATGCGTGCGGGAGGGGCTGGAGGGAGAAGCAGACGCCACAGCGAGTGAGATCGGTTTTGACGATCGGCGAAAATAAAGCATTATCACCGATCACGATCGCATATTTATACTGATTATCGGCCGATAACGATCGGTGGCCAATCGATCGGGGCATCCCTAGCTCCAACACATCCAGAACTGTGCTGCTAGGATCCTGATGAGAGTGCGGAAATATGATCACATCACACCCATACTCCATTCCCTACACTGGCTCCCTGTCTCCTCCAGGGTTGAATACAAGGTCTCCCTCCTCACCCATCAGTGCATCCACAGCAACGCCCCCTCCTATCTAAAAGAGCTCATCGCTCCCCCGACCTCCACTTGCTCCCTCCGCTCTGGACACTCAAACACACTCCAACCCATACACAGGACACACCTCTGCACCATGGGTGACCGGGCCTTTTGCTCAGCTGCTCCTCGACTGTGGAATGCCCTCCCCGACCATCTGAGAGCACCACAGTCCGTTGAGGTTTTTAAAAAGGGCCTAAAAACATTTATTTTTAACAAGGCATTTGCCTGAATTATTCTTTTACTTAAATGTTTTACTTCTATTCATTTGTATTATTATTATAATTTTTAAATTTTTAATTTGTATGTTCTCCCATGTTTTATTCATTTTAATAGTTTTTATTCATTTCACTTTTTATCTTTATCTCCTGTAGCACTTTGAGATGTTCACAAATAGAAAGTGCGGTACAAATTGAATTTATTATTATTATTATTATTATTATTATTATTATTATTATTATTATTATTATTATTATTATTATTATTATTATTATTATTATTATTATTATTATTATTATTATTATTATTATTATTATTATTATTATTATTATTATTATTATTATTATTATTATTATTATTATTATTATTATTATTATTATTATTATTATTATTATTATTATATATATATTTTTTTTTTTTAGCAAACGTTTTTATTGGTGAAGCAAGTTTGTACAATTACAAAGTCAGAATTATTCATTCACCCTTTTTTTTCCCCTTTTTTTGTATAATCTACCCCACCCATCCCACCCCCAAACCCACCCCATGGATCAACAGGTAGGGTTACGTACATAACATACAACCAGAGAAAAGGTTAGATTACAGACAGTAATAACAATTGCTACTTACAATGATACAATTAAATTAAATTAAATACAAAATACAAAAATAATAACAAAAAAATTATAATAATAATAATAATATAATAAAAAAATAATAATAATAGTAAACAAAAGGAAAATAGTCTGAGTCAGATATGGTACATTAATCAATTATAGAGTATCTACATAGTTATCTGGTGGTATTACATAGTACTGTTGGGCCTGGTTAGATGGGAGGATCACTCAAAGAAGGAAGACACTCAGTCAGGAGGGAGAACAGATAGGCTGTTAAAGTAGGAAATGAACGGCTGCCACTTTTTAAAGAATTTTTCGTTAACTCCTCTAAGTGCATACTTAATCTTCTCTAGTTTTAGAAACGATACCATATCTTTTAGCCAGGCGGAGAAGGGGGGAGGTGTAGACAGTTTCCAGGCTAGGAGTATTCTCCGTCTGGCCAAGAGTGTGGCAAAAGCCAACATGTCAGTATCGTTTGGCTTAATAGGGAGAGGTTCAGCTGGTACGCCGAAAATGGCCAACTGTGGACAGGGCTGTATTGTGGTATAGTACTATCGAGAGCACATTAAATATCGAGGACCATAATGGTCTAAGACCCGGGCAGGACCAAAACATATGAGAGAGATCAGCTTGTGGGCTATTACAGCGGTCACAATTGGGATTGGAGTCTGGGTAGATTTCAGCTAGTCTTGCTTTGCTGTAGTGTACTCTGTGTACCACCTTTAGTTGTATTAGGCTGAGTCTGGCACAAGTGGAGGAGGAATTCACCCTATCCAGTGCTCCCCCCCACCACCCCTCTGTCAGTTCCACCCCCAGCTCTTCCTCCCACCTGGATCTCGTCTTAGCGCTTTTGTCTTTGATCAAGCCCATAGTATTTTGATAAATTTCAGATATAAGCCCTTTTTGGTTTGGTGATAGACCCAAGAGTCTCTCCCAATTTGATCGTTGAGGGGGGCTAGGAAATGAGTCAAATTGTGAACGTACAAAATGACGTATTTGAAGATAACGAAATAAATCGGAGCGTGGAAGACCAAATTGGAGACACAAGGAGCTAAAACTAGAGAAAGTGTCACCGTCATATAGATCCTTGAAACTATTTATTCCGAGTCTGTTCCAGCGTGTAAAAGACGAGTCCAGAGTGGAGGGAACAAACAGGTGGTTATTACTAATAGGCCCCAAGACTGATGCTGCACAGAGTTTGAAGTGACGACGAAACTGTATCCAAATCTTTAGAGTGGACAGAACAACAGGGTTTGAGGAGTGCCGGGAAGGAGAGAGAGGGAAAGAAGAGTAGACCAGGGCCCTGTTTCTTGTACCTGGATAACTGAGTTAGCCGGATAACTTTAGCTGGATAACTGGGTTAGCCTGACTTTCCGATTTCATGTACGTGGATTTTCCAAATCACCATGACAACATATCCAAAAGTTTGAGCCTGGTCGAAAGCAGAGTTCAAGTTCAAGTTAGCCTGAACTATCGCCACGCCCCCGCAAAGAAGTGACAGCCCGTTTCCTGAAACTATTCCCACAGTCTACGATCTGCATTATACCATTCTGAATTACGTTTTTGTGCTCCATTCTTCCAGAGGGGGCTTTTGAAATGTAAAATAGACCCAAAATGCTGATATTAAATTCACTTTGTCCTAAATAATGCACGTTATATATACCGTGGCGACGGTGGCGCTCGCTCGTGCGATGTACACATGATGTGGTTATTTTAATTGTAACTGGGATTAAGATGTCTGATGAGATGCGCTGTTTGACGGATTTGAGAAATTGAATGAGCCGTTGAGGATAAAGAGATAAACTTCATTCAAAACAAAGGATATTCTAAACACGGGTCTCTCGTTCATTAATGTATAAACAATGAATTTATCCCATCTGGCCCAGTGGCCCAGCGGTAGTGCTCATGCCTGCCATTCCAGCGACCGAGGTTCAAATCCCGGTGTTTCCAATATGATTTTTTTGAATATAATATTAATGATTATACGCCAAAGTAGCCTGGTTTTAAGTTAAAATATTATAAATCTACATGCATTGAGGATGTCATTCTTTATATAGCTCTCAACGTGCACCAAATTGAATTATTCCTATATTGCAAAAAGAAGGACCCCGGTCTTGAACCCGGGTCGTCCGTGTGGAAGTCAAAAGAACAACCCGTTGGACCACATTGGAGATAAGTTAAACATTGACTATACATCAATCAATGGGCAAGAAAGCCGTCTCGTAATTCTGTATAACAGTTAACTAGTTATTTTCGCTAGCAAGATCTCATTTGATTATTCAATCCAGCAGGCAAGTTTAAAGAAATATAATCTGATTGATTGAGGTAATGAGGGACTTAGAATTAGCCTATAGATAACGCATTTAACTTGTCGGCGAGGCGATTGAGCCTATTGCAATCTGTCAATAAAGTCTTAAATCAATTAATCAATCAATGCCGTTGAGAATCAGGGTCTCTGCCATCGATACGTGCTGGCTTTCCACCTAAAACGGGAGCGCGCATCTAGCCTGACTTGAGCCTGACTCTCAAGTCTGGCTTGAGTTAACGAGACTGAATCCTCCTTTGTGAAACAGGAAAATCCCGGCTTTGAACATCGGGTTAACTGAAGCTGGATAATGGACATGTTGATCGACTTAGTTGAACCACGTACATGAAACAGGGCCCAGAGCTGCCAGGGAGGATGAACGGCACGATTGCGCTTCTAAGCTACACCAGTCAGTTTCTGGGGTTTTCAACCAAAGAATAATTTTATGGATGTTGACAGACCAGTAGTAGTGCATGAAATTAGGGAGCGCAAGTCCACCTGACCTCCTAGGTCCTTGTAGGATGGCTTTGCCTATTCTAGGGATCTTTCCCCCCCAGATAAAGGCAGATATTGCTTGGTCTATTGTGAGAAAAAAGGATTTGGGTAGAAATAGAGGGAGACATTGAAAGACATACAGGAATTTGGGCAGGATATTCATTTTAACACATTGTACTTTACCGGAGAGTGAGAGGGGCAGGCTGCTCCAACGTTGAAAGTCAGCTTTCATGTTAGTGATTAATGGGGGGAAGTTAGCTTCAAAAATAAAATATATAGAGTTTAAGGTGTGGGTGATCTTTATGCCCAGATATTTAAAGCCTGTCTGTGACAGACGAAAGGGAATTGAAGATTGTGTTATTATTATTATTATTATTATTATTATTATTATTATTATTATTATTATTATTATTATTATTATTATTATTATTATTATCATTATCATTATCATTATCATTATCATTATCATTATTATTATTATTATTATTATTATTATTATTATTATTATTATTATTATTATTATTATTATTATTATTATTATTATTATTATTATTATTATTATTATTATTATTATTATTATTATTATTATTGTTTTTATTATTATTATTATTATTATTATTATTATTATTATTATTATTATTATTATTATTATTATTATTATTATTATTATTATTATTATTATTATTATTATTATTATTATTATTATTATTATTATTATTATTATTATTATTATTATTATTATTATTATTATTATTATTATTATTATTATTATTATTATTATTATTATTATTATTATTAAAGAGTCAGACATGTTAGTGAATGCTGGTTGACTGCGACTGACTCGTTAGTAGTTTACAATATTGTGCTTTTCCAGTGTTTTACCTACTCTACCACTGCACAGCAATTAGCCATTTTCTTGTGAAAGTGGTTACCAATGGTTACAGACAGCCATCCTGGAAGGAAGATAACTACACCAACATTCAGTGCAAGGCAAATAATTTGCAGCTGAGCTCTATTGGATACATCAGTGCTTTCATCGCAGGCTAGAGGGGGAAATCTGCATCTGCCTCCCTGCTACTCACTTCTCTCTTGGTGTCTGAGGACATTGATTCTCTGTGCCATAATGTTGCGAGCAAGGCAAACATTTACAAACTCCTGCTTCTTTTCAGATCAAATGTTATCCACTGTGGTGGATCAACATAATTCACCCACGGAAATGTGTTGGGGATAAGGGGTCCACACGGACAATTGTGTTTGTTACTTTCCGTTCTGCAAAACAGTTCCCATTGGCTAGTGAGTAAACAGAGTTGTACGTTTAGCTTTGATGTTTAATAAGCGTTTAGCATGGTCGCTACACCACCATCTTTAGTACACAGTCTTTAACAAATTCACCCTCAGCAAAAGCTTTTCCATGTTTAGTGATTAGCATCATCACTTTACTTAATAATAACTAGCCCTGATTGTGTTTAGTGATTAGCACAGACCAGGCTGCAGAAACAAATTAGTGGGGGGGCATAAAATGTTCTCGGGGGGGCACAATGGTTTTTCAACACAGGTTCCCTTTTATACGTTTCAGCTGGGACAGCGGTGCTGTGGCTTGCTTGGCGCTGCCCACGGTGCTGAACTAAACAGCAGATAGGCAGTAGCGTGGTTGGGGTGGAGCTGGACTCTAGCGAGGGTGGCGGAGAGGAGGAGCCTTGCTAAGCTCCAGGCCATCAGGGAAAACCTCTCCCACCCACTATACACAGACTTGGCTGACAGGAGGAGCATGTTATAGGCTCACACTACCTAAATGCAGCACTGAACGGCACAGGAAGTCATTCATTCCGACAGCCTTCAGACTATACAATGCATCACTGTGCCTCACTGCATCACTGAGCACAGAGTGACAGTTACCATCTTCCTGGACTCTTATTTTTTAAACAGCACTGTGCAATATTACACCTACTGTAGACTTCAGTATATTTTTACTTCATTTATTTACTGTATCTTTTATTCTATTTTTATTCTATTTCATTTTATTCTATTCTTAGGCCATTTGTTTTGTTATTCTTATTCGTGACTTGTTCTGTCTAAATGTTTAATGTTGAGTGATTTGCAGTGTCAAATTTCCCTCAGGATAATACATTTCTATTCTATTCTATATCTTTGAAAAGTGTCCATTTATTCAACACTTCTGAATTCACTGAAAACTGAACTGAACTGACAAAAATAAGGTGCATAAAAAAGCAAACAAAATTCCTCCACAGGCTACTCACCATCATTAGTAGAGCGGCAAGCGGCATTCGGGGATCTTCTTAAAACACTGTCCCTCCACTCATTCCTGAACTTTTTTGTTAAGTCCTTCTCAAATGCCAACTGAATTAAATTGGCCTTGCGTCGATGAAGCATACTAAGGCGATGTTCTGTAAAGACGTTCTTGAGGCTAGAAAACTAATTCTCACAGAGTGCCGTGCTAGCTTCAGTACTGTTGTTGTTGACATCAGTGCCCACTAGGGCTGTCCCCGACTAAGGATTTGGATAGTTGACTTTGATTGACCAAAAAAAAATTTAAAATAATATTTTTTTATTTTATTTTTACCAGGGTGGCAGCTGACTCTGTGGGCGGGCCCGGCCCCCTAATGCCCGCCCATGGCGCCGGGTCTGGATTAGCATCACTACTTCATAATAGCCCTGGTAGTGTTTAGTGATTACCATCGCCACTTTATAACTAGCCCTGGTAGTGTTTTAGTGATTAGCATCGCCACTTCATAACTAGCCTTGGTAGTGTTTAGTGATTGGCATCGCCACGTCATAACTAGCCTTGGTAGTGTTTAGTGATTTGCATCGCCACTTCATAACTGCCTATGGTTGTGGAGCCTGTTGGCTACTGGCACGAAGGACTGGCCGGCAAGGCAATTTGTCGTGTGTCAGGGGGGGATGATTGCATAGCTGAACATGCTCCTTATCTTCGAGAAGCCCTGCTGATGTTATGGATATCATTACCCTAGCCACTCGCCATAATTGTGTATTGGTATGGATAGGGTGACCATATTGTGATTTCCAAAAAAGAGGACCGCAACATACTTAAATGATACTCGAAGTTTACTTAAATATGCCTTATAATTGTAATATATTTAAAGTATGCCTCCTCTGTATGGATAGAAAATTATTATTTATATTATTTTTATATAACAACATTATATATCTCTATAACCAAAGTGACTCAACATGCTTTCTTATGCCTAAAGTAATCTCTCTGACACATCTCAATGGTACAAAAATAACTTAGAAATCAACCTATAACAAAATAAATGCTCTTTTCAAGTCTTACTGGACAAAAAAAATAAATGGAATTAATGTTAGATAAATAATACCTCTGAAAAATCCAGCTTTAAAATATTTTCAATGTAAATTACAAAACGGATTTATTACACACATAATCCTTATAATGATTGTATCATATTAAGCATCTTATCTCAACATAAATCACACCAAAACATAATTTTGAGGCTTTAAAATAGTTTTCAATAATTTTCTTTCTCTCTCTGTATAGCTGCATACTTCAATCAATTCGGTCAACTTTTCCATTTAACTCTTGCCTCGCACAGCTTTATTTTGTATGTTTTTCTCTGTCCATGTGAGCTTTGAGATCTCCGGCACCTTTATTAGACACAAAACATAATTATGGTCAAGCTTTGCACTCATTGCACTCCGCCTCCTATTTGTCTCGACCGGGCGGTAAATTGGGAATTTTCTCCGCAGTTCATCTGTAAATATAGATTTTCGCTTTGGCTTTGTGAGCAGAATCAATACTGCTCTGTGAGTAGAATCAAATTTGTCCGCCTCCTCTGTTTGCGTGTGACGTGTTGAGCCGCTCACAAAGCAGTATTCTGGATTACCCTAGGTATGGAGGAATAAATACCCACAACAAAGTTATAATAGATCTCTCTTTGGCTTCCTGGTTGCTCAACTAAAATAATCCAGGACTGGATAACAATGAGTGTGATTATAGTAAGTAAAGCAAGAGTTAAAACTAGAAAGAAAGTATGAATACAGGGGTTTAGCCAGGTAGGACAGTGAGCTGGTAGAACAGAGAGATGGTAGGACTGGAATCTGCTAGGACAGGAAGCTGCTAGGACAGGACGCTGCTAGAACAGGAAGCTGCTAGGACAGGAAGCTGCTAGGACAGGACGCTGCTAGGACAGGAAGCTGGTAGAACAGGAAGCTGCTAGGACAGGAAGCTGGTAGGACAGGAAGCTGGTAAAACAGGAAGCTGCTAGGACAGGAAGCTGCTAGAACAGGAAGCTGCTAGGATAGGAAGCTGGTAGGACAGGAAGCTGGTAGGACAGGAAGCTGGTAGGACAGGTGGCGTTATTTCTAAACCTATAGCCGCATTTCTGGCTGACGCTCTCTGATTGGCACTGACTGACGCTCTCTGATTGGCCACTGACGCGTTTGCCCAATCGTGTGACGAGCTGTGTCTTTGCCCATTTCCACGTCAAACAGCCTGCAAACTACCTGGCGTTCTATCGCCATGCTCTAAGACAAACTCTAACCATAACCAACTTCGAAAGAGTGCCTAAGCTTAACCGTCGAAAGAACTTGCCATCACGCTCTAGACAAACTCTAACCTTAACCAACTTCGAAAGAGTGCCTAGGCTTAACCAGTGTAGAAACAGGCGTCGGCCAATCAGAGAGCGTCTTGCCAGAAATGCGGCTAGGTTTAGAAATAACGCGGACAGGTGGCCACCCACAGCGGCGTCAAGTGTGTAATGATTCTCCCTGTTCTTGAAGAGACAGAGAGGAGACATCCTGGAGGGTTTCCTGTTCTTGAAGAGACAGAGAGGATGTCCTGGAGGGTTTCCTGGTTCTTGAAGAGACAGAGAGGACATGTCCTGGAGGGTTTCCTGGTTCTTGAAGAGACAGACAGGACGCGTCTATGCCAAATACAACGCAGTTCGGTTTCCGGGTTCCTCTGATTGGCCACTAAGCCCACGTGACCGCGGCTAGCACACCCCCCTTATCGCCCGCTGCCGCGCTGTGAAGCGGAAGAGCCAGCGAGGCAGCAGCGGCCGTCTTCTTCCGAGGCGACTCGTTCTTATTAATCCCTAATGTCATGTATGGTGTGTATGTCATAAATGTCGATATGAATTGAAAATGGGGGACCCTGATGTAAACAAGACGAAAGTCTTTCTCTGGTCTGCATCCCCTTAACAATTTTCATTCATTCATTTCTCCCCCACTACTCCCAAAAGTAACACTAAATAGATAAAGTACAACAACGCCAGACTCAAGAAACTGTGTTCCCATTGGATGTGTTCTCATAAACAATGTTTGTTTACACTGCACACGACACTCGAGGCTGCATGGGTGTAATCTCTCCTCTATCAAAGAGGTTGCGTTCAGGAATCGACGTTGTGGCGTCCTACGGATCTTCCTCTCTAAAAGCCCCACGCAATACAGCATGTCTTGAATGTTCAGGCAGGAATTCACCGCAAGAAAACATGCTGCTAATCTTTTTTCAGTACAATATGATTGGAAAAATAAGCTACATCTGGAATGAATAAAGTGATTTTTTTTTTTTTAACTGTCAAGGGTACCAGCGTCTTTTTATCCAGTAGCGCAACTAATATCCATATCAGTTACATCATCCAAGGTATTGTTACTCAATGTTTGTGAGCGTGGTTTGGAGATATTCACAGTAATTGTTAATTCAGTAAAATAGTCAGATCTACTCTTTATTGAAGGTACTGATATGATATGATTCTACGATTAATACTACAAATGTAATGGTCCTCAATGAGTATAACAATTACACAAAACATTAGCTTTATATCAGCCTTTCTGAAAGAAGAAATGGTTTCTTTATACATAGTCCTATATATATAATTTGAAATAAAAAAATACCATGTTCCTTAGTCCTGTATTATGATCAAACAATTACACAAAAATGCATCCTACAGTATATAGACTCATATGCCAAAACATTCAGAAATACCCAAATGATGCGAGTTTGTTTTTTTATGACATGCACAACTACAAGCTTTTAAGAACACTGACATAACCGCTGAATATCACTGAAATCCAAGTGAATGTATATCTTAGAAGTTCTTTGTTTCATCGTACAAACAGCCAAAGCTGTCATGTATGTTGTGTATGTCATAAATGTCGATATGAATTGAAAATGGGGGACCCTGATGTAAACAAGACAAACGTCTTTCTCTGGTCTGCATCCCCTTAACAATTGTGTGTATTGCGCCAAAGGGAACACAGTTTCTTGAGTCTGGCGTTGTTGTACTTTATCTATTTAGTGTTACTTTTGGGAGTAGTGGGGGAGAAATGAATGAATGAATGAAACCTAACTGCGTTGTATTTGGCATAGACACAGACAGGACACATCCTGGAGGGCGAGAGGACATTGATGATTTTTTCTGCTGTTTTTATTAGGGATGCACCGAATATTCAGCCACCGAAACATCTCGGCCGAAAATTGTTAAAAAATGCCCTTTCGGCTTTCGGCTTTTTTTAGCACAGAAAAAACATCACAGAATGTCAAAGAACAGGGTTACGTTCGTAACCTAACGTGTTGTTGTGATGACGTAATCAAAACGCGGCTACAGTCATAACATGTGCAACGTGTAATCTAACTATTACGCAATGAATCACGTTAAAAATAGAATTAACTTCTCTTAGACCACTATTCGTGATCCTGCCTAGAGCCAGGACTCTCAGTCACATAATGCTCCAGCTGCTGGGAGGGGCTGAGCACTACCCACACTTTACAGTTAAGAAGCAGCTTGGCAGCTCTTCAGTCCTGCGTTCTACAGCCTGTGATAACTCCTCTTGGGAGTCACGCTGTTTCTATGTAAATTCCGCAAGCAACGCGTCCAATAAATGCATCTTTAACATGCTTTATATCCTTGCCATTACTATATGCCCATCGCGGTTAAAAACCCTAACTAACGTTAAGATAGCTAACAGCGCTAATTAATGTATGTCTTCAAAAGTGGTTTTATGGAGCCATAATAGTGATTATTAATATTAGTTAAGTTTTGCCATCAGGTAGCAATTCTTTTTTTAAATAAATATTTATATTTATATTAATCATATTCGCCCTTTCGGTTTTCGGCCAACTGTTTCCTATTTTCGGTATTCGGTTTCGGCCAAGAATTTCCAATTCGGTGCATCCCTAGTTTTTATCCTTTGCTGAAGTCTGTTCCTGTCCTTTTTCTTTGGCGTCTCCGAACCAGAGTGTGATGGAAGTACACAGGACGGATTTGATGACTGCTGTGTAGAACCGGCTCAACAGCTCCTGTGGCAGACCATGCTTCCTTAGTTGTATGGCAGTGTGTGTGTTTGTGACAAAGAGAGAGAGCGAGAGGGTAGAAAGAGATAGAGGGTAAGTCCCTTGCCCATACAGCAAACGCTGACCATCTTTGGCTCTTCTGACAGTGATCAAGTGTGTCTTAGCAGGACAGCGTAGGTGATGGAGGTGACCACGGTGACAATCCATCATGCTATCAGGAACCACACGCTGTTTTACTGCCCAATCAATTTCTATAAATTTCCAACTGCAAAAACATGCCTCATGGTTTGAAATAGAGGGTATGTTTCAGCAAAACTTTCTCCTTGGTCGATCCCTCTCCGTTTCATTTTTTCTTTCCTTTCTTTATTTAGCTGCATGTTTTCCCATAGATATGATACAGATATAGATAGATAGATATAGTATGTATCTGTATGTGGATGTAGATATAGATATGATATTTGTAGATGTAGCCTACATATTGTAAAGGATAGGCAAAAATAAGCATGTGCTTCAGCCTATTCCATTTTTCGGTCATTGAGTTTGGATTTTGTTTGAGCTTACTTTGAATATGTACATTTGTGATTTTTTTCTTTTTGTAAGTCCACACAAGTGTGTTTTTGATTTGTTGTAAACAAAGACATAAATAAACTATTCATTCATTCACATATAAGTGGATGTGAATATAATATATATATATATATATATATATATATATATATATATATATATATATATATATAGTCGTAGATGTAGATATGCATGATAGTTATAGATGTAGATATACATATACATAATATATAAATATGATAGATATCATAGTCAACAAATGCTTGCTTTATGCAGCCATTTAACACAAAAGGATGACCCTCATGCATTGCAAAGTTGCATCAAATTCAAAACAGAGTAATGCACAAAATAACTTAAAAGAAAATAATAATTTAAAACAATGAATAAAGTGTGCATGCAATAATAGGGGAAAGAAAACGTTAGGAACTTGTTACATTCACCCACACAAGGGCTGAGTAATCCCCCCCCCCCCCCACCACGCACGCACACACACACACACACACACACACACACACACACACACACACACACACACACACACACACACACACACACACACACACACACACACACACACACACACACACACACACACACACACACACACACACACACACACACACACACACACACACACACACACACACACACACACACACACACACACACACACACACACTTCAGAAACAAACATAGTATCAATGAGAGCATCAATAATACACTTGAGTGAAGTCCAAAAAAAATAAATCTATATATATTATATAGATATAAATATGATATAGTATATGATAGATGTAGATATATATTAGATATATGTAGATATACATATGATAGATATATGGATATGATATATATATATATATTGATGTAGATGTTATAAATATGGATGTAGATACACCAATGATAGATATTGATAGATATCGATATTAATATGATATAATAACATATCAACTATATAGATGATAGTCAAGAGTTTTATTTGTCGAAATGCGGGATGATAGATGATAGATGATATATATCTATGAAATGATAGATATAGATGTAGATATAAATACAATAGATATAGATGTAAATATGATAGATGTGGATGTAGATATAGATGTAGATATGATAGATATAAACATGATAGATGTATATATGATATATGTGGATGTAGATATAGATATGATATATGTATATATGATATATATATACATATGATAGATATAGATGTATATATATGTATTATGATAGATGTAGAGATATGATATTCAGAAATATAAATATGATAGATATACATATGATAGATGTAGATATGATAGATCCATGTGTTTCTAAGAGACCAGAGTTTCTTTCAGTGGATTTGATGAAGGCTGCTCTTGTTTCCTGTCAAAGCGCCTCCCTGCTTGCAATGTTTAATCAGGAAAGGGCAAGCGTCCTCATCTTCATCTTGTGGTCCAACTCTGGCACCTTCTATTTAATCCTATGCTCTGCACACACAGCCACAAAATAATCGTCAACAAACTCTATCCAATGATTGGGGTTATGGGGCTCAGAACTTTGGATTTAACGTGCATGGTTAAAGCCAGCCGATTACAGATGCTATTATTTCTTTGTTATATATAATAGAGTGAACTCCACACTGCAAGAATGGTCAGACAAAAACAAGAAATAAAAACTAGTTTTAAGCTATATGTGATTGAAACAAGTCAAATAATATGCCAGTACAGTAAACAAATTTTCCTTGGCAAGATTTCTTGATAAGTAAAAAAAATATCTAGGGTTCTCTCTCCTGATTGGATAAAGTGGGAAGGGGTACCAGACAATTTATTTTCTGTTTACTGGAGAGTGGAGGGACTGGGAGCCTAATACTGACCAGACACTATATCAGTGATGGCTGTCAGAATATAGAAATATTTAACACTTATTTTAAAAGTTCTATGTTTTTCAATGTGTATATAATGTATATATATATATATATATATATATATATATATATATATATATATATATATATATATATATATATATCGGTGGGTGACAGCATTTACTCAGACGGATCTATAGATCTTAAAAGTAGCCGGCAGCCAGTTCTGTGTCTCCACGGTAGCAAGCAGGGTGTGTGGCTCCGAGGTCGTTTGGCAGCTTGTAAACATAAACACTGATAAGGACTGAGAGCAGGCAGGATTGGTCAGAGAGAACTATGGAGAGTTTGACATCAATAGAACCATGCTAAAGGTGAAAATCAGTTGCCATGGCAGCACGTCACATAGTAATGAGGAAAGGGGGTGGGCCCCCGTTGCTAGGGAGAAGACGTTATGATGTAAGTTCCTTCCGGGGTAAATTAGATCTAGACACGAAGCAGATGCGAGCAAACGTGGATCAGAGACTTTCATCCCTCCCCACCCTCGCTGGGTAGGGGAGGGGAAATAGTGACACATCAGCATTAGTTTCGGCTAACAGGAAATGGTGGTTGGCTACGACAAGAGCGAGAGAACCATTGGATTGAAGAGAATTAAGACTGAACAATGACAATACAGAATGGGTTACATCGGGTAGGAGGTTATGTTTATGAAAATAAACATGAGGATCTGAGGAAAGAGATCGCGTTGCAGTGTCATTTCTTATGACTAACGGATATACTAACAGGGGTTGATACAAACACAACGCAGAACAGAGAGAGTCACGAAGGAGATGATGAGATGAGATTGGCTGAGGACAGAAACATCTAACAGTATGAACCCCTAATGTAAAATAGATGTGGATGTAGATATAGACATGATAGATACATTCAATCATTCAACCTTTATTTAATCTGGAAAATGATTGATGGTTCAACTTTCATTTCAAATAATATCGATAAATACATCACACAATAAATGACAACAAGAAAGTCAATCAATAAAACTATTAAAACAACTGCAGACAGGGGTGAAATGGTCCAAAGAATGCTAAAGTATTGCGTTTCAATGTACATTGTAAGACAAGAGTGACAGTGGTACAGAAGGTAATAGCAGATTCCGTGAGTTCAGTGTAAAATCTGGGTGTTTGAAGTGTTAGACAATCATTGGAGCGAGTATGCTAAGGTCCAGAGGTCCATTCTAATACTAGATAATAATAGAAGCCTACTTTGCTGGAACTATTAATTTTGCACGTATACAGTACACGAGTGTGTGTGTGCTTGTGCGCTGAGGCTGCCTCACTAAGGCTGTTTCTCCACGCATTTATTTAGTTCTAGCAATAAATCAAACCAACAATAAATAATATGAAGAGAGAAGAAGACAGTACATGGAATATGAATACAGTAAATTCCAGTGACTATACAGTAGGGGTGTAACGGTACGTGTATTCGTCCCACAAATTTATGGTACGGGCGTCACAGTGCGGTACATCCAGCCATACGAAGAATACGTCTCATACCACTAGGTGAAACTAGGGTTGCACATTTGACAAATGTATGCTCAATATCTTTACTTTACACTGGCTTACTAACAGTCTTAACACATAAGGTCATTCATTTAACGTTGAATATCAAGCTTGTATTGCCACATTTAGATGATGAATAAAACGTTGAAGCTTGTAAAGGCAGGATGACAAGCCGACAACTGTGCACTCTGCACTGGGCTGTTTCCTCCCTCCTCCCCTTACTACAGTGCCTGAAACTAAACCATGAATGAATGATTACGGTATGTTTGTAACACAGCAGGGTCATTACACAAGGCTGAAAATGTTCATAGTTTTCTTGTTCGCCTAATAATGTTAACCAATGGAAAGACACACACACACACAACCCAACGTGTTCCGTGCTACTTTCCCTTCACAGTTGATTAAAAAAAAAAAAAAACGCAAACATACTTTTTCTGATCTGGACTGGTCCTCTGAGCTCCTCTCTAGTCGAGCTGCAGTGTTTAAATCCAAAATATTGATAAATCCTCTGCCATTGTTGTGTAACAATGTCTCTGCTTCAGTGAAGTAAAATCTACTCTAGAAGTGAAAGTATAGACCAGTGGGGGGAGGGGGCACTACGCAATCAAGTCAAGTCAAGTCAAGTCAAGAGTTTTATTTGTCACGGCATACAAGTATACAATGAAATGCGGGTGGTCTTGCCCGCAACGATGTGCAATACAGTGGTACAACATGTAATAGAATCCAATAAAAAACAACATTGTGCAATAAACAGGTAACAGGTAACAGGTAGCATGGTGGGACATCTCGGTATCTGTACATAGTTATTTACAGGGCATATAGGATATGCTAGGTAATAATAATAATAATAATAATAATAATAATAGATTGAATTTTAAGAGAGAAGCGCCTTTCTCAGACTCAATGACACTGTACAAGGAAAGGATGGAAAAAAAATAAAAATAAGAAATAAAATTGAAAAAAAATATAATAAAATACATAAAAGATCTGTGTATAGTAACAACAAGAAAAAACAAATAAAATAAGAGATAAAAAAATTAAAAAGGAGGCAAGTTCTGTCCAATTGGATGAAGTGGTTGAAATTAACAAACAAACAAACAACAAAACAAAACAAAACAAAACAACGGAATCTGTGGCTTAAAAAAAAGTCAGGGGTGGGCTACTTGGGAGCGGGGCCGTGTTGCGTGAAGGCAAGTGTGAACAGGTGGGTTTTTAGCTTGGTTTTGAAGAGGTTGATGGTGTCAGAGCCTCGGATGAGGGGGGAGAGGGAGTTCCACAGTCTGGGGGCAGCTGCAGCGAAAGCTCGGTCTCCCAGTGTGGAACGCCTGGTGCGGGGGATGGTGAGGAGGTCGGAGTTGGAGGATCGGAGGCCTCGTGCTGAGTGTAGGGGTGGAGTAGGTTGGTCAGGTAGGAAGGGGCCAACCCGTGCAGGGATTTGTAGGTGAGGAGGAGGAGCTTGTAGGGGATTCGGTAGTTGATGGGGAGCCAGTGGAGTTTTGCAGGGTGGGGGTGATGTGCTGCCAGGGTTTGGTGCGCGTGAGGACCCTCGCAGCAGAGTTAGGTAGCTTAGGTAGTGCAATACACTGTTACTGTTGTTATACTAATTTAAAGTGACCTTTCCTTTTTGGCCATAAGTGTGGGCGTGTGCGGCATGAGTGTGTGTCTGCTCATGTTAAAGTGTTAAAGTGGCTGCTAGTGTGTGAGCATGCACAGCGTGCGTGTCGTGTGTGTGCTCATGTGTGCTTGTGTGTGGATAGATCAGTGTTCTGTGGCACTCAGTGTTCATTGTTCAAGGCCTCTCTGTCCTAGTAACTGGGGTTCGCAGGCGTCTGCCTGACCTCAGCAGCTGGAACAGGCTGTTATTGGGGTGGTGGGGGTCATTCATTATTCTGCAGGCTCTGGATTTGCACCTCTTGTTGTATAGAACCTGCAGGGGAGGTAGTGCAATACCTGTGGTACGCTCGGCTGAGCGCACCACTCTCTGTAGGGCCTTCTTGTCCTGTGCCGTGCTGTTTCCATACCAGGCAGTGATGTTTCCAGTCAAGATGCTCTCTACAGCTCCGGAGTAGAAGGACTGGAGTATCTTCCCCGATACTCTGAACTTCCTTAACTGTCTCAGGTGGTAGAGGCGCTGCTTCGCCTTTTTTACGACTGTGTCTATGTGTGTTGACCATGTCAGATCCTCTGAGATGTGGACCCCAAGGTACTTAAAGCTGCTCACCCTGTCCACGGTAGCCCCGTTTATCATCAGTGGTGTGTGTGTCTCCTGCTGTCCTCTCCTATAATCCACGATCAGCTCCTTGGTTTTACCAATGTTCAGGAGCAGGCTGTTGTCCTGGCACCAGCGTTCCAGTACCTCAACCTCCTCCCGGTAGGCCTTCTCGTCGTTGTCCGAGATCAGCCCCACCACCACTGTGTCGTCTGCAAACTTCACTATGGAGTTGGAGCTGAACTTGGCCACACAATCGTGTGTGTAGAGTGAGTACAGCAGGGGGCTCAGAACACAGCCCTGGGGGGACCCGATGCTCAGGGTGATGGTGTTGGAGGTCTGACCCCCCACCCTGACCGCCTGGGGTCTTTCACTCAGAAAGTCCAGTACCCAGGCCCTCAGGGCGGAGCTCAGACCCAGCTCGATCAGCTTGTCCACCAGTCTGGTGGGGACTATGGTGTTGAACGCTGAGCTGTAGTCAATGAACAACAGTCTCACATAGCCCCCCTTCTGACGGTCAAGGTGAGAGAGGGTGCTGTGCAGTACCTGGGAGACCGCATCGTCAGTGGACCTGTTTGTCCTGTATGCAAATTACATAGGGTCCATATCACTGGGGAGGGAGGCACAAATGTGGTCCTTGACCAGCCTCTCGAAACATTTCATGACCACAGAGGTGAGTGCCACCGGTCTGTAGTCATTGAGACATGTTGGGGAGGGTTTCTTCGGTACAGGGATGATGGTAGACATCTTGAAGCAGGCAGGGACCACTGACTCTGCCAGGGATTGATTAAATATGGCGGTGAACACCGGGGCTAGCTGGTTGGCACAGGACTTAAGTATGCGTCCTGTTATACCATCTGGGCCTGCCGCTTTCCTGTTGTTCACCTGCATAAATGCTCTTCTCACACTGTGTTCCGACAACGAGAGAGCGTCCCCGCCCCCCCGCGGTTGCCCCCTCCACAACAGCCGGCGCGCCAGTGACGTCACTAGCCGGAGAGCTAGCAGCGCCACTGTCTACACCAAACTGAGCGTAGAAAGAGTTGATCTTGTCCGCGAGAGAGGCGTCGTCGCTCCCCATTGAGGGGGCGCTGACTTTGTAGTCAGTTATTGTCTTCAGTCCCCGCCATAAGCCTCTTGTGTCGTTTTGTGCCATTTGTGTCTCCAGTTTATCAGCATATGTCCTCTTAGCAAGTTTAACAGCCTTGCGTAGAGTATATAGACTGAAGCCTTATACTCCTCCATGTTTCCTGACTCTCTGCCCAGGTTGTAAGCAGTGGTGCGAGAGTTCAGAGCTGCTCTAATAGTACTGTCCACCCACGGTTTCTGGTTTGGGAAAACCTGCACCTTTTTCGTGGGGACAATACTATCAGCTATTGTTGTTATACAGCTCACCACGGTGTCTGCGAGCTCGCTGACGTCACTGGCGCTACCTTGGAACATATTCCAATCCGTGTCTGCGAGCACGTCCTGGAGCGTGGCCTCTGATTCGTCAGTCCATTTTTTTGTCTCACGTGACACGACGGCATCACGTGATCTTTGTTTGTAGGCAGGGAATAACAAGATGGAGTCGTGATCGCTCGAGCTTGTAGACCCCGTCAATGGCGGAGCCGCTACCGCCTTGTAGCCGGCTCTGAACGGGGTATAACAGTGGTCTAGCGTGTTCCTCCCTCTTTGGAGCAGGCGATGTGCTGAAAAAAGGACGGCATCACTTTCTTCAGATTCGCCTGGTTGAAATCGCCAGCCACGATCGTCGCCGCGTCTGGGTGTTTGATCTGGTGTTTATTGAGGTGGTCATGTAGTTCCCCCAGCGCTTTGCCAGTATTCGCCTGTGGAGGGATATATACGGCGGTCATGATGTGTTATGGTTTGAAACCGACCCCAACAGCACGGCACAGACAGGTAGTTCAGAGTTAGCCAAAGACTAGGGCGTATTTATTTCTGAAACAGGAATGAGCGAGATAACAACAAAGGGGAGAATGTTCTTGGCAGAGTTGTCTGCGGCTCTGCAGATCGTCCCGGTATTGAGATGGTGAAGCGGTGTAGCGCCACTGCATCTGCGGCTCTGCAGCTACTCCAGGATCCAACTCAGGGAGGAACGGAGAGAGAGAGAGTGGTCAATAAACAAGCCAATGGAATACAGAGGCAGTCCAGTCCTCCTTAGCTGAGTCCAGTATAAACACACGTGACTTAATCTTCAGTGTTACCAACACACAAGCTTAGCTGAGCCCAGTACAATCCCACGTGACTTAATCTTCAGTGTTACCAACACACAAGTTTAGCTGAGTCCAGTACAATACAAAAACAGCAAATCTTCAGTGTTATCCAAACACACAGAAAAACAGAGAATCCAAAAGGTTCGTTCCAAAAACTCACCAAAGCGCAAATGCGCAAAGCGGGCAACGAGGCACAGCTCCAACGGATGATAGAGATACACAACAGCAGTGACTTCCATGGACGTCCTGAAGAAAAACAGACGAGGCACAACAACGGGGGGAACAGGCAGTAGCAGTGGTAATCCAAAACGACCCAACAACGATTGACAGAAAGACCCGAGTATATGAAGGGCTCTGGGCGCTGATTACAAACAACCGACAGGTGCGTGACGGCAATTGGTACTTGACCTAGAAGCGTGTGGTGGCAATGAGCCAATCCTCCTCACAGTACATTGAAGCGTGTGGCGGGAATGGGCCAATCCTCACATGATGACTGCGGTAAACTCCCGGGGACAGGATTGAAAGATGTTCCATGTCTGGGGAGCACGAGCTCGAGAGAACATGTACCTCTTTGGGATTAACCCAGACATTGTTTGTGAGGAGGCAGACCCCACCGCCGACGCTCTTTCCAGAGGCTGCCGTGCGGTCCGCACGTAATACGGTGAAGGCGTCCGAGGGAGAGACGCTGTTGTCCGGAGTCGCTGACTTGAGCCATGTTTCCGTGAAACACATGATGTTGATGTCTCTCATCTCCCGTTGGAAGCTGACCCTCGCCCTCAAGTCATCCATCCTACCCTCCAACGAACGTGCATTCGCCAGAAAGATGGATGGAATTGCTGGGCGGTAAGCAGCTCTTTTTAATCTCAGATACCTCCTCGTCTCCCTCTGTGCCTCTTCTTGCCGTTTCCTTTGTTCTTTTCTTTGTTGCCGTTCTCCCGTCTGATCTCTGTTGGCCATTCTAGGCATAAAGTGTCTCCAAACTCCTCTTTGAGCCCGGGGTTTAGGTCCATAAGTGTCTGGCGGTCGTATGACGTACCCGCCAGTGTTGCTTTAATAAAAAAAGTGGATTCCTGAACACAAGAATGACACCGTTATCACTGACTGACTACCGCAGCAAGCCTAGGTGGAACTAAGTATAACTTAATAAAAAAACATTATATTTAATAATAATAGGCTAATTATTATAAATATATAATAATCATTCAAAATATATTTTTTCCTGTTGTACCGAACTTGTACCGAACCATGACCCCAAAACCGAGATACGTACCGAACCGTGGCTTGTACCGTTACACCCCTACTATACAGTATCTATATCCACGGTGATCGGTTTAGTTATTATTTATTTAGTTTGCAGTGTTCAATTCAATTCAATTAAATTCAATTAAAACAACTTTATTAGTCCCGCAAGGGGCAATTTAAGGCATGAATACGGCAAACAGCTGCACTTATACACATCCAAGACAGAACAGGGGACAAGAGACATACATGACACTATTAAAGCACAAGAGACATGACACTGTTAGAACAGGATCCTTATATTGTTGATCTGTCAATTCTATTAACTAAATTCGGTCAGTACAAAAAAATTGTACTTTTGTAAAAAAAAATATTAAATCAAGGGGTCAAAGGGTGCACTAGTCTTAGTGAACTGACCATTCCTTGTACTGTGGCCATTCACCAGTCGAATGGCCTCTGCAACAAAACCAAACTTCCTTCTGTTTGTTTTACAGGCAGGCTGTCTAAAGCACTTTCCTGATGGCAGCAGTTCAAAACACATACTGTAGTGCTGTGACAAACTGTCAAAAAGGGCTTTCGTTTTTGAGATACCCCATACCGGAGGTAGAACAAAACACAAGCATGTTTTTCCTCATCTCTAAGGTCTCCCAGATATATGAAATGGATTCTTGTATAAAGATATGTTACTGCTAAATTTGTTAAATTGATAGATATTGTTATACACCCCCAAAGGAAAAAATAACCTAAATATAGCCTGGTCGTATTGGAGTTGAGACATATAAACATATAAAAAATAAGCGGAAATGTAAGAAATTAATATCTATGCAGAATGTTCTCATTTACTTTGTAGTAGCTCTGCCATGGATTGCCATAGAAACACATATGAGGGCTTTTTCGGAAAGGTGTCGTTATGCTGAATCCAGCAATACCAGATGTGTAAATATAGCATGCATGGTCAGGGAGTTACATCAGTAAATGTATGAGGTATCCTAAATGAAAGAAAATTAAACATTGACATAATGAAGTCTTCAGTCCAAAGCCCATTATCAGTGGTGAGAAGCATGTTGACAAATTCAATGTTATGGCAAAGTAAAGTCACTTGAGGTAATGTTCTGGTCTATAATGTTAATATATTTATGATACATTTAATAAATTATACATTTTAAATGATACATTTTATGATACTTCATATGGAAACAAAAATCCAATTGAATCAGGTTGAAATTGAAATATAACACCTTTATTTCAATCTACTGCGTTCTGAGCCCCCTGCTGTATTCACTGCACACACATGACTGTGTGGCCAGGTTCAGCTCTAACTCCATAGTGAAGTTTGCGGATGACACGTGGTGGTGGGGCTGATCTCTAACAATGACGAGAAGGCCTGTCGGGAGGAGGTTGATGAACTGGCACGCTGGTGCCGGGATAACAGCCTACTCCTGAACATTGGTAAAACCAAAGAGCTGATCATGGATTTTAGGAGCATACAGCAGGGAACACACACGTCACTGCGGATAAATGGGGCTATTGTGGACAGGGTGAGCAGTTTCAAGTACCTGGGAGTCCACATCACAGAGGACCTGACATGGTCAACACACAGATTCTGTGGTGAAAAAGGCGAAATAGCGCCTCTATCACCTGAGACAGTTAAGGAAGTTCAGAGTATCGGGGAAGATACTCTACTCCTTCTATTCCGGGGCTGTAGAGAGCATTCTGACTGGAAACATCACTGCCTGGTTTGGAAACAGCACAGTACAGGAAGGCCCTCCAGAGAGTGGTGCGCTCAGCAGAGCGTACTACGGGTATTGCACTACCACCCCTGCAGGACACAAAAGGAAAGAACAGATGTGGTTCTTGTATAGTATAGTTTAGATATAGTAAGTAATACATAATGACGGAGTTAAAATTGTATATTGTATCGTAGTGTACATAGGAACCAGTGCCTTCTCAGGAATTTAGCATGTGTATTTTTATCATGCACATCTTATGTCTTACCTGTTATTTTTTTATGTCTATTTTATTATTGTATTATTGCACAATTGATGCAGGCATGACCACCCACATTTCACTGTATGCCCTGGTATGTATGTGACAAATAAACCTCTTGATTCTTGATTCTAGCAACACATCACCGTCACTCATCCACATTATCATCAGTGACAAAATGGATCATATTTGGGCAGTCAGGGAAAGAGTAAGAGCAAAACTCAGTGAAAGTCAAGCCCACTGAAAGACATTTGCTGACATCATTGCAGTTTCCATCTTTACAGTACAGGTGGGTGATGTCTCAAACATACTTAGGTGCCAGTGCTTTCTGGAACATCACAGGTTCAATGGTCCCATCTTCTCTGAGCCTCCACTCTCTACCAACTGGGTTCCAGAGAAGAGGCTTGGCCAGATGGCTGTGACACCACACTGCTGTTTGGTACAAGGCTCTCAACACATGTTGCTGGAAGGCATCTTCTGTTGGGGGTAGATTTGCAGCTGATGAATCTGTGGTACAGTAGATGCTTGTGTGTACTTCTGCTCATCCAGGTTGGTACAAGGACGTCCATTCTCCATTTTCTTTTGGCCATACAGGAGGAGTATTATAATAATTAACATTATTATTCAATTCCACAGTATCGACAATCCCCAATGAAAGTTGTTGAAAACATGCGCGCACTGTCTGACTTATGACTGCCTTTTCAAGTTCGTAAATCCTACATAAATGCTACAACGAATTTAAAATACGAAGCCGTTGGAGAATGCCAAATAAGTATGTACAGGGCCGCCTCAGGGGGTGTGCGAGCAGTGCTGTCGCACAGGGCCTCGCGGGAAGGGGGGCCTCGCACAAAAAAAAAATAAAAAAAAATATATATATATATTTTTTTTTCTTTTTTTGCGAGGCCCCCCTTCCCGCGAGGCCCTTTTTCATCACAGACCTAAAATCTAGTTTTGCTTATATGCTTATATATTTCACATTAGACACGTTTGTAGAATGTTCCTGGCTCTGCGGCTCTGCAGCAGACATACTCACTATTGGAGCTCTGGGGCTCTGCAGCCCCAGAGGGAGGGAGGGGTTACATCATGTGTACGCCAGCGTGCGTCAGCTGCGTTTGACTATTTCGTGCGTGCAGCTTTGGAGGTTATGCTTAGTTATGCCAGCCAAAACAAAGAGGACGGTCATTAGGCAGATGGACTGAAGATGAAAGTTGTTGCATGTTAGACAGTTCAGTCAGGCTAGCCATCCCGGCTAAAGGCAGGGACAGCTAGTTAGCTTTAGCTACGTTATAATATTGAGTGCTAACGTGTGGTTCAGTCGGGATAGCCATGATGATGTCAGCTAGTAGCTAGCTTAGCTAAAGGCTAACTAGCGTTAGCTAACCTAGAGAGAGCGTGTGCAGCATTGTTATGCCAAGATGAAGAGGACGGTCATTCGGCAGATGAACTTCGTCAACTCCACGCGGTTGTCTCCATCCTCTTGGACGTTTGGTGAGTTTTTAATGCACTCTATTCTATTCCCGCCGTGTATATATCTCTCTCTCTCTCTCGGGAGCCAAACGGGCCAGCTAGCTGTTGTAGTAGCTAACGGTGTGTGGCCTGGTGTCAGCACCTGGTGCGAGGGAGGTGAGCTTGGTGTTTCATTATGAGAATATCTCCATGCTCAAGTCGGCTATAGTCCGCGAGGTACTTGTTGCCGGCACCGCTATGGTAAACACCACTCTGTAGTGGGACGTGTATTGCCTTCTTTTTCCCTTCTCCCTTCGGATGAGAAGAGGAAAACACAGCGGCTGTCTGAAGTGTTGGCCTGTATTGCTTTTCTCACGTTGTACAGTTTCTCAGTGGTAGCCGCATAGCTTGCTTCTGCGTTAGCCAGTGGTTAGCGATAGCCGGGTTGAGCTAACTGTTAGCCAGTTAGCTGTTTAGCTACGACGTTAGCTGCTCGTTTTCGCTTGGCTGGGAACGTTAGCTTGATGCTATCAGTTAGCCTAGAGTTAGCTGTTAGCTTGTGCTACGACCATTGACATTAGCCGTGAGAATAGCAGGCCCTGGCACTCTGACTACGACATCATCTTTGACAGAAGATGTAGTCGGGCCTGCACCATGACAAGGCCCCGGCCATAGCTTCTTTTTGTCCCGCCAGCGAGAGGCCTTTCGTCAACGTGGAGACCTGTGTTGCGGCCTTTCGCCCTGCGTTCCTTGGTGCAGGTAAGATGTCCATTGGACATTACCCCACTCTTCCTTCCTTCCCCTCCCGAATGTTTTGTTAATAACGATGTTTTTTTCCAGGCAAAACATATGTTACTTCACAACATTTGGAGATACGACATGTGCTGTGTGTGAATTGTCTTGGTCGTTTGTGTAGCTTGAGTAGTGTTGGCCAAAGCTGTGTGTGGCCTGGTGTCAGTACCTGGCTACTCTATTTGCAGTTATCCTATTTAGCTGATGTCGGCCATTGGCTCCTTGCTACTTTGTTTTCTCTGGTATAGACCCTCTTCTCTTTGGATTTAAGTGTTGATCTTTGTCCTTTTGGATCTATGTATATTCATGTTGCCTTTGTGAAGTTATCTTTTCCTTCTGTTTTGTTCTTCCATTAAAAGTTGAATATCCTTTAGGGGCTCATCTTTGCTTATCTCTCTCATACATGCTCTCTCTCTAACACACACACACACAGACATGCTCTCTCTCTCTAACACACAAACACACATGCTCTCTCTCTCTCTCTCTCTTTCTAACACACACAGTCTGCCTATGGCGGCCTTTCTCGATGGCTAGGCTGTGCTCGCTGAGTCTGTACCTAGTCAAGGATCTTCAGTCACAGTGCTCAGGTATTCTGCCACTGTGTACACTCTGTTTAGGGCCAAATAGCATTTCAATTTGCTCTGGTTTTGGGTTGTTTCTTTCCAATGTGTCTCTCTCTCTCTCTCTCTCTCTCTCTCTCTCTGGCCTTGCTCTGGTGGAGGGTCAGGGGCATTGCCGGGTCTGTGCAGCGATAACACTGTATATTGACTGTAGAACGGGAGCTCTCTCTCGCTCTTGCTATATGTTGACTGTATCATGCCCAGCCTCGGGCAGCGCTATTATTTAAGAATATGTTGACTGTATGAAAAAAAAATGTATTTAATTTTTTTTACCTTTTAGGGGGGGGGGGGGGCCTCGCGTTTAAATCTCTCACAGGGCCTCGCATTTCTCCCAGGCGGCCCTGAGTATGTACATCCAGTTACGAAGAAATTCCTCCGTAACTTTTACGTATGTCCGTTCGAGAATGAGGACCAATATCTCTAGCCCTAGAGAACATGATGAATTTTGTTTTGTTTGCATTGGGTACAAGCTTAAGACGAATTAGTGCATTTTGGAGAGCATTATATAATAGTTTTAGGTTTTTAATGGTTAATTGTATAGAGTCAGCAATACAATAGACAATAGTATCATATGCATAAATATGAGCTTGACAGCCACTCAAAGATGAGACAATATTATGCATATAAATGGTAAATAAGACAACCCAGATATATGCTAGATGTGGATATAAATTATAGATATATGTATGTACAGTATATACAGTATGTATGTATGTATGTATGTATGTATGTATGTATGTATGTATGTATGTATGTATGTATGTATGTATGTATGTATGTATGTATGTATGTATGTATGTATGTATGTATGTATGTATGTATGTATGTATGTATGTATGTATAAGTATGTATGTATGTATGTATGTATGTATGTATGTATGTATGTATGTATGTATGTATGTATGTATGTATGTATGTATGTATGTATGTATGTATGTATGTATGTATGTATGTATGTATGTATGTATGTATGTATGTATGTATGTATGTATGTATGTAGGACATATATTCATGCTGGAAGGACTGTCCCTGAATAGTTATTACTTGGTGTTCTGTACACAACAGTGTTTGGTAGCTGCTAGCTAATAATCAGTTTGTTTCAATGCCATTACTGTTTTGGTATTAGTTTTGATGTAGCAGTAAATGTGTTTTGTATATTATTAGATAATGATTAAAGCACTACTTCTAAGCTGTTTTCTTTTGTTTTAATCAAGCTTGATTACAGCCTTGTGTTTTGTAACACCGTGTAAAGCGGGTGACAGGTTTACACTCAGAAGTCAGAAGCAATTCTGTTACTTAACCCTAGGGGTGGGTTCTAGTAGGCAGGTACCTCACAGTCAATATTCTGATTAAAGCAGCAGTGTGTGTTTAACCCCCCACCCTCCACCAAAACACCCTTAATTAAACATTATGTTTATTAACCCTAATAGCTATAGTCTGTCGTGGATCATTGCAGTTGACCAGCGGTATGAATAACAGATCTAGACACAATCGTTGGCTCTACCGCCTCATCCACAGCGACAAGCCTGGACGCCACGCCGTCAACATGACACCGGCAATTATCACAGACTATCTCCGGGGAACGGGAATCTCTTGTTGCCTTTAAGTGAGAGTAAATGAGGTGCCGGGGTGAAAGAGGGAGAGAGAGGGACACGGTAATGAAAGTCGAAATACATGAAAACAGAACGGAAGAGGAAGATAGAAAGGAAGAGAGAGAGGGACAAGGAAGGAAAAGCTAGAAACAGGAATTAGCGCTCCGTTCAGTGGAGGTCGAGAAGGAGGTGAGGTTAAGTGCGTGGAGGGAGAGAGATAACGGTTGTGTGTGAGAGTGTGTGTATAAGGGGGGTGGGTGTAGGGGGGGATAAGTGAATTGAGATACAACAACATCTCTACACATCCCTCTGGACCACTGCCTCAGATCCCTAGTCTGACCTGGTTAAAGACACTCATCTAGAATAAAAGAGAAAAAACACGCCATTGAGCTGACATTCAAATTTCATGCTAAATGCAAAACTCACACTGAGTCCCATTGTCTTCTCAAAACACTTGATAGCCTTTTTATTTCCCTCTTGTACGACTCCGCCTGATCTCCCTTCCCAGGATTCCTCTCTCCTCCGCCTCCTTTTTCCCCTCTCTGTCTGCCCCCCCCCCCCCTGCCGCCCCCCCCTTCTACCCGGTCCTGTTGCGTATAGGTTCCCCCGGCAAAGTGACTTGACAAGCTGTAACATCCTCAGGAGATCTTGACATGATATTAAGCTATAGTTACAACGCAATACTCTCATGCGGATCCCAGGGGAAATCTCTCAGATCGTCAGAGTGCTGTTTGTAGTGCAGGAGGCAGGTGTCTCTGTATTCAGAGACGAGAACAACCCCCTCCCTCCCTCGTCCCTCCCTCCCTCCCTCCTCCTTAGCCCGAGAGGATGTTAATTCCATGACAGAATGAGGTATGATTCCAGCGGTGACAGGTGTGGGCAGAGGCAGGTGCTGCACGGCGATACCGTTGGTGAAATTTATGTCTCTCATCTCGCGGTGCGGGCCTCATCTCCGCCAGCTGCTGCAACCTTGCGCGGGGAAAGCTAAGAGCTTTTAATTAGATGTAAGAATGTCATTAATTACATGTTCACACCGACGTCCCGCCTCACTGTCAGAAGGAGGACTTCTTCCTTACCTTTAGAGGTCTTCCTCATCTCTTTAGAGGACTTCCTCCTTACCTTTAGAGGTCTTCCACCTTACCTTCCTCCTCTTCCTCATGCCCCGTCACATGAAAAAACCCATTTGTGCGCCACGTAATTTATTCCCCCTTCCTCTCAGACAGTGAATTTGTTAATTTGATGAATTGCGATCTTAACCCCCCCCCCCACCCCAACAATACCCTCCCTCCTCCATCACACCTCTCCTCCACCTTTGCTCCAGGACGCGTGTAGCTTTATGCCAAGCAAGCAGTGCAAAAATGTATCGTAGTGGCATGCAGTAATGCGCCTTTCATTTTCCGCCGCCCAGCGCCCAGGTCGCGCGGAAATAGGCTGTCTATTGCCATTCTCTTTGACAAACTCTAACCTTAACCAGCTCCTTAACAACGCCTAAACTTAACCGTTCTAACCTTAACCAACTCCGAAACCATGCCTAACCTTAACCATAGAAATTATATTGCCATTCTCTTTGACAAACTCTAACCTTAACCAGCTCCTTAACAGCGCCTAAACTTAACCGTTCTAACCTTAACCAACTCCGAAACAATGCCTAACCTTAACCTTAACCTTAACCATGCCTAACCTTAACCGGCGAAATAACCTTAACCGGCGAAATAATACACGTTAAAAAAAAATCACGTTAAAAAATATTTTCGATGGGATTCGAACTCGCCAGCAAACAAGCCATAGGATCCACAGCCATGTGTCCTTGCCAATTGAGCTATTGGTAGATAATGAATAAGGGGCGGTGACTTATATATATTGAGCTCCGCTCAAGGCGGGATCTCATGCGCATGCGCGGGCACCTCGCGCGAGCACGCCGGCGCACGCACGCACCTGAGCGAGCACGCCGCCGCCGGTGCACGCACGGTAGCATTTGTCTGAAAAGAAGGGCGCTTTACCGCACTAGCGTGCGGTGACGAATGCGGAAGCATTTTTGCACTGCTTGCTTGGCATTAACGTACAGGCCTCCAGGACCCCTTCGGATGGCCTTGTTTGAGAACCCACATCCCCGCCTGACAGGTCTTTAAAAGAGGGCCAGGATTTAAGTGAGGGGGGGAGGGGGGAAGTGCCCTGGATTCATTACTGACTCATTTAACTTCTCCCTTTTGTACAAACGGGATGATGAGGTCATAACTCAGCGCCCGAAAAAAATAAAAGCAGAGACAGTGGCTGTTGCTGTCGACAACATGATAAAGATATGTAATAATGCTTAAGTTCCTCAGATATATCCTTCAGAGGAGAGGAGACATTTAATCTCCCAGGATAATTTAGCATCGCCCGTATTAATATCCGTTCATAGGCGGTATGCTCTGTGGTGCAGGCACTGCTCCTGTACGCTACTGTAATCAGAAAGAAAAACAGCCTGATCTCCAAATGTATACAGTATACCTAATATATTTGTGTACTGTAATCAATGTTCCCTAAAAAAAAAATTCTGTCTGAGCAAACACTGAGCAACATACGTCACCTGCCGATTAACCTGTTAGTTGATAAGCGGCGGTTTGTAAAAAATCTGAGAATCTTAATTTCCCTCAATGTCTAACATAAAAATCTATACATTTAGCTGATACACAGAAATAATACAAAAAGGCATATTATATTCCTTAATCAAATATGTATTTGACCATTGATTGACGATACAGAGCAAAGTACTCCCTCCCTCTCTCTTCTCTCCCCCCTCTCTCTCTCCATCTCTCTCCCTCTGTCTTCCTCTCTCTCCCTCCCTTTCTCCCTCTCTCTAAACCTCTCACCTTCCCCTCCGCTTCATTCCTCCTTTCTCTGTTAGTCAGATACACATCAGAAAAAAGTCACTTGTTTCCAGACTCCTCTGGTCTGGTCTTATAGCTCTTACTTAGTCCTTTCTGTTAGTCTGTGTGCACACTGCACATAAGAACACTGCACATCAGAACACCTGCACATCAGAACACCTGCACATCAGAACACCTGCACATCAGAACACTGCACATCAAAACACTGCACATCAGAACACTGCCAGTGGTGTGTTGGTCATGGGACGGGGTTGCACACGTTCAACCAGGTCTGTGAGCAGGAGCGCGCGTACGCACATGCACGGATGTGCACGCGCGTGCACACAAGAATGTGCTGCACTCCACTGATGCGCCAACTCGCCAAGTACCCACTTGGCTACTTTGCATAACAATAGCTCAGGTCGTTAGGTGTGTTCAAATACGTCCTCAGATACATTCACACAAAACGTGTGAATGAAATGTGTTACATCCCATTCCTAGAGGCAATTAGGCATTGTCTTTATTCTGTGCGCACGCGAGGGAACATTTATGCACATGCGCGGGATGGTCTTAGGCTCTTAGTCCTTTCCGTTAGTCTGTGTGCACACTGCACATCAGAAAAGAGTCACTTGTTTACTATCTGCTCATCAAAAAATAAATAAAAAAATTATCGAAAGTCAGCAGAAGCCACTTCTTCTCTGGTCTGGTCCGCTTCTTCTGGGAAACAGAGTAGAATAGAATAGAGTAATTAGTAATTAATATTCTAACATCAGATTTTTGCCAAGTTCAAAACACACATGTTTGTGTTACTGTTAATTCTGTAGTCTTAGGGTGCGGCCGGGTAGCGCAGCGGACTAAGCATCTGTCTACCACCACAGAGCCAGTGGGATCGAATCCGGCTGTGGTTCCTCCGGCTTGGCCGACCGTCCATACTAACACAATTGGCAGTGTTAGCGGGTGGGAAGCCGGCGTGGGTGGGTCCTGGTCGTTGTAAACAGCGACTCCTACAGTTCGGTCGGGGCGCCTGCACAGCAAGGGAAGGATCTGGGAGAGGTAGTGTGACCTTCCACACGTTACACTCTCCCGGTGAGAGTCCGCGCTGCCAGGTGAAAAGAAGCGATGGGCTGGCTACACATGTGTCGGCGGAAGCATGTGATAGTCTCCGCCCTCCCAGACCGACGGTAGGGAGTAGAGTGCGCAACGACCAGGAAGGGGAGTGGGAATTGGCATAACGACTAACATTGGGATGGGAGAAAAACGGAAAAAGAAGGGGGAAAAAGATAATACAAAACAAATTTAAATACTGTAGTCTTGAAACTGTCTTGGTCTGGGAAATACAAACATGACTGTTACGTGTGGGTGTGTTTTTTGTACCCTGATCAGGTGTTCCCCAGTGTGATGTGTAATGTCTGGTTGTATTCTCCTGTCTTGGTCTTGTAGTTCTTTGTTGTTTCCCTCCCAGGTGTATCCATTTGTAATCAGCCCAGGTGTTTCTGTTCTCGTCATTCCCTTGTGCATATGTGTTCTGTTCTCCCCTGTGTGTGGTGGCTGATCCTGTCTGTACAGTCCTGTCAATTGTTTGCTCTTATTTTGATGTTATCCTTTCACCTTTAAAACTATGGTAATTATAATTAAACCTCTTTTTGTTACTTTGGCTACCGTTTCATATTATGTTTCATTGACAAGACAACGAGCACTTTATAGTAGAAACTAAACATAAACTAAATTATGTTAATATTAGCATTTCTACAACTGATAAAAACAAGCTCTTAATGATTCAGATGATAATTCCTAATGAGTGACAGACAGTATAAAACGCGCATATCTGATCAGGAACTAATATGTTACCTTATTTTTCCCGTCTGTCCTTCTCAGTTCTTCAGTGTTTGTACCCAGGGCTTGCCAATAACTTTTTAGCTCACCAGCCACTGTGGCTAGTGGTTTTCCAAAGTCACTAGCCACCAGTGATGGGAATAACGGCGTTATAAATAACGGCGTTAGGTTTTTCAGTAACGAGTAATCTAACGGATTACTCTTCCAATCTTAATAACGCCATTACCGTTACTGCAAAAAAATGCGGCGCGTTACTATGATTGAAGCTGTTTTTTTCATCAGACAGATCTCTGCGCCGAGAAGCAATACTTTTTTTCCTTGGTTAGTGGGCAGTGCGCGATTGGCTGAGGTTGAGTAAAATGTCATGGTAAGCCAATCAGAGGTGCAGGTGGGCGTGTGTTCGAAAGCCACTAGAGTCTGACACACAGCGACAACACAAGCGACTCAGTCAACGACAGACCACAGGTCCGTGTAAGTTTTGATAGTTTGTTTGGCGAGCCCAAATAATCCAAAACTAATCCAACAAACAACACAAGCGAGCAGTCAACGACAGACGGGTCCATGAGCGTTTTTTGTTCACTCTTGTGTTAGTTGTGTTGCAGCGCAGGGGACTGCAGTATTGGAGGCTCTACTCTGCTGACATAGTGCTGCACTTCCTGGTTTAATAGCACAGTCTTCAGGTGCTCAGATATATATATATGTATCATCATGTATGTCATGCATGTCTTAAATGTCATGATTAGATTTGTTTAGATGATTAGATTAGATTCTTATATCTGTATGTTGTGTATGTCATAAATGTCATGAATTGAAAATGGGGGACCCTGATGTAAACAAGTCGAAAGTCTTTCTCTGATCTGCATCCCCTTAACAATTGTGTGTATTGAGCTGTACTGTACCCATTCTGCAATCTGTTAATTAAAATGTTCAATCAATCAGTATATATTTGTTATTTATTTTTGGTATAGTGCTTAACAAGCATAATTTAATGTTGCCCAGTTGTGGCCTGTTGAGGGGCAATGCATATCAAAAGTTCCAAAACATCTATTGTGTTTGTATTTGTATGATCCACTATATAAACATAGTAATTATAATATCTACATACATGGCATTTGATTGGAGGCTAGTCTCACTTTGTCCCACAGCAACATTAAAATAGTTTAGATTTTTGTATTTGTATGATCCACTATATAAACATAGTAATTATAATATCTACATACATGGCATTTGATTGGAGGCTAGTCTCACTTTGTCCCACAGCAACATTAAAATAGTTTAGATTTGTGTATGTTGTTTATGTAAAAAAAATTACTTGAAAGTAACACAATAGTTACTTTCTGAAGTAACTAGTTACTTTTATAATTTGTAACTGAGTAAGACATTTAGTTATTTTTTGGAAGAAGTAACTAGTTACTTTTTAAAAGTAACTTGCCCAACACTGCTAGCCACTCAGCATTTTCACCAGCCAAAAATCACACGCACACACACACACACACACGCGCATGCGCACACACACACTCTATCCAAATATCCAGTTTTTATAGTGTAGTCAAACTTGAGACAGAGAGACTGTCTCTCCCATACACGCGACGCAAGTAAGGCACACTGCATTTCGAGAGAGAGGGAGAGAGAGAGAGAGATAAAGACTTTCATTATGCGCAACGCAAGTAAGCGTGCACTGCTTTTCGAGAGAGAGCGAAGACGCAAGTAAGCGCGCACTGAGAGAGAATCTGTGCACGACAGATTTCAGATGTGCGCGGAAGCGTTTGGCCATGTGCGCATGGGCGCACGTTAGAGGGAACATTGACTGTAATAATGCTTTTCCAGAGAATAACTTAAATTATATTTTATATTTTAAAGACCAGCAGACAACTTCTAAGTTCAATATGATTTTGTTTATTACAGATATGGACCCATACAAGTATGAAGCATAAGAAATGTGTAGCATAAGAAAATTGTCATATTTCAAGGTCAGACAAAGGAACATGGGTGTTGGTAAGTACATACTGTGACAAGCCTGGTGGTGTTCAGAGTTTGTCTTCCGGTCCAGGGTCAGAACACAAGGGGGTTTCTCAGCCAGTCTAGGGTCCAGTACACAATGAACACATTCTCGCCTTCACCTCTCCTCTCAACAACCTCTCACCTCGCAAAATTCCATATATCAATCTCTCTCTCTCTCTGTACTTTGCTCCTACCTCACCTCCACTCAACAATACTTATCTGTCCTAGTGTTTTATGTTATGTGTGTCTGGTGTATGTGGGGTGTGGGTGATCTCGTGGTGCACAGCACAGGTGTGTTCTATCAGTCCTAATCAGCTGCCTAATTGATTCCCCTCCTCCCGTGGCAGTAGTATCTCCCATCCTTCACGTAGCCATGGGACGGGGGATGATATCTGCCACATACATACATACATACATACATACATACATACATACATACATACATACATACATACATACATACATACATACATACATACATACATACATACATACATACATACATACATACATACATACATACATACATACATACATACATACATACATACATTGGTCAGTATTACAGTACATCAGGTACATCTTTCTTATGATATGCCAAAGTAAGCCAGATGTAAACACCCCAAGGATATACTGATACTAGGATGTACATGATAATATAATGGTGGCACACAGACACTTATTTATACAACCAGTTCATACTAAGGCCTTGGCAGGTTCACATTAAGGCCTATGGTCTCTTAACACGTGAGAACATTCCTCTGTAATCTGTAATCCTCTGTAATGTAAGGGAGGAAGATCTCTAATGTGAGTTACATACAGGGTGTATTCAAACCTTTATTAAAAATACATATATGATTCATATTTAATATAAAAGTAATTATGGAGAAGGTACAAATACCATATGGATTATGATATTAAGTCAGATGTGAAGAAATCATCAGTCTCAACGTATACTCTTGATAAAAGTAAAATAATCTATTTTATCCAGACAACCATCAAACAAACAACTGAAGACATATACGTGTAACTCCCTCTAAACTCCTTCCATGATTGTTTTGCGTTTAAGGTTTACACATCTTAAGGGCACACGCATTCTGTACAAAAAAATGAATTTCATACCGACCTCTGCTTTTAGCGAAAACAAACAATCAAACTGCGGGTACAAATCACAGAGACAGGTCCCGTAGAGGTGCCACGCTCTGCGAGTTGTAAACACCATGTTATCTGTGTTCTCTGAAACCCCCAGACACTGACCCGCCCCCGCAACCCTGGATCCGCACCTGCATCTCAAGGTAGAGACATTGATCCTCCATCTCCATGGAGGCCACAGGGTTGTGGGGTCGCGGTGCATTTGAGTCCTCAGAGCCGGCGCTCCGGCTTCCACTCAGGAACACTTGACTCTGTGAGGGAGCAGATTGAAAAGATACAGAGTGTAAACACATCTCCTCGTTTAAATTACAAGACAAGGGCGTAGTCCTAATTATACTGTACAAATCAGCATATAAATCAAATATTTGTTTGCCCTCTCTTGAGAAAAGGAAAAAACAATCGTCTCCCCTCTCCAATTGTTGTCACTGCATCATTTTCATGTAATTAATTCCATCTAGGATGAGAAGGAAGCTGGCCACTATCTTGAAGAACCCCTCCCACCCCCTCTATGAGATGCTAGCCAAGATTAGGAGCACGTTCAGCCACAGACTCAAACCCCCCCGCTCACCCGCGATGCTCCACTAACGCCCTCGGCTAGTCCTTTGTGCTGGCGGCCATCAGACTCCACAACCGTGGGCAGGGACCGTTGCCAGCAGCTGGAGAACTAACGGCTGCAGAACTCGAGAATTATTAGGAATGTCTGACAACTAAGTGTGTCTGACTCTTAACCACCATAATCGGCACAGACAACAACATATATCATGCCAGTTTGGGTACCTTGTGTATACTGCACCTTGTGTATACCTTTTACTTTAACCATTTAATATTGCATTTTATAAACCATAACGGTGCACATGATAATTCACATCCAAGTGTACAGCTGTGACTGGAGTGTTTCACTTCTACAGCAAGTGAAAGCAAGACTAGACTTGCCTAGTACAGCTGGACCCAGCATACAATGTTGAGAGAGAGAGAGAGAGAGAGAGAGAGAGAGAGAGAGAGAGAGAGAGAGAGAGAGAGAGAGACAGAGAGAGAGAGAGAGAGAGAGAGAGAGAGAGAGAGAGAGAGAGAGAGAGAGAGAGAGAGAGAGAGAGAGAGAGAGAGAGAGAGAGAGAGAGAGAGAGAGAGAGAGAGAGAGAGAGAGAGAGAGAAAATTAACACATTGGGCGCCAGACCCGGGTCATATTTATATCCCCATGCTGCTATATGATGCCCGAATTTCCCCAAGGGGATCAATAAAGGAATATGTTATCTTATCTTACCTTAACTTGTCTTGTCTTATCTTATATTTAATCTTTACTTATCTAGCTGTTTTGATGGTCTTTACTCTTGGCAACATTTGAAAAAGAAACGCAACATTACTTAATACGGACTGCATTGATCTATTTATGACGTGAAATACATCTCGTATCGAAACGTCTTTGTTTCATGTCTTTAACCTGTTAATCTGTAGACTTTTTTCAGAAATTTCACCTAAATGTACATGCCTAAGTAAATGGAAGATTGCTCCACTTCTACAAGGTCAATTTGCATGTTCTTGCTATCTAGGAACATCTAGGGACCTGGGGGAATGTATTCCCAGTGTCAGAAATATTGTGTCTGTTACTAGGCTTGGGTAAATTGTAATAAAGAAAAGGAGAATATAAATAATGATTTATTTTTGCACCAATAACACCATGTTAAATCTGCGGGGTAAGCAGATGAGCTCACTGAGCTCATTCACCACCTTATTGAGATTGTGTGTACAAGAAATCTAAGCAAATTAATAAAGGGAAGATGATTAAACAGAAGGATTTGTAGATACAGTAATAAATGATAATCGATTTTAATTATAAATTCATATTTGACCTTGAACTTGACCTTGACTTTATTATGGCCAAATCATACATCCATGGATAGGGAAAAGGCTCCTCTTTCCAATGACAGGGTTACATCTGGATTTAGTCATTTCCTCACGGTTTTACGATAAAAGAGATATAATTAGCATTTTTCCGATAAATTCTTATTTTCGGTAAATTGTACAAAACATATACACTTTGACTGCTGTTTTGATAGGGTTATGGTCTTTACTCTTGGCAAAAAAATAAAATAAATAAAAACATTAACCTCTTAACACTTTGACTGCCAGGGGGCGTCTTTAGACGTCTTTGCTGGCGATGCTAAAGTTGCCGGGGGACGCTTTACGTCGTCTTTATATCAATATTTCAAAAATCTGCGATCTGATCCATAATGTCCCTCCGCTGGCCTGAGACACAAGTGTGATCTCCTCTCAATCCTCTAGCGGTTCAAGACCGCCATCTGGTGGCCGATCGGCAGATCGAAACCGGATGTCAACCTTTAACCCGGTAGGACTCACTCCATATGGGGTCCGGGCACTCGCTAATGTTAGAGAGACTCCGTCTTCACACAGTGAACATCGATCGCTGCAAATAACTCGAAAAAACAACATGATTTGGACGTATATATTATTATACAACCTGGAAATGGACCGACTATTTCAACATCCCATAATGGAAAACTGTCTACCCCACGCTGATCGCCCAACGGCCCGCGGAGACTGGGGTGAGTTTTAGCGTGTAATATTACCGTGTTCGACACTAACTGCTATGATGAACATTTGACCCACATTAGATGATTGGTATAACGCTGCCCACGGAATTATAAACGCCCCCTCGCCCATCCGGTCAACATCAGATGACGTGTAGTAACTTCTAGAAGTACGTCTAGTTGGAATTTTTTATATCGCCCCGATTGCCATCAAACTGTATTTCATCATCAATATAATGCATTTGGGGCTATATATCACGTTCTGGAGAAAGCTGCAGAAAGAGATGAAAACATACTTATACATTAGACCAGTGGTTCCCAAAGTCGGGGTCGCGACCCAAAGGTGGGCCGCGAGCAGCCACGGGTGGGCCGTGAGATGATTTAAAAAAAATAAAAATAAATATTTTTTTTATTTTTTATTTTTTTTTATTTTTTATTTTTTATTTTTTTTGTCAGGCCACTGAACTTAGAAGCAGGCCAGGACAGTGTTTCTAGTTGTATTCTAAAATGTGACTATATGGTTTTATATTAACTTAATAAATAAACAAAAACGAAAAATCTACTTATTTCAACGAACATTTCAAACTAAATAACAGATTATGCACATAAAACGCTGAAAACAACCGAAGCAACAATAGTATTTTAATGAGGCTATTATTATTATCATTATTATTTTGCAACAAGTTAGCCCTCTCATAAATAGCACATATAAATGAATAACTAACTTGAACTAACTTAATAGGATTGAAGTGATATTTGGCTTAAAAAATCGTCACCTGGCAAAAAAAAAAAAAAAAAAACCCTGACGATGTGCATTGGGCCGCGGCTCTTTGACGCCCTATTTTCTGGGCCCTGGCCTGAAAAGTTTGGGAACCCCTGCATTAGACCATACTTTACTATGAATATGTGAATGAAAAAGTTTAACGTTGCTACACAATGAACAATACATATAGGACTTTGAATGGGCCCTAATAATGGCAATGTAGCAATAGAATTTAAAAAGTTATAGCCCTGCAAAGAAGGGGACTTTCTCCATAGACAAATAGCGCTGGCAATCTATGGTATATCATTAATTTAACCTTAGGCAACCAAAGTGTTAACATCCAAGGGCCCACATGTGGGCCCTCATGAGGACGCGCCACTTTGCTGACCTCTAGCGGCTCAGGTGTGTATTTCTTTCGATACTATATGGATAGAATTAAAGCCCTATTTGTTGCCTGTCAATTGCCCTTTCAGGTGACAGAATCCGTTCAGCGGTTCTCGAGTTACATGCCGATATGTGAGGCGTACCACCCCCGACCTCCAGGGACTCTAGCTCCGTCAATCATTTGGCGATCTCAAAAATGTTTGGACAGGGTTGTAGCCAATGAGGGTGGCTTTCCAATGTTACCCCATGATATGATAATTGGGGATCCAATACGGTCTCTATTGATCGATTTATGATAAAGAAAAGCAGGGTCCCCCAGTAGGGGGACTTTAAGGCTTAACAGGTTCTTCTCTTTGTTTCATGTCTTTAACGTATCTTTGTTTCATGTCTTTAACTTCTCTTTGTTTCATGTCTTTAACTTCTCTTTGTTTCGTGTCTTTGTAGCTGTCTTTAATGTATGCATGTTTCTACTTTCCTGTTTTGCCCAATGTATCATTTTGTTTAAATGTTGTCAATTTATTTAATTTTATTTATTTTCAAAATGAGAATTTGCTCTCAATGAACTCGACCAGTGATCGGTTACATAAAAACAAAAGAATGCAGGAAGAGTGCAGAAAGCAGAATGAAGTCCCTTTGAGACGTAATCATTCATTCTTCCTTCTACAGTTCTTCCACCACACCCCATCCAGAGCCCTAAGGTCTGCTGACCAGTAGCCCCTTTCGTGACTGCGTGTGTAGCCTGGGGCTGTACCGCAGTCACTCTCAGCTGTGTCTCGACCAGTTTAAAAAGAAACTACCAAGCGTGGACTTGACTTGACTACATTTCTTCCTGTCTACCGCCGTCCACGCTTCATCTTTCTTCATACAGTATGTCTTCTCTCTCCACAGAGTCGTCTGCTGGTCTCCTTGTTGCCACCCCTCTCTCTCTCTCTCTCTCTCTCTCTCTCTTTCACCCCCCCTCGTGTCTCTCTTGCTGTCATCACCTGCTCATTAACAACCAACAGGATCCAGCCATCACATTGATTAGAGGGACGCCATGCAAGACAATATGATTCCTCCATGTTCCTCCTTCAATGTCTGTGACCAGGGGGGCGCAGATGATGACTCTTAGATGGTGACTATATCAGGGCCCGTTAATGAAAGTGTCTGGATCACTGGCGAGAGACACGAAAAAGAAAAGAAAAAGCAATGCACTTGACTAATGACAGGTGCACACTGAGACCGCAATTGCTTTATTTTTTTTTTTTTACATCCCACCCCTGACGCCGATCGCAGAATCATACGCGCCGTCGCTACGTCTCTCCCCGTTGGAACCACCCGCTGATTTACAAAATTGGATAATTATAAAGAAAATGAGTGAGCAGCGGTCGGCTTTTTTGGAAAATGGCTACATTATTTCTGACTGTACCTATTAAATAACAGAGCACTTAATCGTTTCACTTATTTATGCGCGCATCAGCCCCCGAGGCCCGCCAGCAATCCCTCCTCGCCGTCATGTTTTTTATGTGATAATGGAAGTCAATTTGCTTGAAACATATGAGGCCATACCTCAGGAAAATCCACCGTCTTTGTATGTGTGTGTGTGTGTGCGTCGTGTGTGTTTGTATGTATGTACGTGTGCGCGTGTGCGAACAGCAGGGGTGTTTTGGATGAGTCGTTCCATTATAGAGCTGTTTCATTGCCTTCACGTCGCAGGAGAGTCCCCAGTGTGAGGTGTCTTTTATATCCATACATACATATATATGTATATGAATATCAGATTTATCCATTTCTGTCTGAATATACCTGCATAATACTTCTACATACCTACTACTTATACACCTGCATATAATCCATACAACTCTGCATGATATCATGTACAATAATGCTGTATATCCACATCTGTCTGTACATACCTACATATAATCCTTTTTACATACCTGTAGATATTATTAATTTATAAATTTTATATCCAATTGAATGTACATTATATATTACAACTCTTACATTTGCACTCTGGATGGATGGCAAACTTGTTTCTGTTGTTCTGTACTTGTGCTGTATGATGACAATACATTTTAATCTAATCTAATGAAATCAAATCTAATCTTTTACAAAGCGTGCGTTCAGCAGGCCAGAGGAGAGAGACCGGGGCTACCTCTGGACCGCCTCTACTTACTATATTGTTTTATTTTTTAAAGGTTTTCTAATGCAGTCATCACTTTGTCAGAACATGCCCTACGGGCAGTGTGTTAAAATGTTAATACTGTTTCCACAGCTGAGAATGGTTCTTACTAACATATTAATTGACTTGTCAAGACTAAACGGTGGGGAGTGTGAAGACGGATCTCCCCAGTATGTGGAGGCGATGTGTTTTAGGTCAGTCTGTGAGCCTATCAGATGTCACAGCGTTGTCTTACAATAAATAAAGTCAGCGGCGTGGAGCATATTGGAAGTGATGAGTGGCGAATCCTTATGGAAGCCAACGGAAGCCATGCCTCCCTATAAATTCATATCAAATATGAAATATGAAATATGAAAAAAAATAAAAATTAATATAGTTTACATTCTTTTTCATCTGTGCATCTGTGTTATATATATATATATTTTTTTTAAATGTCTCCCTCTTCTCCTTCTCACTCCCTCTAACACACTGTCAGACTCACTGTGCTCACTGCAGCTAGTATAGGAGAGAGGCAGTGGGTAGGGTCTCTTTCTCCAGGCTTCCAGCATTATAGAGTCCAAATCCGATCCTAGCCAATCAGATTCGAGCTGACTGCCACACCCTAAAAGTTTAAAACGGAGCTGGGAGGAAAACACTCAGCATATTTTCCCCCCTGGAGGCGGGGCAGGTCAGAAGTTCACGTTTCCACCTGACTACCTAACGTGACATCCCATTAGTAGTATAAAACTGTCTGGCGTCACTCAGTCTAGTAGTCTACTACAAACATGTCTGAACATCATCCCCTCGCGGGATTGATTGAAAATGTTATTAACAGAGCGGGCACGTTCGAATCCTCTATTAGTGTATCTAACATTTAGCACTTTAATAGCAACTTATTTTCGCCGGCGGGACATTTACTGAGGACCAGCAGAGCACACCACTGTGGATATTATGATTTAACAAATCTATCTGGCAAGAGGAGGACCACATTATTGACCAGGTAAGCACTGAGCAGCCTGACTGACTAACTAACGTTATCAGGCAAGCTTGTAGACCCTTTCATGACTGCAATGCAAGCCAGGGGCTGGGATACGCAGTCACTTATTCCTCCGTAGTAGTCAGGTTAATGTGCACCATCAAGCACTGCTTAAAAGCTAGCGGTGGGTCCAAAATATATCGGATATAAATGTCAAAGGTACCCAGCCTTCCATTAGGGTTTCACACACAGATGCGGCGGGGTTTGAAAGCTCGGCGTTGCTAATAAACATTTTAAATCATTTTTATAAACGAGTAAAACTGAGGCTGAAATGGCTGCTTCCGCATTTTACAGTAGGAGCGCTCTGATGGCTGGGCGCGCCGCGCAACAGACACGTGAATGAATGAATGAATGAATGAATGAAAACTTTATTTAACAGATTGCAGAATGGGTACAATACAGTACGGCTCAATACACACAATTGTTAAGGGGATGCAGACCAGAGAAATACGTTTGTCTTGTCACGTTTGTCTAATAGACAGTCATATTCTCTCTCGGCCGTATGTATATTTCTCTCCCACCCACCCACCCCCTCCTAATGTACAGTCCCCTCCCCATCATATGTATATACTCTGTCAGGATCTATGGGTAACAGTACTGTATATTTGATGTCATGATGTCTTGTATGCAGGGGCGGACCTAGCACATTTGGCGCCCTAGGCGAGATTGTAATTTTTTTTTTTTTTTTTATGGCTTTTGCCTCTTCATAGTTCTCTAACGTTAGTCTTTCTTTCCTCAACACTCAATTCTATAAACACTTGACCGATACCCATCAATGCACAGCGCTCTAGCATGTTCTGACTGTGAACACCTAAAGCTGAGGCTCAGACCGACCGACCGTTTTAGATTTTTGGCTCATCTTCCCTTATGTTAGAATTTCTTTTATGTAAAAATAATGGTTGCCGATATAGAGGGGGCGCCAAAACGGCACAGAGAAAAAAAAAAAAAAATTTTTTTTTTTTTTTTTTTTTTTGGCGCCCCCCTCTGGGTGGCGCTCTAGGCGACCGCCTATATCGCCTGTAGGAAGGTCCGCCCCTGCTTGTATGTCATAAATGTCACTATGAATTGAAAATGGGGGACCCTGATGTAAACAAGACAAACGTCTTTCTCTGGTCTGCATCCCCTTATACAATTGTGTGTATTGAGCCGTACTGTATTGTACCCATTCTGCAATCTGTTAAGAAAGTTTGACTGGCCGCCGAGCCATACTGTAGTGTACATGGTGACTGCTTGACTTAAAAAATAAAAATAAAAAAAAAATATGAATAAAAATATTTAATAATTTTTTTTTAATAATTTTTTTTGGCTTCCCCTGTTATTTTACCCACGCGACGCCACTGGAAGTGATACAGAACTTGCTGAGGAAATAGATTGTGTTTGTTCTGATCTTTAAAAAAAAAATTATTTGAATCCCTCCGAAAGGGTCTGACAGGCACCACACAATGGATGACTCTATGGTTGGTCATTAGTTTGTTTATTTTAAACAGACCAGTTGAGATGTTTTCCCACAATACAACTGACCATAGCTTAACTGTCCATAGGTTGTAGTTAAAGCTGACCATAGGTCAAAAACCTGTGAAACAGAACAAAATGCACAGTAGCATACAAATTAATTTAATATAACATTAATAGTTATATTGTATATATATATATATATATATATATATATATATATATATATATATATATATATATATATATATATATATATATATATATATATATATATATATATATATATATATATATATATATATTAACATACTATCAATACTACCATTGAACATACTGTGTACACTATACATTTCATACATATTAATCAAACCTGCATGTCATGTCCCCTTTAACAGTGGGTGAAAGAGGGAAAACTACAATAACTACATTTACCAGAATGCCTGGCAATGTTTAAATCCTCCTCTGCTTTCACACAAGCCATTCAAACCGCGTCGTCTCAAACACGATGAAAACCCATGCAACGGGACAAGACAGTAGTTCTCATTCAATCGGAGCACACACACACCAAAGTTCCGCCACATGAATCTCACTGTGACGGACCACGGACCGGCAAAGCCGCGTGATTTTGTTTCGTAGCCGCAGTTTGCGAAGACGCTCTCTGATTGGCTAGCCCGCGTACAGCGAAGACCCTCTCTGATTGGTTTAGCTCCGAAGGGCTCTGGGATAGAAATATCCGCCTTGTACATATATATTCTCTGCTTCGAAGTGGTTATGCTTTGGCCCTCTTTCGAAGTGGGTTATGCTTAGAGTTTGGAATCAGGGCTGGTGGTCCATCGCCCTGCTCTAAAGATAAACTCTAAGCATAACCCACTTCGAAAGAGGGCCAAAGCATAACCACTTCGAAGCAGAGAATATATATGTACAAGGCGGAAGAGCCCTTCGGAGCTAAACCAATGAGAGAGGCTCTTCGCTGTACGCGGGCTAGCCAATCAGAGAGCGTCTTCGCAAACTGCGGCTACGAACAAATATCATGCGGCAAAGCCACAGACACTAGCTCAGCCGTGCACCATTGGCAAAGTACGCTAGCCTAGTGTTGAATGCCGATGGGATGTCTCTATCTATCTCAGAATCACTTACTTGAGATATAACCTTTGGCCGCCCGATATCCCCCAGCGAGGTGCTAAACTTGCTAAGTTCTCGGGTCAATTACTATTTCTGTCAAGCTTACTTCATAGTCACTAGTTTAGTTATATCCAGTTGATATGACATGTAAGCATAGAAGAGTTGTTAACCTCTTCTTTGTTTGTAATAAACCGAATGTATGTCTGGGAGAACTCTTATTGCCTATAATAACAATAATATTATTATTATCATTACCATCATTATTATCATCATTTTACGAAATGCCTGTAATGCTGCTTCTCTGAAAGCCTGATGATATTATGTCACCGTCATCACCACCACTATCCTCATTTGTGAGGAAAGGCCTGTAATACTGCTCATTTGAAAGTCTGGTGATATTACTTCACCGTTTAATAAGTTTTACTACTGCCAATAGTGTAATATTACCGTACTAACAATTAATCATTATTTGCATGCCCCAGTACCCCTTATCAACTCGACAGGCCCATCCGTCCGTGGTACCGATCATCCGGTCCTGCAGTGACTAGATCATCAATTTCCCACAAACTTGACAGAGCCCGTCTAACACAGAGATACCGGAACCCGCAAACAACAAACATTGCCATATGTATATATATATATATATATATCCTTTATATATCTTTAGCTGAAAAGCATTAACCAGTAATTGATTCAATCTGTATTTCATGCTACCGGAACATAGTCACCTCAGATGAAAGCAGGGCGCGGCCAGCGTCGTGGCCCATTGCGGTAGAAAGCAGTCCACGAACTCAATAGATATTTATAAAAAAGTATTTTTAATTAGAAAAAAAGCAAGTTACAGAAGAGACCTCATTGGAAATGTCCAACTCAGTTAAAAGAATTATAAAACAAAACAACATCTCTTCTCTAGTATAGCATAGCCTATACGCCTGGTGTCTGAAGTCAAAAAGTGAAAAATCTGACAAGCTGAAAATCTGAGCTCTCGAAGCTGGAGCAGTCACTTATATATCATATCAAGACCTCTTTGCTATTGGTCAAAAAACAGTGATGTCACAGCGATGTCATTCTACTAGCCAATCAACGTATAACACTTTCAGTAAAGATGAACTGGGAAAGCACCTAGAATTCCATCTGCTACGGGTCCCGGCTTTCTCTGTCTCCTTACCCACTGTCAAGGTCAAACGCTCTGTGATCACCTCCCTGCACATTCCTGCTCCATAGCACAGAGGCCTCTGTCTCTTGTATTCCGACTGTGCATACCAGCCCAGACCTAGATACATGTGCAAAGCGTATATGCATATATATACATATACACATATATATATATATATATATATATATATATATATATATATATATATATATATATATATATATATATATATATATATGAATACATATCACATATAGACACATACAGTAACATATGCCTAGATTTAAAACAGATATATTCAATAAACATATGCTTAAACCTTTATATCATACAAGTGACAGAGAGAACAGGATGTCATTATTAAAAGTGTCACTCGTTGTCTGTGGCACTTCAACACTTAGCCACAAGCTAGCGGCAAACATTTAAGCACAACATTCATTCATTTAGCCAACATCACCAACAACCCTGTGCACATGCAAATATTATCCGCAGGCTGCATTAGCAGCCAGCAGCCAACGTGATACATTACATTGTGTTTATAGGTGACATAGCCAATCCTTCAATCAATCAATCAAGTCCACTTACCAACGGGCGATTCAGAGTTCTCGCTAGAATGACATCAACACCATTTAAAAAGGCAGCTGCGCCAACTGTGCATGCTCACAAGCACAAACACCTGTTAAATTATTTAGACCCCTTTATGGATCTGATCCTTAACGTCACGGTGACCAATCGCAGCCACTCTTATTGTCTGGGACCAAATACGGCCACGCCCCATTCCCAGCAAAAAGTGGGAATCTCTAGAATGGGTTTCGGGCGACGCTGTATACGGAAGTGGCTCTCAAGGTGACGAGTAGACAACACTTTCTGTTGTCAGTAGATGGCAGCATTGGTTTAAAATTAAAATGTGAAAATGTTGAAAACTACATGAATACATTTCCCATGAGCGTTAGGACAGGTCACAGGTCACTGGGATGTGTCTATTCTTTGTGACGTGATCTGAACAGCGGTAAACTATTACTGCGGCCTCGGTGTAGCGACCGTGAATGGTAAACTAATTATCTTAACAAAAGTGTGCTGCAGCGTTACATATGTTGTCTAAATGGGGACATATGGTACAATTTAAGATTTTAATGATAATCGGCATATAAAGGACAACACAAAGCATCGTTAATTTGTAAGAAACCTCAATGAAAATGGTAATATTCGCTATTGTTATGAAAATGTGCTAGAATCCTATAAAAATGTGGACGCATTTGGTCTACGTTCCGTTATATTAAATAAACCAAAAGTCTTGACAGTGTTAGACCGGCGAAGACTGCTGCAAAACACAGTAGTACTGATTTAAATATGTTATACCCAGTTTAATCACCTGTACATTGTAGATTACTATTGCAATTTACTGTTACATTTGCACTCTGGTTGGATGCCAACTCAGAGGTCTCAGTGTTTCCTAACTCAGAGCTCAGAGAGCTACAAGACAAGAGATAGTAGATTACAAAACAATATGGGCTGACAATAAATCATGGGTTTCTAAATCATCTATAATCCAGATAGAAACAAAAGGGTCCCACCACCAAAATGCTAAACACAGGGCTGGAGACATGTCCCAAACTGACTGAGACTGGTGTTTTAATACAAGGAATAACAGTAGACAGCACCTAAATATTTATAGTCAATGTTTGATTATGTTGGCAAAGCAAACTGTCCAAATATCCAATCTGTCACACTCTTTATGTGATAATTAAATCTCCCCTTTGGAAACAATTTCGACTTTAGCTTTTATGTATTTATTTGGATTTAGTATCCACACACTTAAGCACTCCAATAGCCAATAAGTAGGTAGTTAGATTATTTACCTGGATTGTAAACAGAAACAAATGGCAATAATTAGTAAAATGTACTATGCATACACAAATAATAATTAGAAACATGTAATCAGCGTATACAATATACAAAACATACTGTGGTATATTCTTAAATCAATACATTAGATTAATCACAGTACAATGAGGTTGTTATCTGGAAGGAGGGAAAGAGCATAAGTGATAGAATTTGGTCTCCTCATCTGACTTCCAATATAGCCAGCAAGGAATAAACGTGCAGTCCAGACCACAGAGTTCGAATTCAAACTCATGTATTTATTGCCGAGAGGCCAAAAGGTGAAAATGCATCAGTTACATACAGGGATTATTCATCATTTTTCATAAGACATGATTGTACAAAAGGATTGATGAGGTTTACATAATCATATAGCCCATTCACGGTGGCTCTTCACATCAAGACAGTTTGCACATAAAAGTAGTCATGTTTATCAATGGAATAGACTATCTTACTCTTTGCCACCACATGATTAAACCTGGTCTAAAATAGGCATTTTTACTCTATTTATCACAAACAGTGATTATTCCATATACAGTTTACTCACGTAGCGGCAAATAGCAGTACAGTCTGTGGCAGCGGTGGAGACCAGCAGACCCCCTGGGGTGGGTGGGTGCGTCTGGCTAGCCTCCTGAATTAACACTGTGTTCTGTCTTAAATACTCTGATTTCCCACCAATCCTAGCACATTCTAATAACACGTTTGGTCCAATTAGATTTCTTGATTCTATATATGGAGTTTTCTCTGTTCCTTGGGTCCCAATTAGATGATCTTCTGGGGGGCGTCCCGCCCCCCTGTCTCTCCTCGGGGTGTGTGCTGTGGTTTCTTGAAGAGCACAGAGTCTTAACTCTAAAACCGTTTCTATATTTGTATGGTTAATGTAATAAGTTACATATATATTCAGCATTTACCCAATGTGGAGTTGTCCATATTTTAATACCAGATTTCCTATATAAAGTATACTGAATTAATAGTTCCTTGGTTTTAGATTCTAGCAAGCTTTACAACCAGAGTGAAATAGCTTTATTACTTAACCAGTTTGACATTCCTAAATGATATTCAAATCTTCTTTGCTCTAATACCTCAGATAGGTTACTATGATCTTGTTATTATTCCAATATTGTTTTTCATTCTAATCTAATATAATGTAATTATATTTTCCTTAGCCAGTTTGTGCTGATCTCTGCTAGTCAGCTGTCTCTGATCTCTGTTAGTAGGGTGAGTGACTGTTCCATCTGTGGGGTGTGACTTTCGAGTTCCTTTGTTTCTAGCGGTTGACCGCATTTGCTTGAGTGGGGGTTGAGAATGGCTTATCTAAATACAGTTTCAACAACTGCTGGGGTTTCATCTGGGTTCAAAACAGTTCCTTAGAGCACCCCAGTGTATTGCATATGGTTTGTCTAATTATAGACATATGGATTATGAAATCCAGAGTCAATGTTACCACAATACCGTTAGCCAGTTAGATCGCCCACAGTGCTCTTATCGTCACAGCCTTTTGACTGTGAGTTTCATTTAACAAGAAGCCGACAGTCCACCTCTGACGCATGCGCCACCGGAAGTGATTCGCTCGCTGGTCTTATTACAAAATACTCAATATGCCTCGGAAAACTAAACAGAAAACATATAAATCTTAGACAAATACAAAACGTCCACATGCAGACTAAGACGCAAAACCACTTAAACCTTAAACGTAATAGCAACATATCACGCTGACCCGGAAGCAGTTCAACTGTCCACAGTAGATACACATTCCAGCTCTTGCCGCTAATGCCCCCTAGATGGGACTAGACGGTAAAATATCCATGCAAAAAACGTCTCTGTAGGAATAACGTTGGATTATTCTCCACAAACACTGGAGTAAGATGTACCTGTATCTTCAGTTATGATCATGTGACAAACACACAGAAATCCTGTTCACACTAATAACATGCATGGATACCGTACACCTCAGAGCAGTGGCGGCTGCTGACCAAATCTTTTGGAGAAGCAGAAATTATTATATTATATTATATATTAAATTATATTTTTAAAGCATCCCCCACTGTGTGTGTCAGTGGTCAGTGGACACAGATGAAAACATATTAACATTAGGTGACGGCGCACCTGACCAGACACAGATGCAAACAATTACATATTCGGTGATGGCGCACCTGACCAGACACAGATGCAAAAAATTATATATTTGGTGACGGCACACCTGACCAGACAGATGAAAGCATATTAGGTGACGGGTGACGGCACACCTAACCAGACACAGATCAAAACATATTAGGTGACAGCGCACCTGACCAGATCAAAACATATTAGGTGACAGCGCACCTGACCAGATCAAAACATATTAGGTGACAGCGCACCTGACCAGATCAAAACATATTAGGTGACAGCGCACCTGACCAGATCAAAACATATTAGGTGAATGTGACAAGGAAGCCACAGACTCATAGCCCCCCGACACTCAACTAACCGCCTCGGACAGTCCTTCATACCAGCGGCCATAAGGCTCCACAACAGTGGGCAGGGACTGCTGCCAGACATCGACCTAGAACTAATAGGAACCCAAGTAGGACAATAACACTACCTTATGCATACTGCACCTTATGTGGATACTGTGATACTGTGAATAATGAATAATGTATATTTCAGTTAGTTAGATAGTAAATTATAACACTACCTTATGCATACTGCACCTTATGTGACACTGTGAATACTGTGAATATATATTTCAGTTAGTTAGATAGTAAATTATATTGACCTATTTGTTTACACTGCTTGTGTTGTTTTCACTACCTGTACTGCAAACATGACTATGCTTGCACCGCATGGTACCAAAGCACCTCAAAGGCACTAAAAACAAGATTACAAACATCACAAAACAAACTGGTCAGACTACTGCTTGACCTTACTCCTAAAACCCACCTCACCCCTGCCCACTTTGACAACCTAGGATGGCTTAGAGTAGACGACAGAGTACAGCAACTTGCAATGGGCCTGGTCTACAAGATACACTACACCACTAAGATACCCATGTGCATGTCGAAATACTTCCCAAAGATCAGTGAATACCATGACCACAACACCAGAGGGAGTTCCACAAATCATGTTCAACCCAGATAAAATCATCTAAAAAGTTTAAAAAAATGTATAACCTTTTTTTTATTTATAAAAGAAAAATCGTCATAACTTAGAAATGAGATTGCATAGGTCTATGAATTTTGTTTTGATTAATTGCCCAGCCCTACTGTGTACAGTAAGTTAGCTTGGTGATCATCATTGTGATGTAATATAAGCTAAGCTAAAGGTAGCTAACAAATTGGCTAGCTACTGTTAGCATACAAGTTTTTTACAAACACTGTACTTACTTTTTCATCCACAACTTTTTTTCTGATCCAGATGCATAAGTCCTCTCCATGTTGCTGATTTATACTTCGGTCCTTTGGTGCAAAGTTTCATTTAGCCTACAGTGCTACTGCCCGGTGCCTTGTGGGATATTCTGAAGAAGAAGGTTCTCAGTCAACCGAGGTTCAGTTAATAACAAAGGTTTATTAACCAAACAGATAGAAACATACACATAGTATTTAGAGAGAGAATGGCTGAGGCTCTCGCCCCAGGTGATCAGCTGAAATGACCCAGGTAACGAGACCTGGATTGTTCTTGGGAGGAGCCTTATATAGTTAAAAGGGGGGGGAGGTGGTCCCATTTGATAGGTCAAATGGGTGGGGGGGGGGGACACAGGATTGGGGGGAAAGGGGAGGGGAATGTCTTTACATGGGAGAGTTGGGGGATCATTATATTATTACTGACTGGGCTCTCCAAGCCGCATCTATTCTTATCCTAACCCATGTTTGCTTCCGCGTTCGCGTTTTGCGCTCTGATTGGCCACTGACGTACGCTAGTTTTGCCCCCCCGGTATGAGCATAGAAATGATGCGTGGACACTTTGAAATGGGTATCACAGTAGTAAGTCCTACTGTAGAACATGACATATTAGCATGACATCTGAATGTGTGGACACTTTGAAATGGGTATCACAGTAGTAAGCCCTACTGTAGAACATGACATATTAGCATGACATCTGATTTATTAATGCCAATACTAAAGATTATGGACAAACAAAATTGGCACAAGTGTAAATGATGGATTAGTCACTCATTTTAACATCTGACTTAGCTCACCTCATTCATCTGCTGCTTGTGTATCCTATGGTCACAAGTTCAAATCACTCTTGGTTCAAGTTTTTTTTTTTTTACGTTTAATTAATTTATCCACTCTGGTTGGATGGTGTGTATGTATATGTATGTATTGTGCTGTATAATGACAATACATTTTAATCGAATCTCATTTTGAAATCCCTACCTGTTGAGTGGATCACCATGGTGCAATGCAATCACCTCCGAAGCTGGCTGCCACTGTCGTGTCCATAGGCAGCGTAGCGATTTCAAAATGAGACCACTATACATATATATACATACACCAGAGTGGATAAATTAATTAAAAGTACAAAAAAAAAATTTAACCAAGAGTGATTTGAACTTGTGACCATAACATCAACAGGTAGCAGACAAACAAGGTGAGCTAAGTCTGATGGTAAAACTGAGTGACTAATCCATAATTTACACTTGTTCCCTAATCTTTAGTATTGGCATTAATAAATCAGATGTCATGCTAATATGTCATGTTCTACAGTAGGACTTACTACTGTGATACCCATTTCAAAGTGTCCACGCATTCAGATGTCATGCTAATATGTCATGTTCTACAGTAGGACTTACTACTGTGATACCCATTTCAAAGTGTCCACGCATTATTTCTACGCTCATACCGGGGGGAGAAACTAGCGTACGTCAGTCGCCAATCAGAGCGCAAAACGCGAACACGGAAGCAAACATGGTTTAGGATAAGAATAGATGCCTCCAAGCCCTCTCAAAGCAGGAAATAGGAAATGGTGTTCTCTGATTGGTGTAAAAAAAACTGTCAGAACTGTCAATCATTCAAGCCCCATTCAAATGTATGAGTGAGGTTTAGCCTCACTACCCGCCTTTTTAAAACTCAAATACCCTATTTTGATTGGATAATTATATTCTTAAGCCCAACCTGTGCACCTATTTTAGCACTGAGTGATTGACATCTGGCCATTACTGCAGTTATGGGATCAGGCCAGATCAGAGAGCTCAGAGCTGTCACTTGGACATTTTTGAAGAAGAAAATTATTCACTGGCATTTTTTTTCACATAGGAAAAATTATAATAAATAAAAAAATTATTAAAAATAATAATTAAAAAAATATATATATATATATATTAATAATAATTTCTTTTTTCTTTTTTTCTTCTTTCTGTATATTACTATTTCTGTATATTACTAGTGAAGCACTGCCTCACTAGTAGTCATGCAATAACCTCCACAGCCTCAGAGGGAGGCAGGAGAGGCCACCCAGTAACCCAAAGGTTACAGGAGGGTGTATTCCAGCTGTGAGCTGGTGACTGAAGGGTGACTGAAGGATGACTGGTATTATGTATATGTTGCCCACTATCCTGCTTAAGTGCTCTTGAGCAAGGCACTGAACCCAAAACTGCACTGCGGGTGACCCTGCACTCTGACCTCTCTGATGAAATGCATTATCTGTGGGGGACTGTGTGTATGTGTAACTAGGGATATGACGACTGTGTGTATATGTGTAGTATATTTCCCGGCTCAAACTGTAAAACTACTGTAAGAAATGGGTAGGGAAATCTGCATTTCCCCAGACAGGTCAACAAGCTACTGGACGAAGCTGATAACTGTAAGGCCAGTGCACAACACCTTAGATAGACTCATGTTGTTCTTAAAATATAGTGTTCTGTATTTCCCCCAAATAGTAGTTACATTTGTTAGTGAAATACTGCTGTGGGCCTTGGGTCCTCTGAAAATAACAGGTATTGTATAATAAGGCACTGTATTTAAATATAGTCAGTCAGTCTGGCTTTCCTGAGACAAAAGGATTACTGCCTTCAGGCTGGCTTGACTTGCTAGGTAAACAATAAAAAACAGTAGGCTATTGAGTAACTATCTTCCCCCGCTCTCTGTTACAGTCAAGCTATATAAATTTACAGGAGACCTTTGGCTGGCTGAACAATGGGGCTGTCACAGACTCTTAAGCATTAGCGTGATTACTTCCCCCAACTATAGTTGACACATTCCAAGGGGACCATCTGCTCCGTTGCTTCAAAGAGCGACTGGTGGCTGAAATGGCCCCTCCCAGCCTGGCCAAAAGCCAGGAAACTAGTTTTGGTTTAAAACGTAGTTATAATGGTATTAGACATTTGAACTATACAGGAAAATAACGGTAAAATATAGACCTTTTAATTCCAGTCAGTTTAAGACAACATAGGCCGTTTTTAGACCCATTAAAGGATAAGTTAGATAACAAAACCTAGTTTGGATTAAATAAAAACGTGGCAAGTAGACTTAAAATACTTGGAGAATAGTAAAATAACCTTTTACTTGAAATATAGAAATATAGATTCCTTTGTTCTTGTTAAAAACAACAAATAGGGCTAAATACAGTTTCTAAACACCTAAAGATACCAGGAAAAGACTTACAGTCATTGTTTAAGTCTTGTCATAATTAATCTTTAATCTATTAGTCAGTAAAATGAAATACTGTATACTTTAAACACGTGAAAACAGAACAGTACGTTTGTGCTTAAAAATAGACAGGCCTACCTCTAGATTCAGATAAAACTCCATATTTGGTGCTGGTGTGACCACTCAAAATGGCCGCTATGCGCCTTAGCCAATCAGGAAGTAGAGCTCCGCCCCCTGACGAATCGGGTCGTCGTTCACACAGGGGCGGGATTTAAGGTTTAAAATAGCCGGCAACGACAGCAGGAGGACACACGCTTTACACACACACGCTTTTCGAATAGACGCTTTTTTGAACCCACCACCGGAAAACGGACGGCGCAGCTGCTTGAGAATTTCTTTGTTCCTCAGGAAGAAACCACAGCCATCGAAGGACCAGAAGACCATTCCTTTTCTAACTGTGTTCGATTAGTCTGATGTTTGGCGACATAGAGTTTGCGTCCGTCAAATATCATTGCACATACTCCTATTTTTCATTTTGAACCAGATTCAGCTGTTGTTCACTTTTGGACTTTGACAATAAAAGCGGATTTTTACATTAAATCCATTCTCTTCTCTTCATTGGGTGCTTCCACTCTTGCCGCCGTTCCTACAAGACCGTGTCGGTCTTTATAAGTATTAGGGGTTTAACAGACGGACAAATCACAACGCAGGGTATTATATACATCAGGTTTTTAGAGACAGAACCATCCACCCCTAATACTATAATTGGTGCCGTTGACCCTACCCTGAAGCGCAACAAGAATTTTTTTTTCTCTCTCGGCTAAATGAGCAAATCGGCTCGTGGGAAATCGGCGCATGGGAGATCGAGATCATCACGACAGCGTCCTGAAATCTGCGTAAAGGTGAGTGGATACGGGCCGTGATGAGTGAAAATGTGGGGCGTTCAGTTCGAACTGAGGGGTTGTGGGGGAACCCTGCGATGACCTCATAAGAATCTCGCCGAGACGAAGGAATTCGTCTGGGAGGGGAGGATGATTGGGGTAGCAGGAATGCGCGACGATTCACAGATCATATTGGCATGATTCAATTTAAAAACGGGGACGTCTAGGATGCCACTCGAAAATTAATGAAACAGGGCTGCGTTTGACGAATGGCTCTTGATCGTGGCCAAATTCGTCTTGCGTTTAGGAAGCTCGGTAGAATGCACACTGGATTACACACAGGCCGTGTTTTTTTCAGGGGTGTATGGTGTGTTGGGTTATTTTTTTCGTGATCTATACAGTGGGTGAATTATGAGAGTGTGCGATTGCTGGGTAAACGCCAGACCTCCGCTTACTACCGTATCTCAAACGGCAGGGAGCGGAAGGTATAGAACGTCGGCAACGACGCAAATGGTATTTTCAGGCTCCGGTTCACAACTGTGCAGGTCGCGGAATCAGATGGATGTGTAATGAAGGCGCCGATATGGTGGTGTTCGTCACGGGTCGCGGGATAATAACGTAGTAGGTGAAATGAGCGTAGAGGGGGCCCTTCCGAGGCTGAACGCGTACAGCTTTTGAAAATATCACCCAGTTTAGCCGGATATTAGGGGATTTTCTCTGGGGGTATAAGCTTTTCTAGCCATAATCGATCCGTTGTTAAGGGTTGGTTAGGGGGATGCGGGATTTGCCTGTTGACCACGAGAAGGTTAATTTCAGAAGGCAAGGACCGGCGGAGATCCATGGAACGTGTTTAGCTTGGGCGTCTCATTTCAATACGTTACGTTGCGGCAATCGGGTACAATAGGCTCTTAGCAACAAATTGTTTCATTATACTATTTACAATGTAAATGTTCATTGCATGTATTCTAATACAGACGCGCTTATCGCGGTGAAAATGAGCGCGGAGAAACTATTGAAAAAGGTAACATTGTGTGGTAATGCTAAAGTTAAAGCTAGGATAACACTGAGGCTAACGCCCGAGCTATCGACTAGCTAAAGGTCAAGCTAGTCTTTCGAAAACGGAGGACAACAAAGACTTTGAACCGGAAGTCGTTCTAAGCAAAGACAGGAGTTCAAACTAGCGAGTGATGACCCGGAAGCGATTCGAGTATGAAATGTTTTTTATATTTTTTAATCTGTAAAAATAGCGCTTACGTTGTATTAAAGTCCAGTTAATGGGTGACGTCATTGTAACGCTGCCGTCGTGGTCTGCTATAGGTGCTCGGGGAATGGAATAAAACTGCCGTTTTTATGCTCGGAACGTATGTTAAGCTGGGCAGGCTAAGGAGCTAAGCTAAGCTGCAAACTAACGAGCGGTGCTGGGAGCTAACATAGGCTACTGCGACTACTGTTATTAGATGGCGGACGCTATGACATTGGCTAAACGGTGGCTAAGGCTACCTAGCTACATGCTACATGCTGCTGGGACTGTTCAATGCTAATATTGTGAATGGGGGATGTTGTTGTGTGACTGGAATATCAATGGAATTAATGCGTCGTGTGAATTGCAGTGGAAGTGTGCACTTTCAATGTTGCTTGGCAATGTAGTTATGGTTAGGCTAATTGATGGCCCGTACAGAGGGCCCACGCATGGGTACTATGTTGTGTGTGGAATGTGTGTGAGAGCGGAAGGTCGTGATCAGCATAAATGGTATGTGGTTAAAAGTGCACTAGGGGGCGGTAGAGCCATGTCTTAGGCTCCCGTCCTGGTTTAGATTACATTCTTCACATATGAGGTCAATTGTTAAAGGGTCTAGCCTCTTATAAGACAATAACTATATTGCATTGATAAGTAATTTCGGCCAATAAGGTAATATATAGACATAATATCTATCTCTCCCTTCCTCTCTCCTTTTCCCCCTCCTTCCTGCCTCTCCTTCCCTCCCTCCCTTCTCCTCTCTCTCTCCCCCCTTCCTCCTCCCTTCCTCTTACATACTCCCAGACGGTTGATCTCGTTTCCAGACATTTGGGGAATGGGTTACAGTTCATCAACTGAATTTGTTGTGTAACATGCGCTTATGACACACACTGGGATATTTTGCCCATTCTATCCGGATATTGTATGTTAATATTGTGTGCTAGGCTGCCTCACTTCTCTTCTCCATGGGGCTATTTTTGATTTCGTACGGTGGCTGGAGTGGAGGATCTTTTGTTGAGGCTTGATATGGTTATGTTTTCAATTTAATGTTAATGGAGGAAGCTTTAGGCTTGGAACTGTGTCAATTCTACGCAGTTATGGCCGGTTTTGGGTGCTGGTGAATGTTGATTCGGGGAATGGGGCAGACAGGGTGAGGTTGATGGGTGTTGCGTAAAGGGTGGGAGCGCACAGGTGTGTATTAGGAAGTGGGATGAGGTACAGTAGTACGCGTTCTCTTTCTCTCCCTCTCCTTCTCTTTCCCTCTCTCCCTCTCTCTTCCCATTATAAGCTTCGCCAGTAGAAGTGTGCATCACGTAGTTGTGATGGGAACTCAGCAGTGTTGGTTTAGTTAACGCCCGCAGAATGGTAATGGCGGGGAGGACAGATGCAATGACAGTGGTAATGGACAGCGTCAGGGCGATGATGTCGTGGCAGAGGGCGGTGGGGCCGTACTCTCTGGCTCTCTCCAGGTCTCCAGCCACCTTCTGGTCCCTTGACTTAACGGAGAAGTGAAGCGCTGCTGACCCGGGGCAACGCGGGTTCGGGTTGACAAAGCTGCGTATGGACCATATGATGTGGTCCCTGGGTGGCGGCCGGTCGTGTTGAACCAGTGGCGCTACGCTTTGGTCGGCATGGCGCTCGTAGGTTGTGACGGGGGCCGAGCAGGGGTGGGCGTCCCGTAGATGGCGGCATATCAGGAGTACGCCCCGGCTGCCTTTCTGCGATCCGCGTGGTGGGCATTCTGGGTTAGAGGATGGTAAGGCCGGGGTGTGCAAGGGGTATGACATAGGGGACGTGCCTGGGGCTGTGTGCGTTGGTGGTTCAGTGGTAGGATTCTTGCCTGCCACGGTTGTATGTAGGTATATGCAGTTTTTCCATGGTAGGTTGGTTCTGGTTCTGGTTCAGGTTTCGGCAAAAAAGGTGTAATTTTTTTTCCGTTTGAACGGGGTACCGGCTCCCGACTCCCCCTCTGAGGTGTCAAGGGGTCGAGGGGGGCGTTTGGGTACGGCATTAGGCTTTGTGTCATATTATGTGTGGGGCTTGCGGTAGAGGTGTTTGTTGTTGATGTAAATCTGAGATGCTGTATGGACGCTGGCCGGTTTAGGGGCAGCGGTAGATGGAGGTTGTGTGAATTTTGAATATCCTTGTGGGGGGCCCGGGGATTCTCTTTCAGGTTGCAAAGTGGGAGGGGATGTCTTGGGCTGCGGATGGCAGACCGGTGGGATATCATTTGTCTGTGGGGATTTCAATGGGGATAGTGTCTGCGCCTGTGATTTATAAGACAGGTGTGGGATGCTACACCAAGCACGGGGATTCTGTGATATGAGTCACTGAAAATTTGTTTTTTTCCTCGTGAGATGATGGCGGGTTGAGTTAACACCTGATATTAGGTGTTAAAAAGGGGGAATGGTGTATTAATTATGAGTAAATTATGTGAATACTGTGATGTAAAATATGATGTAAGATAGGAATACATATTAGGCTTTCTCAGATAGAAATAAATACAGCAACACATAGAAGATAATGTTAAAATTACATCTACGCATAGGCATTAAGCTGTCAGTGAAATTTTGAATATTTTAAGAGAAAATAATTATAAATACATTAAGGCGAAGAAGACATTTTAATCAACTAAATTACCATATCCAGCACAGATGTTTAGAAATGATAGGCTGTAAAACTAACTCTGATTGTTCAAAGGAAAGGACCATCAACGTACCAAAGAACGGGAGAGGTTGATGTACAATGGGTGTTCCTCAGAGTCGTGTGAGAGGATACACGACAAAATGATTGAAAGATCCAGTTTTCCAGATTGGACAAAGGACAAAACGCAGCTATGGCTGTGTCGTTATGATTCAAATAAATTGCACTAACTCTCTCTAAAGTGATATTAGTATAGAGATGCGCAACATTTCCATGCTTAAAGGACGACTCCACTTTTTTTGGAAATTAGCTTATTTAACATCTTCCCTGGAGTTAGACAAGAAGATGCATACCTTTTTTGTCTCTGTGCGTGCATTTTAGCTTTGGGAATAGACGCTCCGTTAGCATAGCTTAGCTTCATCACTGGAAGTGGGGGAGGACAGTAGCCTTACAGTGCCTTACAGTGTATTGCAAGGTCTGACATTGACCAAACTTGATATGCATGACCTTGGTGGGCTCTAGGTCAACTCCTGAAAAGGGGGTCAATGTCAGACCTTGCAATCAAAAGTTAGGGGGCGCACTGAAATTATGGCAAGGGTTATTAGCCCCCTAACTTTGATTGCAAAGTCTGACATTGACCCCCTTTTCAGGAGTTGACCTAGAGCCCACCAAGGTCATGCATATCAAGTTTGGTCAATGTCAGACCTTGCAATACACTGTAAGGCACTGTAAGGCTACTGTCCTCCCCCACTTCCAGTGATGAAGCTAAGCTATGCTAACGGAGCGTCTATTCCCAAAGCTAAAATGCACGCACAGAGACAAAAAAGGTATGCATCTTCTTGTCTAACTCCAGGGAAGATGTTAAATAAGCTAATTTCCAAAAAAAGTAGAGTCGTCCTTTAAGATAAATAATTAAATGAAAAGCGAATATCACTGGAATTTAAGTGTTTTTTCTTTCTTTCTCCACAGTTGCTCGGGGGCAGACAGAGGCAGTTCTGACGATTCCAAACTCCAACTGGGGAAAAATTTACTGTTAAAGTCTGGGTATAAGTATAATAAGCATCTTATCAATTCCTGTCTGCACCAGTAAAATCTGAAAGTGTGAGTGAATTTTAACTCAAGTTTGTAAAAATAGTTTAAAACACAGATAAACTTGTTTTTCCAAACGGTAATAATATGAGTGCGGGAGTGTGTGAATGTTAAATATAGAAGCAAATTCACCAACTTTGATAGAAGAAAATAGAAGTAAAAACAAAAACGAGAGTTGACAATCAGTCTATTTCAATAACCTGTAGTATAAAAAATAGAAGCAATATAGAAATGGCCAACAATAGTCAGGCCGATGGTGGGAGAAAGCCGGGAACCTCTGCAGACATTTCCCAGATAGACTTTACCAGTGATGATAATCTGATTGATTGGGATGGGATGGACTTCTCTCATGTGACCAGTATGATAGAGGGACTTGAAATAATGGCTTTGACTCCAACACAGGGGGTCATTGAGGGGGGACAAACAGAGACTGTTTTACTCCAACCAGTGTCCGTCGAGCAAGAGTCGACAGGGCCGATCCACACTGGACTAACCATTTCAGATAATTACTATTTGACGAAAGGACAGAGAAAAAGACAGAGGAAGGCTGCATCATTACGGCAGTCCCAGGTGGGCCACCCTGGCCTTGCGGCCGGAACCGAGGCTGGACGGGGGTTGGGGCCACAGAAGGAGTGGCCAATACGTGGGACCGACAACAGGTATGGACATAAACATGAGAAATTGTCTCAGCCCTCAAGTTCCCCATGCCCAGATCTTCCCTGGCACCAGAGTGGGACGTGCGGGAATTCCGGACATATGTCTAGGCACTGTGACCAGGAATATCAACCCCGAGGAGAAGGGTATCGTCCTCAAGCCATAGGAAGTGGTCCTCGATGGAATAACAGATGAAGAGGCGGCTACGGGCAAAACCAGGGTCGGTATCAAGAACAGTGTCCACAGCCCATAAGCTCCCCCTGTCCAGAACCCCCCCAACACCAGAGCCAAGATGAGAGGCGGGGCCCAGAGACGGGAAGTCAAACCGCCAGCGCCAGGATGGAGGAAGAGACGCAGACCTGCCTCTCTCAAGAACGACAGAGAGCGTTTATAGAAGCGTTCGGAAGACATGAGGCGGTTCATCGAGACCTGATGAAGACACAGCGGGCGATTGGTTAAGCCGCACACGAGACGCAGAGACTGGAGCAAGAACTGGCTAGAAAGAATGAACTGCTGAGTGGTACAGTTTGTGATATCATGCTTCGGGCGTCAGAACTAGGCCGCCGTGATCAAGGAATGCCCTGTGCTCCGTTGCCCGGACAGGGAACTGGGCCACAACAGGGTGATGAAAGCCGCGGGCGGGGTGAGTTTCCAGGCCCCTCCCCACTCCAGGCTCAAAGGACGGCGGCTGAAAGGAACAGGTATGTGGCTTTCTCCCCGGAACAGGCTCAAGGGGGGCGGGCCAACAGATGGACTGAGGAAAGAGCCATGGAGGTAATGGCAGAGAGCAAGGACAGACTCTGGGGCCGACGAACCCAGGGCCATCCGATTACAGGCGGGGGGCCCACAGGGCCCCACACCCGAGGGAACCAGGACAGGTTTGCTGCACCTGTGGACTGAAAGGTCATTTTCAAAGGTCATGTCTGCAGAGGCCATCGACAGAATAGACAAATATGGATAGGTATTAAAAATAAAAATAAATTGAATAAAAAATACTACTGATTAGAATAAAAATAGAACAGAAGATATATAGATAGGTTAGAGGATTAGATTAGGTGTGCAAGTTACTAAAATGGATGTGTGACTAACTTGGAGAAGTGGAAGATGGCGTAACTGACAGTTGCATGAGCTAATCGTACTAACAAAAACTGGTGGTTAAACAGTTAATATTAGACATTTAATATTAGACAGAGAAATGATGTGACACTACTTCAGATAGTGATCAGTAGTAATTATCCATGCTTGAGCAATAATCAGATTGGTCAAAGGGTGGACTGCATGATTAAGAAATTAAGAAGAGGATATTGATAGACGGACATTAACAATCATGAATAATAGGTATAGGAGTATATTACTTTTTAATTTTCTTTCCTAGTTTTTTACCAGCAATTTCTGCCTCAGGCTGGAAATTTTGATTTTGTTTCAAAGCGGTGGTTGAAAAACGACACGCACAATTTTTGGTTATTGTTTTCATTTGTTTGTTTTGGCATGTTTTTCTTTGGTTTTTGTTTCTTTTCTCTATTTTTTTCTTAGGAACCTGACGGGCTGGGAGTGATCTCTCACCGGTCAGGATAGGAGGAGGGTGGCGACACAGCGGGACTGGTAGGATATGTCTAAATAATGGACTGAGAACGGGGTGAATGGACTAGAGCTGGTTCATGATTTTGTTCTCCGCCCATTGAGAATCCAGATTTAGGATCTGGGAGGTTGTGTCGCGATTGGTGGTACGTGTTGGAAAAGCATGATTCTCTGTACATAGATAAGCTCTGTAGATTTTGGTCGACATTGGCCAAATAGCTTTTGTGTAAGGTGTGGACATGTGTAATTGATAATTGGCTTGTGGGGGACTCTGACGGCTTGTTAGAGGCTGACGGAGCGTGTGAGGGATGTGTGTTTAAAGGCGACTGTGGTTTGTTGCCGTGCGTGTAGGGTCTGCTGGAGGAGGGGTCTCGTCAGTACTGGCTGTCCGAGCCCCGAGGAAGCTGTCCAGAAACGGAGGTATGATTGTGAAAATGATATTCCACACTCATAAGGTGGTGGGGTATACTACTGTGTTGAACTTGAGACATTGGTCTAGTAATAGAGTACAGCACAAAGTAAGGAGAGCCATGTGAATTTTTTGAATATTAACGATAAGGAGCCATGAAATATATAGATAACTAATTTGGAGAAAAATGTATTGTCAATACAGAACAGTAGACATGTATCTGAGCGAAAATGTGATATTCCAATCAAGTTGTCTGTTGTACATAACAAATCCAAATAGCAATAACAGGACAGAGGGAAACATATTTTCCTTCTGTGAAGACTGGAGCAGTACCAAGACTGCCCACAACCGGAAGGAGCAGTGATTAACACAAGTCCAGAAGGATGTCCTCGACCACAAAGAGTTATCAAGAAACCTCAGGAGGTTGATGAGGGATAACTGGCAGGATGAAAGCTAATGCTAATTGGGATTTCGGCGATCCACGGAGGGAGCAGAATTGTATATATTTTTAGATTTTTACGCTCCCTCTTTTCTTAGAAATGTTTAATCTTTTTGTGCGGTGCAATAATCTTTTTATTTCAGAGTCAGACACACAAAATAGACATTTGGATATTACACAATTATAGTAAAATAAACAAAAAAGCTGATAAATGGGACAATGTTCTCTTTGTATAGAGAAACGGACCTAGACTGGATGTCAACTTTTAATAACTGATAACTGTGTGTGAAAGTGAATAACGAGGGTGATGAATGGATCTGGTACTGTACAGAAATTAACTGTGTTTTAGAAATTCTTTAAGTTTTTTGGTTTTTTAGGTAGTTTTGCTAAAGGTTAGAAAGTTATGGTATCTGTACGGTGTACGACCAGTTTGATTGAGAAATTAATAACAGGTATATGGGGATGTATAAATCCCCAACCGGGGAATCTGTAGTATATTTCCCGGCTCAAACTGTAAAACTACTGTAAGAAATGGGTAGGGAAATCTGCATTTCCCCAGACAGGTCAACAAGCTACTGGACGAAGCTGATAACTGTAAGGCCAGTGCACAACACCTTAGATAGACTCATGTTGTTCTTAAAATATAGTGTTCTGTATTTCCCCCAAATAGTAGTTACATTTGTTAGTGAAATACTGCTGTGGGCCTCGGGTCCTCTGAAAATAACAGGTCACCATAAGGCACTGTATTTAAATATAGTCAGTCAGTCTGGCTTTCCTGAGACAAAAGGATTACCGCATTCAGGCTGGCTTGACTTGCCAGGTAAACAATAAAAAACAGTAGGCTATTGAGTAACTATCTTCCCACGCTCTCTGTTACAGTCAAGCTATAGAAATTTACAGGAGACCTTTGGCTGGCTGAACAATGGGGCTGTCACGGACTCTTAAGCATTAGCGTGATTACTTCCCCCAACTATAGTTGACACATTCCAAGGGGACCATCTGCTCCGTTGCTTCAAAAAGCGACTGGTGGCTGAAATGGCCCCTCCCAGCCTGGCCAAAAGCCAGGAAACTAGTTTTGGTTTAAAACGTAGTTATAATGGTATTAGACATTTGAACTATACAGGAAAATAACGGTAAAATATAGGCCTTTTAATTCCAGTCAGTTTAAGACAACATAGGCCGTTTTTAGACCCATTAAAGGATAAGTTAGATAACAAAACCTAGTTTGGATTAAAGAAAAACGTGGCAAGTAGACTTAAAATACTTGGAGAATAGTAAAATAACCTTTTACTTGAAATATAGAAAGATAGATTCCTTTGTTCTTGTTAAAAACAACAAATAGGGCTAAATACAGTTTCTAAACACCTAAAGATACCAGGAAAAGACTTACAGTCATTGTTTAAGTCTTGTCATAATTAATCTTTAATCTATTAGTCAGTAAAATGAAATACTGTATACTTTAAACACGTGAAAACAGAACAGTACGTTTGTGCTTAAAAATACACAGGCCTACCTCTAGATTCAGATAAAACTCCATATTTGGTGCTGGTGTGACCACTCAAAATGGCCGCTATGCGCCTTAGCCAATCAGGAAGTAGAGCTCCGCCCCCTGACGAATCGGGTCGTCGTTCACACAGGGGCGGGATTTAAGGTTTAAAATAGCCGGCAACAACAGCAGGAGGACACACGCTTTACACACACACACGCTTTTCGAATAGACGCTTTTTTGAACCCACCACCGGAAAACGGACGGCGCAGCTGCTTGAGAATTTCTTTGTTCCTCAGGAAGAAACCACAGCCATCGAAGGACCAGAAGACCATTCCTTTTCTAACTGTGTTCGATTAGTATGATGTTTGGCAACAAACGGCATAGAGTTTGCGTCCATCAAATATCATTGCACATACTCCTATTTTTCATTTTGAACCAGATTCAGCTGTTGTTCACTTTTGGACTTTGACAATAAAAGCGGATTTTTACATTAAATCCATTCTCTTCTCTTCATTGGGTGCTTCCAGTCTTGCCGCCGTTCCTACAAGACTGTGTCGGTCTTTATAAGTATTAGGGGTTTAACAGACGGACAAATCACAACGCAGGGTATTATATACATCAGGTTTTTAGAGACAGAACCATCCACCCCTAATACTATATATGTAACTAGGAGGGATATGAGGACTGTGTGTATGCGTAACTAGGAGGGATTTGAGGACTGTGTGTATATGTAACACTAACTAGGAGGGATATGAGGACTTTGTGTATGTGTAACTAGGAGGGGATATGCAAAACGACACATTAAAATTGTCTTGCGTACATTGACAATAAAGTAATCTTCTTCTACATTTCTGGGCCCTCATTTATCAACAATGCGTAGAAAGCATTTAGAATGTGTGTACGCACAGACAAATCTGGATTTATCACACGTGCGTACACAGGTCCTACGCACACCTGCAAGTACTCCGTGTTGATAAATGCCACTTGTTCTATGCTCCGCACTCGTGCACGATTTTAAGTATTTGCATATAGAACCGCCCGTAATTATCCATATACGGTAATGAAACACCCCCATGAAATGTGGAAAAATGGACTAAGCGGAGCGAATGCATGTTATGGGAGAAATACGTGACAGGCTGACAGACATGTACACGGTGATGTCGGATATGATATCTATTAACTTCCTAAAGACCATTGCTGCCTGGGCAGCGCAAACACTAATAAAGACCGTTAACGTTAGGTTATGACTATAACCAAGTTCTGTTAGTATAGCGACGCTCGGCATCGCTCTCTGCACTATCTCGCATATGTGCACGCGCACTGAATAAAGACCACAAATGTACCTTTAATCCCAATATTCGTCTGACCACACCCCTATCAGCTTACCCATATAAGCAGGGGTGGGGCCACCCACTCGCCTCCTTCCCAAGCTTTCGCCACAAGGCGAGGTCAAAGGCTGCAGCGGCGTCGGATGCCGAGCGTCGCTATACTAACAGAACTTGGTTATAGTCATAACCTAACGTTCTGTATCGTATACGCTCTCGCTCGGCATCGCTCTCTGCACAAGGGAGGCCGAGCGAGAGCCAACGGCCGACAAATACACCCCGCTGACAGCCCCCCACAACCATCAGAACAGGGAGGGCCGAGCCCCCCCGACCCACCCTAATGGAGGGCACCCCCCCTATTAGGGGCTTCACGGGAGGGCGACGGACCCGACCGTGCGAAGAGGCACTCAAGCAACTCAACGCACAGGGTGAGCAGACCGTGGCTTGACCCCACGACTACACACACGCACAACCCGCATGCCACCCGGGAACGAACGGAGGAACAACCTCGTTACTGCCCCCAGAATCACGGGGTCAAGGGCAAACCCAACCCCGTGGCAAGGCCGTAGCAGCGGAGCGCGAAGGAAGACCCAGACCCACCAAAAGGACTGGACTCCCTGGAATGGGGGCCCGGAGAAGTCCATGATGCCAGCATCAAGACCCCACCAGGTGGGCACGTAGTGCCCCGCCCCCCACATCGCCAGCGTATTCGGACAAAGGCCCCTCAGCCGAGCGGGCCCCGTCCCCCCAATAGTACACCGCCTGGCACACTGACCCTGCAACAGGCAGTCAGCATGGCCGTAAGCACACAAAAAAGGTTAACCAACGGAAGCAGGCAGCGCACCGGGGAAAAACCAGGAAACAGGCTATTAACCCTAGCCTGGAGACTGCGGACGAGACAGGCGCCAGAGGGGACAGCTGAACACAGCCGCCCCGGCGGAAGGAGCGTAAGCTGGCGGTGTTGCACGACCAAGCCTCCATTTAAAAACCCCCACCCAGAGGGGTCGAGGCAGAGAAGGCTGACACGATTGGCAGACGTCATGAACGTGCAGGGGCACCCTCAACCGGTGAACCCGGGAGTTGACACTGCACCAACACACCAGGGAATCAACCACCTTGGTGTTACCCAATGCGGTGGTTGTTCCTATAACCCCTCAAGAAAAAACTCAAACACACCTGCGGGTATACACCGGCTATACCGCAGTACAAGTGTTTCAGTTTCCAAAAAAGGGTTAACCCAGGCCTACGGGTCGACAAAACATTACTTCGAAAAAGAATGGAGAACCAGCCCCTAAGCACACCGTACTTGGTATTCCCAGGCAGTCTCCCAACCAAGTACTAACCAGGACCAACCTGTGTAGCGGCCGAGATCCGACGAGATCGAGCGTGTACAGAATGGCATGGCCGTAAGCCATTACGACAGTGCTGAGTAAAAACGTACCCAACCAGGGTCTCCATAGCGCTTAACCCTGTGACACCCGGACCGACCTGGCATTTTTCCCCCTGAAAAAAGCCCAAGTCCCTCAGGGTACCAGAACAGCAGATCTGCATCCCCGGCGGACAACGGGTTCAACTGATCCGGACCAGCGTGACCAGAACCAGTCCCGTGCCCTAACCACGCCGACATGCCTACTCCAGGAGAAAGGGCAGATATGCGTGTCGATCTTAACATGAAAAGAAGGCGCCACCCAGACGTTCGGGCGAACCGCGCCTGGTGGCCCACCCCAAGGGCGTGAGACCCCTCTACATATGTTCAGATCCATTCCGTCATCATCCCCCAGACATGAACGAGAATCCGTCGAAAACCATCCCAGGTCGTGGGATTCGGTCGTCGGAAGAGGAAAAACCCCCATCTCAGTTGCTTCATAAAAACGCTGTTTTAACCACAAGCAACCAAGGCGCGCCAGTCAGTCGCCTGTTTACAGCGAGCTAGCACTATACGTGCGTCGGGACACACCCCCATCAATGAACAGGCTATTTAGACCTGTCATCGAATCCCCAAGGCGCCCAGGGGAACGACAAGAGGGGTGTGACACTTCCTAACTCCAACACTTTTTGAATAGAAAAGAAGGAAGCACCAACAGTATGTATCCCAGTCTACACAGCCGGGGGTAAAATTTTTTCACATTTTTACATCCCACCACCCTCCCATAGGAAGGAGACGGGGATCCCCAGAGAGACTTCCCACGCGAGCTGTACAGATTGAAAAGAATATATTGCACCTTGTGCCATGTAAAAAATTGGTTTTAGGGCTCTCCGGGGAAGAGGCACTGAACCCATACACACTCAATAATCGAATTGAATCGAATACATATACAATAGAATAGGACACCTTCCAGAGGGTCCACTCACTTTGACAATCTGAGGAGGAAGGCTCTGTACTCTGATGGAGGCTCCCTCACATGGAAGAAGGAGTCCGAACTCACAGAAGGCCCGAATAGGCGCCTGGTGAGGAGGAGCCCTGACCACCCCCCTGAAACAGATCCATCACATGGACCTGAACAGCACACGGAAGTCCTACCAACAGAGACGCGCACGGTGACGTACTCTATGGCGGGGGAATTCCTGCGGTGCACACGCCCAATATACCAGGCCGTGGGACCAGGAAACTCCCCCCCCCCCCCCCCCCCCCGTAATGTGCCGAACCGCCACGTGACGGGAACCTTGAAGGACAGGGGGTGTACCCCTGACCGACAGAAACAAGGAGGAGAGGAAAGGTTACCAGTTCACCCCTTTACGACCCCACACCCATGATACGATGTAATGACAAAAAGAGAATATGACACAGTCATAGTCAGCTCCATGAAGCGTTTGACAGCTCCACACAGCGCATGAGCTAACCTGCTATCTGATTTTTACTAAGGAAAAAACACAGAATAGAGAGGGCTCTAAGAGCCCCGGTCCAACATACACATGTGCTTCTGTGGCCAGTCCAACCCAGTTGTAGGTCACATGACACACACAACCCATCATCACCTACAAAAAATGGCAAAAACACACTACAGAGGAACGCCGTTTTTCATAATGAGAGAATATATAATTCTCGATTAGTATCGGCCACAGGCCTTGCTAAGCACACACGACAGCGACCAAACAATCTTTTCGTTTAGGAAAATAAAGTTTCTCCAGCAGTTTTAGCACAACCTCAGCAATCAAGCTAAGGGTTACATCGCATCCCTACCACACAAAAGACACAATTAGTGCACAACATGTCTGATAGGAGGATGAAGAAGTCCCCAGGGAACCGGGGGGAAACACAATCCTCTTATTTTACCCTCAATACGGCCAGTTAAAACAGGAAACCTGTTAATGTGTGAACACACTGTTCATTGTCATCACAGGCTGAGAAAAGAACATTCTTTTACTCACTTGTCACTAAGCATAGCTTCATAGGTTAGTTACCTTAGTTGTGAGTACACGGTACATATAAACACCATGATGTTTCTCACACAACAACCAGATCATTTTCACATCTGTAACAACAACCCGATTTGCATGGAGAAGCTAACTGCCAGTGACAAAAACAGCTCACACATAACTCGCGTCGTATCCTAAATGCATTGCAGCAACACACGTTTTGGGAAAAACATCGTTATTCACAAAACATTTAGAAAAGTAAAACCAGAAGACGTGTTATAAGGTCTGGTCAAACCTTGTCCTACCCGGAACGTAGATCAGCGAAGTGCAGACTCGAGACCCCGTAGACAACACAGCCGATCCTGTGTTGCTCGAACTGGGCAGCGTCGTCGCTCCAACCAGTCGCTACAGTCCTCTTTGTTGACGCAATCCCCGTCCAGGCTCAGGGCAGGGTCGACGAACATCCCCTGTCAAGGATGACGTCGTAGTCAAGAGTGTAAAACATGTTAAAATCAAAGCACGTTCAACAGAGTAGCATTAAGCTAACGGCCACTCCAACCGTTCGGGCGCTACTGCCCCTGCTCGCGAGACGCCGAGCTAACGGCGCACGCGACCAGAAGCGCTCCCGGCGGCGCGCGAGGAGCTAAAGCTACCCCGCGCCAGGCCTTGGCCTACAGCAGCAAGCTAACGTTACCTAGTGATCACGACATGCTAGCGCCGCAGCTAACAGCTGACTGTCTAACAGTAGGCCCACCTAAGTAGGCCATGCAGCGATCCCAGCAGGCTAACGCAGCAGCTAACAGCTGACTGGCTAACCGTAAGCTAAGCAGCTATCACCTGAACATGTATACAATGACATAACACTCACCCAGACAGGCCGCCGTTCTGAACCTCTCCTCACTTTTTAAGAGAAAAAAGAAACAAGATGTCAACACTGCTTTACAACGGTGATTTTACCAACACCCGACGGAAACAGCACAATACCAAACTGGCCTGTGTAGCTGACTTGAACATGGATCTGCCGCTATCGCACATCCATGCACATATCTCCTCGTGAAGGAATACTCTCATTTGGATATGAAAGAAGGGGCTTAACACGGGACAGAGAGAATCCACTCGTCCAGAACACACAGGGATCACCAGTGTTAATGGTCGCGGCCCACTAGTTAAAACTACAATGGTCTTCAGACCAAGGCCTTCTGTCGCCTAGGTGGCTGAACAAAGGACCCTAGCCTGGGGCCGGTTTCCATAAACATTGTCAAGTAGCCCCCATAGCACTAACAGACAAGTGAAGCCCGCCAGCAACAGTACTCACCCAACCTGAAACCCACCGCTTCTCACAACAGCGGCGTGTCCGACAGTTCAGCTGTGGCCTGACAGGTTTCACCCCAACAAACACAGCAAGGAACTGCAGTTGAGAAGCATGCAGCGGCGTGCTCCCAATACGAAAACCGGTGGAGGGTTTTTAGAATGATCATCATCTTCCAGACACTCCAGTACGAAGACAATATCGCCGTATTTTCTCGAAAATAGTGAGAGAGAAAATAAAGATATGATGTCAACGTATCCTTGTTTCCCAAAGCTGCTCCTAATCCTTTCCATCATGGTGTCAAGTGTGGGGATCTACCGAGGCACTTCTTCCTTGTGGTGAAAGCGAGAAGGAGGCGAGTGGGTGGCCCCACCCCTGCTTATATGGGTAAGCTGATAGGGGTGTGGTCAGACGAATATTGGGATTAAAGGTACATTTGTGGTCTTTATTCAGTGCGCGTGCACATATGCGAGATAGTGCAGAGAGCGATGCCGAGCGAGAGCGTATACGATACAGAACCACTGTTTGCCATTGGTGTCATTAATAACCATGCTGGAATATGACTGCCTTTTTTCGTTTCGTTCTATTAATACCCAGGGATTAAAGTTCTTTTTGTCAATTTTCTACCTGCATGGTTTAATATGATTTGTAGAGGCATACAATCTATTTTGATGTCGGTAGGTAGCCTATATAAATTATATATAACAGCATATACTACATTATGCAACAGTAATTTGCGCATAACGCAGCATGGCACAGACACGTCACACGGAGCCCTGCGAAGCCTGCATACAGTAAACTAACTTGACCGTTAATATAACTGTTGTCCTTGTATCTTTACGCTTATGAAAACATTTTATTATTTATAGGCTATAGGCCCTTGTTTGGCCATAATAGCCTATTCTCAATGGCTAAATTTCTTATACAGTAGGAAGGGGGAAGAACACTATATCGTGGGTGTTCATATGACTTGTATTCTGCTTACAGCTTCGAAATTCCACTTATTCCGTTTTACAATGTCAAAGCCTTTTAAATATAATCAAAACGTTCCCGTATTTCTGCAATCTATGCGGAAAATAATAACGAGTTGAGTTATGCGGAGCGCAGTCAGTGCACCCCATATTCCGATAACGCTATATATAAACCATGCTGCATTAATTCGGAAAGAACCACCTATTCCAAATGCTATTTATAGGGTTTGACAATAATTACACTACTGTCGCTATTTTACAATGAACTACTGTATAATGAATTACGGATCATATGAACACGTCAGTGTTGAAAGTAAACTAATGCATAAAAGTTCATCTCATGGTGCGTGCAGTATTCATATTCTACTGCTGGGCGCCAGGTACGCATGGTCTGAGCTGTGCGTAGATATACGCACAAAGTCAAGCACATGTTCAAATTGATAAGTCCCACACTTTGCTTAGAAATGATTGTACGCACGGGTTAGGCACATATCTGTGCGTACGCACCATTGATAAATGAGGGCCCTGATCTTTATGGTCAGAAAAAGAATGTGTCTCCAGTACAAGAGGAATATGAATCATAACTGGCGATAACTGATTCATTCATTTTCTGCTCTTGCTTTTGTCTGTATAATTACACGGACACCATACAAACCGATCATCGAGTATAGTTGCACAGTGTACAGTTTAAAATATGTACCTCCTGTTGAGGTTCGCCTGTGGGTAGATGTATGAAATTCCCATGAACCCCTTTTCCCAACATCCATGGATTTATGTGAGACACAGAGACGGTATTTTAAGTCAGATTTAAGGCTTACCACCTTCACTTTGAGATTTCCCACAGGAAATCTGCGAATGACACGAGGAATCCAGCTTCCAACACTTCATTATCTCGAACGCACAGTCTACTTCTGCCCCGGGACACAAGGCACGGCTGCACTGTAAAACACGGAAACTCGTTCAAACTGCACTCTCAGTCGCTGTCTCTCTGTGTTGCTTTTAGCTGAGACAATGAACTCCATCACACTGTAAAGGACCTACAGTATACTGTATCTCTCTGGCAGGGTGATAAGGGGAGAATACATAGAGGCTGAACAGTGGAGCCTTGAGAAAACCTGAAAAAGGATGATTGGATACGAGAGAGGCTTGTACTTTCGTACAATCATGATTATTCTCTTTATTTATTTATGTGTACAACGTTCAGGGTAAGACTTTTGGGCACTATTGGATGATAACGGGCAGCAGAACTTGAGAACTGTTAGAAATGCCTACTAAACCCTGCCAAACTCTAGCGCAGTGTGTATTATGACTCTTAACTCATTCCCCGCCAACGACGAGTATACTTGTTATTGGCCGCCAAACGTTGGACGCCAACAACGAGTATACTCGTTATTTGATCGTTATTTCTTTTATTCACTATTTCCATTCATAAATCATCCAGGAAGGCTGTGTTACCATAGGGAATGAGTCTGAGATCGCAAAAGTCCATTACCGTTGCCTGGTGGTATGCGGCCGATGTTGCACTCCCTTTGAGACTCTGTGTATGTGGCTTAGGGGTGGGAATCACCAGAGGCCTCACGATACGATACTATCACGATACTTGAGTCACGATACGATAGTATTGCGATAATAAATATATTGCGATATGCTGAGTATTGCGATATTAATATTGCAATATATTGCAATTTATTACCTTTTTTTAACTGCAAAGTAAAACTTTGTCAACATGTTTTATCTAATAAAATAAAGTTCAGTCTGTTCATCTCACTTCAATCATTTTGATTGCAGAACATGGTATTTTCTCAAGCAGACAGATGTAAACACTGTAATCACAGTAGTCCAGCCCCTATTGAAAAAAACAAACCTTGACCCCACCCTGCACAGTAATTACAGGCCCATTTCCAAGCTTCCTTTTCTGTCAAAAATACTCAAAAAGGTTGTTCTGTGCCAATTGTCTCCCTACCTGCACCAGAACAGCATCCTGGAGACATTTCAGTCAGGGTTCAGGACTGGCCATAGCACAGAATCAGCCCTCCTTAAAGTGTCAAATGACCTACTCCTCGCTGCTGACAACCGTGACTGCTCTGTTTTAATGCTGCTTGACCTCAGTGCAGCTTTCGACACTGTTGATCACACCATTTTATTAGATCGTCTCCAACATGGGGTTGGTGTCAGTGACACTACACTAGCATGGTTCTCCTCCTATCTCACAAATAGAAGCTTTGCTGTCAACATCGCCAACTGCTCCTCCCCCTCAACCTCCCTCTCATGTGGGGTCCCGCAAGGGTCCATCCTTGGCCCGATCCTGTTCTTCCTTTACATGCTACCCCTTGGTCCAATCATTCAGAAGCACAACATCTATTTTCACTGTTATGCTGACGACACACAGCTTTACGTTTCCCTGAAACCTAACAACCAGTCTCTACTTAACAGTCTCATATCCTGCCTGGATGATGTTAAATGTTGGATGACACAAAACATTCTACAACTAAATCAAAACAAATGCGAAATAATCCTCTTCGGTCCCCCAGACGCTGTCACCACCCTTACCAACAGCCTTGGCAACCTGTCCTCCCTGGTCAAGCCCTATGTCAAGAACCTAGGTGTCATTTTTTATCCACAATTTAAATTTGACAGACAAGTGAACTCAGTGGTAAAGGCATGTTTTTTCCAACTACGCACCATTGCCAAACTCAAAGCCCTTCTCTCCCCTGCAGACCTGCAGAGAGTCATCCACGCCTTCGTTTCATCAAGATTAGACTACTGCAACTCCCTCTATATAGGCATTAACCAGTCTTCCCTGTCCTGCTTACAACTGGTACAAAACGCTGCTGCCAGACTGTTGACCGGAACCCTCAAGAGAGACCACATCACCCCTGTCCTTGCCTCCCTTCATTGGCTCCCAGTACGCTACAGGATAGATTTTAAGGTTCTCCTATTTGTTTTTAAAGCCCTTAATGGTCACCCCCCCTCCTACATCTCAGACCTCCTATCCCCCTATTCCAACACCAGGTCCCTCAGGTCAGCCGATCAGAGGCTCCTGACAGTCCGGAGGTCTAACCTCAAGCTCAGGGGGGGCCGTGCCTTTGCTATCGCAGCCCCTGAACTGTGGAACAGCATCCCCACCTCCATTAGGCTCGCCCCCTCGATAGATGCCTTCAAATCGAGGCTCAAAACCCACTTCTACCTACTAGCCTTTCCCGTTCACTGACTCATGCCCTGTTTTCCTATGTGTTTGCCTGTGTGCCCTCCCATAAAACGGAGTGTGATTCTTGTCTTTATGTATCTATGTGTACCTACCCTCTGTACAGCACTTTGGTTGACACGCGTCAATTGAAATGTGCTATATAAATAAATCTGATTGATTGATTGAATCTGTGTTGCATGTACCTGACAAACTGAACTGTTTGTATTACATATTACATATTACATATTACATATTCCAACTTAACTGAATGCACATGTGTGTGTGTGTGTGTGGACTACTGTACTATTACAGGTATTGAAATTAACAATGCAACTTCCTTATACAAAAAAAAGTATACAAAAAAAATTACTTTTTTTATGAATAATTAAATATCGATACTTGGCGTCCCTGTATCGATACAGTATCGTCACGTAAAGTATCGCGATCATACTACGTATAGATGTTTCCCCCACCCCTAATGTGGCTGTGTGTCGATGAATGTCATCCGGGTGGACTTTTCGAGTAGCCTGGACCGATGGCTTTACCCGATCGCATTGAATAGTTTTCGGGACCCCCTATTCATTATCCTGTGGTGGGTTATGTCCTGGCCCAAATGGACATATGATCTAGCAGGTGGCAATCAAATAATTGGAATATTATTTTTGGCCACAGGTAAGAGCAATCTAGTGTCAATTTCAGCGTGATTGTACTTTGTTTTCATAGCCATTGCCCTGATCAGCGTATGCTGTTGTACTAACGAATGCCGTTATTGACAATCAATTCATCAGAAACGACCCCCCCCCCTTTCATGCATTCATGATGGGACATAAGATACTGATCATATGCATTTACATTTTTTATTGTAGCGTGTATAGGGACGGAATTCCAATGGATTAAGTATAATATGCGTCGCAGCCTATTACTAGCCTCCCAGGAATTACCCTAAACCACTCTAAAACCATACTTATATTCACCACGGTATAAAACGGGAATGTATGGATGGAATTTTTTTTCCTTTTTCACATCTTGAACGATAGATACTCGATGTCAAATGGGCCATAGTATTGCATCCATAGCTATAATATTTATATAGTTATAACAAGGTGAGTGACTCCCATGGTTTCCAGCGGTGGCAGTAGCTACTACAACCACCACTAAAACCTGTGCATATACAGTATTTATATTTCTTCTTCTTCTTCTTCTTCTTCTTCTTCTTCTTCTTCTTCTTCTTCTTCTTCTTCTTCTTCTTCTTCTTCTTCTTCTTCTTCTTCTTCTTCCTCTTCTTCTTCTTCTTCTTCTTCTTCTTCTTCTTCTTCTTCTTCTTCTTCTTCTTCTTCTTCTTCTTCTGGCATGTGTCTTTAGACCTGCAGCTCCGTTGAGGCAAGCCAGGCCAACGTTTCATCGTCCAGTTCCATCAGACCGCGTTCTCCATACGGTGGCCGGTGTTTGGGGCAACTGGTGATTATATGTTCCACAGTCTGTGCAGGGGCTCCACACTCGCATGAGGCACTGTCCTTGAGGCCCCACCTCTTCATTGAGACGCCGTAGCGTCCGACGCCGGTCCTTAGGTGGTTGAGGGTTGTCCACTGCTTCCGGGGCAAGTCCTGACCAGGGACGTCCAGAGGGTCATTGATGTAGAGGTGCAGCCTGGATGGTTCTGCTGACCTCCACTGGTCCCTCCATCTCGTCCTGACCCAGGAGGCCTTGGAAGTGTCAGATGGTGTAGCCTGTAGGCTTGCATGGAAAAGGGGCGCCGTGACTTTAGGCGCACATGTTGTGGTGTCTCTGTGGTGGTATTGTGAAGGAGGTGGGATGCACTGATCTGTGACTTGCGGGAAAGGGCCAGTGTGGCTGCTTCTCGTCTGATGGTAGCCGGGGCAATACCAGCGAGTACGGGCAGTTGGTTTACCGGTGTGGCTTGTAGGCAACCAGAGACTGTCCGCAGGACGCTGTTGAGAACAACATCCAGCTTCTTCACGTGGGTGCTACGGCACCAGCCCGGGGCGCAGTACTCGACGGCAGAGAACACCAGGGTCAGTGAGGAGATGCGCAGTGTCTTTGTTGAGGCTCCCCATGTGGTGCCGGCTAGTCGTCATATCAGCGCGGCACGGGCGGTTGTTTTTTCCCCTGGCACCTTCCAGGTGTTGTTTGAATGACAGTGTTCTGTCAAGCTTCACACCGAGGTATGTGGGGGTATGTTGGTATTGTAGCCGGACATTATCCACCATGACGCTCATCTCACGGGTCGCTTCCCTGTTGTTGAGGTGGAACATTGTAGACATTGTCTTTCCCATGCTGAGCTTGAGACGCCAGTTCCTCAGATATGAAGACAGGATGTTCATATCTTCAGTGAGGCCCTCTTCGGCTGCTTCCCAAGTTGGCTTGCTGAGTAGGATGGCCAGATCGTCTGCATAGCCATACTGCTTTGATTGAGTTGCTTGTCTGGGATGGTTTTCAGAAGCTTCATGTGGAGACCACACAGCCATACAGTGTCGTATGTCAGGATGGATGTAGGTGTGTTCCAATTGTTGTAGGCAATCACAGAGACGGAGAAGGTATACTCTTGAACAGGTTCGACTTTAATAGTAAAGAACACAAAGAGTAATACTAGAATACTATGCCAAGGCAAGGGAAAGAGAGAATAGATAATGGAGCTTAGTGGTGGTCCAGAAATGGAACCGGCCGCGTTATCTCCGAACGCCTATAGTGAAGACCTGACGAATGACAAGCAGAGGAAAGGAATGTTAGATAGCCACCAAATACCAACATTCCACACACACCCCTGTGACAGCCAATCAGAAGCCAACCCCTAAATGACAGCACTAAATGACAGGGAAAAACAAGTGACAGCAATCAAGTGACAGGCGACAGAGAAGGTGGGTGGTTCCCGACCGTAGTCAAGAACCAGAATCGTAACAGTACCCTCCCCCGACGAACGGCACCAGACGTTCACCTGGGGGCCTCGGGATTCAGCCGCTGGAAATCAACGATCAGGCTGGGATCTAAAATATCCCTTTGAGGCACCCAAGAACGCTCTTCTATCCCGTACCCCTTCCAATCCACCAATAACTGAAACCCCCTACCCCTCCGCCTACAACCCAGTATCCTCTGCACCGTGTAAATGGGCTGACTACCCATAAACCAAGGCGGAGGAACCGTAGGCAGTGGCGGGGCCAATGGCGATGAGAGGAACGGCTTCAACAGGGACACATGAAACGTCGGATGAACCCACATAGAGCTTGAAAGCCGTAGCCTGTAAGCCACAGGATTCACCCGACGTACCACTTTAAAGGGCCCTATAAAGCGAGGAGCCAGCTTCCTGGATTCCACCCGGAGAGCGAGATCCCGGGTGGAAAGACAAACCAGCTTCCCAGGACGGTAAACCGGAGCCGGACGACGCTTGCGGTTAGCCTGCCACTGGGTACTAACCGAAACCTTCTGCAGCGCCGCCCGGACCCGCTTCCACGTCCTGTGGCAGCGAGCCACATGTGCCTGGGCCGAGGGCACCTCCGCCTCCTGCTCCTTCTCGGGAAACAAAGGAGGTTGAAAACCATACTGACACTGAAAGGGAGACATACCGGTAGAGGAGGAGAGGAGGGTATTATGCGCGTACTCAGCCCATGCCAACCTCCTACTCCACGTTGCCGGGCAACCGGCAACGTAACATCTCAAGACCCCCTCCAGGTCCTGGTTGACGTGCTCCGTCTGCCCGTTCGACTGCGGATGAAACCCAGACGAAAGGCTGACGGAGGCGCCAAGACCGGCGGCAAACACCTTCCAGAACCTGGAAGCGAACTGAGGACCCCGGTCCGACACGATATCCACCGGAAGCCCGTGGACCCGAAAGACATGCTGTATCACCAGATCAGCAGTCTCTCGGGCCGATGGAAGCTTGGGGAGAGGAACAAAGTGAGCCGCCTTCGAGAACCGGTCCACCACCACCAAAATGGCGGTGAACCCGTCCAAAAGGGGAAGGCCAGAAATAAAGTCCAGGGATATGTGCGACTAGGGCCGTTTAGGAATAGGAAGTGGCCGGAGGAGACCTGCCGGTGCATGACGAGAGGTCTTACTGCGCGCGCACATCGGGCAGGCCGCCACAAAGGAACGCGTATCCCCCTCCACTGTCGGCCACCAGAACCTCCTACGGATAAATTCCAGGGTCCTGGTGGCCCCAGGGTGGCTGGTGAGGGATGAGGCATGTGCCCACTGCAGCAAACATGAGCATGCCGCCTTGGGCACATACGACCGCCCCGGAGGGCCCCCGCCAGGGTCGGGCTCCCGTGTCAGCGCCGACCTTACCACCTTATCTATGCCCCAAGACACGGGTGCCAAAATCAAGGCCGGTGGAATAATGGGATGGGGCTGCTCCTCCCGGCCAGGAAGATCAAACTGGCGCGATAACGCGTCGGGTTTGATATTCTTGGACCCGGGCCTATAGGAGATGGTAAATCGAAATCGTGTGAAGAATAACGCCCACCTGGCCTGGCGAGCGTTAAGGCGTTTAGCCCCTTGGATGTAAGCCAAGTTCTTATGATCTGTCCAAACAATGAAAGGATGTGCCGCACCCTCCAACCAATGTCTCCATTCCTCCAGTGCCAATTTGATAGCCAACAACTCCCGATTACCCACGTCGTAGTTGCGCTCGGCTGGTGACAGACGGCGAGAAAAGAAAAAAAAGCACACGGGTGCACTTTCCCATCCTTTAAGCACCTCTGAGAGAGCACCCCCCCCCCCACCGCGATGTCAGAGGCATCCACCTCCACAATGAACGGAACCTGCGCATGGTGGCGGATCAATACAGGAGCGGATGTAAACCGACGTTTGAGATTGCAGAAGGCCGACTCTGCCCTAGGCGACCATTCAAAGCCAGGGAGAGATGCCTTAGTGAGAGCTGTTAACGGATTGGCTAAGGCGCTAAAGTTGCGAATAAATAAATAAATAAAAATGTGCAAAGCCCAAAACATTTTGTAACCACTTGAGCGACGACGGCCGTGGCCAGTCCAAGACTGCACTCACCTTGGCCGAATCCATGCGTAGATCACCCTTCGTCAACACAAAGCCCAGGAAGGAAACGGTATAAGTCTGAAACACACACTTCTCGGCCTTAACGAATAGTTGATGCTTGAGGAGACGGTCTAGCACCTCCCGAACATGCAGTTGGTGTTGCACCATATCGCGAGAAAAAATTTGGATATCATCTAGGTAAACATACACCATCACCCCAATCAAGTCTCGCAGCACATCGTTAACCAGGGCATGGAAGACTGCCAGAGCATTAGCCAAACTAAAGGGCATGACCAAATACTCATAGTGACTGTTACATCCCAATGTATATATTCCCCAGTGTGTGTCTCCATGTGTGTGTGTTCTCCATTTTGTTTGTTTCCTCCCTCCAGCCATTGTTCCCTTCACCATTGGTCAATTCTTCCATTATTGCAATACAGCACCGATTGGTGGATGGCTTCAGACTCCAACACTCAATCCACACCACCCAATCATGGATCACCCCACACCTGTTAAAACATGGCTTCTCACTTCAGTCTCTCTCTCTCTCTCTGGCATGAGGCTAGGCTTGTTGTGATTTTGGTAAACCTGTAACTTTGACAGCATTGCATTTCGTTTATTGGCCTTTGGTGCTTAGTAGTAATTTCCTTGTGTGTGTATGGCCACAGAGAGAGCATTGTTAAGTTATAGTTTGTTTTTGTATATATTCTGCTTTTGTTTCTGTATAATTAATGTGTTTTTCTCTCTTTCTCAGGAAGCACAGATGGGGTGAGCTGCCAATTCCTTTGGACATTGTTTTCTCCTGTTTTGGTTAGGTAAGAGTAGTTTAGGTAATGTAATCTCTTTTACCATAGATTCGATTGTGTTTATTTGGAGTATAGTGGTGTTTGTTTGTTGTTTTGGCCTGGGCTCACCCCTGAGCTACATGTGCTTCCTTTGCCTCTATTCAATAAATATCATTGTTGTTTACAAACCTGGTCCATCTTTTCTGTCAACCAACTGTTATGTTACAGCCCTTTACCCTTAGACTCACAGGGGTCGTAACATAAATGGGGGCTCTGCCTGGATTTTGTAACCCGTGTTCAATTGTTGGTTGATGGATTTGGTGAACTGTGTTTGTTTACACTTGTATAGTTATTAATTAATTTGTGTAAAAATGGCATTTGTGTAAGAAAAAGATAATGGCAGTTAGTACTTTTGATCTGGGGAAATTCTTGAGCAATCCTACTTGGGAAGCGCTAGATAGCTGCCGCAAGGCAGACTTAGTGGAGATTGCCACACATTTTCAACTCTCGGTTCAACAAAAGCATCTTAAGCAGGATATCAGGTGTCTTGTGGTAGATAAGCTGTTGGAGCAGGGGACGCTTGTTTTACCTGCGGTCTCTGATGAACATGCAAGTCCTCCTGGTGAACTTACAGAAGCACCGCCTTCTGAGGAGCAAGCCCATGGTGCTGAAAAGGCAGGTGTGAACGTCACATTGCCACATTTTCACTTGACCTCTCCTGTGTCAACTGGGTCTCGAGAAGGGGCCCAGGTCAAGGTTAGAATAGCCCGTCTCCAGATGGAGGCTCAGGAGAAGGCACAAGCACGTGAGGCGGAGTATCGGCTTCGTAAAATGGAGCTTGAGGCGGAAAATGAAAGGGCTATTAACATCCGTAGGTTGGAGCTTGAGGTGGAAAAAGAGCTCAGACTGCGGGAGTTGGAGCTGGGAGACCAAAGGAGTGCATCCAACTCTGCTACACCGACTCCTCCACAAGGCCCGGGTATGTCCTCCTCCACAGCTTATTCATCACACACTTTTGATATAAGTAAACACATTGCTTTGGTGCCTCCGTTCCGAGAGACCGAAGTTGATACTTATTTTAATGTGTTTGAGCGTATTGCTGCTTCATTGCGCTGGCCAAGAGAGGTCTGGCCTTTGTTGCTTCAATGCAAATTGACTGGTAAAGCCCAAGAGGTTTGTTCAACACTTTCCCTAGAAGATAGTCTATTGTATGATACTGTGAAGGCTGCCATCCTTCGTGCATATGAGCTTGTGCCCGAAGCTTATAGGCAGAGGTTTCGCAGTCACAAGAGAGCTGTCAACCAGACCTTTGTAGAGTTTGCTAGAGAGAAGGGAACTCTCTTTGATAAATGGTGTGCAGCAAGCAAGGCCTCAGATCTTAACTCTCTCAGAGAACTCATTCTATTAGAAGAGTTTAAGAATCGTTTGCCAGAGCGTATTGTAATTTACCTGAGTGAGCAGAAAGTGTCCACTCTGCAGCAAGCTGCTGTATTAGCTGATGAGTTTGCGCTAACCCATAAAACTGTGTTTGTAGATAGGCGTGACTCGTTTCTCCCCCATGATTTCTCTCAGAGACCTTCTGTCCCCAACCATTCAGAATTCACACACCCCCGACCAAAAATGTCACCTCCACGCTCAAAAGAGGAGCGGACATGTTACTACTGTCATAAATCTGGTCATGTTATTTCTGACTGTTTAACGTTGAAACGTAAGCAGCAACCGTCCTCTCAGAACTTTAGACAACCCAAAGGGGTTGGTCTGATTAAAATGGCACCTGATTCCGATCAACAGATGCACAATGATCAGGATGTTCTCGATCCTTGTTTCAGGCCATTTACTTCCAAGGGTTTAGTTTCCTTGACAGGGGATCCAAAAGATCAGTGTACAGTTCAGATCTTACGAGATACTGGAGCCTCACAATCCTTTATCCTCTCTGATGTACTACCTCTGTCTGAGAAATCTTCCTGTGGTTCTAGTGTCCTAGTTCAAGGTATTGAGATGGGTTTCGTGCCAGCCCCGTTACACTGTATTCATGTACAATCTGATTTGGTCACTGGTTTCTTTAAAATAGGGGTGAGACCTTCCTTGCCAGTTAAAGGCATTTCCTTTATCATGGGAAATGATTTAGCTGGAGGACAGGTGAACGCTGTGCTGGAAGTGTTGGATCACCCAGACACAGATTCTCTGCCTGATGACTTGTCACAGAACTTCCCTGAAGTTTTTTCTGCAAGTGTTGTCACTCGGGCTCAATTGAAAAAGAGAGGTGATGAAATTAATTTGTCTGACTCTGTTTTTGCTTCAGCCTTTGTCAGGGAGGAGTTGCTGGCTCCAACTTCTGATACCGCTGACAAACCACCGACTCATAGTAAGGTACCCCCACAGACAACTGTAACTAGTTCCGACGCTTTGAAGTTACCCGTTACTCGTGAAATGCTAATTACTGCCCAGAAGGCTGACCCTTCTCTTGCAAAATGTTTCTCTTCTCTTGAAACAGAACAGAGGAGAGAGTTGCATTCTTATTTTGTGGATGAAGGAGTTTTGATGCGTACCTGGAGGTCCCATGGTACTAGACTGGCAGAGCATGCACAATCGGAGATAGGGCTACCAGATCAGGTACCAGACTGGAGCACTGTTTATCAGATTGTTGTCCCTGCAGTTTATCGTCAGCATGTACTGTTCTTGGCCCATGACCACCCTTGGTCTGGACACTTGGGAGTCACTAAAACATACAACAGAATACTTCAACATTTCTTTTGGCCCGGTTTGAAGTCCGATGTAGCACAGTACTGTCGTACCTGTAGTACTTGTCAGATCACCGGAAAGCCAAACCAGGTAATTCCACCTGCTCCCCTCTGTCCTATACCAGCGGTCGGTGAACCATTTGAACATGTCATAGTTGACTGTGTTGGTCCGTTGCCAAGGACCAAAGCCGGCAATCAGTTTTTGTTGACAATAATGTGTACCGCCACCCGTTTCCCTGAGGCTATCCCTCTTCGCAGAATTACAGCGCCTGTAATAATTAAGGCTTTGACGAAGTTCTTCTCCACGTTTGGACTGCCTAAGGTAGTACAAACGGACCAAGGCACCAACTTCCTGTCTAGGTTATTTGAGCAAGTGTTTATTTCTTTATTTCTTTATTTCAGATCCCCATTAGTCACTGCCTCAGCAGCGACTATTCTTCCTGGGGTCTGGATCCAAACATATAAAATTAAACAAGAATAATCAATAAACAACATAAAAACAAAACAAATATCAATAAAACACCAATAAAATATACAAACTATTATAGAACATTAAACCAATTAAAATCAGACATACAACCAAATATGTATGCCAAATTTTCTAATATAGAACAAAAACAAATATCAATAAAACAACAAATATCAATAAAACAACAAAGACAACAAAGACAACAATAACAAATATCAATAAAACAACAAATATCAATAAAACAACAAAGACATCTCAGAGCAAACTAAAATGTGCTCAAAAACAGCACAACATTCCATACACTCATACTCTAATACTCATAACCACTAGACAAACACATTCCAAAACAACACATAACCCAACACAAGAACCCATTCATTAGACACAGATTAGACCCAACCAAAATCAACCTCTTTCTGCATTACAGCCACTCGTAGTCTCCTCTTGAATCCCACCTTACTGGTAATTGAAACCAAATATTGTGGAAGTCTATTCCAGTAGGACATTGCCCTGTACATTACAGTTTTCTTTAAGGCTTCAGTTCTGGGTCTCGGCAGGGCGAACCGACCCTTCAAGGCTTGTCTAGTGCCATAGCCATGACCATCACTAATAAGCACCAGCTGCAAAAAGAGGCACACAGGTTTATGCAAAGTATAAATATTTCTCATAAACAAAATAAGACTACACACTAGTCTCTCATTGACTCTCATCCATGACAGTTCCTTGTGCATTTTCTCAACACTGTTTCTAATTGAGCTATGCAATGCAAGTCTTGCAGCTCTATTTTGAGTAAGCTGTATTTTATTTATTTTAAGTGTTACAGTCCCTGGGTATCCGACATATAGTGTCCAGTGCCTACCACCCTGAAACTCAGGGGGCTCTAGAACGTTGGCATCAGACCTTAAAGTCCATGCTGCGTAAATATTGCTTAGACACAGAGAAAGATTGGGATGAGGGTGTCCCCCTTGTTCTATTTGCTGCGCGAGAGACCATACAGGAGTCTCTTGGTTTCAGTCCTGCTGAGCTCGTTTTTGGGCACACTGTTAGAGGGCCTCTGAAAGTTCTTAAAGAACGGTTCATGTCAAAGGGTGCCAGCACACCCACTAATGTGCTAGATTTTGTTAGCCAGTTTCGAGAGCGACTGCATCAGGCGTGCTCTCTCGCAAAAGAAGCGTTCTCTTCTTCTCAGAGAACTATGAAACGGCACTATGACGAGAAAGCTGTTTCTCGATCCTTCCAGCCAGGTGATAAGGTTCTAGTCCTGTTACCTATCTTTTCTTCTGTCGTCACTTCTCTCACTAGCCTGTGTAGCCCGTCCAAACCATTCATTTGGACAGCAGATTGTCAAAATGCATTTGATAGTGTTAAAGCTCTCTTATGCAGTTCCCCTGTTCTCTCTGCTCCAGATTTCTCCCTGCCGTTCCAGCTGGAGGTGGATGCCAGCGGGGTGGGAGCTGGAGGGGTGTTATTACAGGAAGATCATGATGGTGTCAGTCACCCGGTTTGTTATTTCTCCCGGAAATGTAACAAACATCAACTAAACTATTCCACTATTGAAAAGGAGACTTTGGCTATGTTGTATGCGTTGCAACATTTTGAGGTGTATGTCGGTTCGAGCGTATTACCAGTGGTAGTATACACCGACCACAACCCATTGGTTTTTCTGTCGCGGATGTACAACCACAATCAGCGCCTCATGCGTTGGGCGCTCATAGTGCAACATTATAACCTCAGCATAAAGCATAAGAAGGGGTCTGAGAATGTGTTGGCGGATGCTCTATCTCGGAGTTAGATCTCTCGTGCTGTCGACTTGTTCTATTTTGCTGTCGACTCGTTCTACTGTATATTGCTGTCGACTTGATCTATTTTTTCTGTCTACTCGGTCTATGTTGCTGTGGACTCGTTTTATGTTGCTGCTAGTTTTTTCATAGCTCTTTGTTTTGGAGTGCATGTTATCTCGGGGATGTTATCTCGTTGTTAAAGAAAAAAAAAAAACATGTTGTTGTAGTTGTTATGTAGTTGGTAGTTTATGTAGGCATGTTTTTTGTCTTATGTATGGGGGTGTTACATCCCAATGTATATATTCCCCAGTGTGTGTCTCCATGTGTGTGTGTTCTCCATTTTGTTTGTTTCCTCCCTCCAGCCATTGTTCCCTTCACCATTGGTCAATTCTTCCATTATTGCAATACAGCACCGATTGGTGGATGGCTTCAGACTCCAACACTCAATCCACACCACCCAATCATGGATCACCCCACACCTGTTAAAACATGGCTTCTCACCTCAGTCTCTCTCTCTCTCTGGCATGAGGCTAGGCTTGTTGTGATTTTGGTAAACCTGTAACTTTGACAGCATTGCATTTCGTTTATTGGCCTTTGGTGCTTAGTAGTAATTTCCTTGTGTGTGTATGGCCACAGAGAGAGCATTGTTAAGTTATAGTTTGTTTTTGTATATATTCTGCTTTTGTTTCTGTATAATTAATGTGTTTTTCTCTCTTTCTCAGGAAGCACAGATGGGGTGAGCTGCCATTTCCTTTGGACATTGTTTTCTCCTGTTTTGGTTAGGTAAGAGTAGTTTAGGTAATGTAATCTCTTTTACCATAGATTAGATTGTGTTTATTTGGAGTATAGTGGTGTTTGTTTGTTGTTTTGGCCTGGGCTCACCCCTGAGCTACATGTGCTTCCTTTGCCTCTATTCAATAAATATCATTGTTGTTTACAAACCTGGTCCATCTTTTCTGTCAACCAACTGTTATGTTACAGCCCTTTACCCTTAGACTCACAGGGGTCGTAACAGTGACCATTGGGCGTATTAAATGCAGTCTTCCACTCGTCTCCTTCTCTAATCCTGACCAGATTGCATGCATTACGTAAGTCAAGTGTAGTGGCCGACTGTCATTCCTGGGTGTGCTGACAGTCGTCCACGATGCACCCGCTAATGTGCCTTTTCACGCTGTACCAAAGTTGTGATGTTGAATGAATTGAATGTCCAAAGTTGCCGCCGGTTCGGTTTACAGGGTTTATTGTTGTCCAAAGGTAAATGATAGTAAATGAAGGGTTAAACAGAACAGTCGTCAATTGCTCCGTGGTCAGTTCCAACAGTGAAACAGTAGCGTTTGAAGGTAAAACCTCGGCAGGTGCACAAGATTCCAGTGATCACCTTGGCTATTTATAGGAGTGGGCTGTAATGGGTGGTGAGCCCTCTAGTGTCCAAACATAAATAAGACAGTCTTAAGGTTAAGACAGTCTGGTTCTAATATATAATATAATATATATATATAATAATAATAATAATAATAATAATAATAATAATAATAATAATAATAATAATAATAATAATAATAATAATAATAATAATAATAATAATAATAATAATAATAATAATAATAATAATAATATATAAATCCACCAAGTCGGTTTCTGCCTCTACACACCGGCCCCTTAATTGTGCACCAAATCACAATTACAAAAATATATATATAGCAAAGAGGCAAAGAAGCCGACATAACCTATAATCAATGTCAATGTCCTCAATAATAATCTATTTCAAATCATAGTTCTAAACACGAAGAAGCTTGACTGGGTCCTGGTTTTCGCTTGTTGTCCCTGTGCATGGTAAGAACAAATTAATTAGTAATTCAAATAACAGTCAAGGTAACTCAATGATAATATTCAAAGTGTTTTTTTGTTTTGTTTTAACAAACAGAGCCATATAGCTCTGATAGGCTTATAGCCAATGTCTATTCAAAGTTCAACAGAGCCCTATAGCTCTGATAGGCATACAGCCTATGTCTACTGGTTGTGACTCTCAATCAGGGAAATCAGAACTCTCTGCGGTAAGTCGGTCGGTAGGTCTCAGCCATTCTTCCCCAGGTTTCCTTTACGTCGTCGTCTTTTGTAGTTTCTCCTCTTGGAAACTGGCATATTCAAAAGTGTTTGGCCATCACCGGCCCCGGTAACACCATGGGCTTCCATGGGCTTCACTTGATAAGCTTGTGTCTTCACAGCTACACCACCCCCCTGGTAGCAATTCTCTGTAGATTTCGTTCCATCTCTCTGTCTCTGACCAGGTCAGGTTTGTCTCTACACATCATCTCCCAGGTCCGCTTCTTGTCAACCTGTTTCTTTCTCTCCAGCTGCTCCTGTTTCTCCTTCTCCTTCAGCTTGTCCAGCTGTTTGTTCTTCAGTAGGATGGAGGGTTTACTCTCTGGGGTCTTCTTTCCCAGGATCTTAGCCATGGCTTCCGCCCATCCAGCGTTTTGGTTCCCCTCCTCTCCTTCCTCTCCTCCGTCTTCATCCTCTGCCTCTGCCCCATCATCAGCTTCCTTGTCTTCTCCATCGTCTGATGCTAGGTTGCTGCTTCCGCTTGTTTGGTGTAGATCAGTGTGAGACTGAGGGGCTTGAGTATGAGAGGTTGTTGGCAGCACATGCCGGCTTCGACCAGCAGGGGCAGCACATCTTGTCTTATGGCTTGTAGCAGTATGGCTTGGCCACTGGTCCACCTCATCTACCTCTTCTTCCTCTTCTTTATCACTGTCCTCCTCCTCGTCTTCATCATCGACGTCATCGACGCCGTACTCCTCACCGTCCCCATCATCATCATCATCATCGTCTAGTTCATTCTGAGGAACTGTCTGAGGAACAATCCACTCCTTGGAGGGAACATGAGGCACGATCGCTTTGACGTCCTCTTCTTCATCATCGACGTCATCGACGCCGTCCTCCTCACCACCATCATCACCATTGTCATCTGGTTCATTCTGAGGAAGTGTCTGAGGAACAATCCACTCCTTGGAGGGAATATGAGGCGCGATCGAATAGTCATCCTCATCTTCATCCTCGCTGCCCTCTTCTTCATCGCTGTCCTCATCTCCTTCATCACTGTCTGACACAGCGACTTCCTCTGTCACTGCTTCTTCTTCTGTGGAAACAGACTTTAAACAATCATTGAAATTGAAATTGCTTCGAACAGTGTCAACTGCTTCAGCTGAGAATGCATCTGTGTTGTCCTCTGCAGACTTTAATAGGGCATAACTGGTATGTGCAAGTTGGTAATGTCCATCACTTTTCACAGCAGAGTTCGACATAATTTCCACAAATCTTTTGTCTTCAACAGACATCTTCTTCTTTTCCTCACAACTTGATAGTGTTCTTAATGTTGCATCTGCAGCGTCAATGACAGTTTTCATCTCGAGCTCCTCTTGTAAGGTATTTAATGCTGCTTGTCTGTTTTCCAATTCATGATTTATTGCTGCTTGTCTGGCTTCCAATTCATGCTTCAAATCCCTTTGTTGTTTTTCAAGGTCATTTTAAGTATAGATGAGGCTGTTGAGCTCACACTACTTCTATGACTGCTTTTTACTTTTTACAAATATCGTTTGTAGCTTTAAACGTTACAATCACATGGCGACGTGGTGTGACGTCAGAACCTTCAAAGTGGGTTTATGTGCCAACGTTATCCCGTTTCCACACGTCCAGAGTAACATTAATTGCAATGGTTCCACTTATTCTACGTTGCATATTCCACTGCTGTATCGGAATTAAATCAGTCCATTGCACCATTTAGTTTCCACATGTCCAGACATTATTAATTGCGATGGTTCTACTTAATTCTAATACGGCACATAGTCCGTTCTAATCCATTCCACAGTATCGCAATTCAATTAGTCTGACGCCGTCTAGTTTTTCCACACGTCGAGTGCGACTGACAACATTAATTGCAATGGTTCCAAATATTACAACGTCCAATACGTTTCATAATCCACAGCATCACAATTAATCAATTTGTCAGTCTGATGTTATTATACTCAACAGCGTTCACACGGAAGCGCAACAATGTAGCAAAGTCCCGAGTCACGTTTCATTCATAAATACAGCAGCATCCAAACAATTCCACTTCACGGCAGGCCATTACAGCTCTTCACTGTCTTTGAAATCCTTTATCCAGATCTTCATTAACAGAGGCTTCCAAACAATTTTATTTTCACAGAAGGCTGGTTCAGCTCTTCATGCTACTATCAGTTCCTTTATCCAGGTCTTCATCAACAGAGGTGTATTTCATAAATCTTCTTACCTCTGGTTTCCTTTTGTGAGGGAGGTTGTCCAACCTTATACTCACATGTCCTTCTATAGTGAGGGTAACTTCAAACTTTGCACTCACGTCCTTCTTTCAGTAGGAGAACTTCAAACTTTGTACTCACGTCCTTCTTTCAGGAGGAGACCTTCAAACTTTGTACTAACGTCCTTCTTTCACGAGGGTAACTTCAAACTTTGTAGCCCCACGTACTTCCTCCAGGAGGGTTCCTTCAAACTTTGTAGTGGCCGACTGTCATTCCTGGGTGTGCTGACAGTCGTCCACGATGCACCCGCTAATGTGCCTTTTCACGCTGTACCAAAGTTGTGATGTTGAATGAATTGAATGTCCAAAGGTTCGGTTTACAGGGTTTATTGTTGTCCAAAGGTAAATGATAGTAAATGAAGGGTTAAACAAAACAGTCGTCAATTGCTACGTGGTCAGTTCCAGCGTTTGAAGGTAAAACCTCGGCAGGTGCACAAGATTCCAGTGATCACCTTGGCTATTTATAGGAGTGGGCTGTAATGGGTGGTGAGCCCTCTAGTGTCCAAACATAAATAAGACAGTCTAAAGGTTAAGACAGTCTAAACAGTGCATGGTTCTTGTAACTGAGGGGTACAATTCCCTGACTGTATTGATAAGTATGGTATCATTAAACCACTACCGCTTTATGTACTTTAATTACTGGCCATACAGTACATGATATATAAATATGATGAACACTTCCCACATTGAATCGGTTCCACACAAAGGTATAATCAAGTATTTATTGCAGCAAAAGGTACATAATATACTTCTCTATTATACTTTGGATGCGCTTATAAGGCAAATGAATGTGCGTAGGCAAATCAATAATGAATGTCCATTCTCTGGTTACGCAGGAGGTAATTATACAACCTGAATCTTAGGGAATTATATCTATGGTACACTAGTAATATATAGCGGGAGATACTGGAAGGGTCCCCCCGGTTGTAAGCCAGCAGGGGTAGAGGATCTGTCGGTAGTAGAGAGTCTGGTCAACGATGACTAAGGAGACTCCAAGTACAGGAGACGGTGCAATAGTCTCTTGATCCACAGACGAATACAGCTGTTCTCCGTAGACTGTAGCTCCACAGTGAAGAAAGCTAGCCGGCCTCAGGCTCTCTGAGGCGCCGACTCGACGTGGCTCCTCAGGGTAAATCCCACACGGGTAGGCGTCGGCGATTCTCCGCTCCATAAATCACAGGACCAAAAACAAATATAATCCAGCCGCAAAGGGCTATGTAGTCGTCGGGTAGATTAATCCAGTGTACATGTCCACACGGTTCTCGTCTAGGTCTCCTCGGGTGAAAGCGCCATGAAAGCAGCCCAGCCTGGATAAGCACTCTAGCTGGTACGAGGAAGCGTTGGTGATGCTGGTCACTGTAGAACTTTAGCCGCACGATACACTATATACAAATAGACTATTACTGACTTAATAGAAATATGTCGCACTCGACGGTATAGCGCCAAACTCTGACAATTCAGTTATTAATTCGCACGCGGTCTCAATGCTCTATTTGGGGCCAAACAGGCCATACTTCACCGCACGGAGTATCGTGGGTGAGGCTTCAACTTATTGGGTAACTCTAAGACTTCTGACTAAGTGCTTCTGTATTCACCTGCGCCATATTTATATGCATGGCGAACAAACTAGTGCCAACATCATTTCTGTCTCGTATCCCTGGGCAAGGCCGGGCATGCACAGACATGTCTTGACGGTGACTTTGAACCTGACTCTGGAGGCACGGCTCTGGCGCCTGTGGACCGCTGTCCAATAGGAGAATGAAATATTATGGTCTATGCTAAAGGGATATTCCGTGTATATGTACAAGGAATATACAAGGGATATCAAACGATATACAAATACTATGCAATATATATCAATAAATAAATATATATATGCGGTTTAATCTGATCCTTTGTAACAGTTCTAATATATAATATAATATATATATTATAATAATAATATAATAATATATAAATCCACCAAGTCGGTTTCTGCCTCTACATCAAGTTTAGAAAAGACCTGTGCCCCCTGTAAGCACTCAAAGGCCGTGTCCATGAGAGGTAAAGGATATCGGTTCTTGATGGAAACGTCATTCAATCCCCTATAATCAATGCACGGACGCTGATCCCCATCTTTTTTATCAACAAAGAAGAAACCAGCACCGGCCGGGATGTGGAAGGACGTATGTGCCCCGCAAGCAATGCCTCTTCAATGTAGGTGTTCATGGCCAAGGTCTCGGGGCGTGAGAGAGAGAACATTCGCCCGCGAGGCGGGGAGGTACCGGGTAGGAGATTAATGGGATAGTCGTATGATCTATGAGGCGGTAGTGCTTTAGCACGCGTCTTGCTAAAAACGTCCGCCAGGTCCCAATAGATCTCAGGAACCCCTATCAAATCGGGATTAGAGGGTGGAACAGAATCTGCGACGCTCCCCACCACCCTGGAGAGAGAAGAAGGAGAAAAAAGAGAAGAGGGGAAGGGAGACAAGGGAGTGGACAAACTCTCGCCGACGACCGACTTCAAGTCGACCTCCGTTGAGAGCTTGCCCGTGCTCCAATTAATATTCCGTACACATGAAGACAACCAGGGATGACCCAACACCATTACAGAATAGGGGGAGACAATAACAAATCATTTAACCCACTCCCACCCCCCACCCGCCACCCAGATGTGCATAGGAACAGTGCGTTGAGTGACGCTCCCACTGCCCAGGGGCTGACCGTCCAAGGCGTAGACCGGAATGGGAACCCCCAACTCTTCTACCGGGATTCCCCATTCTCTCACCAACACCAAGTGAATGAAATTGCCCGCCGCCCCTGAGTCAATGAGAGCCTTCGTTACCCTAACGTTACCCCCACAGTTAACCGCCACCTCCAGAAATGTACGTGAGTCAGATGGTAGTGCTGGGGTGAGCCCACCTGCTGGCGCCCTCTCGAGGCCCGGCGGAGCACCTCCTCTTTCCGACTGGTGCCGAGTTGAGCCAGCCTGTTCCCGACAGCTGCCGGAAAGATGACCGGTGCGGCTGCACCGGAAGCAGCGTCGCTCCTCGATGAAGCGCCGCCGCTCGTCGTCTGAGAGCGACAGTGCCCCAAGCTGCATGGATTCATCACCCAGTGGCCCACTCGTGTAATGCGGGAAGATATCAACAACGGGAGGAGAAAGGACACGTACCTGGGTAGTATCTTCACGCTCCCTCTCTCTCTCCCGATGTGGGTTGTCCATCCGTATGGCGGTGTTGATGAGCGTTTCCAGCTGCTCAGGGATCTCACGCACGGAGAACTCGTCCCTCATCCGTGCGGAGAGTCCCTTGAGGAACAGGACCACACAAGGAATTTCCGGCCAAGCTGCCTCCCGAGCCACAATCCGAAATTCAATGGCGTATTCTGAGACCGTGCGGAGGCCCTGCCAGCAGGCGAGAAGCCGCCCACCGGCCTCGAAGATCAAGAGTACTCGGGAAGTGTCGAATACCCTTCTCAACTCCCCAGTGAAGTCGTCCACACAGTCGCAGATAGACGAACCGCTCTCTAATTCGGCCGTAGCCCAGGAGAGTGCTTGACCGGTGAGGAGGGTGATAATATATGTGACTTGTGCTCTGGAAGAGGGAAATGAGCGTGGCTGTAGCTGGAACATGAGTGAGCACTGGGTGATGAACTCCCTGCATCCCTCCGGTGCTCCCGCGTAGCGGCCTGGTGCGGGTAGCCGTGGCTCCTGGTTCCGATCCTGGTGCCCAAGAGCTCCCCAACTCTCCTCGGTGTTGAACGCGGTGTTGAACGCCGCCTCTCCTGCCGCCGTCTCTCCCACCGTCGTCCTTAGCCCCGCCACCTCGACTTGTGCCTGCTGGGCTGTGAGGAGCGCCGACTGCGCCGTCTCCTGCGACGCGCTTACGATCCCGCCCAGCCGAACCAAATCGGCGCTGACCAGATGTTGGTGTTCCTCCATGCGCTCCTGTGCACTCTTCTGTGCCCGGAGCATCTCCATGATTGCCTCCATGGAACTCTGATGGTCAGGTCTTCTGTCAGGATGGAGGTAGGTGAGTTCCAATTGTTGTAGGCAATCACAGAGACGGAGAAGGTATACTCTTGAACAGGTTCGACTTTAATAGTAAAGAACACAAAGAGTAATACTAGGATACTATGCCAAGGCAAGGGAAAGAGAGAATAGATAATGGAGCTTAGTGGTGGTCCAGAACTGGAACCGGCCGCGTTATCTCCGAACGCCTATAGTGAAGACCTGATGAATGACAAGCAGAGGAAAGGAATGTTACATAGCCACCAAATACCAACATTCCACACACACCACTGTGACAGCCAATCAGAAGCCAACCCCTAAGTGACAGCACTAAATGACAGGGAAAAACAAGTGACAGCAATCAAGTGACAGACGACAGAGAAGGTGGGTGGTTCCCGACCGTAGTCAAGAACCAGAATCGTAACAGTCGTATGCAGCTGTGAGATCCAGGAATACAGCACCTGTATTCTCACCTGCCTGGAAGCTGTCCTCTATGTCTTGGCACAAGAGGGTCACCTGGTCTGCCGTAGACCTACCACTTCGAAAGCCAGCTTGTTCTTTGGGCAGCTGGGGGTCGATCACTGGGTTGAGACGTGAGTGGAGGAGGCGTTCCAGGAGCTTGAAAGGCACACATAGTAGTGAGATGCGCCGGTATCCCTTGGGGTCATCGCTAGGCTTATTCTGCTTTGGCAGGGCGATCACCTTGGTTCGGCGCCAGATCTTTGGCAGCCTCATGCAGCGGAAACACATGGAGAGGAAGGAGCACAGCCAGTCGGTTGCCTTCTTGCCTTGGTGTTTAATGTATTCCGGGTGGATGTTGTCGAAGCCTGGTGCCTTACCGGTTTTCAGCCGTCTGATGGCCTGCTCGATTTCTTGTGCTGTGAAATCGTGGAATAGGTTGGAGTCGCATCCCATCGCCCTGTGCAGCTCATGGACTCTTGCCGATGTTGTTCTGGCGAAGTCCTTGTCTGCATTGGGGAAGCGGCCGTTGCTCAGCAGTAGCGATGCGATGGAGTTTGCCGTGATGGGACACTGTGCTGTGGTTGTCGACCTGCCTGTCAACTTGTTCATGGTGAGAGAAAACTGGTGTTTTGGCGTGTTTTTAAATGTATGTGATGTATAGATTGGGGGGAGATGGTAGCATCTAAATGGGGCCGGGCATAGAGGTCGAAATGTGCAGGCTGACGGTGGTGGAAGCAGGAGACGGTGGTTCGGAGGCAGCACACTGCCAGCGAGCAGGGGTGTTTACATTCCGATCTAGCACATCAGAGATAACAGCAGCAGGAAGAGCGAGGGAGAGGGTTTGACAGTAGAAACGGCGTTTAAAATGTGTGAAAGGTTATTAGCAGTTGTCATGACAGCGCGTCGCATGACAACCAGAAGAGGGGCGGGCCGTCGTTGCTATGACGGAGATCATATAAATCGAACAGTGGTTCTGGGTAAGGGCAGAACAAAAGAAACAAATCCCACAGGAGGGAAGAAACCATCAGAGACTCTCATCCCTCTCACCCTCGCCGGTGGGGGGGGGGGGGGGGGGGGGGGGGGGTGAATGACACATCATCATTAGCTTCGGCTAACGGGAGAAGGGTTCTGGCTAGACAAGGCCTGAGCTGGACTGAATAACAGCAGAGACGATAGCAATGAAAATACAATCTGATGACATCTGGGCTGAGGCTTCTGTTTATATCAATAAACAACGCTCTTTCAAGAAAGGTATGTTGTCAAGGTGTCGAATTCTTACGAAGGTGGTGAAACATTATGGTGGCGGTTTGCACTAACGGGGAGAGATAAGGATTGTACAGCCAGTATATGAGACGTCAGGATCATTAAAATTACACAACACAGAGGGATTGGATGGAGAGATGATAACACAAGAAGACGTGATACTGGCCGATTGATCAGAATCTAACAATGGTCTGCCACGCCTTTAGGCTGGAGTGTGTGAAGTCGATAGATTCCACTGTCTCTGTCCATCTTTGCCTTCGTTTCTCATTCAGCCTGCAGAATAGGTTGTTCGCTGTAACGTCCCGGTCTTCACTGGTTTGAGCTTCTGTGGGTATTTTTTCTCTATCCTTTAGATACTGTAAGTTTAACTTGTGTGAAATGTATTATGTATTGTATGTATATATATATATATTTATATACAGTATAATGGGAATATATAGATAATGCTATACATACATATTTATATTTATGTATTTGATTTAACACTTTTTATTTAATTTTATTGTATACTTTTTTTAAACTCAATTAACAATTGATAATGAGCTCATTAGGGTTTTGGATCAATATCGGTCTTAAAGGCAAGATTGTAACAACCGGACTCTTCATGAAGCCATTGTCATCAAATGATAAATGGACTAAATCTATATAAATGGATATAGCTTTACAACATATGCCTCACATTCACCCATTCACTCACATTCACACACCAATGGCGGAGCTAACCATGCAAGGTACCAACATGCTCATCGGGAGCAGTTAGGGGGTTAAGAGACTCGCTCAAGGACACTTGGACACGCCGCCGGCAGGAGCCGGAATCTAACCGGGAACTTTCCGATTACCAGATGACCGCTCAACCTTCTGAACCACCGTCTCTCCCCCCGTTGAATCACAGATTCAAGCAACGAGGAGACGATCTTTAGAGACATTTTAACTACGACACTTCCTTCCGCCTCTAAGCTCTGGAATGAAAGGCACGTTCACCAAAACACTCCGGCAACAGACGTGACAGAAGCACACTCCCAGTCGTTTATAGGAGTCATGCAAGCTGATTTGCATACGAGTTTGAAGAGAGATGCCTGCTCCGTCTCTGATGTACGAGTGGAGCTCCTCTCGCCGGGCGATTACTCGTCTGTGTCCTCCTTTGTCACACTGATGGAAGTACAGTAGGGGTTAATTTACCAAGCTGTGTCCTTGTGAGAAGAATGTACTGATTGAACGAATATCACGGTGGCAGAGCTATTTATTTGTAGGCATTATACATTAAGTCAACACGTTTCTATATTTATTTTGTGATTCTGTACATCTGCGATGGGCAAAGGGGACAGCTTCAAAACAAGCACACATTCTAACAAGATGTGAGAATTACCTCGTGGGTAATTATCAAACTCAAATTGAAAAATTTAAATAAATGACAGACGTTTGCAAAGAATGAATTATTCTGTTCAGATTGGAGTGTACACTCGAGGGCCAGCATGAGGATGAAACAATGGGACAATACATTGTCTTTTTTATTATACTAACCGAATTCAAGTAATATCCCATGGGTTAAAGGTTTTGTGTATTTCCATTTCCATTCCACCCAAGTAAATTGAGTTTTGTTGTTGTTCTTCTACAAGCTGAATATATTTCAAATAAACAGTTTAGTATTGTTCTTCTGAAAGCTGAATACTTGTCTTTATACATGTATTTATACCTATATATATATTAAAACTCTGTACATACATCTAATGTATTACTCAGGAGTACTAATTTATATATTTTATATTCAGTTTATTCACCTGTGTCATGTACCAAGGTCTAATGACCACATAGAATAGAAACTGAAGCAGGCTGCACATGAACAAAAACAACCCCCTCAGTAGATGCTTTTAAAGCACGGTCCCGGCAGATAGGAAAACAACACAAACACGCGTTCAAAAGGTAAATTATATTTATTAGCTGTGGCAGGAATTCAAACCTCCACCTGTAATATGAATATATAACAAAGGGAAAAAACAACCCACAAACAATTAACAAACAGGGAGAAGGGTAAGGGGAGAACACACAAGATAATTATAATTAAGTTGAGCACCAAAGCACTAACAGTGTTGCAGGACACCAGCCAACTAGGTTGGCACTGGGAACCACCCAGCCATCAAACAATACAGATATATATACTTCCACTTAAGAAGTGGCAAGTGGCTCTGAGGCCCACAAAAATAGTATATATTCTTACTTAGGTGTGGCAAAAATAGGCAGAAGGCCCAATACATATATATATATATATATATATATATATATATATATATATATATATATATATATATATATATATATATATATATATATATATATATATATATTAGGGCTGTCAGTTTATCGCATTAATTAGATTAATTAGTTACACAGCAAATTATCGCGTTATGAAAATTAACTCAAAATTAATTACAAAAAAACGTTTTTTTTTTTTTTTTTTTTTTTATAATTTTTTTTGTATCTCATTCATTCCATAAGAATGTAGAATACACATTTACAGACTTTTTTTTAATATGGTCCATTTGCATGTTCTTGGTATCTGATTCTAGGGACATCTATGAATCTCAGGGAATGTATTCCCAGTGTCAGAAATACTGTGGGCTAGATCCACAAAGAATGGATTGCACGGTGCAAGTTGCACCCTTACTTACAATTCATTATGAATTGAAAATGGGGGACCCTGAAGTAGGGGTGGACGGTATAAACGGTATACGGTATAAACGGTATGAATTTGCTCTACGGTATGGATTTTGACTATACCGTGTAACCGTTTGAGCAGCTCTAAAAGAGCAATGACGTCATGTAACCACAGTGCGACTATTTCAATCGCATTTGCCCCTAAAAATAGATAGAATTAGTCATAGATAATAGATATGTGCAAACTGGAAAAAGTTATTTAGGAGGCTTCGCGCAGTGGGCGCACTGGGCGTGTCAACACGCAATTGTCATTTCATAATAAACATAATATCACCGCGGCGCAACAGCAAGTTTCAATTTCAGTTCCTGGCATTTTTAACCAGTGGAGAAAGGTAAGAGATCTTACCTATCGTTTTTCTTATATGAATTATTCTACGTTAATAAAACATACCTGGTGATCAACTACAGTTTGCTGTAAACATTATGATATGTGTGTAGTGTTATGATAACGACGGCTGCAGTGGGAGGACGGCTGCAGCAGTGGAGTTGCGAATAGCATGTAGCTGCAGAGCCGCAGAACCATGGGCGCTTTTAGGTCTGGTCACAGGCCCGCTCAACAGCGCCCCCCCCCCCACCCAACGGCTGAATTGCCAATGGCTCCTGAAAGCGCCCATGGTTCTGCGGCTCTGCAGCTACATATGCTTCTAGCAAAATCCAGCATCCAGCCTCGCTGTTTGCAATGGGAGCAGCACGGAGTCTCGACTCAGGACTTATTTTATTTGGAATATAATGACTTTATACGCAAAAGTAGCCTAGTTTTAAGTTAAAATATTATAAATCTACATGCCTTGAGGATGTCATTCTTTATATAGCCTGCCTATCAGGCAAAAAAAATTATTCTAACGGAAACACTGATACCGTGATATATACCGTTACCGTCTATGCTTCAAATTATACCGTGATATAAATTTTAGACCATACCGTCCACCCCTACCCTGAAGTAAACAAGATGAAAGTCTTTCTCTGGTCTGCATCCCCTTAACAATTGTGTGTATTGAGCCGTACTGTATTGTACCCATTCTGCAATCTGTTAATAACATTTTCATTCAATCAATCAATCTGCGCGGTGATTGATTGAATGAAAATTTTATTTTGAGTCAATTGTAATGAACCAAATGAGAATATCAATACATTTTTTTATCTTTGACTGTGAATAACACCATGCTCAAATTGACCAGACCTGAAAAATCTAAGCAAATTAATAGATGGAAGATGATTAAACAGAAGGTTTTGTAGATACAGTACTGAATTCTGCCATCTGGACACATGCAATTTGAAATATGATTATAGAATATAGAATATCAGGCATAAAATGGTTATGCGATTAAAATGCGATTAATTAGATTAATTAATTACAAATCCTGTAATTAATTAGATACATTTTTTTAATCGCCTGACAGCACTAATATATATATATTAACTCCACACGAACAGTGGCAAAAAAAAGGCAAGAGGCCACAATATATATATATATACTCACCTGGTAGCTGCACCAACACAAATACAATGCCTACCAGGTAAGTGGTGTGAACAACATGAACACACAATAAATCAGTCCCACACAACAGTGGACAGTGTTATAATAACGGTTCCACACAAACAACAGTGGACAGTGTTATAATAACCATTCCACACAAACAGTGGTAAACAATGGCAACCTCCAACTCTATGGTCACTGGCAAATGACTCCATGAGGCGCCCGGACGTGTGTGTGCTGTCAGGTATTTGTCCACCCGTCCCTCTTGAGGTGATTGCCATCAGCTGTCATCCATTAGGCAATCATCACTCTTCAGTGTAGGGACGGGCGGGCACCTGACAGAGAAAAAGAGACAGCATTAGCTATCATGCACGCACACACACACATCACATCCAAAACATAACATATTTACATATACTAACCTGATGTTCAGCTGGTGTCATAAATACAGTAATAATGGTAATGACCAACCCACGTACCCATGTACGTCACACCTCCCCCCATAAGAGCGAACCTGCAGGGTTAGCAAAACATTATTACCTATTACCCAACATGAGGCTAGTACCAGATACCAGGGAGAACAGAAACAACAACAAAAAAATTCTCCCTCCACAAAATCACCCACCAAATGGGCTACATCAGCACCACACAGGCCCCGCTCTGGGCCCACACGGTCGACCACCACCTCACCCAAAACACACACAATGCCCCTAGGCACATCACCCAACACCAGACGCATCAGCCGTCGGAACGTGGCCGGTGCATTCCTTATCCCGAAGGCCATGACGGGCCCCATCCTGGACAACGGGAACAATTCAGGCACCGTTATTACGTTCACCCTCCTGTAGTACAGAAAACGGAGAGACACATTAGCACTGGGAGCCAGAAGGCAAGGAGAGCTCCAGGGACCATAGCTAGGCTCAGCTAGCCCCTTGTCCAGGGTGCACAGAGCCTCTCCTCTCACTACCTCCCTCATCGCCACCGGACACTGATATGCGGATTGCTTAAAGGGAGTTTGCACCCCCAACACGAACACCGTGCTCCAGGATGGTCGTTCTGGAAAACACAGACAACATAACAATTGAAACATGCACAACATGTACAACGACATATGTACAATAGACGCGCAGTGACGTCACCCACATGCAGCGGGTCTATTAGGCCATTAGGGTCTAATTCCTACCCAAAATATTATGCTGGGAATCCTGAAATGCATATAATCCAAAATCCAGCCCGCCGATGCAGCAAACACCAGCGCACTATATTGAGTAAAATTTCAAAAAGGAAAATGGACACACAGTACTTCCCCAAGGCATATAAACAAAGCAACCTAGAAGCCGCACCGGGCCATCCCTGGGCATAACCACAGGATCACCGGAGGCTATATGTCACCCCACCTTGGCAAACAAGGCCTGCATGATGAAAGGCCGAGTTCATCAAACCGTGAAAACTGTATGTAGCACATACTGGCTACTGTATGCACACTGTTTTCAAAACATGGTGAGATCTAACCATCTCACCATCTACCTCACAAATAATCATAAGTGCCATAAGACACAACCAAGCTCACCTGGATAAACAAAGAAACACCACTCTAACCATGTAGCTCACAGCGTAGGATGAACACCACTTTAACCCTAATACTTAGAGTGTAGGATGAATCTAAAGTGGCCAACAATATTGTTGTGAAGGGCCAGATTAAAAGCTGAGAATCTACATTTATTGTTTTATATACCTTGTATATTATTTATATATACAAGTTATATCCCTTTAAGCCTGCGTTTGAATCCTAGTGATATTCACTTTCCTCGTTGGATAATGCCCCTGACGGCAGCGCCAGGCAGTCTCGTCCTCAGACAGGTTCAAAGGCGCGTCCAGGCATGTTGGAACATGCCTGGAGACGGCGCATTGATTCGAGACGAGAACTGAGGTTTGGCACTAGAAAGCCACTTAAGTATATATATCGCGGCAGGTGCGAACAGCAGCAGTTCAGCAGTTCATCGTGTGCGTTCGTTTGGTAAAACAGTGAAGTCAAGCAGTTCGTCTAAACAGAGCGTTGAGAACCACATGCGAAGTGAATAGTAAAAGTGTCAGAGTTAATGCAGTAACGTCAAGTTTGACTTAGTTTAATGTGAAGTAAAGAGTCGTTATTTATTGTGTATCGTGCCAACAGCAGTTCGTTCGTGTGCAGCATTACCCAGCAGTTCGTTCGTTTAGCTAGTGGAACCTTAGCCAGTGTGCGTGGACTAAATACATTGGTGCCAGTACACGAGGAGGGCCTAGTCGGAGAACCTACTGGACATGTGCATATTGGAACCGACGGCGGCGATTGCAGAACCAGTATTTGGTTGGATTATAGTGATTGTGGAACGTACTACCTGGAGAAGAGCATCGTTAATACCCACTGTCGTTTGGATTTAACCACCTTGAGGATCTACTTCGGGCTGGCTTCGTGGACCGAAGCTAGCTGGCTATCGTCATTGCTATCGTGCAATTGGATTACAGTTATTGCTTTGTTGCTGAGCATTTGGATTACAAGGACTGGATTCTTTACGCGAACCCCCTTCTTCTTCAATTGAACAGACTGAGTATCCGAACATTCTTCTTCCCTCCAGAGCTTACATCTCTGGGAGGAAACCCCTTGTCTCCAGCGGTACCAGCGTTTCCCCCTATATTGCTATCCTACGCCAGGCGGCGTTAGTCTAGTACCCCATCGTAGGAATTATTCTATTCCCACTGACTTTTGCAACTGACTGACTTATTCATATTCTTCGCCATACAAGCGCGACCTTAATTCTCATCTCTGTACAATTTGCTGCATAATAATAAATACCCTCAATGATATTTCTTTGTCACCGTGCCCTGTTATTCTGAGTGTCTGCCATAATTAGTTGTACTGTCTGGCAAGTAATACTAAGTACATAATTAGCAGTGGTTTAATCTATCACAATCTTTAATACAGTCAGGGTTTTGTAACCCCTCAGTTACAATTGGTCCTTCGAGCGGGAGGGTATCAGTAATCTTAATATCATATTAATAGTGATATGGCCAGCGGCGGACACTCTCCAAACGGCTCTCCCAAACTAGAGCGCCCTAGGCACAAACGTCAGCCCCCTCCACACCTGGAGGACTACGCTTTCGTTTTACCTCCTAGCTTATCTAAAAAGACGCTAAGCACGGATAAAACTGATAGCTTAAGCATGCCCAATCCTATCGACTTGTCGGCCCCACCAGTAGAGACCCCAGTGGGTTCAAACGAAACTGACCTAGCTCACGGGGGGGAACAAGCGGGACATGACGTGACTATACCCCAAGACAGCGCCACCGGGATAGACCCCGGAGCGCCAAAGTATAAAGAAAGCGCCACCGGGATAGACCCCGGAACGCAAGAGACCCAAGAGCGCGCACCCGAGATAGACCTCGGCGCGCACCCAAGAGAAGAGTACCGCGTCTTAGAGATGGACCTCGGGCGCGGGAGAAATCAAGAAGCAGCGCTCAAGAGATGGACCTCGGAGCGCGCCAAGAGAACAGGTCCCCACCAAGTCCTGTCAGCGCCCGATCACCTCCATCAGTGTCATCCACCAGCGAGGCTGACCAGCGACTAGCACAAGCCTTGATCGCCACACTAACTGCATCAACCGAAAGAGACCGTCTCCAAGCACAGACACTTAGTGAGCGTGAACACTCTGCAGTGGAACGAGAGTGCCTCCAAGCGCAACAACAGAGTGCGCGCAAACAGTCTGCAGTGGAGTGCGAACGTCTCCAAGCGCAACAACAGAGTGAGCACGAACGCATCCGACTGGAAGAGAGGCGCCTCCAGGTTGAAGAGAACATTCAGCGAGAACGTGCCAATGCACAGCGCGAAGCGGAGCGAGACCGTCTGCAGGCGCAGATCATAGAGCAATTGATCCAGAGGGCGACCCCCCCCCCCTCCTCCACACGGAGCTCCCGGAGATCATCACGACACGGGTCGAGGGCACCTTCCCCTCCCCGACCGGTCTATACGGGACCCAGTCAACGGGAAGATCCCGCCTACGTCGCCGAGAAACTAACTAGGAGACTCCAGGACCTAGCGGAGGACGAGGGAGGACATCAAGCCCACCAGCACGAACCTATTTTGGACCAGGAGGCCCAGTACAGCCCCGACTTCAGCCCCGAGCCACTGCATTACAAACCCCCGACCCAACCCATGGGTGAGTTTAATACACAGTCAGCACCGAGGAGCAGCACCTGGGGGCCCGGCCTCTGGTACCCACCCAGCACTAACCCACGACCACCTGTACGGGGAGACTCGCCCAGGAGGCCTCTCCCCCTACGCGCATCTGTGTCCCAGCCATCCATGGCATCTTACCTTGGAACACCCACGTTCCCAGACTTTACGCGTGAGGACAGAGCACAGTATACGGAACTACGCATGTGTTTAGAGACTATCATGTCCGATGTACACGACGAGTCTTATAAATATGCCATCCTCCTCAAGCACCTTAAAGTGCCCAGAGCGCATAACACAGCGCTGGCATATTCGAACTCAAGAACCCCCTACTTTGATGCTCTGGTGGCCCTCGACGCGCGCTATGGACGCATATGGGATTACGTGATCCAAGAAATACGAGATATCGACCGCCTCCCCCCAGCCAAAGACAATAGAGCACTAGATGACCTCTCTATCAAAGTACAATCCCTTGTGGGGATGCTGGGGTCACAAAAGGAGAAGAGGAGATATGAACTATATGCAAATTCCAACGTGGAGCGGATACTGGAGAAGCTCCCTCCAGCCCGTCAAGAGCGTTTTCGGCGGCAGAAAGACCACCGTGACCCCCACGGCCCAGAACCATCCCTCCTAGACTTGGCTGATTTCCTCGCCAGGGAGGTCAGCAGTCTACGATTAGACACATTCGTGTGGGGTGGCTCTAACCCTAAAGATGGACCGAGGAGGTTCAATGACAACCGCCGGTCCGTGACCGTTATGCACCAGGCCGAGTCAGTGCCGCGGCACAAGAACCATAACACCCCCCCCCCCCGCGAAGGGAAAGTGGAAGATTGCCTGCCACGATTGTGAACATGAACATTGGCTGTCTCAATGTGACACCTTCAAGAAGTTGACTGCTGACGAAGTGAGTCAGTGGATCAAAGCGAACAGCCGCTGCTTCCGCTGCGCGCGCAGCCACATGGCAGCTGAGTGCCGCCTGAAGAAAAGATGCAGCAAGTGCGACGGCGCCCAGCTGGATGTCCTACACGACAGCAACAAGAGGAGACCCGTACCACAAAGCAGCTCGAGAGTAGATGTCATGTATATAGACCCTGCGAAGAGCGGGAGCTCCCGAGTGCTCTTGAAGGTGGTCCGAGTGCTCCTAAGCTACGAGGACAAGGTCCTGGACACTTACGCCATCCTTGACGATGGGTCTGAAAAGACTCTCCTCCTCGCTTCCGCCGCAGCCCAGTTGGGCCTGCGGGGTACCGAAGAAACAATGACAATCCGTACTATTCGGCGAGACCTAAAGACCATAAAGGGCGAAAACGTCTCATTCACAATAGCAGCGGTCGAGCAGCCCGAGAAGCGGTACAGCATCACTAATGCCTTCACAAGCCATGACATAGGTCTGTCACGTTATACCTACCCCATCCCACAGCTGATGGAGAAATACGTGCACCTACGCCGACTGCCTATACCGTTCATCGACGGCGCCACCCCGACCCTGCTCATAGGCTCCGACCACGCAGACCTCATCGTCCCAACGGACCAGGTCCACATCGGACCCAGAGGCTGCCCAGCCGCGGTCAAGACCCGCCTGGGTTGGACGCTCCAAGGCCCCCTCTCCGGGTCTTCCAACCGACCGACGGCCACACGCTGCCTCTACACGAGGATAAGCGACGACGACACCACCCTCTTGCAGCACGTCGAGAGACTATGGACATTAGACTCGATGCCCTTCAAGAACGAACGGAAACTAGTTCGCTCCAAGGAAGACAAGTATGCCATAGCCCTCCTCGAGCAGAAGACAAAGAGGGTCGAGGTCGACGGAGTGATGAGATACGCAACTCCACTCTTGAGGCGAGAGGGGATGCCCACCCTCCACGCATCAAAAGAAGCGACACAACGCTATCTACTGAACACCGAGCGGCGTCTAGCTAAAGACCCCCCTCAAGCCACTATATACCGCGCTGAGATCGACAAACTATTCACAGCGGGACATATAAAGAAAATCGACAATCAAGAGGCAGACCAGACGACTGAATCCTGGTACGTGCCCCATCACAAGGTCCACCACAACGGCAAGAACCGCATTGTATTCAACTGCAGTTACCAGATCGGACTACAGAACCTGAATAACTTGCTCCTACCCGGCCCGACACTCGGCCCCTCCCTCCTCGGCGTACTACTACGTTTCCGCCAGGACAAAGTGGCCATCAGCGGCGACATCAAAGGGATGTTCCTGCAGGTGCGACTGATGGAGGAGGACAAGCCCCTGCTGCGGTTCCTGTGGAGAGAGAGGATCGACGATGAACAACCCTCCATCTATCAATGGGAGGTCCTCCCCTTCGGCACCACATGCAGCCCATGCTGCGCCACGTTCGCACTACAAAAGCACGTGACCGAAGACCCTGGAGCTGACGAGGAGGTCAGACAAAGCGTAGAGAGGAGTTTCTACGTGGACAACTGCCTACAAAGCGTATCAACGCCAGAAGAAGCCGAAGCCATCCTGCTTAAGCTCTGAGCCTCCCCGATCAAAGGCGGCTTCGACCTTAGGCAGTGGGCCAGCAGTGACCCTCAAGTACTTCGCAGCCTCTCCCCAGAGACAAAGGCAGCAAGCAGCGAGACCTGGATGGCGACCACCCCAGGTGAAGCACAGGAAATGACATTGGGCCTCGTCTGGCGCTTCAAAACAGACTCGCTCCATTATAAACACACACCCCTGACCCAGGAGCAGGGAAGGTCGACCCCTCTACCGACCACTCGACGGAGCGTATACAGAACACTCGCAAGCCAATACGACCCGCTGGGGTGTATCCTACCTTACACCACTCGGGCGAAGATGCTGGTGCGAGAACTGTGGGACAAGGAGCAGGGCTGGGACGACCCCATACCCGACCACCTGGCTTCCACCTGGAGAGAGTGGGAGGGAGAACTCAACTCGCTCCAAAATGTGAACATTCGCCGGAGCTACTTCCCACCCACAGTGCGGCTGGAGACGTGTCAGATGGACCTGCACGTCTTCAGTGACGCCTCAGAAGTAGCTTACGGTTCGGTGGCTTACTTGAGAGCCCGAGAGGAGGGAGGAGAAGTACACACAGCCTTCGTCCTGGCTCGCTCAAGAATAGCCCCCCGCAAGCAACAATCTATCCTGCGTCTAGAGCTCTGCGCAGCTCTGGTAGGCGCGCAACTCGCCACGCTGATACAACGTGAACTCACCATAACGGTGCGAAAGACAATCCTGTGGTCAGACTGCATGACTGTGCTCACATGGATCCAGTCCGATTCTTGTCGATACAAAGTCTTCGTCGGAGTCCGAGTCACCGAGATTCAAGACTTGGTAGGATCAGCGTGCTGGAGATACGTTGACACCAAGCAGAACCCAGCAGATGTCATCACACGGGGGATGTCCCTAGACGACCTCACACGTCCCAACATTTACAGTGACGGTCCTGAGTTCCTCAAGCTCCCGGAGGAGGAGTGGCCTACCCCCACACCACGGGAGGCGAGTCAAGAGGAGGCAGAGATCAAGAAGTCTATGTTCTGTGGGCTGACGCACGCCCCAGCTCCAACGGACCCTAACATAGACGACTGCTTAACCCTTGAGAGTGCTCAGAAAAGGACATTCTTGTGGCACCACCCTGAGGCCCCCCCCACCACAGACATTGACGCATCGAACTACGCAGAGGCAGAACTCCTTCTGCTAAAGAGAGCCCAAAGAGACTCATTTCCAGATGAGCTAGACTGCCTGGAAGGGGAAAAGCCAATCCCCTCAGACAGCCGACTGCTCACTTTGGCCCCCGAGCTCGACACCCAGCACCTCATCAGGGTGGGTGGTCGTTTGAGACGGGCCCCGGACTTGACGGATGATGTCAAGCATCCTATCGTCCTCAACAGCCGACACAAGGTAACCGAGCTGATCATACAGAAGTACGACGAGGATGTGTACCACGCGGCTGCAGAGAGAGTCTTCGCTGAGATCCGACGACGTTACTGGATACTTCAAGGGAGAGAAGCAGTACGTCGCTTCCAACGGACTTGTTTAAACTGTCGCAAGTGGCGAGCACAGCCCAGTATACCTATGATGGCCGACCTGCCTCCCTGCCGCCTCCGACTCGGCGAGAAGGCCTTCCACTCCACGGGCGTGGACTGCTTCGGCCCTTTCAACGTCAAGAAAGGAAGAGGGACAGAGAAGAGGTGGGGCATTGTGTACAAGTGTATGACCACCCGAGCTGTTCATATAGAAATCCTCCAGACCATGAGTACGGATTCATTCCTCATGTCTTTCCGGAGATTTCAAGCCCGAAGAGGAAGCCTGTGTTGTTGTCCGATCAAGGGACAAACTTCAAAGGCGGAGAAAGAGAATTGAGAGAGAGCTTCCAGGCTATGGGTGAAGGACTTAAGACCCGCCTCGCTCCCTCTCAGATCAAATTCCAGTTCAACCCCCCGAACGCCCCTCATTTCGGGGGAGCCTGGGAAAGAGAAGTCCGTTCTGTAAAGACTGCTCTGTACACCATGCTTGGGGCCCAAACCGTGGCGGAAGAAGTCCTCACGACAGTCCTCACGGAGATCGAGGGCGTCTTGAACTCGAAGCCCCTCGGTTACGTCTCAAGTGACGTAGCAGACTTCGACCCAGTCACCCCAAACTATCTCTTGATGGCGCGGCTGGACCCTGCCCTTCCACAGGCGGTGTAAAGACCTGAGGAGGTGAACGGCCGAAGAATGTGGAGATACAGTCAGGTATTGGCTGACCAGTTTTGGACCAGTTTCCTCCTCCACTATCTACCGTCCCTCCAAGCCTGTCAGAAGTGGGTAAAGGACCGGGACAACCTGAAGGTGGACACAGTCGTTATGATCATAGACCAGTCACTACCCCGAGCTACGTGGCCGGCCGGCCGCGTAAGCAAAGTGATTACTGGTGCCGATGGGAAGGTCAGAGCGGCATAAGTCATAGTCCAAGGGCGGACCTACACCCGACCCGTGGCGAAGCTGATAGAGTTGCCGGAGCTCCCTGACTCCCCTGATGACGACCATGACCCACTGACTTTGTAGATTGCCCTACTCCTCACAACAAGTATTGAGCCGTTGACTGGACTATTAATCTGTCTCCCTTAACTAATTAGGTGCGGACTAATTAGGAGGCGGCTGTTGTGAAGGGCCAGATTAAAAGCTGAGAATCTACGTTTATTGTTTTATATACCTTGTATATTATTTATATATTCAAGTTATATCCCTTTAAGCCTGCGTTTGAATCCTAGTGATATTCACTTTCCTCGTTGGATAATGCCCCTGACGGCAGCGCCAGGCAGTCTCGTCCTCAGACAGGTTCAAAGGCGCGTCCAGGCATGTTGGAACATGCCTGGAGACGGCGCATTGATTCGAGACGAGAACTGAGGTTTGGCACTAGAAAGCCACTTAAGTATATATATCGCGGCAGGTGCGAACAGCAGCAGTTCAGCAGTTCATCGTGTGCGTTCGTTTGGTAAAAGAGTGAAGTCAAGCAGTTCGTCTAAACAGAGCGTTGACAACCACGTGCGAAGTGAATAGTAAAAGTGTCAGAGTTAATGCAGTAACGTCAAGTTCGACTTAGCTTAATGTGAAGTAAAGAGTCGTTATTTATTGTGTATCGTGCCAACAGCAGTTCGTTCGTGTGCAGCATTACCCAGCAGTTCGTTCGTTTAGCTAGTGGAACCTTAGCCAGTGTGCGTGGACTAAATACATTGGTGCCAGTACACGAGGAGGGCCTAGTCGGAGAACCTACTGGACATGTGCATATTGGAACCGACGGCGGCGATTGCAGAACCAGTATTTGGTTGGATTATAGTGATTGTGGAACGTACTACCTGGAGAAGAGCATCGTTAATACCCACTGTCGTTTGGATTTAACCACCTTGAGGATCTACTTCGGGCTGGCTTCGTGGACCGAAGCTAGCTGGCTATCGTCATTGCTATCGTGCAATTGGATTACAGTTATTGCTTTGTTGCTGAGCATTTGGATTACAAGGACTGGATTCTGTACGCGAACCCCCTTCTTCTTCAATTGAACAGACTGAGTATCCGAACATTCTTCTTCCCTCCAGAGCTTACATCTCTGGGAGGAAACCCCTTGTCTCCAGCGGTACCAGCGTTTCCCCCTATATTGCTATCCTACGCCAGGCGGCGTTAGTCTAGTACCCCATCGTAGGAATTATTCTATTCCCACTGACTTTTGCAACTGACTGACTTATTCATATTCTTCGCCATACAAGCGCGACCTTAATTCTCATCTCTGTACAATTTGCTGCATAATAATAAATACCCTCAATGATATTTCTTTGTCACCATGCCGTGTTATTCTGAGTGTCTGCCATAATTAGTTGTGCTGTCTGGCAAGTAATACTAAGTACATAATTAGCAGTGGTTTAATCTATCACAATATTTAATACAGTCAGGGTTTTGTAACCCCTCAGTTACAAATATATATATATTTGGTCCACGCAGGCCGGTAGAGCTCTTTACATTGCTGTCAGTACCGCAACTTGCTAATCAAGTTGTAAACGGTCTTACTCAGCAATGAAGCACATCACATCCAAAACCAACAATGTACCTCTCACATAAGTAGTGCCCGACACTCTTCTCTCCACTCCATAGGATCCTACATCCTCATTTACCCCCGGACAGAAGCGAGGGCTCCCCTAGCCAACGAGGACGCACAGTGCCCCCTACCCTGGGAGACAAAGCAAACACACCTGAATTAGAAGAACCAGACAACATCTTCTCTTCGAGCATGAAATACTTCTTAACCTGTTTTGTGTTGCCCTTTAAGGGTCTACATGTGGATTACCGAATGTCGTGAAAAAAACAACAACAAACTTTACTTTGATAGGCCGCTCCACCGACACCAACCTGTCAACAGGAGACAACAAACTGGAAACATTTCCTAAAAAATCATCCCATCGCGCGTAACAGGACAGCAAACAGGGAAACAAAAATCAGCACATGTCCCTGGCACCATCACAGCGCCCATCTCCCTTCAAAATGGCGTCACAAAAACAACATTGTCAGGATCCAAAATGGTGTCTGTCAAATCAGAACCTTGGTAACGGCCGGAACAGTAATTTTCCCCAGAGGTATCGCCTCCGGGAAACGGGTGGAACCACACATATATGTCAACATGTATTGATTTTCCGCTCTTGTTTTAGGCAGATGACAGATACATGTTCAAAAGGTTCCCCAGACATCAGCCAGGATGAATGACTGAGAACCACCTGTATCACAGAGTATTCTCACCTTCCGTTGGTCACAGACGTCACCCGACAGTGACACACAACCATCAAACAGAAAGGGTTTAAAACAGCCATCACTTTCTTTTTCCAGAGAGCTATTCTGGTCAGAACATGACACTGTACCAATCAACCCCACACCTTTTGGTTTCTGGGCTGACCCTTTTTTCCCCTGTCGCTTCCTCAGCGTATGACATCCTTTTACCATATGGCCTGTCTTTTTACAATAATTGCACACCACCGGTCTCTTAGACGGCGGTGAGCGTGGCTGGAACGCTGACTCACTCATGAATGAGCCACCTCCACCACATACATCAGGACGTACAGAAACACGTTTGCGTGACCATTCAAACTCATCTGCCGAAATCGCAGCCTGTCGGAGTGTTGACACCCCCTGCCCATGCAAATAGAGCACAGCTTCGACCGGCAGGGTGGCTTTGAACTGCTCCACAAGTACCAATTCACTCAATGATGCAAAGTCTTTTACCTCACACGCAGAACACCACCGATCAAAATTAAGTCTCTCCTCCTGTGTTTGGGAAGGAGACTTACGGCGGTTGCGAAAATGCTGCCTGTATGCTTCTGGTACCAGTTCGTACACACGCAAGACAGCGCTTTTCACACACTCATAGTCTAAGCCGTCATCAAATGACAACGCGGCATACGCTTCTAGTGCCTTCCCTGTGAGCCTGCATTGCAACATAACTGCCCACATGCCCACTGGCCAACACAGAGCCTGCGCGATGCGTTCAAACACAGTAAAAAACAACTCCACTTCAGACTCATGAAAAAGGGGAACCAAGGACATATGCTGGCTAATATCAAAGGGTGCCTGGGAGTCGGAAAGTACTGGAGAGGAAGTGGCGCTACGTCTAGCGTCACCACACTCCAACTCTAGTTTCCTCAGCCGCCTTCTCCTCTTTGTCCCTCTCTCTGTCTCTCTCCCTGTTTCTGTCCTGCCTGTCTCTCTCCTCCCTTCTCTCTTCCCATTCTCTCTCCTCCTTTCTCTCTTATCTGTCTCTGTCTCTCTCCTCCTTTCTGTCCTGCCTGTCTCTCTCCTCCCTGCGCAAAGCCGCCCTCTCCTCTAGAAAGGCTAAACGCAGCTCAGCGCTCAGTGCGCTCAAGTCACCAGCAGAAGTAACACTGGTATGTTCTGAACCTAGTGCAGAGTCAACACCATCAAGATCCGACACACCAATATCCTGATCACAAACCTCCATGGCTCTACTCTCTACCACAGAATACAGTTATGAAAGAAAGTACACTCCCGTAGCAACACACAATACTACCCAACCAATCAGACTTCAATAAGCCCTACAAAATAGCCACTCACCTATAGCACTCAACAATGTCCCTGTGCAACACTCAACAGCCACATTATGCAGTATGACAACCTGACCAATTCGATTTAATGTCCACATCTAACATTCATAAAAATAATAAATGTCGGTTCTAACCACCTAACTAGGATCACACTGGGTAACACTAACTACCCCGTCTAAACTACTTCCCTAGCGGAATGAGGACTACCCATATCTTCAGTCGCTTACCGATTTCATTGCGCACTCCACCGGAATAGACGACACGTGCCCCCCTCCCCCTAAACAAGCAGGTGATCCACCCTTTACCTATGTGGAAAAAAATAGAATGGTCAAGAGCATAACTCACAACAACGGTTTACAACAGTCAAGTGCGCAACACGGAAATATGGATATATAATAATACAACTTACCAAATGAAAAGACGCAAACTACCTGACACGCTCCAATCGACAAGTCCACATGTCACATGCCCATGTCATGTACCAACAAGGAACTATACAATTGTGCGAACTAGCGAGCTCCCATGTCACAAGGACATGAAAGACCGGAATAGAGCCCCCATGTCATGTACCAAGGTCTAATGACCACATAGAATAGAAACTGAAGCAGGCTGCACATGAACAAAAACAACCCCCTCAGTATTTTGCGCAATACCGTGTACTTTGCACAAGCCTCAAATACCGGCATGTAACTCGAGAACCGCTGAACGAATTTTGTCGGATTTTGTCGCTATCGACAAGTTCAAGTTTCTTTATTACTCTAGTTGTCATAGAAAAATACAGAATACTTTTATATGAAATGCTTCTTTCTGTTTTGCTCCTGAGATTGTGCTAGGTAAAAATAAGTATAAAAGTATAAAATAGAAAGTCAAGTACGTAAACAAGTGTAAACAAAAGTGTTCAATATACATATATACAATATACAATACAGAGTAGAGAAAAAGTAACTGAGTTACAATACAATATACAGTACAATGGAAAATGGGATGAGGTACAACTTAGTTGTACGGCACGGTGGTGTAGTGGTTAACACTGTCGCCTCACAGCACGAAGGTCCAGGGTTCGATTCCTGCTTGGGGACCAGGTTTCCATGATGTCAGGTACCCAGGTGGGGTATCTCCCAGGCCTTTCTGTGTGGAGTTTGCATGTTCTACCCGTGCTCGCAAGGGTTTCCCCCCCGATAAGATAAACCCAATGGAAAAACATGCACAACAACAGATCGCTAACGCTGTGACATCCTTGATGAAGACGGACAGGAGCACTTGGATTGGTCCCCGGGGCGCGGCTCACGTTGACGCCCTATCTGCTCCCGGCTGCCCATGGGGGGAAGGATGACGGGATGGGTTAGGCGCAGAGACTCTATCGCATCGGCGACTGAAGAAAGAGAGTGCATGTGTGTGTGTGTATCCCGGTGTGTGTGTGCTGCTCCAATTGCATCTCCAGTTCGTTGCATGCTGATTAAAGACCCCATAAAGATGTCCTGCATATTATTAACTTAGGGTAAGGTGCAATGAGGTGTGAGTTGGAGTGCAAATCTCTTTACCAATAAATATAAAGTGTGTTAAAGTGTCTAAAGTGGGTAAAGTGGGTGCTACAGTGAGTTGTTTATTTAAAAGTGAGTGTGTATGTGTGTGCTGTGAGTGTATTTGATGGTTTGTGACATAGTGTTATTGTCGTTGAGCATCCTGATGGCCTGGGGATAGAAGCTCCTTCTGAGTCTCTCTGTGCTTGCCATGAGACTCCGGTATCGCTTGCCTGACCGCAGCAGTTCAAAGAGGCAGTTGTTTGGGTGGCTAGAGTTTTTAATTATTCTCTTAGCCATACCCCTGCAATGCTTGTTGTAAATGTCTTGGAGAGTGGGAAGCCCACCTCCAATTGTATGTTCGGCTGAACGGGCCACTCTCTGTAGTCTGCTACGGTCTTGTGCGGTGGTATTCCCAAACCAGGAGGCAGTGTTAATTTTGTCAACTAAAATGGTGACGAAAGATGTTCGTCAACGAAGGTTTTTTTCATGACGACAATGTGACGTGACGTCACGTTATTGAAGACCATGTCACGCTAACGAGACTAAATTGATTATTAAATATCGTTGACCACAACTGAGGACAATATTTATTGTGCATTAAAAATCACAACAGAGCCTCTGCTGCTAAATGGAGCCTTCTGGAAGCAAGTGCAACAACGTATAATGTCCGTGTGGAACCAAAGTGCCAACAACCTTTCCGTGGGTGAAGCATAGTTGTAATTTAATGATACTAATACTAATCTATACAATCACCTGTTGTTGAATAAATACCATTACTTTCTAGTTATTACTAAAAAACAGTATATATAAAAAAGTAGCTGTAAAAAAGAAAAGAAAAAAAAAGTTTTATAATTTATATAATATATAAAAAAAGATTTAGTAGATTAACTAAAAATACACAAAAAATTTTTCGTTTTCGTCGACAAAATCTAGACTAAAACTAAAAAGACAAAATTGAGACAAAAACGTACTAAGACTAAAATGCTCAGACATTTAGTTGACTAAAACTGACTAAACGAAAAATAAATGGAGATGACTAAATATGATGAAAACGAAAAAGGACTAAGACTAAAACTAAAATGAAAATTGCTGCCAAAATCAACACTGCCAGGAGGTGATATTGCCAGTCAGGATGCTCTCTATTGTGCATGAGTAGAAGTTCTTAAGGATCTTCTGACTCACTTTGAACTTCATTAGGCGCCTAAGGAAGTAGAGGCGTTGCCGTGTCTTCTTGACTACACTGTCAATGTGTGTGGTCCAAGTCAAGTCCTCGGATATGTGGACTCCGAGGTACTTAAAAGTGTTCACTCTCTCGACCGGTACCCCGTCCTGACCTCCAACCTCCTAAAGTCCACAATCATCTCTTTTGTTTTGCTGACGTTCAGGGAGAAGCAGTTCTCTTGACACCACCGCCCCAGAACCTCTACCTCTTCCAGGTAGGCCCTCTCATCGTTTGCAGAGATCAGGCACACCACTACTGTGTCGTCAGCAAATTTGATGATTGTGTTGTTGTTCCGCTGTGCCACACAGTCGTGTGTGTACAGCGAGTAGAGGAGGGGACTCAGAACACAGCCCCTGGGGGGCCCGTATGTTGAGAGTGATGGATGAGGAGGTGCAGTTGCCTGCTCTCACCACCTGGGGTCTGCCCATCAGGAAGTCTAAGACCCACTGGCACAGGTCATAGTTCAAGCCCAGGTCCCTGAGCTTGGCTATGAGTTTGGAGGGGACTATGGTATTGAATGCTGAGCTGTAGTCGATGAATAGCATTCTCAGATAGTTCCCCTGCCTCTTGTCCAGGTGTGATGCTGCTGTGTGCAGCACATGGGCTATGGCGCTCTCCGTAGACTTTTTGGGGCCATATGCAAATTACAGGGGGTCCTGGTTGATGGGGAGGGATTAACAGATGTAGCCCTTCACAAGCTTCTCAAAGCACTTCATGGCTATGGAGGTGAGAGCAAGTAGTCGTTGAGGCAATCGGGTGTGGGTACAGGGATAATGGTGGACTTCTTCAGACAGGTGGGGATGACAGCCTGTTCTAAGGACAGGTTATATATGTCAGTGAATACCGGGGCCAATTGGTCGGCACAGACTTTTAGGACGCGGCCGGGGATACTGTCCGGTCCTGATGCCTTCCTGATATTCAAATATATATATATTTTTTTAATTATCTTTTTCCTCCTTCTTTTTCCGATTTTCTCCCATCTCAATGTTAGTCGTTATGCCAATTCCCAATCCCCTTCCTGGTCGTTGCGCACTCTACCCCCTACCGTCGGTCCGGGAGGGTGGAGACTATCACATGCTTCCTCCGACACATGTGTACCCAGCCCACCACTTCTTTAACCTGGCAGCGTGGACTCTCACTGGGAGAGTGTAACGCGTGGAAGGTCACACTACCTCTCCTAGATCCTTCCCTTGCTGTGCAGGCGCCCCGACCGAACTTTAGGAGTCGCTGTTTACAACAACCAGGACCCACCCTCGCTGGGTTTCCTACCCGCTAACACGGCCAATTGCGTTAGTATGGACGGTCGGCCAACCCGGAAGCACCACAGCTGGATTCGATCCCACTGTCTCTGTGGTGGTAGACAGACGCTTAGTCCGCTGCACTACCCGGCCGCCCTGATATTCACTTTCTTAAAGGTCCTCCTCACCTCATGTTCTGTTATCCTGAACACTGAGTCTCCATCGGCAGTGGCCCCCCCCTCCATTGTAGTGGTTTGTAGGCTGGTGTTGTTATTCACAGCCTCAAACCTCGCATAGAAGGTATTGAGATAATTTGCCAAGGAGATGTCACTGGTCAGCTTGAGGCAGGTGCCTTTGTAATCTGTCATCGTTCTGAGGCCCTGCCACTTACCTCTGGAGTCAGCCTGTTGTGGGGCGTCGTGGCTCAGGGGTAGAGCGGGTCGTCCAATGATCGAAGGGTTGGTGGTTCGAATCCCGCTCAAGCCCATGTCCATCCCACTGCCGTTGTGTCCTTGGGCAAGACACTTAACCTACTTGCCTCGTATGAATGTGTATGCATCTGAATGAATGATGGATTATTCGCCACGCTTCCGTGAGTCTGCCTCAGGGCAGCTCTGGCTGCAATTGTAGCTTACCACCACCGGTATGACTGTGTATGAACGAATAATGGACTCTGTAAGCGCTCTGGGGTCACTGGGGTGTCATGAAGAGCGCTATATAAATCCTATCCATTATTATTATTATTATTATTATTATTCAACCTTATCTCTGTAGCGCCGTTTTGCCTCTATTACTGTCCTCCTTACATTGTATCTCGCCGCCTTGTGTTCATTAATGTTGCCTGTCACAAGCCCGGCGTTGTAGGCTGAGGTGCGTGCTTTCAGAGCCTCACAGACGGATTTGTCTACCCAGGGCTTTTGGTTTGGGTAAACACTAATTGTGGTAGAGGGGATTGTTTCTTCTACCAGAGTACAAACAAAGTCCAGCGCTGTTTCAGTGTAGTCATTAATATTGTCCGGAACACGCTCCAGTCTGTGCATTCTAGTGCAGCTTGGATCGCTTCCCCCGATTCCACAGACCAACGCCTCACTTCTCGCGTTACTACAGGAACGCGTTTGAGACTTTGTTTATACTCCGGTTTATACTTTGTTTATACTCAGGCAACAAATAAGCCTTCAATTCGATATATATATATTGTATTACAAAATATGCACACCAGAGCCACTAGGGGTCGCCAAAATGCCGGTGGGCAAACCGTCCTAAAAAGGGCCCACATGTGGGTCGTTGCAGCTTTTAATATGGTTTTTATCTATTTGATCATAACTTGGTTTTTATCTCTTTATCATTAGTTGCTAGTAACGCGAGAAGTGAGCTCAATGGCTGCCATACACTGGCACCAGGCACACATCACACTACACTGAACGGCTCAGGAGACAGGGATTGATATCAGCCAATTAAGGGGAATGGATGATTAGGTGGCCTTGTTGTCAGAGACCTGATTGGGAATTTGGTCAGGAATGTTGGGGAACACCCTACTCTTTGCGATAAGCGCCCTGGGTTCTTTAACGAAGAACGGTCAGGACCTCGGTTTAGTGTCTCATTCGAAGGACGGCACTCGCAGCTGTGCGGTGTCCCAATCACTGTAACAGGGCATTGCTACTGACTAGTCCAGAGGACAGAGTGCCCCCTGCTGGACAACAATACAACTTTCCGACAACGGCCTTCACCGGGGCACGATCATGTGACCTTCCGATCATGAGTCTGGAGCTGGAGTATAGAGTAATGTTATATACAGGATAAGAACGTAGGCTCACATAATGTAACAATTGAGGTAACAACAATGCGGTGAAGCAAGATAAACTAAAATAGAGAGAGAGTGAAAGAGAGAAACTGAAAGAGAGAGTGAAAGATAGAAACTGTCTATAGCGCAAGATTCATAACAGGCTGTTGATCGTTCTGGTCGTGTGACCATGTGCACGATACATAATAATAGCGTCCTGCTGCATTCGTCATGCTGGGCTGTGATGGAGGAAGATCAAACTGTGTTTTAACAGTGCATGGGTACAGTGTTCTCTGGCTTCAGTCCTCCAGTCACCACCCACCCCCGCAACCTCACTCCTGACATGACCAATGAGATAAACACCCCTGAGGAATGCCAAATGTGAGCAATATTCAAAGAAATACAGGCTTTAAACTAATGTTTTAATAAAAGGTTACCACAAGGCCTTGGTAGGATACAAGAGAGATGCGTTGGAGCTTGGCATTCTAGTGACAAAGACAAAACTCACTGTTTGGGATGCTATCCCTAAATTATTAGTACCGTATTGGTCTGAATATTAGACAACCCTGTTTATAACTCTTTTTGAAGACTTGTTTTTGGAAAAATTACTTTATGAAGACCAAATCTGGTCTTGAAAGAAAATTATTTGATTAGAAAATAATGATAATAAAACACATTGTGCTCCATCTACCCTCGGAGTGTGTGGCGGCTGCGGAAAGCTGTAGAGGACCCATACCGGTCGGGACAGAGCCCTGGAGACTAGCTGTTTGAAACACACAGGGGGGACCCTTGGGTAGAGGAGAGAGGGTCCCAGCTCTGACCCTGTCTTATATTCAGGACAATAGGGTATTTCGTCTCTCTATTGCCTGGTTCATTTTTAGTATCTCTTTGTTTCTTCTTCACAGACTCATATTCACGTTTCTGCTTCCCTATGTGATTCTCTTCGGCGGACTGCTAACTGAGATCAGAACCAGTGTGCTCGGAGGAGTGAAGACAGCTGGTCATCCTTGAAATGTTTGTGCCTGACCTGCCGCGCGTCAAGGCATACAACTGCAAACGATCCAGGCTAGAACTATCATCCTGGATGATGTCAAGGATATGAGAACCCACGGGTGGTTCATTGACCAATCACAGGAAGTAAACAACGTGCATCTAGCGCAAATATGAGATGTAGTTGAGGCGCAATGAGTAGATGAGGTAAACATACTGGTCATCCTGACCACAGCTGTGGATGGCAGTTGGATGCAACTCTCGTGGATAAGCTCATGATCACCAGTGGGCCTGATCTCATTCGCACTTCGCGGCGTGGCTACGGCCCGGGAAGCTCCCCCAATTCACAAATGTGCTTCAGGTAAGCATGCCAATTAATCATGGAGTGCCAGAGGCTGTGGACATAGCACTCACATGGAGGAACTTCAGGAGGTATGTGAACAATATAAATATCAGGCAGCAATGAGGAGATGGATGGCCTACCTTCTTGGGACCTCATTCAAGACCATCGCCAGAGTTGTGGAAACCCACACTGAATTAGTTAGTTTTACATTGTTCCATGAGAACAAACACCATCACTATGCACCGGCAACTCTCATGGTTAACGGTAGAGAATAGGCTGGTTTTCAACACAGTTACATTTTTCAGGAACACTGTCTTTTCGTCTCAACCTGTTTTCTTATACAAACAAATTGTCAGATGCAGTCAGGTTCATTCTTATTTTACTAGGTCAGCTGATGATGGACAGATTATGTTACCACGTCCAAAATCAAATGCTTTAAAGAGGACTGTTGTTTATCGTGCCATCAATCATTGGAATAACTGCCCACTGAACATAAGTAAATTGAATAGTAAAGTGTCTTTCAAATACCACCTGAGAATGCACTACTTAAATATGTGAGCAAAATATTCTGATGTTGATAATGATGTCTACAATGTTTCACTGTTTTTAGATTATCATTGTTAATTGTGATTGTCATATGTATCTCACCATGGCCCCGTTCCCCGTACCTGGCTAACTGAGTTAGCCGGATAATTTCCAGGATAGCCTGACTTAAGCCAGACCTTTCTGTTCCCCGACGCTCGATTGTCTAAATCACCATGACAACAGATCCAAAAGTTTGAGCCTGGTCGAGAGCAGGGTTAACTTCAGTTAGCCGGATGAACCATGGCCACGCCCCCGCAAATAAATGACAGCTCGCTTCCTGAAATGATTCCAGAGATCCCATTTATACCATTCTGAATTATGTTTCTGTGCTTCGTTTTCCTAGAGGGGGCTTTTGAAATGTATAATAATAGAACTAAATGCTGATAATAAATCATATTCAGCCTATAGATTTACTTTGTCCTAAATAAAATAATGCATGTCATATACGGCGCTCGGAATGCGATACACGCTGCAGGCGCATTGCAAATGTGAATCCCGCGGGGATATTTTTAATGAATGAAACGGCCGTTTGGCTCTGATTAGTTTAATATATTCTCCGCTGTAGATTTGCTTAACGAAGCGCCCGGATTGTGTTTCATTCAAGCATAAAATTGAAGTGTCTATGCGTGGATTGTGGTTTTTGTGTGATATTGTAACTGGGATTAAAATGTCTGATGAGATGCGCTGTTTGACGGATTTGAGAAATTGAATGAGCCGTTGACGTCACATTAATGCATTTGAGAATAAAGAGATAAAACTTCATTCAAAAGAAAAATATTCGAAACACAGGTCTTTGTCCATTGATGGATAAACAATGGATATATTCCATCTCGCACAGTGGTCCAACGGCTAGTGCTCAAACCTGTCAACCCGTCGGCCCGAGTTTGAAACCCCGCGTTTCCAATATAATTTTTTTGGGATATAATATTAATGATTATACGCAAAAGTAGCCTAGTTTTAAGTTAAAATATTATAAATCTACATGCATTGAGGATGTCATTCTTTATATAGTTCTAAACGTGCACCAAAGTATTTACATTGCAAAAAGAAGAAAAAGACTAGAAGGAGGGGGATTCGAACACGGGCCGTCTGCGTGAAAGTCAAAAGCACAAACCGTCACACCACAGTGGAGATAAGTAAAACATCCACCATACATCAATCAATGGAAAAGAGAGCCGTATCCTTATTCTGAAACAGTTGAACTAATTATTTTCGCTAGCAAGATCTCATTTGATTATCCAATGCATAAACCTACTGCCAGCAGGCAAGTTTAAAGAAATATAATCTGATTGATTGGGGTAATGAGGGATTTAAAATTAGCCTATAGATTATGCATTTAACTTGTCGGCGAGGCTATTGAGCCGTACTGCAATCTGTTAATAAAGTTTTAAATCAATTAATCAATCTATGCCGTTAGAAAATCAGGATTTCTGCTATCGATACGTGCTGGCTTTTCAACTGAAGCGGCCGCGCGCACTTATCCTGGGTCTCAAGTCTGGTTCGAGTTAACGAGACTGAATCCACCTCCGAGGAACAGGAAAATCCCGGCTTCAAACATCGGGTTAATTGAATCTGGATAATGGGACTCTTGATCGACTTAGTTGACCCAGGTACGGGGAATAGGGCCATGATGTTATGTTTTGTGTTTTCTGTTGTCTTTCTGTGTGGACCCTGGGCCCTATTCCCCGTACCTGGTTCAACTAAGTCGATCAAGAGTCCCATTATCCAGATTCAATTAACCCGATGTTTGAAGCCGGGAATTTCCTGTTCCTCGAAGGTGGATTCAGTCTCGTTAACTCGAACCAGACTTGATACTCAGGATCAGTGCGCACGCCCGCCTCAGCTGAGAAGACAGCAAGTGTCGAGAGCAGAAATCCTGATTTTCTAACGGCATTGATTGATTGATTGATTTAAAACTTTATTAACAGATTGCAGTACGGCTCAATAGCCTCGCCGACAAGTTAAATGCATAATCTATAGGCAAATTTTAAGTCCCTCATTACCCCAATCAATCAGATTATATTTCTTTAAACGTGCCCTGCTGGCAGTAGGTTCATGGAATGGATAATCAAATGAGATCTTGCTAGCGAAAATAATTAGTTCAACCGTTTCAGAATAAGGATACGGCTCTCTTACCCATTGATTGATGTATGGTGGTTGTTTTATTGATCTGCACTGTGGTGTGATGGTTGGTCATTTTGACTTTCACGCAGACGACCCGGGTTCGAATCCCCCTTCTTCTAGTCTTTTTCTTCTTTTTGCAATGTAGGAATAATTCAATTTGGTGCACGTTGAGAGCTATATAAAGAATGACATCCTCAATGCATGTAGATTTATAATATTTTAACTTAAAACTAGGCTACTTTTGCGTATAATCATTAATATTATATTCCAAAAGAATTATATTGGAAACGCGGGGTCTCAAACTCTGGTCGCCCAGTTGACAGGCGAGAGCACTAGGCGTTGCACCACTGTGCCACACGGGATTTATTCATTATATATCCATCAATGGACAAGAGACCCGTGTTTCGAATTTTTTTTTTTATTTAGGACAAAGTAAATCTATAGGCTGAATATTATTTATTATCAGCATTTAGTTCTATTATTATACATTTCAAAAGCCCCCTCTAGGAAAACGAAGCACAGAAACATAATTCAGAATGGTATAATGGGATCTCTAGACTGTGAGAAATATTTCAGGAAGCGAGCTGGCATTTCTTTGCAGGGGCGTGGCCATGGTTCATCCAGCTAACTGAACTTAACCCTGCTCCCGACCAGGCTCAAACTTTCTGATCTGTTACCATGGTGATTTAGAAAATCCGACTTCGGGGAACAGAAAGGTCTGGCTTAAGTCAGGCTATACTGGAAATTATCCGGCTAACTCAGTTAGCCAGGTACGGGGAACGGGGCCCTGGAATACTAGCTCGCCACTTAGGTGACAGCTAATGGGGATCCTTTTAAACAATAAACAATAAACAACAACAATGGGAAAGTGTCTATGGCCTGTGGAGTAGGCACTGAGGAGGAAGACAAACAGGTCTAGGACTCACTCTGAGCCAGGTAGTAGTAGCGATGATGAGCCGGCACCAGGTGGTGTGTAGAACCAAGGAAGAAAGACCCTATCTGCCAAGGCATACGTCACTTGAGCACAACAGCCGTCCAAATCCAACCTGCCAGCTGCCAACAGATAGTATGGCCCCATCTCATGCCACATAGAGCGGCATCGCCAATAAGTACTAGTTGGACAGAACAGAAGGCCCGCTGCTGTGATGGGTGCTTGGCAGGTGATACACGTTCAAATGGCCTCAAGAGTGACTGTACCAAGTTCCAACATTGGAGCTGCTCTGTCTGCTTCAGTGACTGGAAAATATCTGGGCCCCACCAGTTAGTCCTTAGCTACCAGTCTTAGGTTTAGACGCGTGTCTCTGATGCCTACAGTGGTTGGGGCGCACCACCAAGTGGCATAAACCTACACAAGACAGACTCCCATCACTCCCAGACTCCGGGTGTGGGTCATCTGCCTCACAAGACAGCGGACAGAAGCGATCTAATAGGCAACTCAACACCACAGTAGGACATGGAGCCAAGCCAGGGTGAGACACCACACTCAAAGTCCCCAGAAGAAACTCCATCTGCCAGTGACACAGAGCCAGACCTTGAGCACAACAACAACCAAGCCAGATCAAGACAGACGGTCAAAGGACAAACACGGCATGGCTGTCAATCTTAACTTAGCCTTGGTGCATTAACTAAATGAACACAATTTAAACCCCATGGTTTACCTTCTTGATCCCTCTGACAGGGGCGGCAGTGGCTCAGGAGCTAGAGCAGTTGTCTGGTAATAGGAAGGTTTCCGTCTCCTCCCGGCAGCGTGTCGAAGTGTCCTTGTGCAAAGATACATAACCCGTAATTTCTCCCGAGGTTGGCGCCATTGGTGCGTGAGTGACCGGATGAATGTGAGGCATAAGTTGAAAGGCGCTTTGGAGTCATTTTACCATTACCATGCAGACTGGGAGAATAAAGAGTGACCAGACATTTCTGAATGATTTAATTATACAAAGTTTTCAAACGGACTTGGAGAGAGGCTGGCATCTAACTAGTGCTTATCACCTAGGGATATCCAGGGACAAATGTATGTAAATATGTATTTTATAATTTGCATTAATTGCGAATAATCACAGCCTGTCATAATAATAATAATAATAATAATAATAATAATAATAATAATAATAATAATAATAATAATAATAATAATAACTTTGTAAATTTGTATAGCACCTTTCATACAGGGGATTGCAGTTCAAAGTGCTTTACATCAGTAAGAAATAAGACATACAAGCAGTGTAAAACAAGCAGCAAGAACAAAGCGTACAATGGGATAAAATAATCCAGATATATTAATCAAATCATATCAGAACCTCACGTTCCAATACACTTCTGGAATTTCTGTAATCTGTTACAACAAGATAAAGGTCATAGTATGCACCCAGCGGATAGTAGGGCGTAGAGATAAAAGTAAAAATAAGTAGAATAATATCAAGGGTAAAATGAGCAGACATATTATAAAATCACAGTTTTTCACATTAGGATCTAACATCCCAACAGGCCACCTTGTTTATGGTTTGATTGAGTTTTAGTAGTGCAGACATAGGCTAATATAAAATCACAGTTTTTTACAGTTCAATAAAATATTTCTGGATTACTGTTTAACAGTTCAAAGTTGTCTTTACCTTCTGTTTGGTATCCACAGTTTTAAAGCCTGACAGTTTCTAGCTTGATACCCACACAGTTTAATAACTGACCATTTCTAACCTGTAATAAAAGCCAGAGTAAAATAGGGCAGTGCAATACAAATAATAATAAATAATAAAAACACCAAGACTTGGTCTTAAAACCTTTCACATTTCCTGCTCACGGTCCCAAAACTTCCCGCCTATCTGTGGGAAAACAGTAATTGACTAGTACGGATGTCCAGCCTCGGATATATAAAATAAAATAGAATAAAAACATAAAAACATGGGGAATAAAACATAGAGAAATAGTACAATGTCAATCACAGATAAATAGTGCAGTATACTAGTGTAAAGTCAGTCAAATGCTTTGGTAAAGAGGTTTTAAGCTGCCTTTCAAAAAATGTCTAACCTATTGGATTCCCTAATATTGTTGGGTAACGTAGTCCACAGTTTTGGGGCGTAGTTTACAAAGGCTGCATCATCGATCTTCTTATGACTCTTTCTGGTGACCTCTAATATACCTGCATCTGATGATCGCAGTGTTCTGGCGGGTGTGTAGTTTATTAGAGAGTCAGCAATGTAGCTGGGTCCTTGTCCATTTAGAGCTTTGTATGTGAGGAGAAGAACCTTAAAATCTATTCTAAAAGTTACAGGAAGCCAATGTAGAGTAGCTGAGACAGGACTAATGTGTTCACTCCTTTTGGTATCAGTTAGTAGTCTAGCTGCAGAGTTTTGAACGAGCTGGAGTCATTATTATTATTTTATTTGTTTAATCGTTTGACAGCCCTAATGAAAATACAACATACCGAACAGTACTGTATGTAAAATAAAACATCACCAGGGAGGGCAAACTCAGGAAATCTGCTTTTGTTTTCTCTGAAAAAGAAGTTCAAGCATTTCCCCCCCCTTCAGAATCTATTATGCAGCTCCACCCATGACTCACACCGAATAACACTGTGAAGTCATTGCACATTATGCAAAGTTCTGTGACTCTTTTCTCCTATAGTTATAGGTTAATTTATGTGGTCTGCAGCGTTATTCAAAGAAAAGAAGGATTAATTAGCAACAAAGAGTTGATGGCTCTCCATGTTCTCTTCTGTCAGAGAACGCCATCTGCACTCCCTCCCTGATTAATGAGCAGGTGGAGAGGGAAGGGTTTTCAATTCATCACTGTGTGCACTGAGGCAAACAAAACACAGATATGTGTTTGCTGTTTCCACAACACAAAAACAATATCACTGGGGAAATTCTTCATTGAACTCATCGTTTCAATGTTTCTTTGTTTGTGATTAGGTAGGTAAATAACTGCATACTTTTCATGTACCAGTGAATATCATTATGTTTATATATTTTTTAAATTATATCAGTATGTTTAGGTTGAGCATGGCTGTTCTACAGGAGCCGTTCTTTATACAATTTTCTTTATTATTTATAATGTTTTATTCTTGCCCATTAACCTCTTATGCATCGGGCAAGTATGGGGCTAGTTTTGCATAAAACGCCTGTCGATTGCATACCCAAAGTAATTTTAGATGTATTCTTGAGCCACTTATAGCACATGCATGAGTCTGGTCTCTTTTGAAAGGAAACATTTAGAATTTTCTTCCACAATAGGAAGAATCACTCTGAGTGCTACTGTAATAGAGTTACAGAGGTTTGAAACACACTGAAATAAAAGTGTGTCTTATTATACAGGTACAAATACCATGGAAAACTTTGTTTGTATCAGTAATAATTCGGTATGCTTATCCAAAATGGCCGTCCTGTCCAATACTTTTGTCTTCTTCTTCTCTCCCTTTATCCTAGTAATCATCCCTCATGTAAATTACCGTCAGCTCCAGAATTTCATTGACTACAAAAACGGTCAATCATTTTCACCGTCAGAGGTGACTGGTCTGTTCAGTGCCAGGCGAAACCGGACGTGGTCGCTTGTCCAAAACTGACTTGCTTGTTGGTTGTTTGGTCTTGTAACCCGAGATTGGAAGCACGTAATAGGTTGAGTAGGGTGTCAATCAAACGGTGGCCATTTTAGCTTTCAAACAATGTTTTGGTTGATTGGCAATAACACAGCCTGAAGCCGACAGACAAGGGCAAATGTGCCGCGACGTGCCCGATAGCAGGCCACTCGATGCTTAACAGGATCATTATAAAATTACATTAGATTAGATTCAAATGTATTGTCATTATACAGCACAAATACAGTACAACAAAAGGATGTTTGGCATCCAACCAGAGTGCAAATGTAACAGTAATGTGCAATAGCAATATACAATGTACAGGATTATTAAACTGGATATAAAATACATACATTAGTACTACTGAGTAATAGTGCTAATCAGATGTATGTACAGAGTTGTAGTATTACTATGTACAGTGATGCAGGTATAAAGACACTATGGTAGTAAGTCCTACTGGCCCTTATATTCTTGCCCATTAGAGGATCATTAAAGGACTAATCCAAACAGTTAAAGCAGAATGCACCCTAAAAGAGAATTCCCTTCATTTATGATCTCAGATGATTCAAGGAATATTTGTAAACATGAACGTGTTTCTCCTAAAATCCTTTCTGTAACATTTTGTAGCAATAATTATTTAGTCTACATAAGATAGGACGCTCCCATATGCGTTTCCATAGAACAATTTTACTAAACACCTTAGTAATGTAATTATGCCTGATGTTAATGCAAATCCAATGAACTCACAAGCTTGTTTTTCACACGACAGACTGTCTTCTGTATGTGAGAGATCTTCGGGCAGCAACACTTTTCTGCATTGCTGGATTTTCAATCATCTACCAATTAGCTCTACTTTATGGATCATTTATTTAATTGGCTATATTTAACATTTGGGTTTTGGGTGCCTTAAAATGAGTTTCACAAATCAGTCTATAACATATCCTGAATTGACAGAGAAAGGTCCAACTGCAGATGTCCCTTTTGGGCCCACCGGGAGAGACAGTGGCTCAGGAGGTAGAGCAGTCACCTGGTAATGGGCAGGTTCCCGGTTTGATTCCAGCATCTCCCGGCAGTGTGTCGAAGTGTCCTTGAGCAAAGGCCCATTTACAGAGTAGCTGCATGCATGTGCAGAGCAGGACGTCCCACATGCCATCCATGTATGGGTGTGAGCAGCTCGGTTTCCCCCATCATGGAGTTGTAGCAGCGGAGGGGAGGAACATGTATTGCATGCTTATGCCATGCTGGGAGGTCTCTATGTGTCTGTCAGGAGGTCTCTATGTGTCTGTCAGGAGGTCTCTATGTGTCTGTCAGGAGGTCTCTATGTGTCAGGAGGTCTCTATGTGTGTGTCAGGAGGTTTCTATACTGTATGTCTGTCGGGAGGATTATATCTGATTATATCTGTAAAACAATGATCTTTGCAAAAGTGTCAAGACAAACAATGTAAACGTATGAAATATAAAACTGGCACACAGGGTGCAGTTATAGTGAGTATGCCCAGTAAGCAAGGCAGTTAAAAGACAAAAGGTTAAGAAACGAATAAGATAAACAACAAGAAGTATAAAAAACAGTGAAGTTAAAATAACAGACAAACAAACAGCAGGGGGTATTGGGCAGTGATGGAGGTTATAGTGAATATGCGAGTTTGAACAGATGGGTTTTCAATTGTGATCTGAATGATGAGAGTGAGTCTGACTGTCGGATGTGTGGGGGCAGGGAGTTCCAGAGTCTGGGAGCCGAGCAGCTGAACGCTCGGGCACCCATGGTACTGAGGCGTGAGCTGGGGATGGATAAGAGTCCAGTAGAGGATGAGCGGAGGGTGCGGGAGGGGGTGTAATCTTGGAGGAGGTCAGTGATGTAGGTGGAGGCTAGATTGTGGAGGGCTTTGAAGGTGAGTAAGAGGTTTTTGAAATCAATCCGGTAGACTACAAAGGCACCTCCCTCAAACTGAACAGTGACATCTCCTTAGCAAATGACCTCAATACCTTCTATGCGAGGTTTGATGCTGGTAATAACAACACCAGCCCACAAGCCACGGCAATGGGGGGGGGGGGGGGGGGGATCTGCTGCTGATGGAGACTCAGTGTTCAGGGTAACAGAGCATGAGGTGAGGCGGACCTTTAAAAAAGTGAATATCAGGAAGGCAGCAGGACCGGACGGCATCCCCGGCCGCGTCCTAAAAGTCTGTGCCGACCAACTGGCCCCGGTATTCACTGACATATTTAACCTGTCCTTAGAACAGGCTGTCATCCCCACCTGCCTGAAGAAGTCCACTATTATCCCTGTACCCAAAAAATCCAAGCCTGCTTGCCTCAACGACTACCGCCCTGTAGCTCTCACCTCCATAGCCATGAAGTGCTTTGAGAAGCTAGTAAAGGGCTACATCTGCTCCTCCCTCCCCATCAACATGGACCCCCTGCAATTTGCATACCGCCCCAACAGGTCCACGGAGGACGCCATAGCCCATGTGCTGCACATAGCAGCATCACACCTGGACAAGAGGAAGGGGAACTATGTGAGAATGCTATTCATCGACTACAGCTCGGCATTCAATACCATAGTCCCCTCCAAACTCATAGCCAAGCTCAGGGACCTGGGCTTGAACTATGACCTCTGCCAGTGGGTCTTGGACTTCCTGACGGGCAGACCCCAGGTGGTGAGAGCAGGCAATTGCACCTCCTCATCCATCACCCTCAACATAGGGGCCCCCCAGGGCTGTGTTCTGAGTCCCCTCCTCTACTCCCTGTACACACACGACTGTGTGGCTCAGCGGAGTAGCAACACAATCATCAAATTTGCCGACGACACAGTGGTGGTGGGCCTGATCTCTGCCAACGACGAGAGGGCCTACCTGGAAGAGGTCAAGGTCCTGGCGGGATGGTGCCAGGAAAACAGCCTCTCCCTGAACGTCAGCAAAACAAAGGAGATGATTGTGGACTTCAGGAGGTCGGGGGTCAAGGACTACAGCCCCCTCAGCATCGACGGGGCACCGGTTGAGAGAGTCAACAGCTTTAAGTACCTCGGAGCCTACATATCCGAGGACTTGACATGGACCACACACATTGACAGTGTTGTGAAGAAGGCACGACAACGCCTCTACTTCCTCAGGCGCCTAAGGAAGTTCCAAGTCAGTCAGAAGATCCTTAAGAACTTCTACTCATGTACAATAGAGAGCATCCTGACTGGCAACATCACCTCCTGGTTTGGGAATAGCACTGCACAAGACCGACGCAGACTACAAAGAGTGACACGTTCAGCCGAACGTACAATCGGAGGGGGGCTCCCCACCCTCCAGAACATTTACAACAAGCGGTGCAGGGGGAAGGCTAAGAGAATTACCCGAGCCACCCGAACAACTGTCTCTTTGAACTGCTGCGGTCAGGCAAGCGATACCGGAGTCTCAAGGTGAGCACAGAAAGACTCAGAAGAAGCTTCTATCCCCAGGCCATCAGGCTGCTTAACGAACAATGAACACTACACAACAACAACCATCAAACGCACATAGCACACACATCCACACGCACACACTCACTTTAAACAAACACACTGTAGCACCCACTCCCCACACTTTATAGCACACACTCACTTTAAACAAACACACTGTAGCACCCACTCCCCACACTTTATATTTATTGATGAAGGATTGCACTACAACTCGTACACCTTACTGTAAATTGTACCTAAATTGTACCTCATCCCATTTCTGCATTTCTGCTTTGCACTATATAATATTGTACATTAGTACACTGCATAGTATTGTATATTATATGGTAACTCAGTTACGTCTATTCTGCATCGAACATTGTACATATGTCTATACTGAACACTGTGACCTCATTTTCTACTTCTAATTTACATGCTATACTATGTTATTTGATACTATCTTGTCTAGCACAGTCTCTGGAGCGTAACAGTAAGAAGCATTTTGTATGAAAGTATTCTGTACTTCTGTATGACAACTATTAAAGAAACTTGAAACTTGAAACTAGTGCACAGGGAGCCAGTGTAGTTGAATGAGGACAGGGGTGAAGTGGTGGGATGAGTTTGTGCGGGTGATAATCCTAGCAGCAGAGTTTTGGAACAACATTGATAGGAAAAACAGAAGCACAAATGGAGGGAGCCAGTGCAGGGGTTGGTTGGGGAATTGAAGGAGAGGAGAGGTGAAGAGGTGTGCTACTCTTCTTTCTTGTTTCTGGTCCTGGGTCAGGCTGTCTGGGTATTGTGATACATGTGATGTGCTAGCCATCGCTCCCGGGTGGTGCATCGCTCCTGGCTGGTGCTAACTAGCTAGCCATCGCTCCCGGGAGCTAACGCCGGTACCCGGCTGGTAGAAGTGGAGCTATGTAGCCAGCAGGCTAAATGGTCCCGACGCTGGTTGAACTGGAGCTATGTAGCCAGCAGGCTAAATGGTCCCGACGCTGGTAGAAGTGGAGCTATGTAGCCAGCAGGCTAAATGGTCCCGACGCTGGTAGAACTGGAGCTATGTAGCCAGCAGGCTAAATGGTCCCGACGCTGGTAGAAGTGGAGCTATGTAGCCAGCAGGCTAAATGGTCCCGACGCTGGTAGAAGTGGAGCTATGTAGCCAGCAGGCTAAATGGTCCCGACGCTGAACTGCCTGCGTCTGTCTGTCGAAGACCGAGGGAACCGCATCAGGCTTCCGCTGATTAGTGGCCTTCTGGACAACAACAACAACAACAACAACAACAACAACAACAACAACAACAACAACAACAACAACAACAACAACAACAACATAATCCGAGGCAATGAAGTGTTCGCTGGAGATCTTCATTCCCTGTCCAACAGGCTGATCGCGCCGCCTGAGTGCAGCCAGCCTGAGCCAACGTGCCAACAACACTGTTTTTTCCACTGGTAGTTTGTGGAAATTAACCAACTTTCCTCTCTCTTTCACACGGTAAATTAGTTTGAACAGCCAGGAGCAATACAAAAAGAACCACAGCGGTGCCGTTGTTTGGTAGGCAACATTTGACTGACCCGACAGTCCATGTTTACTATGCAGCTAACCCACAGTGTATACACCAAACCAACACCGTGACGTCAGCAACAAAATGGCGGCGCACATGTTCATAAATGCTACATAAATGGACATTACAAATCGTTTTTTCTTAGAAACGCCTTATTTTTATAACGTGATTTTTTCTGTGGTTTATCTAAATACTAATTTGATGCTATGACTATGTGTTTATCACTATGCTTCATCTCCCCTTTAACTTAACAGCAAGTTTAATATCTGGAGACGCTTTGAAATAATTCCAAATCAAGACATAGTGAGCGACTCCACTAACAGGCGTGTTGATATGCTGCAATGATGCAGTTTTATGATGTCATCAAGCACACTAATAGACGTCTGCCCAAACATCTTCAGGGTTGGTTCAGAAATGCGAACGCCAGAGCATTTGTTGCGAGTTGTGCCAAACACACATAAATATATCAAAAACTATACAGCACATCTCTCATATTGACATATTGAGTGAGAGGAGAAGTAGCTGAAGAGTTTGATGTATAAAATGTGCAATATGTGTAACAGTTGTGTCATTAAAAAAGTAAAAACCGATACCGATAATTTCCGATATTACATTTGAATGCCAATATTGGCCAATAATATCAGACATCTCTACTTGGGATAAAAGCTGTTATATAAATACAGTTCAATTACCATAAAAATAAGACAGCCATATATGACTTTGCTTAGAAAGTTTGGACACAATCACATTTCAAATTAATTTATGATAGAAACTTTTCCATGAAAGTGTATCGCAAGGCCAGTACAAGGCTGTTTACTCCGGCATTTTGAAGGGGAGAGAGTGGATTGTTTTGTTTTGTTTACAAAAAAGGTAAAGATAAATAAATCAGCAGCGCCTGTCATTCCAGCAGTGTCTTGCCTCCTGCTAGGTGAATACAAGGGAAACACTGAGTGAGTGGCCACAATTTGCCACATATAGTCCACAGCAGCAGTCCTGCCACGGGAAAAATATATTGAGTCCTTGTCAAACAAGAGGCCAAGTTTTTTCTTTTTTTCAAATGAAGGAAGCCTCATTTAGAGGGGCACTTCATCCCAAAAACGTTTGCTGATTTATTTTGCACATACCACATTCAGCAAAACTCTGAACCGTTTTGCGCTCATTCATTTAGTTTGACAGTTATTGAGAGTGAATGAACCATTTCATGTTTTTGGAGGTGAATGCTAAATAAATCAGCATTGATTTTAGAAAGCTACATTATCTGGCTGCGAGCTACCCTAGCACAAATGAATGGAAGCGGATACGGACCACTAGTCTAGCATCTCCTGGAGTTTTAAGCTAGGCTAGTCAAGTCAAGTCAAGTCAAGAGTTTTATTTGTCACGGCATACAAGTATACAATGGAATGTGGGGGGTCTTGCCGCAACGATGTGCATAATACAATAGTAATATATAATAAGAATCCAATAGAACGACATTGTGCAATAAAACAAGTAACAAAGTAGGGCATATCGGTATCTGTACATGAGTTATTTACAGAGCATGGTAGGACATGCTAGGTCCTGTGGTAGTGCAATACACTGTTAGCTACGGATGAGGCACTGGGTCTTTATGTACACTGTTATACAATGCTATATTATACAATCTCAAGTTATACTATACTATTATTTTTTTTTTTTTTTTTTATCTTTTTCCCCCTCCATTTTCCTCCGATTTTTCTCCCATCCCAATATTAGTCGTATGCCAATTCCCAATCCCCTTCCTGGTCGCTGCGCACTTACCCCCCACAGTCAGATCATCTGGGAGAGTGGAGGCTATCACGTGCTTCCTCCGACACAGCCAATCAACCGCTTCTTTTCACCTGGCAGCGCAGATCCTCCCTGAGAGGGTGTAGCGTGTGGAAGGATCACACTATCCCACTCAGGTCCTATCCGTGCTTAGTAGGCGCCCCGACCGAACTGTAGTGTGAACGGCCAGCCAAGCTGGTGACAACCCCGGAGCTGTGAGCTGGATTCAAACAGGCGAATCCAGCTCACAGCTCCGGGGCTGGTGACAAACGCAATCTCCGCTACGCCACCTAACCGCCCTATACTATACTATTCTTAAAGTGACCTTTCCTTTTGTAAAGTGCCCATGAGTGTGAGCGTGTGCAGCATGAGTGTGTGTGTGCTCATGTTAAAGTGGCTGCTAGTGTGTGAGCGTGTACAGTGTGTGTGTTGTGTGTGTGCTCATGTGTGCTTGTGTGTGGAGAGTTCAGTGTGCGAGGCTCTGATGGCCTGGGGGAAGAAGCTGAGCCGGCTAGTGGCAAAATCATCATCTGGCCCCCCCAGACTGAATTTGTTTATCAATTCATTTTGCCCCACTGCCTCTCCTAGGTGCAATTCAATTGGCCTAGAAATCAAGCACACCTCCATCTCATTGTGCAGCAATGCAAAATGTCCCGAACCCTGGACCATTGGAGGAGGACCCAATATTTAGCCTTTAGTTTTACCTTGTGTTTTTATTTACTTTTGGTTTCAAAAGCTTGTCAGTCATCCGCTTTCACTCAAGCCGTGGTAATATTTGCTTGCATTCAATTTTACTTCATCAAGTGGATTATTGCTAATTCATCATACCTACTCTAATTATTGGTTTTGCACAAGATGAGTGAACGCTGCGGTAGAAAGAGATGCTGAGGTGAGAGATGGTTTCTGCGTGTTGCTTGTGTGTGGTTGTGTGTTGCTTGTGTTGTGTGTGTGTGTGGGTGTCTTGCTAGTGCATGTGTTTGTGTGTGTGTTGCTTGTGTGTGTGTTGCTAGTGTGTGTGTTTGTGTGTGTGTTGCTAGTGTGTGTGTGTGTGTGTGTGTGTGTGTGTGTGTGTGTGTGTGTGTGTGTGTGTGTGTGTGTTTGTGTGTGTTTGTGTGTGTGTGTTGCTACTGTATGTGTGTGTGTTTGTGTTGCTTGTGTTTGTGTGTGTGGCTTGATAGTGTGTGTGTTTGTGTGTGGCGGGTGATTCTCATGAAATCTTGATTTCAAAATTTCAAACATAGTTTTTTTAACAAACTTTTTCAACAAATTTCCTTTTCAAGCACTATAAGCCAGGTCTGGAGTATATGTGAATAATAATTAGAAAATATGTATTTACCATTTAACACCTTTTTGAACACATTTTCCAAAATAAGTGCTTCAAATTATCATTACCGCAACAGTCTTAAAACTTCAAGACAATAAGAAAAGCGTATACATTTTCACAGTTTTAAGAATTGATTATTAACAGTCATAGACACATACCTGAAACTATGAAATAATATATATCTTTAAATAATCATTTTTAGAATATTTTGTCATATTACTCTCATTACCGCAACACCTTCTGCAGTCGACAACCATATCTTTGTGATATTTCATGGAAACCTGAATTTGTCTTAAAATGTCATTGTAAACCTGAAAGCACATAACAAATAGATCATTGACATGCCTTTAGAATCAAATTATAATTTTTCACTCAATTAAATAAACATTAAATTAACAGCTGTTGTGGTAATGATACATGGGTTTCGGAAATTAGATTAATGATTTCGGTAATGATAATAAGTATGCTAAGTGTTGCCAGACACAACTCGAGGCTTAAGAGCAAGCCTGTTGGTTATTCAAAGCAAACCACTTGGTGTGTCTGATTAGCCACAAACACCAAAGCAGTAAATTACATTTGTGTCATTTTACTTGCATCACAAAATTTAGGTAACACAACAAATGACCCAATTATGAAAACCTCTCATTTACTGTCTATTTGTCAAGTTAACAACAATGAACCTTTTTAATGAGAGATTATTTCAGGGCTTGCCAACTCTCACTGACTGCAGTGACTGGATGCCTTCATAAAATTGCAACTAAGGCATTTGCATATCCTCTCAATCAAATTAAGAAAAAAATGCATTTGTTCAGCTCAACTCACAACTTTATTCTGTTTAACAACATTCTAGTTAAAAATACAATAAGATGCAATCAATATACAGAATAATAACAAAAGCAAATAAAACCTTTTTCATAGAACAATCATTGGTTCAGGTCATATACTTCAAAAAGTGCTGTATCAAATATGAAAGATATTAATAATAATAATCATGATAATCATACAGATATTTTATATCATTTGAAAGCCCTATTTGTTATCTTCAAAATGGTACTATATATACTTTGAGCATTCATTTTCATAATGAAATGTTGATGCCTAATGATGGCTAAAGATAATGTGCGATTTTGGCCACTGGTAGCGCTCATGAGCCAGAGACACATCGGGCCGTGTTCGGTAGCGCCGAAGAAGAAGAAGCTTCACACACGAATCCCCGCCGGGGAAAACAGTGGAATATTTGTCTCAAAAAACTTCAAGCAGATCAAGCATGTCCTTAGAATTCCATACGTAAATCTAACCAGATCAAGCTGTTTTTAGAATTCCGTACGTAAATATAAACAAATCAAGCGTGTTTTTATGATTTATGAAACACAAATTGAGAGGTGTGTTTGTGTGGATCGTTTTTTACGATTGTGGATTCTACTTCTGCGTTTGTTTATTTTTGATGGACCTCTAAGAAGAAGAAGCGTCACACACGAATCCCCACGGGGAAAACAGTGGAATATTTGTCTCAAAATTCTGTCCGTAACTCCAAGCAGATCAAACGTGTCCTTAGAATTCCGTCCGTAACTCCAAGCAGATCAAGCTGTTTTTAGAATTCCGTACGTAAATATAAACAAATCAAGCGTGTTTTTATGATTTATGAAACACAAATTGAGAGGTGTGTTTGTGTGGATCGTTTTTACGATTGTGGATTCTGAGGTGTGTGTGTGTGGATAGTTTTTACGATTGTGGATTCTACTTCTGCGTTTGTTTATTTTTGATGGACCTCTAAGAAGAAGAATCGTCACACACGAATCCCCACGGGGAAAACAGTGGAATATTTGTCAAAAAATTCCGTACGTAACTCCAAGTTGATCAAGTGTGTCCTTAGAATTCCGTCCGTAACTCCAAGCAGATCAAGCTGTTTTTAGAATCCCGTACGTAAATATAAACAAATCAAGCGTGTTTTTATGATTTATGAAACACAAATTGAGAGGTGTGTTTGTGTGGATCGTTTTTACGATTGTGGATTCTGAGGTGTGTGTGTGTGGATAGTTTTTACGATTGTGGATTCTACTTCTGCGTTTGTTTATTTTTGATGGACCTCTAAGAAGAAGAATCGTTACACACGAATCCCCACGGGGAAAACAGCGAAATATTTGTCTCAAAATTCCGTACGTAACTCCAAGTTGATCAAGTGTGTCCTTAGAATTCTGTACGTAAATATAAACAAATCAAGCGTGTTTTTATGATTTATGAAACACAAATTGAGAGGTGTGTTTGTGTGGATCGTTTTTACGATTGTGGATTCTGAGGTGTGTGTGTGTGGATAGTTTTTACGATTGTGGATTCTACTTTACGATTGTGGATTCTACTTTTGCGTTTGTTTATTTTTGATAGAAATCTACCCCCATAAAAAATCATCCGTTTTCTGCGACTAAATCTAGATAAAAACAAAAAAGACAAAATCGAGACTAACACTGACTAAGACTAAAATGCTCAGACCTGTAGTTGACTAAAAGTGACTAAACGAAAAATAAATGAAGGTGACTAAATATGATGAAAACGAAAAAGGAGCGTTTGACACATGACTAAGACTAAAACTAAAATTAAAATAGCTGCCAAAATTAAAACTGCTTAGACCTGTAGAACCCCCCAACCCACAACACGCATTTACACACACCAGTGTTTTAGACACACTTCTTTGTATATTTAGCCCAGATCTCAGCTGAAACACTAAAATGACGTGCAGAGGATGTGGCAGGTAGTGGCTCCGGGATGACACATTTGATGTCGTCCAAGTAATACCACACTTTCTCTCAATCAAACCTCCGGCAATCTCCAGCACAATTCATCGTGTCAACCTCATATTGATCATCCACAATCTGTAAAGGACAAGGTAAAAGAAAAGTACAAAACAGGACTCAGGATTTACCATTAGAGTCCATATCTAAAACTAGTTCTACATACCTGTGTGATGGTGCCAGGGAACAACTCTGCATCATACTCCACAAGGACCTCAAAGAGCACCTACAGGAGGCTGCAATTCGAAACTGGCCCCCGTAAATGTCCAAACCCAAACCCTCCCATCCCACCCACAATCCTTCCCCACACCCACCCCCTCCCAATTTACAGTCTCCTCCCCCTCGTATGTATATATTTTCTGTTAGGATAGCTGTTTAACAGTACTGTATATTTGCATATTGTGTATGTCACAAATGTATAGTATGTCATAAATGTCATGATATATCTGTATACCTGTATGTTGTGTATGTCATAAATGTCATTATGAATTGAAAATGGGAGACCCTGATGTAAACAAGACGAAAGTCTTTCTCTGGTCTGCATCCCCTTAACAATTGTGTGTATTGAGCCGTACTGTATTGTACTCATTCGACAATCTGTTAATAAAGTTTTCAATCAATCAATCAATCAAACTTGTTCAACCTCATGTCACATTGACCTACCTGGTGAATCTTCATAGTCCCGGGCACTGTATTCAGGGATGGAGGAATCAAATCCTGGGCCGAAATGATCTCATCCTCTGTTACCATGTATAGCCTTACAGATGAGTGTGTTGCCAGTTACTCATGCAGTGTGTTGGTGTCTGGGATGCTACTGTAGTTCCATAAGCAAGAATCCGGTCTGCTAGGTTCTTGAGTGCACCCTCTACCCCATCAGGGGCACCCTTGCCATGAGATGCCTCTGAGAAGTTCCAGGTGACATATTCAAACCCTCTCATGAAAGGCACTGTCGAGGCCAGATATAACACTGTCGTGTTGCGGTACTGGTAGGTGGGTCCCTCTGAAATACAATGGACGTGCTTCACTTCTGGATGTAACTCCCGGATGGACTTGAGTACTGGATTAAGATGAGCCCATGTTGCAACAGCTTTACGGACACTGACAGAGAGGCAAAAGACTCCACACGTCCCCCACTCAGGTATTTGACCCCAGTATGAAGCATCACTTGCTGGTTCCCGCCACCAAAGTGGGTGTCTTTCACGTCCCTGGTGTACTTACAGCTGTAGTTCTCACTGTAATCAATGTGGACGGCCACCTCTTTCTCAGTAAGGCTCTCCTTGAGTGTATTGTCTCTTAAAATGGATTAAAGTGTACTCTGTCGTTGTTTTCCTGATGTCCCAAAAAGTCATGAGGTTACTGTTTACACAATACGCACTCTCTAAACCCGCCTTTGACTTTATTGGCACACTCTAATTCCAAATTGGTTTCATATCAAAATCAGCTTAAACCAGTCTTTTGTTTGGCATAATCTTTACATATTATTGTAAGTCTGCTTCGGGGTTACATTTCAATATGACTTATTACCATTTGCACCAGATTATAACACAAATAGACACTTTATTGTCACCCAACCTTGGTTGTAGTCATTATTTTTCTAGGTTTTACCTGTAAACATATCATCTTTAACCAGTTTAATTACTCTAAACCATTTCTATTATCGGCAATATTTTCCAAATGTATGTGTTGCATCTTAGACCTGTTATTCTGGGTATAAACATCTCATCTCTTATACTATCATCACGTTCATCTGGTTGAGCCTATCATGTCAGTGACAATGGCAATTCGGGTCATATTTCATATAGAAAATTACAATCTAACGTTTTACCAATGTCTTTAATATAAATAGTTTAGGCCCTCCTCCTGCTTTGGCTGCGACCAGAGTCCTAGCTTGTTTCCCACAGAAACAATCTTATCATCTCTTGGTGAGGTCCATTGTTCTAAAGTTCTGCAGCTGTCTTGCCAGCTACATGCTACTTTGATCTACATTCCATTCTAACAATAAATTAGCTTTGAAGCTCCCGTTGGTGTTTGGTCGGCATTGTAATCAGGAAAAGCACCTTTGAATAATGACTGGTTGCTACAGTAACCAGGCTTTTGGTCTATTGTGACCACAGATGCAATCAGCCTGGTCCATCTATATGCACATTTGGTGTCTGTGGCATCCTATCAACTAAATGGCTTGTATGAGGCTTCCTGTAAACTAGCATGTTTGCTAATGACTCTGTCTGTACCATTTCCAACCCCCCTAACCTCTCTCTCTCCTTCCTTCTGTACTCGTCCAGCTGGTCGGGGTTGTTGTAAACCTTTTCTCTGAATTTTGCTAGCCTAGCCTTTGCTAACGCTTTCTTTTTCTCAGTGGCTGACTGTCTGCAATGAAACAGAAAAGTTAGTAAATTACATCAAAATTAACTGATGATACACATTTTATTATTACTATGTAAATACAACGTTATGAACACTTAATGTTGAAGTGTTACCAATTATTACTATTTAATGACAAAGTTATGTGACGTGTTACCAAATTCTCATTGCCGAAAGAGAAGTTCTCATTACCAAACACCCATTAAAGTGTTGCGGTATATGAGAAGTGTGTTGCGGAGGATTATAGGAGTTAGCATTTTTAGCTAACAATGGAGAAGCCATGATGACATCGGCAAAAACATTTCATGGTACATGTTATGAATGTAGTAACCTTTGTATTGATCAAATATTGATGATCAAAACTTTTTTCAAACAAGTAATACTTCATGTTTCAGTAATGAGAATCAATTTTGTTGTGTACAAGGGCTGAAGCGGGAAGTTAGAACTTTTCCATTGAGGTGACTTCACTTACCTTGTAGCCATCTTGTAGCTTGTCTTCTTTATAAAACTTTATTTAAAAAATACTGTAGTCTTAACAGGACGGTGAAAACTGTTGTGGAGAATGAGAACTGCATCCATGGACATTATGTTTTCCACAAAGAAATCATTAATATGTAAATGTTATTGTATAATTCATCATAATTTCCTTGATGACACAAATAAATAAACAATATTAATAAAGTTTTAGAGAAACATTTTGAGTTTATTAAATATAAAATTAAGTCAAAGGTCCATAGAAATCAATGTGGACGCATTGCGGTAATGAGAATTTAAGCACAAAATGTACTAAAATATAAATATGCTAGTGTGTGTTTGTGTGTGTGTTGCTTGTGTGTGTGTATTTTCATGTTGACCCCCTGCAGTCTCCTGTGTCCACCGCTTCACGGCTGCTTCTCCTTCCTCCTCTCTGGCTCCAGCATGGTGTGCCACCAGACCCAGCAGGGCTTCTCTCAGTATCTATGGTCATTACCACAAAGCAGTGGGGTATGCTGGAGGATTTACCGCTAATTTGTATGAAGGTTCCCGATGCTTTTTAAAAAAAAGTTTAAATAATGATTTAATTAATGAATATCCTGTCTCTAATAACAGCTTGTCTCAAATGGCCTGGTTCTCTCTTCTGTTGAGATAAATAAAGGCCACTATTGTAAGAATTGTGAGTAAAGTGCCCAAAGTAACAGAAATCATGATTTGTGTTATGTTATTATTAACTCATTGAGCGCCACACTGTTTTTCCATCTTTAATCCCTGGCGCTATGCGTTATTGATAATTTTCACAATGTTTGCGGAGCTATGGTATATTCTATATTATAGCTATGGAGACAATAGTATAGCTCATTTGACAGGCACTATTTATACACCAACATGGAAAAAACTGTTTATGTATACATACCTTCGTTTGTGCCCTATCCCGTGCTAAAGATCGCCTCGTTTCACTATAATCTAGGCTGCTTTCCTGGAACGGGAGTTATGTCGTGTTATGTGCATATGCGCAAATCGTTCTGGTTATTTTCAAATCAAAGGTATATACTAGTGTTTCTTCACAAAGTCATCAAGGGGGGGGGGGGGGGGGGGGGGGTTACGACGCTGCGGTCGCTACCAAAAGCATGTTTTAGGTACAGTAAAATACGACACTGCGAGCAATACAAAAGAATGATTTAGGTTCGGTAAAATAGACCTAAAATAGACGTTACCTTTGTTAGCAGGTACTCCAAAATGAATAATCCAGTAGTTCCGTCGCGATCGCCATTACTGGTGTGCATTGGGCCTGGCTATAATCTGTCCTGATTCTCCTAGACCTATCTGCAGCCTTCGACACAGTCAATCATCAGATCCTCCTCCCGTCCCTCGCAGGAATGGGAGTGGCTGGCTCTGTGCTGACATGGCTGACATCATACCTCAATGACCGCTCCTACAAGTGTCATGGAGAGGGACCCTGTCTGTCCCCCAGGGCTCGGTCATTGGACCCCTTCTCTTCTCCCTCTACACTAAATCGCTGGTTAACATTATCACATCTCATGCCTTCTCGTATCATTGCGATGCCGATGATACTCAACTCTTCCTCTCCTTCCCTCCCTCAGATATCCACATCTCTGAGCGGATCTCGGCCTGTCTGTCCCACATCTCCGCCTGGATAACACCACCTCAAACTGAACCTAAGCAAAACAGAATTGCTCCACCTGCCGGTCAAATCCTCCCCCCTGACCGACCTTTCCATCACAGTCGAGAATGCAGCTGTGACCGCGTCCCCGACCGCCAAGAACCTTGGTGTTGTCCTCGACGACCAGTTGAACTTCTCCGTTTACATCACAGCGATAACCAGAACCTGCAGATTCCTCCTGAGCAAGGTCAGAAAGATCCGCCCCTTCCTGACAAAAGAAGCCACCCAATTCCTCGTCCAATCAACAGTCATCTCCCGCCTCGACTACTGCAACGCACTGCTTGCTGGCCTTCCGGCCACTGCCACCAAGCCTCTTCAACTCAGTCAGAACGCAGAGGCCCACCTGATCTCAAACCTACTGAAGTCAGCCCATGTCACCCCACTTCTTAGGGACTTGCACTGGATCCCCATTGCCATACGAATCCGCTTCAAGGCCCTCGACCTGGCATACCGTGCGGCAAAGGGAAACGCTCCCCCCTACCTCCGGCCAATGGTCTCTAACTAGACACCCTCAAGACCCCTACGTTCTGCATCTTATGGCCGTCTCAAAACCACTCCTATCCGAGCTCCGGGAGGGTCATCAAGGAGAAGCCGCCTATTCTCAGTCCTTGCCCCACAATGATGGAACGAACTGCCCACCACAGTTAGGACAGCCGAAACCCGTCAAATCGTTCGCCATCGACTAAAGACACACTTCTTCAACCATTATCTGAAATGTAAAACATTTAATCTAACCCTAACTAACCTTATTATCATGCACTTGTCCTAATATACTAACCTACACATGAACATTGTTACTCAGCTGATAGATTTGTGCCCTTCCTGATGACTTGTCGTACATAACTTGTAAGTTGATTTGGATGAAAGCATTAGCTAAATCAGTTTTTTTTTTTTATATAAATGGAAATGTATGGTTGAAACATGCAAACGTTCAAACGCACACACACTAATAAGCATTGGAGGCTTTTAACCAGGGCCAGACTGGGGGAAATCATTCAGGCCAGGAAATATAGTGCAAAATATAGCCCCAGTCAGGCCACTTTTTAAGCGGGGGGTCCCCCACCAGGACATTTTGTGTGTAGTATATTTTTGATGATTAAGAGACATTAACAGCAAATTATTATAGCATGATCTAGTTACTAATGTGTAAGGCCAAACAGACCAGACCAATTTGTGTATTGAGAACACACTGCCCCCAACTGTCTCACCCAGAACATCACTCAAACAGGTTAAACTGGTCATCCACGCACCTCGAAGAAGCCAAATGCAAATGTTTAATCACACACACACACACACACACACACACACACACACACACACACACACACACACACACACACACACGCACACACACACACACACACACACACACACACACACACACACACACACACACACACAACACACACACACACACACACACACACACACAGAAACTCTGTAAGTGAGGCTCTGACACACCCCTGATCACAAGACCACTGTTGATTGAAGCCTGTTGATCAAAGGCTGTGACTCAGACCAGCTCATCTTGAAAATCTGGGCCAACAGTTAGATATAAGAACGATGTCTGACGATTGCTAGGGACTCAGTCTATTCGAGGCTGGGTCATGGATGGACGTCTTGTTACTATGCTGGGGAAACCATGCTTGTATGCTGCATTAAATCACCTTCTTCACCAACTGAGCCATTGCCTCTGAAAATCATCTCCAGTCTGAATTTCTTCTTGAAACCAGCGCTCACTCAAAGAATCTACTTCATGTGTTACAAAGACTTCATTTCCTGCATTCTGGTGCAGGAATTGTTTTATTTGTACCCTTTAAATGCCAGTGTTTGTGATTACATGACTCCTTAAAAAAAAAATATATATATATATATATATATATATATATTAGGGCTGTCAGTTTATCGCATTAATTAGATTAATTAGTTACACAGCAAATTATCGCGTTATGAAAATTAACTCAAAATTAATTACAAAAAAAACTATATTTTTTTTTTTTTTTTTTTATAATTTTTTTTTGTATCTCATTCATTCCATAAGAATGTAGAATACACATTTACAGACTTTTTTTTAATATGGTCCATTTGCATGTTCTTGGTATCTGATTCTAGGGACATCTATGAATCTCAGGGAATGTATTCCCAGTGTCAGAAATACTGTGGGCTAGATCCACAAAGAATGGATTGCACGGTGCAAGTTGCACCCTTACTTACAATTCATTATGAATTGAAAATGGGGGACCCTGAAGTAGGGGTGGACGGTATAAACGGTATACGGTATAAACGGTATGAATTTGCTCTACGGTATGGATTTTGACTATACCGTGTAACCGGTAGAGCAGCTCTAAAAGAGCAATGACGTCATGTAACCACAGTGCGACTATTTCAATCGCATTTGCCCCTAAAAATAGATAGAATTAGTCATAGATAATAGATATGTGCAAACTGGAAAAAGTTATTTAGGAGGCTTCGCGCAGTGGGCGCACTGGGCGTGTCAACACGCAATTGTCATTTCATAATAAACATAATATCACGCGGCGCAACAGCAAGTTTCAATTTCAGTTCCTGGCATTTTTAACCAGTGGAGAAAGGTAAGAGATCTTACCTATCGTTTTTCTTATATGAATTATTCTACGTTAATAAAACATACCTGGTGATCAACTACAGTTTGCTGTAAACATTATGATATGTGTGTAGTGTTATGATAACGACGGCTGCAGTGGGAGGACGGCTGCAGCAGTGGAGTTGCGAATAGCATGTAGCTGCAGAGCCGCAGAACCATGGGCGCTTTTAGGTCTGGTCACAGGCCCGCTCAACAGCGCCCCCCCACCCAACGGCTGAATTGCCAATGGCTCCTGAAAGCGCCCATGGTTCTGCGGCTCTGCAGCTACATATGCTTCTAGCAAAATCCAGCATCCAGCCTCGCTGTTTGCAATGGGAGCAGCACGGAGTCTCGACTCAGGACTTATTTTATTTGGAATATAATGACTTTATACGCAAAAGTAGCCTAGTTTTAAGTTAAAATATTATAAATCTACATGCCTTGAGGATGTCATTCTTTATATAGCCTGCCTATCAGGCAAAAAAAATTATTCTAACGGAAACACTGATACCGTGATATATACCGTTACCGTCTATGCTTCAAATTATACCGTGATATAAATTTTAGACCATACCGTCCACCCCTACCCTGAAGTAAACAAGATGAAAGTCTTTCTCTGGTCTGCATCCCCTTAACAATTGTGTGTATTGAGCCGTACTGTATTGTACCCATTCTGCAATCTGTTAATAACATTTTCATTCAATCAATCAATCTGCGCGGTGATTGATTGAATGAAAATTTTATTTTGAGTCAATTGTAATGAACCAAATGAGAATATCAATAATTTTTTTTATCTTTGACTGTGAATAACACCATGCTCAAATTGACCAGACCTGAAAAATCTAAGCAAATTAATAGATGGAAGATGATTAAACAGAAGGTTTTGTAGATACAGTACTGAATTCTGCCATCTGGACACATGCAATTTGAAATATGATTATAGAATATAGAATATCAGGCATAAAATGGTTATGCGATTAAAATGCGATTAATTAGATTAATTAATTACAAATCCTGTAATTAATTAGATACATTTTTTTAATCGCCTGACAGCACTAATATCTATATATATATATATATATATATATATTTCTTTTTTTGGATTATCCAAGTGGGGGTCCGGGTGGGGGGGAGCGAGCGAGAGCATATGTGTGTAGGGTATTAGATAGCTATTAGATATTAGAAAGTATTAGGTGTATATCTCGTATAATACATTTATTTAAATGGTGATTTCATTGGATGTGTACTGTTAATTAATGCTTGTATATCTAATGTTATGTTGTTATGTTTATGTTTATGTGTATGTTTAAAAAATAATAATAATAATAAAAAAAAAGAAAAAAAAAAAAAAAAAATTGGGAAATAATTTTTTTTAATAATTTTTTTTTAAATCACCTGGCGACCCCCCCCCACGGCAGCTTGCGACCCCTCTAGGGGGGGACCCCTGAGCTAAATGACTAAATGTAAAACATGTAAATGTAAATGACTATAATACGGAAAACAATAGGTTACCTCCTCGCAAATTGGCGACAGATGGCTGTGTGCTGCTTCACTTTGAGGGGGAGGGGATTTTACAACGGAGAGACCCAGTTCAAAAGGTGGGCAATACTGCCACCTGTCGGGATTTGATCGTCATTGCAATTATAACGTAGGCAGTGGAGGGAGACACAGGCAGGTCTGCGAGAGTGTGTAGAATGTTAATAATAAAAAAAAGGAAAAAGGAACTCAACCGCTGGCTCTCAAACACGAGATATCTCGTTTCTGGCGCTGAATGAGTTGTTAAGTATTAACCTTTACTTCCCTGTGTTTCTAACAACATCAGACCTGGAGACGGGATATGCAGTACGATCTTAACCAAACACACATGCCATCGTTGTAGGCCGGTAATAGCAGGTACAGATGAAGCCCTCCTAATTTATATACTGTAGCCCAGGTATTTGTTAGTCAGGAAGGTGTCATTCTGTAAGTTAGAGCCTTGGTTTTTTAATTACTTTAGGGATTTCACTCATTTACATTCTGCCTCTAAAAAAAGGTATCTGGATGTTACGGAAGAATGTGTGTGGGAGGGCATGCATAGGTGTAGGTTTAGGGGGAGTTGCAGGAGACATGTCCCCTTCAATATTGAGATGAGGTTAATTTGTCCCCCTCAAAAAATATAGCTAATATGAAAGACACCCTACCCAAAAGAGGTAAAGAAATAAGGGGGTCAAAACATTTATATATCCCTCTTACCTGTAACTATTAACCAACAATTTCATTACATAACATTATATTTGTGTCAGCGGGTACCTGAATGTTGTCTTTCATGTTATTTTCCCTCTTTTTAGTTTTGTATATTGTATACATTTTGTATACTATTTTGTATAGTATTTGGTCTTTATTCTTTAACTTTTTACTGTATGAAGCACAATCTCAGGAGGGTCATACAGAACCAAGCATTTCAATATAATGTAGTACTTGTATCTTATATGTAAAAAAATATATATATATAATAAAAAAAAATAATAAAGACATTTCCACCATAAATGTATGCAGAAAAGGCACAAATGTGTCCAGAAAAACTCACCATTTCATGGGGGAGGACCTCCAGACCCCCCTGCTTAAAATCCCCCCTGCACATATTGTAACCAAACCTACCCCTGTGTCTATCTCTGGCAAGCTTCCTTGGTGACTATGTGGAGGAATAATCAATAGAGCTTTAATGGGGGGGGGGGGGGGGGGGGGGGGGGGGCAAAATATATTCTCACACATGTCAAATTCAGCCCATACTACCGCTTGTGTAGTGGTGGTTACTGGTTAGTTCCTGCTGCTTACGAGGAAGAAGCTGGAATAATAATACAGAGGAAGGTGCTAAACTCTGGCCTCTCTGCAACATGCATGTTCCTGAAGGTCAGTGCGCTTGTTAAAGCGGATAAACACTGACTGGCCGACAGTGCTGGCTACTCATTAGCATGTCTTTGCATTTAACATGCAGTCACTACAGTAGCATGTCAACACTACATTCGCTGGCCTGGAGCTTGATTGAGTGATACGGTATGTCCAGTCTCCCTCTTCCCAGTCACAACACAACCCAACACCCTCTCTTTCTGGTTCATTATGACTTATATCTTGCTTCATTGGATGGTACAAAGAAGAAAGAGACAGGAATAATAGGACATAGGACTCTCAGGCCCCAGTTCTATTTTAATATGCTCTTACTGTAGAAACGATGCACCGCCACGTGAGAGCAGGGTAAATGCAGGTCACTCTCACTAATAACAAGAGGTGTATTGAAATTACATTTGTAAATCACCATATTTAGAGAAAAGTGTCTGTAACACACCACTTTAAGTTTAGTGCCAAAATAGTTGTTGGAAAGGAGCTACGTTGACATTGTATCTTTGTTTTTTCTCTCTCGCAAATTTCCAAAAAAGCAAAGAGATAATGTCTTCACCGTCGGAGGGTCTAGACGATTACAACCCTACCCTCCACCAGCGCTTCACTATCGCGGCGTCCTCTGTGCGTCGTGGGGTGTCTCTGGTTCCACGGTCGTGGCAAGCAGGTGGGCCTGGGCGGCGCCCGGAGGAGAGTGTGCTTCGCAGAGGGGCCGTTGAGCCCCCATCTCCTGTGAGGTGGCCGGGTTCTGGCCCTGGCTCCCCCTACAGGGGACAGTCGGCCGACAGGCCGACAGTTCCTCTGGTGGCTGGGGATTTGCGTCGCAGACTCTTCGCCTCGGCTCGCTCTCATCGTAAGACAGCGAGCAGCGGGGGTGAACGGCCTGGTTGTAGTGTTGTGCTGGAGCCGAGCGAGAGTTCTCTCGCCTCTTCTCCATATCCGATGGAAACTGAGGATTACATGGAGGAGGCGGGAGCTCTCTTGTTCGAAGGCCCGGCGGAGACGTGTCACTCTCCCCCTCGGGGAGTGGCAGGGAGTGCTACGTCTCCCTGGGGTTCCTTGTACTCTGGGACTGGGTTAAAACCTCCACCCCCGAGACGAGATGCCCAGCTATCTGCCGTGTCGGACGTTGGCGCCCGGTGCAGCCTCCCGTACACGAGGGACGCGAGTGACGTGGAAGAAGGTATGCAAGGGGAGTTGCTTGCCTTGTTCCCTGAGCTCATGGCGGCCACCATGGCGTGGCGTTGCCGCAGCCACTGCCGGCACCTGTTCCTGATGACATGATAGGTCATCTCTGGCAACGTCGTCCTGTGAGAGAGACGGGCGTTGTCTGCCCATTCTTCCCAGCAATGGAGGCTTACGTGGCACAGAGACAGGTAATATCCCGCATCGTTGGCCTTACCCCCGCCTACGTGCCAATCACGCAGGTGGTGGGTTTGGTCCAGGGGCTAAAGGACGGGGTGCCTCGGCTTGATAGCCCGATGGCAGCCATACTTTGCCCCGAAATGGTGTGGGAGCCGTTAAGAAAGCCGGTTCCCCAGGGGAAGTCGGCTAGACAGTTGGCGTCGTGGAGTGACCAGGTGTACATCGCCTCGACACAGAGCCTGGCTGCGACCTCCAACAGGCCTGTAGGTCAGGGTAAAATTAAACCTGGCGAAGAACAGCACCCAGCGAGCCTGGCGGGAGTTCAGGCGCTTGGCCGTTGAGACGTAGGCGAGGTTCTTGTGGTCCGTCCAAACCAGGAAGTGGACCTCCGATCCCTCCAGCCAGTGCATCCATTCCTCCAGGGCTAGCTTGACCGCCAGGAGCTCCAGGTTCCCAATGTCGTAGTTGACCTCGGCTGGGTTTAGGCGGCGTGAGAAGAAGGCGCAGGGGTGCAGCTTCTGGTCGGTGACGAAGCGCTGGGAAAGAACCGCCCCTACTCCGGTGCAGGAGGCGTCCACCTCCACCACGAACTGGCGGGACGTGTCCGGCTGGACGAGGATGGGTGCGGTGGTGAAGCGCCGGCGCAGCTCGGCGAAGGTGGAGTCCACTGCGTCGGACCAGACGAAGGGCACAGAAGGCGAGGTGAGTTGGGTGAGGGGCGCCGCAACCAGGCTGTAGTCCCTGATGAAGCGCTGATAGAAGTTGGCAAACCCCAGGAAGCGTTGGAGCTGCTTGACGTTGGTGGGACGGGGCCAGTCGGACACCGCTCTGATCTTCTCGGGGTCCGCCCGGATCTTGCCGCCCTCAATGATGTAGCCGAGGAAGCCGATGGAGGAGACGTGGAACTCACACTTCTCCGCCTTGGCGAACAGCTTGTTCTCCAGAAGACGCTGGAGGACCCGGCGGACGTGCTGGACATGCTCCTCCATGGAGCGGGAGAAGATCAGAATGTCGTCTAAGTAGACGAAAACGGAGCGGTGGAGTACGTCACGGAGAACGTCATTGATGAGGGCCTGGAAGACAGCAGGGGCGTTGGTCAGTCCAAAGGGCATTACCTTGTACTCGAAGTGGCCGAGTGGTGTCTTGAAGGCCGTCTTCCACTCGTCTCCCTCCCGCATGCGGACAAGGTGATAGGCGTTCCTGAGGTCCAGTTTTGTGAAGATGGTGGCACCTTGCAGGGGCTCAAAAGCAGAGTCGATTAAAGGCAGGGGGTACTTGTTTTTTACCGTGATGTTGTTGAGGCCCCGGTAGTCGATACAGGGGCGAAGGGAACGATCCTTCTTGGAAACGAAGAAGAATCCTGCGCCGACAGGAGAGGAGGAGGGGGTGATTATGCCCGAGGCCAAGGATTCGTGGACGTACTTCTCCATTGATTCTCTCTCTGGGCGTGAGAGGTTGAACAGGCGACTAGCGGGGAGTGGCGCTCCGGGGAGTAAATCAATGGCACAGTCATATTGGCGATGAGGAGGCAAGAGCCTGTTGTTTGCTAAAAAACGCTTTTAAATCATGGTAGGCAGGCGGAATTGCAGACAGATCAATGTTCTCATTGGGGGGGTGCGAAGCGGCGCGCCGAGCCGATTGCAGACATGCGACGCGGAATAGCATGTTTGGGCCGGAGCTGGGAGCGATATCAAGACTCGAACAGACGCCCAGCGCTACTGTCGAGCCCCGTTGTTTGGGCGAAGCGGGCATGAGGCAACAGAGTGACCTGTTTGGCCGCAGTACAGGCATGCTCCTGTGGCGAGCCTGCGTCTGCGTTCGCTGGGGGGGAGACGTGAGCAGTCGAGATCCATGGGCTCGGAGGAACTATTTTCTTCAGCATGGGCGGCGCGACGAGGCGGACCGGGTATAGGCGAACGAGCGGTGCTAGCTTTCTCTCGACGACGTTCCCGAAGACGCATGTCCAGTTCCCTGGCCAAATGGATTAGCTCGCCAATTGAGGTGGGTTTTTCTTTGGACGCGAGCTCGTCCTTTATAACATCGCTCAAGCCTTGGCGGAATGTGGCTCGCAACGGTGTGTCCCCCCAGTCGGAGCCGGTGGCGAGGATGTGGAACTCGATAGCGTATTCGCTTACACTGCGACCTCCCTGGCGGATCGAAAACAAGCCGGAGGCCCCCTCTGAGCCATCTGGAGGGTGGTCAAATACTTTACGCATGTCGTCGACGTACTCGGAGTACGAATTGCAGAGGAAGGAATTATTAAAGTGGAGAGCGGTGGCCCATTTCAACGCCGCGCCTGTGAGCAGAGCCGACAGGTAAGCTACCTTAGACCTATCGCTGTGAAACGTGTAAGGTTGCTGTTCGAACACCAATGAGCACTGAAATAAAAAAGCACGGCATTTGGAGACGCTTCCGTCATAACGCTCTGGTGCGAGGACAGGGGGTTCTCTATGCGGGGGACTCGGTGCAGCGGGAGAAGCGGCTGGTAGAGCCTGTGCCTCGATACGGTGATATTGTATTTCTCGCTCAGCGGAGTCGAGGGCGAGAGCGGCCAGCTGCGCTGTGACGGCGTCTAGGGAATGAGCGAGTTGGTCGACCCGGGCGGTCTGGCCGTTGATGATACTCACAGACTGCTTCTGAAACTTTTTCCATTCCTCTGTCTCGTGTACAGCTGGTGCTGTCATCGTGGTCGTGGTATTCTGTGAGATTGTGGTCTGGAACACAGCCCAATTGCTGAATACACAGGAGAGGAGATTTCAAGGAGCGTTTTCAAGGGTTTTAATGAAATGAGCAACACAGGAATTGGGGGGAATATAACAGGGTTATGTTCTGTCTTGTGGCTGCTGGGCTGCAGCGGGTGAGCAAGTGTTCCTCTTCGGGGACAGGAAACGTCCAGGCAGGGACGGCGGTCCTTGGGGCACAGGAGAGAACAGGTTAGAGCAAGGCAATACAAAGGGTAGATTCCAGCAGAGCTTTAGGTAGAGACGTCGTACCTGGGTAGTGGTATTTAATACCACAACGACTTCTGGTCAGCGTCGAGGAGTAGAAGTAGGCACCTCATCAGGGGGGGATAGGGTGCAGCTGTGAAGAGTGAGGTGCCTGACCGCGTGTGAATTAGGAGGATGGAGTGCAGCTGGGCTAGGTGGTGTGAAGTTAAGTGATGCTGGCCGTATAAGGGTAAATGGAGGAGTGGATGGAGAGGGAGAGGATGAGGAGGAGTGTGTAGTGGATGGAGAGGGGGATGAAGAGGAGCGTGTGGAGAACGTGAGGGGAAAAGGAGGGGGAGTGAAGTATGCCCGTGCTGTGATTATGACAAAAAAAAGGGAGAATTAAAGGGTAAATACACCCAGTAAGATACTTGAACCACTGATAATTCTCCATTAAGAAGGGAGAATTAAAGGGTAAATACGCCCAGTAAGATACCTGGACTACTGATGTTCTCCATTATAGAGGACGAGTTAAAGGGTCTATGTACCCAGTAAGATACTTGAATCTCATTGATGACATATTGATTATGGTTGAATCACTGATGGTTCTCCTGTAAAGAAAGATGGTTTAAAGGGTAAATTCACCTAATAAGGTATTTGCATTCCTATAACCTGGAATATTTCTATTGGTACTTAAGAGTTTAAAGGGGCATTTCACCTAATAAGGTACTTGCATTCTTTGCACACTTAAAGGTTTAAATGAATATGTTTAAACACTTACCTATTGAAATGATAAACTAATATAGAGTTTACTGATCTGCAATTGCAGAAGAAAAGATAACGAGTTACTCATGATAAAGGGATACATCCAATATCCAACCTTGAACCTAGCTTTAGCTATAGATAACCTCAGAGATGTCTGAACCAACCCTAATGTGTTGATCCAATCAACCTAGAACTTGATATCGAACTAACCCTCCCGAAAGAAGGAGTGGTTAATGAAAGAACCTAAAAGGGATACTTTGCACTACTACCTTGTACTTCGTGTCTGTATGTATTATTATTGTCTAGCTAGCTCGCTTGAAAATAAACCACCGGTCATTGTTATAACTCTGTCGTGGCAAACAGCTGTTACTGTTAGTGACACAAGTGCTACATAAGTCCCACGGTCTGCTCACCCTGTGCGTTTTGAGGTGCTAATCCCTCTTCGCACAGTCGGGTCCGATTCCCTCCCATCCTCCACTAGGGGGGTCCAGGGGGCTCGGGTCCTCCCCGGTTCTGATGGTTGTGGGGGGCTTCAGCGGGTACATCTGTCGAGCTTCCGCTCTGCTCAGCTCCTGTGTTCCATAAAGAGCAGAGCGTAAGCTATACGATCTATAACGTAAGGTTATCCTATAACCCTAGTTATGAGTATAGCGAGCGCTCTGCTCTGACTCACTGAGGACCCTGTGGTCTTCGCCTTCGGTGGTGAAAGACTTGGGAAGGAGCTGATGGTGTGGCCACGACCCCGCTTATGTAGAGGAGCGGATGTGGGTGTGGCCAGGCGGATGGGTGTGAGCATGTGGAGAAAATTATTCATTATTAGAGTGGATAAAGGGATAGTTCCATAAAGAGCAGAGCGCTCGCTATACTCATATAACTAGGGTTATAGGATAACCTTAGGTTATAGCACCTAGAATATACATGTAAGACATGTGTCATTGTTTGCAACCTTTTTTTAAGTAGAGTGGGTGGTTCATTTTACGTTTTGTGACGATATGCAATAAAGATAAACAGTGTAGGGATACAATACATTTTATATTCAGATTCAATTCTATTGCCTATATTTATGTCTTTCTTTTATTACCCTGCCCATACCCGTACCTCCCCTCTCCCATGCTGCTATAATAATAATAATAATAATAATAATAATAATAATAATAATAATAATAATAATAATAATAATAATAATAATAATAATAATAATAATAATAATAATAATAATAATAATAATAATACACTTTATTTGTATAGCACTTTTCATACAAGAATTGCAGCTCATAGTGCTTCACAGCAGTAAAAAAGACAAAATTGGCAGATCAAGAGCAGTGCATAAAGTGCAGACATAAAATAAGTATAAAACGAGCATCAAAATAGACAAAGTCAAGTCAAGACATAGAACACCAAATCAAATAGTTTTTCATATTAGGATCTAACATCCCAACAGGTCTCTTTGTTCACGGTTTGATCATCACACATAATATAGATATACATTTAAAGAGAGACAGTAATAAACGAGCAAAATAGAGTAGACAGAGTAAAATAGTGCAATAGTGCAGTGCAATAAAATAGTTAGTAAAATAGAATATACAGAGTAAAATAATTACATTACAGTCATTACAGTGTTGAGGTGTCATTACAGTGTTGAGGTGTCATTACAGTGTTGAGGTGTAATTACAGGAGTGTTGATGTGTCATTACAGGAGTGTTTTGTGTCATTACAGTGTTGAGGTGTCATTACAGTGTTGAGGGGTCATTACAGGAGTGTTTAGGTGTCATTACAGGAGTGTTGAGGTGTTATTACAGGAGTGTTGAGGTGTCATTACAGGAGTGTTTCGGTGTCATTACAGGAGTGTTGAGGTGTCATTACAGGAGTGTTTAGGTGTCATTACAGGAGTGTTGAGGTGTCATTATAATAATAATTTATATAATAATTTAGGACCTGCTCAGAGGTCATCAATCGGCACACATGCGATGCATGCATGCAATTCGTATCTGCGATTAACCCATCCCGTTGTCCTTCCCCCCCAAGGGCAGCCGGGAGCAGACAGGCGTCAACGTGAGCCGCGCCAGGGGACCAATCCAAGTGCTCCTGTCCGTCTTCGTCAAGGACGCCACAGCGTTAGCGATCTATTGTTGTTCATGTTTTTCCATTGGGTTTATCTTATCGGGGGGAAACCCTTGCGAGCACGGGGAGAACATGTAAACTCCACACAGAAAGGCCTGGGAGATACCCCACCTGGGTACCTGGCATCATGGAAACCTGGTCCCCAAGCGGGAATCGAACCCTGGACCTTCTTGCTGTGAGGCGACAGTGTTAACCACTACACCACCGTGCCGCTTACAGGAGTGTTGAGGTGTCATTACAGGAGTGTTGAGGTATCGTTAGACAACACCTCATGTATTAAACTAAAGTGAATAGCCATTTTGTTTAAACAGTAATGTTAGCCAACGCTAGCCAACAGCTAAGAAAACTAATGGCAATAATGATATCAGACATTGATATCAGGAGCTATCAGTAGCTAGCCAGCTAGATAACGTTAGACAACGCCTCATGTATTAAACTAAAGTGAATAGTTTACTGGGCCATTTTGTTTAAACAGTAACGTTAGCTAGGTAGCTAACATTAGCCCACGGAACAACGATAGCTAGTTAGCCAATGCTAGCCAACAGCTGCGAAAACCAATGCCAAAATGATGATATCAGACGTTGATATCAGGAGCTATCAGTAGCTAGCCAGCTAGATAACATTAGACAATGCCTCATGTATTAAACTAAAGTGAATAGTTTACTGGGCCATTTTGTTTAATGCTTCAGTTATGTTGAAAGAGGAGCTCATGCACTCGACTGTTGCCAGAGCGTTTTTGTGACATGACAGGTCTGTGAGGGGGAGGGGCAAGGCGTGCACTGCAGCATCATGTGTGTGCCTGAGAGAAGACAGTGAGTGAGGACTCCGCTGAGATTTGGATCATGTTTTTCGCACGTGTCATCGATCGGTTTTCGTGATCGGCGAAAATAAAGCTTTCGGAATTCACCAATCTCATATTTATACTGAATATCGGCTTATACCGATCGCTGGCCGATCGATCTGGGCATCCCTATTAACCACCAAAACCTGCACAGAATATAACTTATTGAGGAGATAAGAAAATAGCGAGCCAGAGACGTAGTTCGAGTCGAGGTATTTTACTTATCACTTCACACATAGCATTTACAATAACAACAACTTAACCCGGAACCGGAAGCAGTGGCGTCGCGTGGGTAAAATAACAGGGGAAGCCAAAAAAAAATATTAAAAAAAAATTATTAAATATTTTTATTATTATTTTTTTTTTTTTTTTTTTTTTTAAGTCAAGCAGTCACCATGTACACTACAGTATGGCTCGGCGGCCAGTCAAACTTTCTTAACAGATTGCAGAATGGGTACAATACAGTACGGCTCAATACACACAATTGTATAAGGGGATGCAGACCAGAGAAAGACGTTTGTCTTGTTTACATCAGGGTCCCCCATTTTCAATTCATAGTGACATTTATGACATACAAGACATCATGACATCAAATATACAGTACTGTTACCCATAGATCCTGACAGAGTATATACATATGATGGGGAGGGGACTGTACATTAGGAGGGGGTGGGTGGGTGGGAGAGAAATATACATATGGCCGGGAGAGAATATGACTGTCTATTAGACAAACGTGACAAGACAAACGTATTTCTCTGGTCTGCATCCCCTTAACAATTGTGTGTATTGAGCCGTACTGTATTGTACCCATTCTGCAATCTGTTAAATAAAGTTTTCATTCATTCATTCATTCATTCATTCATTCATTCACGTGTCTGTTGCGCGGCGCGCCCAGCCATCAGAGCGCTCCTACTGTAAAATGCGGAAGCAGCCATTTCAGCCTCAGTTTTACTCGTTTATAAAAATGATTTAAAATGTTTATTAGCAACGCCGAGCTTTCAAACCCCGCCGCATCTGTGTGTGAAACCCTAATGGAACGCTGGGTACCCTTGACATTTATATCCGATATATTTTGGACCCACCGCTAGCTTTTAAGCAGTGCTTGATGGTGCACATCAACCTGGCTACTATGGAGGAATAAGTGACTGCGTATTCCAGCCCCTGGCTTGCATTGCAGTCATGAAAGGGTATACAAGCTTGCCTGATAACGTTAGTTAGTCAGTCAGGCTGCTCAGTGCTTACCTGGTCAATAATGTGGTCCTCCTCTTGCCAGATAGATTTGTTAAATCATAATATCCACAGTGGTGTGCTCTGCTGGTCCTCAGTAAATGTCGGCGAAAATAAGTTGCTATTAAAGTGCTAAATGTTAGATACACTAATAGAGGATTCGAACGTGCCCGCTCTGTTAATAACATTTTCAATCAATTCCGCGAGGGGATGATGTTCAGACATGTTTGTAGTAGACTACTAGACTGAGTGACGCCAGACAGTTTTATACTACTAATGGGATGTCACGTTAGGTAGTCAGGTGGAAACGTGAACTTCTGAGTGCCCCGCCTCCAGGGGGGAAAATATGCTGAGTATTTTCCTCCCAGCTCCGTTTTAAACTTTTAGGGTGTGGCAGTCAGCTCGAATCTGATTGGCTAGGATCGGATTTTGACTCTATAATGCTGGAAGCCTGGAGAAAGAGACCTACCCACTGCCTCTCTCCTATACTAGCTGCAGTGAGCACAGTCTGACAGTGTGTTAGAGGGAGTGAGAAGGAGAAGAGGGAGACATTTAAAAAAAATATATATATATATAACACAGATGAAAAAGAATGTAAACTATATTATTTTTTTTTATTTTTTTTCATATTTCATATTTCATATTTGATATGAATTTATAGGGATGCATGACTTCCGTTGGCTTCCATAAGGATTCGCCACTGACCGGAAGTGGTATTTACCCTTTCCCCTAAACACTAAACCCCCGCTCTCAAAGGCACAAGCCCACCTTAGTGAATGTCTCTTAATATAGGTCACCACAGTATGACATATATCATGCCAGTTAGGGTACAGACCCTCACCTGCACCTATATTGTTTACTTTTACTCATACGGCAGTATATATTCAGATAAAAAAATGTATTTCCTATATTTATTGTAACATATATAACCGATAGGCCATACAGACCCTCATCTGCACCGTTGTTTACACTGTTTATTTTTCTCATATTTTTATATTCAGATTTAACACTTTGATTGCCATGGTTAAATTCATAATTTACCATCCCTCGCCATCTCTATTTGTCTATGGAGAAGTTCCCCTTCTTTGCAGGGCTATAACTTTTTAAATTGTATTGCTAAATTGACATTATTATGGCCCATTCAATGTCCTATATCTATTGTTCAGGGTGTAGCAACGTTATACTTTTTCATTCACATATTCATACTAAAATACGGTCTAGAGTATAAGTATGTTTTTATCGTTTTCTGCATCTTTCTCCAGAACTTGATTTATAGCCCTAAATGCATTATATGTGAGAACTGGAGTCTGGAGCACAGCCCAATTGCTGAATACACGAGAAGAGAAAGGAGCGGTTTCAAGGGTGTTTAATGGAAATTGAGCAACACAGGAATTGGGGGGACGGCGGTCCTTTGGGGCACAGGAGAGAAACGGGTTAGAGTAAGCCAATACACGGAGGGTGTCTAGCAGTAGAGCTTTCGGCAGAGACGTCGTACCTGGACAGTGGTAATTAATACCACGACAGCTTCTGGTCAGTGTCGAGGTGTAGATATAGTCCCCTCATCAGGGGAGGATAGGGTGCAGCTGGGGAGAGTGGGGTGCTTGCCCGTGTGTGGATTAGGGGGATGGAATACAGCTGGGTGAATGAGGGTGAAGGAAGGGGTGACTGAAGAAAGAGAGGATGATGAGGAGTGCGCAGTGGATAGAGAGGGGGATGAAGAGGAGCGTGTGGAGTATGTGAGGGGAAAAGGAGGGGGAGTGAAGTAGGCCTGTGCTGTGATTATGACATTATATTGATGATCAAATACAGTTTGGTAGGAATCTGTGAGATAAAAAATGTCAACTGGATGTGCTTCTAGGAGTTACTACGTATGATCTGATGTTGACCGGATGGGCGGGGGGTCGTTTATAATTCCGTGGGCAACGTTATATCATTCATCTAGTGTGGGTGATATGATCATCAGAGCAGTTAGTAAAGAACACGTTGGAAAATAACGCTGGATCTTACCGTATCTTCCTCGCGCCGTTGGGGCGATGAGCGTGGAGCAGAGATATTCCTATTATGGGATGTATAAATACCCGATCCATTTCCAGGTTGTATAATAGTATATACGTCCAAATCATGTTGTTTGTCGAGTTATTTGCAACCGATCGACATCCATTGTGTCAAGATGGAGTCCTGCTAATGATAGCGAGTGCCCCGACGAAATATGGGTGAACACCACTTCATCCACATGACTTCCTGTTGGGCGATCTGCCGATCGGCCACCAGATGGCGCTCTTGAACCGTTAGAGAGTTGAGTGGAGCTCAGCAGTATATCTCAGGTCCCCGGGGGAGAAATATGATTTCGATCACAGATTTTTGAAATATTGATATCAAAGACGTGTTACGGCGTCTTCGGCAGAATGAGCATGGCGGGGAATGACGAGTTTCGGCGTTTCCGGCGATTAAAGTGTTAATTGTATTGCCTATATTTATGTTTTTCTTCTATTACCCTGCCCATACCTGTACCTCCCCTCTCCCATGCTGCTATGATGCCCAGATTTCCCCAAGGGGATCCATAAAGGAATATCTTATCTCATGTAAACAACACAGAATGTACTGTGATTTTGCAGTTCATGTGGTTACGTGCATTAACAATTTGAAACATCAAAACACCCCACTATGACACTAAAACAATCATCTGCTTTCACTGTGAACATGCAAAATGTACAGAAAATGTAATTGTGTGCAATACTTCTAACTCGCAGCATTGCCTGACAACTGTAGATTACAGTGCAGACTCGAGCGCAATGACATTTAATACCCGTGTATAAAAGGCTTTCTAAATAAATAAATGTTTTGTCTGAGTGCAGTTTAGAGTGTTTCCATATTTACTTACTTAAAGGTTTGGTTCCAATGTGGTTAAAACGAGGTATGAATGTGAACGTCCATGCGGGTGTGGAGTTGCGTATGAATGTGAAAACCTGAGTGCTGCATAAAATGTTATCTTGTGTTGATTTCAAAGACGAACCCAGACGAAATAGCCTTGGAAAGACAGAACCCAGGTGGCAATCTGCTGTGCTGTCTCCTTTACAGACGCTGTTCACAACAGGTACCAATTTTAGGGGATTTTTAGGGGATTCAACAACCAGTTGAATGAACGAATGGTCATTGCATCAAGGCATATAGTGCCTTTTCTAGACGCTCAAAGCGCTTTACAATGTAGGCCGGAAATTGCCTCCTTCGCCGCCAAGTTGAAGGGATCTGTGAAATTACTGCTTGAAGGGAAGTGCCGGTGTGGAACTGTACTAAATGTTTTTCTCCTGTATGCCACACAGTCTCTCTCTCGGTAGACATGCCCTGGGATGGCTTTAAGAAACGCTCTCGTGTCCTGTCTCCTCTGTCGTCCAATCTTAAGACCGTTCTCTTTGTCAACTTATAGCTGTAACTATTACCAGTTGTTGATAGGCAATTTTCAAGTATACATACGGTATCTATTTTTTGTTTTGTTTGTTTCGCTTTTTACTTTTGGGTACTACATAGTACATCCTTGGATAGAATGATCAGATTATACAATAAAGTAGCCTAAATGTAGTGTGTTGATAATCATATGGATACCAAATGAAAGAAGATTACTATTGTCAAAGTACACAAGGTAATTGAGGTAAATGTGTCTTTTCACCTATCCCTCCCAGTTACATAGTCCTAGTCCTCATATCCCTCCTAGTTACACACATACAGTCATCATATCCCTCCTAGTTACACACATACAGTTCTTATATCTCTCCTAGTTACACGTACACACAGTCCTCATATCCCTAGTTACACATACACACAGTCCTCATATCCCTCCTAATTACACATACACACAGTCGGTCCTCATATCCCTCCTAGTTACACACATACAGTCATCATATCCCTCCTACTTACAAATACACACAGTCCTCATATCCCTCCTAGTTACAAATACACACAGTCCTCATATCTATCCTAGTTACACATACACACAGTCCTCATATCCCTCCTAGTTACACATACACACAGTCCTCATATCCCTCCTAGTTACACACAGTCAACCACACATTTGCATTTCATCAGAGAGGTCAGAGCGCAGGGTCACCTGCAGTTCAGCACCATTGGAGGAGTTTTGGGGTTCAGTGCCTTGCTCAAGGGCACTTAGGCAGAGATGGTGGGCGGATACACCCTCCTGTCAGTGGCGGGGATCGAACTGGCGACCTTCCGGTTACTGGCCTAGGTCATCCTGCCCCCCACTGCTTTCAGCAGAGCAACTGAAACCCCCCCCCACACACACACACACACACACACACACACACACACACACACACACACACACACACACACACACACACACACACACACACACACACACACACACACACACACACACACACACACACACACACACACACACAACCTCCCTCTCACCTGCTCTCTGTTTGAGTGACAGTACTGTAACTTTGCTGCATAGCGATGAGTAGTAATTTGTTCTTACCTTTTTGTGTTATTTACTTATTTTCCATTCAACTTGCTATACAACAAGCGCATTGAAAATGGTCTCCGGGATCCGCTTCCTCATGTACAGAAATTAACATGCAACACCTCACTCATACCATGTCATAGTCTCACATTTTAATTGCTCTTCTTATTAATTACACATTCCGAGCATGCAGGGATATTTGCATAGTGATATGTATTCGTGTGGAAGTCTGACCTACTGTTATTTCGTGAGGGTGCAAAGGTTTCCCTTCCCTGATAGGATATTAATGAGACATGCAGCTGGAGCGCGCAAACTTCCCCGACAGGCAGCGGCAAAGTGAGATCGAACAGCACTTTTGTTTGGTCTTCGACGTGCAGGTAAGGCCAGGTTGAGTTAAGGTTCAAGAATGCTATGATATCAAGGGGTTTAATGTGCGTGTGCACGTGCACACGGTTTTTACTCAGCAAAACAAATAATATGTTTTTGTTCAATTGTTAAAAGACTGTCTCCAGGAACACAAGCTGTGAGCTATAAACAGAGCAGCTGATTCTGGGAAGGACTTTCAAAATGATGATTTTCTGTGAATACGTCTAAACGGATCGAGGCACCTGGGGAGGCAGATCAGTTTCTACAGCTGATCGTCACATTATATCTTTCTGCAAAATCGCCAGCCATTTGGCGCTTTAGAATGTGTTGAATGTCTGTTAACAGAAATGGCTATGGGGCGTGGTTTCCATCTTTGGTCTTGCTCTGCTGGCAGCGGTTTATTCATTCACATTGACTCATACCACAACAGCTCATGTGTTCTCCTCTCCGGGAGAGGCATGTGTGGGAAGAAGAAAAAGTAGGAGGGAACCAAGACTTATATACTCCCAACCTGGCGTAGACAGTAGAAGCTCTGCCTATACCGCCCTCCAGTGGACACAGATATATATGCAGTCATGGGAGTAGTAGAGGACAGTTACAGTTAGTTACAAACATACATACCTCTAGATTCAACACAGTCACCTGTAATGAACCTGAGACACTTCCTCATGAACCCTGCATCATTAAAAAAAGGAGGAATAAAACTGGGGTTAAATGTGTCGTTTCTTTTTTTAGTGGTGAAGAAATGTGTCAACAGTGACATTTCGGAATTATAATAAATCTATACAGATATGTCACCCATGTTTGTGTTTTACAAAAAAAATTGTAATGTGTGTACCGGCATGATTATGATTCGGCATGATTATCCAAAATGGCCATCCGCTGCCATTGATTCCGAGGCGCTAACGGAACGTAAGCCATTATCGTCCACTCAGAACCAACCTATCCAAATTCGGCCACGGCCCCTTTTGTGTGGCATTCTGGGGCTTTACTCAAAGCCCAGTCGGATTTTGACGTCGAAAGGTAGGTGATGTGAAATAATACTTATTTTAGAGTATATATATCAAATTCCACGAGTATTCATCTATATTTAGTCATCTAAAGACTATTAGATATGAACGTATGTTACCAGTAGGAAGTGGGAATCTCTAGAATGTGTTTGGGGCGACGGGGGTCTAACGTTATGTACTCTATCTTTCTGTTGTCAGTAGATGGCAGCATTGGTTTAAAAAGGTGAAAATGGTATGTCAAAACAAAATGACTACAAGTCCCAAGACCTTTGGCATTTTAGTTCACAGGTCAGCACCGGATTAAAGGTGAGGAAAACGCGATCTGAACACGGGAGCGTTAAACTATTAATGCAACCTCAGTACAGTGACCGAGAATGGCCACCTAATTATCTTAACAAAAGTGCATCATTAGCATTATGTTTGTTGTCTAAAGGGAAACATAATGGTACAATTTAAGATTTGAAATGTTATCCGCATATACAGTAAAGGACAAATAAAACATTGTTAATTTGTTAAAAAAAAACGCAATGAAAACGGCGCAGGGTAAGTTGTATTCGCTATTGTTATGAAAATGTGATAGAATCCTATAAAATTGTGGACACATTTGGTCACTGTGACGTTAGTCAAAACAAAGGATTTCCCTGGCTTTTTCTTTGTCTTTCTCGTTGTTGCAATCAGCCCTCGCATGGGACAGCCCTGGCTCCAGAATTTCATTGGCTACTGTCGTATATTTCTAAATGAAAACATGAATAAATGCAAGTGAAATGTACAAGGTAATGATTAGAAAGACAAAATTGGCTATAGTGAAGCTTGAGAGGGAGATCACCCCGCACTCAGCCAAATGGAGGACAATCTGGAGGGCAAAAGACTGTTTATGATGTTAAGGCACATTCCACTGGTTGGTTAGCAGCTGTGGTTTAGGCCACCTCCAACTGACAAGAGAGGAAATCATTATCGTTGAAACAGGAACCAAACTCAGAATACCCTAAGGAAGGAATTTCAGGTTACAACACGGCAGCTGCTGACTAACCCAGAGGTCAGAAAGGTGACACAGGCTATTTGGAAATTTCCCATTACACAGAGAACTGCCACTAGTTGAAAGAACAATGCAAAGCAATGATATACTAAAAGATTTAGCAATTTCATAAGTTACATGTAGGCATAACTCTTAGAACAATTAGAATAACTTAGTCACAATAAAGAATAAAAACTCTTAAAAACTAGAAGGTAAAACTATACAGTATTGGTCAAATGTTCATCAGGAAAATAAAGTGTTCTATTAAAGGACGGGGATATATGGTTTGTTATCTGGGCACTGTCTGAAAAAGTAGTCGGGTTCTTATCTAGACTATGTAAACATTTTAGTCACAAGCATGATGATGTATTACTCAGTGAAAAACTACCCTCTCATTAAGTAATGATTAAAGTGTCAGCAGATTCAAACTGTGAAAACCGTTGTCAGAGGACCCAGGAGGTTGTGTCAGCGAAACATGTGGTCACAGGACACCAAGCAGACATGTTTCTGCTGGAATGTGACCAAAAATAAGTGGACGTGAATAGGCAGGCAGGGCTCTCTCTCTCTCCCCCCCCCTCTCTCTCTCTCTCTCTCTCTCTCTCTCTCTCTCTCTCTCTCTCTTCCTCTGATAAAAAGGGCTGATGGCGACACACTAGGGAGACGCACACCCAGAAGGGACCTGGGGAAGCACTGACACACACCCGGTGACGGGAGCAAGACACTCAGAGGAGACCAGAAGGAAACCTGGAGACACGACTCACACCAGAAGGAACCTGGAGAGACACGCCACACACACCGGCTGAGCGAAGGAACCTGGAGATGAGCGCTCCTTGCTTGAGCGCTGAACCTCCACCGACGGAGAGAGAATCATCAAACAGAACTCGAGAGCCGAGCAAGACACTCAGAGGAGACGGAGAACCGAGCCTGAGACTCGACAAGCCGGCTACTGAAGAGCCGATGACATGAGAGCCATTGAGACCAGATGACTGAGCCGAGGTTCATAGCAGACTCCACCGAGGGTAGATGAAAGAACCAAGCGCTCCCAAAACCTCCAAGGATCCGAAAGCGAGGTTGCCATGGACAACCTGAGACAGCGAACAGCACCGAGAGACGATTAGATTGAATGAAAGAGACAATTAGATTTGAACCAAATAGACGATGTCCTTGTTGATTCCTAAGCTATGGTATTAATAAAACACCGCAGTTGATTTTGACCATATTGTCCGTCTCCCCTCACTTGAACCGAACATCTGAGAAATACCTAAACCAATGCAGAGAGAAGGGTGAAATAGAAAACTATGCGATCACAGATAGAGATAAATGAAGATAAGACACTTCAAATGGTCCGTGACCCGTCCTGCATTCGACCAGAACCGGTTGAACCACAGAGAGGTTCTCTCCCCATCATCGAAGCCCTCTGCGACTGAATGATCGTCCACTTCAGCCAAGGCCAGCGGGACTAGGTAAGTAGTGATGATGGTGTTTAAGATTAGTAATGGTCGAAGCAGTCTCGCATTTTGGGGTTGCTATTGCATTAGGTAGAAATTAGTTGGAAATGGACCAGGATAATGTTGGTGTTGGAGGAGTACCGGGGTCCAGGTTTCACAACCTGGCTCTGGTCTCAGCCACGCACCGGCACTGCACTTAGGAAGTGTAAGGGGTTAGGGGATGTTCAGTTAGGATGCCTATAGTTGGTACAAGGCCAAGTGAGGAGAGGAAATAGATATCTGTATTTAGTTATATCAGCTTAGGGGATAGGCTAGGGATTAGGTAAAATATTTGAGGGGACCGGCGTAGGAGCAGTAGAACGGAGATTGGTCACAGATAGCGGGAAGTGGGACTGTGCGTGACGGAGTGGTTCATTAGAGGGTAAGGTAAAGAGTTTAATGAGAAAACCGTGGTGTAGCACAGGGGTAGCCTGGTTCCACGAAGAGAACAGAAAACGGAGTGTAGAGTAGAATAAAAGTTCCGTGGTGAAGTTCAGGGGTAGCCTGGTTCCGCGAAGAGAAACAGAGAACAGGGAGATGAGAAGAGGTTAAGGGTTCGGGCTAGAATGCTGTAGAAACCACACTTAGAATCGGTGCGACGGAGTAATGGACTTTGGAAGACGTTCCATAAGCGAATTACCACTTCTAGTCCGACGTCATTTAGGCTCAGATTGGCTAAGGTCGATATCTGATGAACATCAGCCGTGTGAAATGAATGCAAGGGGCTCTACGGGTGGCGGGGGGTACGGTCGAACACACGATTTGGCCATATAACACTCCGATACAAGCCAACATAGGGCGCTGCTGAAACTTTTCACGGGCTACAATACATGAATGGAGTGGGTTCCTCAGGGGTATAGCAAGTCGGACTCAGTAGATATATGAAGCACTTTGGTAGTCGATACTGTACAGGGGATTAGAACATAGGAGAATATTGTGTGAAAAAAGCAAGGAAATGCATTTGGAATGAATGTGTGCATAAATGAATGGTATGTTTATGAATGGGACATTGTTTTGCTAAGTATATGTGTTTAAATGGATGAATGTTAGGAGCTCTGAGTGAATGTCAAGGTATTTTTTATATTATTTTGGACCAGGTGGCCAACGCTGCAGCGGGGAGAAACCACACCCCTGTCCTGCCAGCATTAGCTGAGCGCGACGCGACTAACGTGTGGACGCTGTGTTGCGTTGTCGAGTGAATTGAATGAATGACATGTGAGATGGAACCTAGGAGGTGTGTAATGTTCGTTGAAATTTTTCAAATCGGGGCTGTAGAAGTCTAAAAGTAATTTAGTAAAGATCAAAGAAAACGGGGATTTTGGAGCTAATGACGTCACTGGAAGCGGCGGAGCTTGGGGTGCGTTAGATTTGAAATACGGGGCTGGATCGGGAGCGTTAGATTTAAAATACGGAGCCGGCCGGGGCCAATCGGGCGAGCGTACTGGGATAAAGATAATAATATATGTTCTGTGAACGGGGGCTAGGTAGGATTAAAGTTGTGTTACGGGGTATAGCTGGGGTTGTGTAAACGTCGCGATGTGTTGTGCCGCTCGGATCAACAGGAGACTGGGCCGTTTAGGAGGAGTGATGTTGGATGCTAAGCTAAGCTGGTGCGAGCGGTACTGAGCTAACGAAGCTAAAATGCTAGGCTACCTGTGCTAACAATATAGCATGATTGAACTCTCGGGGAATCTCGCGTGTTGCTACTGTTGCTGGCGCGGGATCTTAGAGAGGCGGTGGACAGGGACTTCCGGTGTAGAGGGTTCTGGGAATTGTTGTTTTATGGTTGAGGTGGAACGTCGAGTTCCCGTCTTGGGGTGGTTTACGTAATGACGCACTTGCGGGGGAGGCGTGGGCGCCTCCTACAGGAAGTGGTGAGTGCTGTAGTGCGTTGGTGGTGATGGAAAAGACGTTCCAGCGGAGGGCGCTGTTGCCTCTTTTATAGTTTCACCTTTACAGGTGGAACGAGGTGCAGTAGGCAGTAGAGAAGGGTTTGTGATTATTATGGGTTTTGAAGCGCGGCGGTCTGTGGGAATTTGTGAGTTCTTTTTATCGTTTTTTTTTTTTTCAGTTGTTGATGTTGGATGTAGATACTTGTTTGATTATAAATCTGTATTTGTTATGGGCCAGGGGTAATGGCGCTGGTGGGATAGTATGGGATAGATGTGTGAGTTTGTTTGTGACTTTGGTTGCGTGAAACCCCCCCCCCCCCCTTTTTTCCCCTGTCTCTTCCTCCCTCCCTCCCTCCCTCCCTCCCTCCCTCCCTCCCTCCCTCCCTCCCTCCCTCCCTCCCTCCCTCCCTCTCTCCCTCCCTCCCTCCCTCCCTCCCTCCCTCCTTCCCTCCCTCCCTCCCTCCCTCCCTCCCTCTCTCCCTCCCCTCCCCCCTCCACCCCCGCCCCCCTCCGCTCCATCCCTGTCTCCCAGCTTAACTTTGTGAGATGACAGGTGCACAAAGGGGGTTTTGTTTAGGATAGATTGCCTGATTGATTGATTGATTGAAAAATTGTATTAACAGATTGTAGAATGGGTACAGTACAGTACGGCTCAATACACACAATTGTTAAGGGGATGCAGACCGGGGAAAGGCTTTCGTCTTGTTTACATCAGGGTCCCCCATTTTCAATTCATCATGGGCGTGGAGTATTGGGTATATTGGGTATATTAGAATAATGTTACTTGCTAAAGTGGATTACATAAGGATAAATAGAATATTCATGGTCATTCTTTTGGTCTGATTAAAGTTAAGATTGAGTGTAGACGGTTTTGGTAATAGTTAATGTTGCATTGTGTGCCCCCCCCCCCCCCCCCCTTTCCTCCCCTTAGTCCCTGTATCCCTGTATCCCTCCTTCCTTTTTCTTTTCCCTTCGCCCCCCCTCTGTCTATCCTTGTATTTCGCCATCCCTAGATTGCGGCGTGTGTGGTGGGCATTTGGTTGTAGGTTTATTTGAACTACGTTGTTATTATGTATGTGAAGTAGGTACCGGATGGGCGTTGGCCTGTCTAGGTGCAGGTGGTGGTAGGATGATTTGTAATATTCTTGGTGTGGTAAAGCTTGGGGTGTTTCCGTTCAGGTTCGAAACTGAAGGGAGGACGCTTTGGGCTGTGAGTTGACGGTTCTTTGTGTATTCAGGGAACTGGGTGAATATTGCAGGTGGCATAGTGCGGGTGTCCGTGAATTTATTAACGTGGCCAGCTGTACTATGTGTCGGTCAGGGTTTTAGTGATCTAAGTTGCTAAAAGTTTATTGTTTTCCCTGATTAGGTGGTTGGTAGCAGTAGCAACACTAATTCATTTTTATTAAGTGTTGTGAGGGGGTATGGTTGTGTGTAAGGATGAATGAAATTGATGTGGTATGAGGAGTGTGTGAAGCAAAAGCGAATAATACATTTAGTCGATACGCTAATCGGGCATTTAAAAGTAAGAAATAAGGTTAGGATGAACAGATTCATCAAGCAAAGAGAGATTAGAAACGGATGGAAGACCAGGTTTACAAAGGATTATTAGACAATGGATAGGAAGGGGATTAATGATTATATTTCCCAGGAAATCAGGTGGAGAGAGCACACAGGGGATTGGAAACCTCCAGTGTTCCTGTGGAAGGAACGGACAAAAAACAAGATAAGCTGTATCGTTATTTTTTCAAACAAATCACACTGTGTCTCTCTAAATATTTTAGTATAGTGTTGCCCGACATTTCCAATGCATAACGAAGAGTGGAAATAATAAGGGAAATGCCACTGTATTAAGTCTGGATATTTTTGCTTTCTTTCTGTACAGATGCTCGGCTGAACAGGAGCTCTGGACGATTTCCATAACCATCTAGGGAAAACGGCTTTAATGCGCCTTGGTATAAGTATGAATGATAAGCCAATTATCAATCCTTGTCTGCACAGTAAAATTTTGACAGTGTGAGTGTTTTAACTCAAGTAAGTAGAAAATAGTGTAAGACGGAGAAATTTGTTTTTTCAAACGGTAATTACAGGAGTGGTTGAAAGGGAAGTGAATGACAGTAGCATAGGAAGTTCACCTTAGAGGAACATTGATAGGAACAACTGAAGCGTTAGATGCAAAAACAATAGAATAACAGCGACAACAATATGGAAAATAGTGATCGGGCCATTGGGGGGAGTAGGCCGAGAGTCTCTGCAGACATTTCCCAGATAGACTTTACCAGTGATGATCTGATTAATTGGGACTTCTCTCATGTGACCAGTACGACAGAAGGACTTGGAATGTTGACTTTGGTTCCAATACAGGGGAGTGAGCCAGTGACAACGGTGTTACTCCAACCAGAACCGATTCAAGCTGGAGTGTCCATTGCAGGCGACTGCAGTTTAACCAAGGGGCAGAAAAAGAGACTGAGGTTACAGCCGTCCCACGAAGTCCACTCTGGCCGGATGGCTGGAACTGAGACCGACAGCAGGTATGGAATACACGAACAGTTTCTACAGCCCACCCGTTTCCCATGTCTACCCTGCCCTCAGCACCAAAGCCAAGATGAGAGGCGGAGCCCAACGATGGGACGTCAAACCGCCAGTGCTGAGATGGGGGAAGAGGCAGCATACTATAGACAACAGAGAGCGTTTGTGACAGCGTTCGAACAAAACGAGGCAGTTCATCGAGATCTGATGAAGACACAGCTGGAGATCGGTCAAGCCGCACACGAGACTCAGAGACTGGGACGAGAACTGGCGAGAAAGACTGTGCTACTAGAAGCGACAGCTGTTGAGATCATGCTTCGGGCGTCTGACCTAGGCCGCCGGGATCAAGGAGTGCCCTGTGCCCCGTTGCCCGGACAGGGAACTGGGCCGCGACAGGGTGGGCAGAACCGCAGGAGGGGTGAGTTTCCAGGCCCCTCCCAACAAGAGAAAGCCCGAGGAGAGGCAGCAGAAAAGGACAGGTATGCCCCTCTCTCCTCCAGGCAACAGGACATGCGACCAGAGGACGGGAGAGGGGTGGACCTGGCGAGGACTGTGGGGGGCCAGCCGAGAGACTGTGGGAGTCGTGGAGAACTGGAACCCCTGGGATGGCCGGCGTCGGCTGTGTGCTGGAATTGTGGGGAGGTTGGCCATTTCGCTCGGTCATGTTACAAAGGGTGGCAGACTCAGCGAACGTCCAATAAGAAGCAAGAGTCCAAACAGGGTTGCTGGAAATGTGGAGAGTTGGGACATTGTCAGAGGGGGTGTCTGCATAGGTCATAGGTTAATTAAGAGCAAAGCGGAAATGCACAAACAAAGCCTTTTGGGTGCTCGAGTAAATAGAGTTATTAATAAATTAAAATGGAAATGGGACTGATTGGAATAAAAATAGAATAAAAAATATATAGAAGCGTTGGTACATTAGATTATGAGTGGAAGCGACTAAGATGGATGTGCAACTAACAGGGAGAGATGAAATGGCTGACAGATGCATGAGCCAATCGTACTAACAGTTAATTAATAGACAAATCATGGGTTTTCCTTTTTGCTACAGTGTGTCTGATCAACTCTTGCTGTGGCAGTGAGGAAAACATAAGGGAGAATGGTATGGTGGACGATTTTTGGTATCTCCCACCTGTGCAGCCTGGCCCGGCTGCACAGATTGGAGAGAGAGAGAAGAATGGTCACCGCAATGGCTCTTGTGGTCATGTGAACTCTGAACCAGACGGTGTCAGAGAAGGGTTAAACAGTTGGTTTTAGACAGGAACAATGGAACATTTAATGTTAGACAGGGTTAGAAACAAAGGACTATTTATAGTAGTGATTACATACTTGATCAAAGGGTGGTCAAGTTTGAATTAAGGAATAAAAAAAAAAAAAAAAAAAAAAAAAAAAACAATACAACAACAACAATATTATTATTTCATTACTTATTTTATTTCTTTTTGGATTTTTTATTTTGCTGTCTTAAGTTTTTGCGGGGGTATTTATGCCTCTAGATGATAGTTTAATTCTGTTTGATGGGTGTGTAGCATGTAGGCACTCACAGTTTTTTTTGTTTATTTTTAATTTTCTTTGTTTTTGGTTGACTATATATTTTTTTTAAGAACTGGCTGGCTGGGGGAGTTCTCTCGCCGGTCAGGGATAGCAGGTGGTGGTGACACAGCGAGGCTGGTAGGAAGTCTGATATAATGAGCTGGAAACTGAGAATGGACGGGAGCTGGTTCATGGTTTGTTTTCCGCTCATTAAGGCTCCAGATGTAGAATCTGGAGGGTTGTGTCACTTTTTGGGTTATGGTAGGTGTTGGGGGAACATATTTCTCTGTCTATAAGAAAGCTCTGTAGGTTTTTGGTCGCCAGTTGGCCGAGACAGTGTTCATGTAGAGTGCAGACATGTGAATTTGATGATTGACTTATGGTAGTCTCTGCACCGGCTTGTTGAAAGCTGGCGGAGTGTGTGTGATGTGTGTTTAAAGGGACTGTGGTTTGTTGACCATGCACATAGGTTCTGTTGGTGATTGGCCTCGTCTAGAGCTGACTGTCCGGACCGAGGAGCTGTCGGGAAACAAGGTATTTGAAAGTGAAATAATGGTTATTCCACTGTCAAGGGTGGAGGTAGTTGTGTTGATCTTGAGATATTGAATCTAGTAAAACAGTACAGCACAAAAAGAAATGAGACAAAGATGATTTGATTGAATGCTAACGTAAGAAGCTGTGAAATACATAGATAATTAATTGGAGAAAAATGTATTGTCAAAATGCAGAACAGTAAAGATGTATCTGTGAAAATAAATGTTTCCAATCTATTGTGTGTTTGTAAATAATAATCCAAAATGCAAAAAGGACAGAGGGAAAATCGTTTCCTTCTGTGGAAAATCGGAGCAGTACCAGAGACCTGCATACAACGAAGAGGAGGCGGTGATTAGCACAAGATACAACAAGAAGAAAACGGTCAAAAACGAGTTAGCAGTAAAGGCCTTAGGAGGTTTTAAACAGGGATGAAAGCGAAGGATAATTGAGGCCTCAGTGGTCTTTTTTAAGGAGAAAAAATAATTTATGTTGCTTGTTTGAATTTCCCTCAAATGTTTAGAGAGTTAATCTTTTAGTGGTGTGATGTATTAATCTTTTCTTGCAGAGTCCATTACACAAAATAGACATTTAAGCTAATTACATGGATAAATATAGTCTTAAACGAAAAGAAGCTGAGAATGGTACGATCATCTCTTTGCATAGAGAGACGGACCTAGACTGGATGTCATAATAATAACTGATAATGTGTATAAACTGTGAAAGGAGGAAAAGGTAGGTGAAATGATGATTTTGTAACTGTACAGATGGAAGGGGGTTTTGTAGTTCGATTTGGGTCAATTTTGGATTTTTTTGAAATTTTGAAAAATATTAGCAAAAATTATGATTATGATTTTTAACATGTTTAATTTAGAAAATTAATATTGTATAGTGGGTTATTAAACCCCCTAAGGGTGGATTGTCGTATATTTCTAAATGAAAACATGAATAAATGCAAGTGAAATGTACAAGGTAATGATTAGAAAGACAAAATTGGCTATAGTGAAGCTTGAGAGGGAGATCACCCCGCACTCAGCCAAATGGAGGACAATCTGGAGGGCAAAAGACTGTTTATGATGTTAAGGCACATTCCACTGGTTGGTTAGCAGCTGTGGTTTAGGCCACCTCCAACTGACAAGAGAGGAAATCATTATCGTTGAAACAGGAACCAAACTCAGAATACCCTAAGGAAGGAATTTCAGGTTACAACACGGCAGCTGCTGACTAACCCAGAGGTCAGAAAGGTGACACAGGCTATTTGGAAATTTCCCATTACACAGAGAACTGCCACTAGTTGAAAGAACAATGCAAAGCAATGATATACTAAAAGATTTAGCAATTTCATAAGTTACATGTAGGCATAACTCTTAGAACAATTAGAATAACTTAGTCACAATAAAGAATAAAAACTCTTAAAAACTAGAAGGTAAAACTATACAGTATTGGTCAAATGTTCATCAGGAAAATAAAGTGTTCTATTAAAGGACGGGGATATATGGTTTGTTATCTGGGCACTGTCTGAAAAAGTAGTCGGGTTCTTATCTAGACTATGTAAACATTTTAGTCACAAGCATGATGATGTATTACTCAGTGAAAAACTACCCTCTCATTAAGTAATGATTAAAGTGTCAGCAGATTCAAACTGTGAAAACCGTTGTCAGAGGACCCAGGAGGTTGTGTCAGCGAAACATGTGGTCACAGGACACCAAGCAGACATGTTTCTGCTGGAATGTGACCAAAAATAAGTGGACGTGAATAGGCAGGCAGGGCTCTCTCTCTCTCCCCCCCCCCTCTCTCTCTCTCTCTCTCTCTCTCTCTCTCTCTCTCTCTCTCTCTTCCTCTGATAAAAAGGGCTGATGGCGACACACTAGGGAGACGCACACCCAGAAGGGACCTGGGGAAGCACTGACACACACCCGGTGACGGGAGCAAGACACTCAGAGGAGACCAGAAGGAAACCTGGAGACACGACTCACACCAGAAGGAACCTGGAGAGACACGCCACACACACCGGCTGAGCGAAGGAACCTGGAGATGAGCGCTCCTTGCTTGAGCGCTGAACCTCCACCGACGGAGAGAGAATCATCAAACAGAACTCGAGAGCCGAGCAAGACACTCAGAGGAGACGGAGAACCGAGCCTGAGACTCGACAAGCCGGCTACTGAAGAGCCGATGACATGAGAGCCATTGAGACCAGATGACTGAGCCGAGGTTCATAGCAGACTCCACCGAGGGTAGATGAAAGAACCAAGCGCTCCCAAAACCTCCAAGGATCCGAACGCGAGGTTGCCATGGACAACCTGAGACAGCGAACAGCACCGAGAGACGATTAGATTGAATGAAAGAGACAATTAGATTTGAACCAAAGAGACGATGTCCTTGTTGATTCCTAAGCTATGGTATTAATAAAACACCGCAGTTGATTTTGACCATATTGTCCGTCTCCCCTCACTTGAACCGAACATCTGAGAAATACCTAAACCAATGCAGAGAGAAGGGTGAAATAGAAAACTATGCGATCACAGATAGAGATAAATGAAGATAAGACACTTCACTACAAAGGTGGTCAATCATTTTTGCCATCAGATGTGACCAGACGTGGTCACTTGTGCAAATGGCTTGTGAAATGATGCTCGTCAGATGTTTCGTCTTGTAACTTGAGTCTGGAAGCACGCAATAGGTCGAGTAGGGTGATGATCGAAACGCAGCAAATTCAACTTTCCAACAATGTATTGGTTGATCGGAAAAAACGCGGCCCAGAGCCGGCAGATGAGGGCAAAGTGGTGCGACGTACGCATGCAATGTTTAAGAGGTTGAAAAGGTGAAGAAGAAAATTTTTGCTTTTCCCCGCCGAAGTAATTATTGATTAATTATAATTAAAGAAAGTTTTGGGGGTCCAGAATGAATGTTTACATGTTGCATGCATGTATCCCCTCCCTCCTTCCCATTTTCCCATCTGGAATGCACCTGATTGGATAAATTCTGGTGCTATAGTGCGACATCTAGTGGCTGAATGTTATCCATAGCACCTTTAAAGTATCGACATATTGGGATTTATTTTCTCCATTGAAATATGTTTGAAAAATAAACATCTTCATAACGTTGCCTCAGTAACATCTGAATACCTTTAGGCACACTACGTCTGTCACACTGGCGGTTTGATTTTCACAAAAAGTTGACTTGACTTTTCCTCCCGGCTCTCAACCTGACTAGGACCTCCATCATGTACCTCCACTTCTCCCTCTCCTTCGGTTCCCCCCATGGGGCCACGGAGGGCTTTCTGCTGTCCGCAGCACATTCCTCTGCCGGGTCCTCAGCAGGGGAGCCTTTTCTCTGGGACTATATGCCACCTCTCTTATCATCAATAGCCCCCGAGAGCTACTGATCCACACCAGTCAAGCAAGGTAATGCGGTAGCATGTCATTACATTATTAGGAGGGATTATTATTACTATGAGGGAGTACTATTAGTAGGAGGGATTACTCCTCATATGTATGAGACATATCAAATCCACGTGCAGTCAGTCAATAGGGAGAGTGTGAAATAGAACCCAGAGGAAACCACAAGTAACGGGGGCCGTGCTTAACGTGGCTCACCGGATGGCTTGTCGCTAACTTAAACCAATCGGATCAACGTACCATATGGTGTAGTAGGAGAGCGCTGAAGATGAAACTAGCGATGTAGCTAGCATGTCGCTAGACGATTTCAAGATTTTGAGGAATTCAAAGATGATAGCAAACATCACACATATAGCGTAGCTGCCAGTGGTTCCTCATAGGACACTGACACTCTGAGCCTCAGTGGCAGAATAAGCTCTTTTAGTGGACATACTTTGACATGTTGGTTTGCCTCGTGTGACATTGCAGCCTGTTTTGCAGCTGCGGCTGAAACGATGGAGTGCGACCGCCGTGACAGACAGACAGACAGACAGACAGACAGACAGACAGACAGACAGACAGACAGACAGACAGACAGACAGACAGACAGACAGACAGACAGACAGACAGACAGACAGACAGACAGACAGACATACAGACAGACAGACAGACAGACAGACAGACAGACAGACAGACAGACAGACAGACAGACAGACAGACAGACAGACAGACAGACAGTAAGGCTGAGCCCGAACGTTCGAACGTTCGAACGTTCGTTCGTTAAGCTGACATTCGGACTTTAATTAATGGGTTCGAACGTTCGGTGAAAAAAAATAAAGCAGGCGCAACGACGGTGAGGCGATGTGAAGCGGCGCGTCCCCCGAGTGCCGAGTCGCTCGGCTCAACTAGTATGGTCTCTGCCGGGCTGTTGCTGGATACTCAACCAGAGCTCTAGTCTCAACCAATGCAATAGAACAATTTTGATTGAATGACAGGCGATTCTGCCAATTACGTCACACCGCTTGCACCCGCCTCTGCTGTTACCACCAATCGGCAAGCGTTTATTATTTTTTTTACTTCCGGCAATGCCGCCATTGATCTGCTTGAGAGAAGCATTAACGTAGCGTTAGCTCCCCGCCGAGGAAGTAAAAGTCGTAACAAGGTTTCCATAGGTGAACCTGCGGAAGGATCATTAATGCATACCAGCCTTTTTCGGCCACGGAGCGCGAGCTTCATGGCGGGAGGTGGTTGCGTTGGAAACAACTCTGGCCGAGGCGGCAGGCGTGTTGGGAACCCGGCGGGACCCCCGCGCCGGTGTCTCTCTGTCTCTCTGCCGTCCCCCGTTCAGAGGTAGACGGTGGAAGGAGCCGAGGCGCGCGCCTCTCTCCTTCCCGTCGACCAAGAGTGAATACCTGTTATTGAACGTGTAACACTAACTATATATAACGTTAATGCCACAAAACGAAAAAAAATGATATAAAAAAAAAAATGTAATAAAAAAAAAATTGTATTAAAAAAATTACAAAAAACGAACGTTCGAACGTTCGTTCGATAAACCCTGGCGAACGTTCGAACCCTAAAAACAGGGTTCGGGCTCAGCCTTAACAGACAGACAGACAGACAGACAGACAGACAGACAGACAGACAGACAGACAGACAGACAGACAGACAGACAGACAGACAGACAGACAGACAGACGGACGGACGGACGGACGGACGGACGGACGGACGGACGGACGGACGGACGGACGGACGGACGGACGGACGGACGGACGGACGGACAGACAGACAGACAGACAGACAGACAGACAGACAGACAGACAGACAGACAGACAGACAGACAGACAGACAGACAGACAGACAGACAGACAGACAGACAGACAGACAGACCAGTTACAACACTTTTGTTCCTGTTATTCATTTAGATCACATACTAGGTTTAAAAATACAGAAGTTATCCTTTAAAGGGGACATGTCTTGCTATTCCTTTCACTATTTGGACAACTTTACACAATTCCTGTGAGTCTATGGAACACATCTGTAAAGTTTTTTTTCCAAAGAATTCATTGTTTTGTATTTCTAATCAAGTATTCAAAAGCAGCATTTTTCCACTTCAAGATTCCAAGCTGTTTTGGCCCCGCCCATAAGCGCTTTGAGTGACAGTCACCCACAGTCTGCGACTGGCAGACAGAGAGACAGAGAGAGAGATAGAGAGATAGAGGAGGGGGATAATAATTAATTTCGCCGCAGGGGGGCATAATCCCACGGGACGTGGTAACTTGTTTCAAATGACAGTATATACCCCTGTGAATATTATTGCACGGATCGGAATACGGGCGCGCGCGTGGGAGTCAAAGATATTTTGACAGTGATATGAGAGTGCTCCCAGGGAGAAGCCCCACCCCGCGCGCCGGTTGAGGTTGTGTGTAAAATGCGTGTGTGCTTCCCCGCGCGCCGGTCGAGATTGTGTGTAAAATGCGTGTGTGCTTCCCCACGCACCGGTCGAGGTTGTGTGTAACATGCGTGTGTGCTTCCCCAAGCGCCGGTCGAGGTTGTGTGTAAAATGCATGTGTGCTTCCCCGAGAGAGAGAGAAGCTCCTGTCCCTCTCTCTCTCTCCCTCTCTATCTCTCTCGCTCCCTCTCTATCTCTCGCTCTCCCTCTCTCTTGCTCGCTTGTTCTCTGCTGTCTGTCGGCATCCTCTGTTTGAGGAAGTAACTCCACTCGCTCTGTTGTTGTGCGAATTGTTGATTGTGGGCGGTGACTACAACCAGTGCCTTATTCACGTCAGCAAAGCAGTCAATTCAGATTGGCTTAGTTGAGTGAGGGAAGATCTTGTGAACTCGAGACTAGACTGATGAGTCAAAATGATAATTAGAGACACAGACCACATTGATATAATCCCCCATTGCTAGGAAACAATGCTAAACACGGGAAAATGCCATTTATAAGACACAGGACCTTTAAAAAATATATATATAATCTTTTGGTTTCTTTCCACATCTTCCTTAAATGTGGCATCAGCATTCTACGCTTCTGCAACATGCTAAAAAGGTCATGGACACACTTACTGCAGGTTTCACGGCGGTCGAGCTCCAGGGTCAATTTCAGTGTCTGTAAACTCCGCCGAACACGATTCCACAACTTGCTAAATGTGTGCTGTTCGCAGCGGGGATTGTCTCACCACTACAAATGAGCATGTGAACATTCTTGCAACTCAAATTGATAGAACGGTCATTCTTGCTCAAATGTACATTCTGGAACGGTCCTTCTGCATACACCTTGAAATGGCGGTTGGTGGTTATGTTTTTGCCTCTGTCTGTCTGTCTGTCTGTCTGTCTGTCTGTCTGTCTGTCTGTCTGTCTGTCTGTCTGTCTGTCTGTCTGTCTGTCTGTCTGCCTGCCTGCCTGCCTGCCTGCCTGCCTGCCTGCCTGCCTGCCTGCCTGCCTGCCTGCCTGCCTGCCTGCCTGCCTGCCTGCCTGCCTGCCTGCCTGCCTGCCTGCCTGCCTGCCTGCCTGCCTGCCTGCCTGTATGTACATACAGTCTGTTTGTCTGTGAACAAGATATCTCGAAAGGTAATGGCCTAATTGCAATGCAATTAGCTATTAACATTCATGACCCTGAATTGGAAAACATCCTATTTATTTATTTATTTATTTATTTATTTATTTATTATTATTTTATTCTCATATTTCATGCTTATCATCCTGCCTGTACGCCTCCTCTCCTTGTTCTGCTGCTGTGTTGACACCTACATTTAGCAACAGGGATAAATATCCATCTTATCGTATTTATTTTAATTTGTCCTTTATTTATACAGGTTTGTCTCGTTGAGATCAAGATATCTTTTTCAAGAGCGACCTGTTAACAACATACATACAAGCACATTGGACAGACAAGTACAGTTTAGATATAGATTATCAAACAAGTCAAACAACCATCAAACAAGTAGAACAAAGGAAACCAAAGGAAACAATTGCAGTCAACAACTAAAAAGTCAGTGTTCAAAACTGTTGTTTTGCCAAAATAGATCCATCACTGGCACGGCTGGAGGCTTCCCTGCCAGTGTCTGTTTTTTTATGCGTCAAGTTTCACATCGTTGTGCTGCCGTGTCAGATGCTTCATCAAAATTAGTATTTTTCGCAGAAAACGTTTTGCTCCCCTAACATTGTTTACAACAGACAGCTATTGAACGCGTACTCACCTCTCTTCCTCACCCTCCATGCTGCTTTTTGGCTAGTAGATGACGTGACCTAGCTCTGATCTGCCGGGTCGTGCACACGTCATCTACTGATATGTAGATACTGTATAAACGCAATCTAACGTTATAGGAGGACCAAACAAAAACACATTGCATTCTGGCAAAGATGTAACTCAGTAACACAGCGTTACTTCTATTAGTAACATAATAATAGAATTAATATTTTGGAAATTGTAAAGTAATACAATTTGAGTAACATGTTACTGCCCAACACTGGTCCTATAGTCACCAAAATCCTCCTCGAGGATAACATATCAGCCATCGAGATAGTGTGCACTTATGAAGTGTACTGTCGTCACCACACAATGCCAACAGAGGGAATGGGCTGTTCTCAAGTGTATAATGACTCCTAGATGCTCCCCATTTATTCTGTAATGAGGTTACTAATCCCTATCACTCTCTCTACTAAGTGGCAGTAATGCATAAAGGTCAGGGTCCCGACCACTACTGAATCTCAAATGAGGAGTTGTGCAGTTAACTCTAAAGAGTTTTCTGAATTTGCCTCTAATGGCTTAGTAGTAGTAGGGAGGCAAGATGGCCCAGAGGTTCGATCCCTACCACTGACAGGAGGGTGTATTCCAGCTGTGAGCTGGTGACTGAATGGTGCCTGCAGGGGCGGACCTTCCTACAGGCGATATAGGCAGTCGCCTAGAGCGCCGCCCAGAGGGGGGCGCCAATTTTTTTTTTTTTTTTTTTTTTTTTTGCAGTTTTGGCGCCCCCCTCTATATCTGCAACCATTATTTGTACATAAAAAAAATTCTAACATAAGGGAAAATGAGCCAAAAATCTAAAACGGTCGGTCGGTCTGAGCCTCAGCTTTAGGTGTTCACAGTCAGAACATGCTAGAGCGCTGTGCATTGATGGGTATCGGTCAAGTGTTTATAGAATTGAGCGTTGAGGAAAGAAAGACTAACATTAGAGAACTATGAAGAGGCAAAAGCCATAAAAAAAAATTAAAAAAAAAAAAAAAAAAAAAAAAAGGCGCAGTGGTGAATCTCGCCTAGGGCGCCAAATGTGCTAGGTCCGCCCCTGGGTGCCTGGTATTACATATATGGTGCCCACCTTCTGAATTTCCTCAATGGGATCAATAAAGGAATATCTTATCTTATCTCTGCCCTTGAGCACTGAATTCCAAAACTCCTCCAGGAGTGCTGCACTGCAGGTGACCCTGCGCTCTGACCTCTGTGATGAAATGCATATGTGTGGGGGACTGTGTGTAACTAGGAGGGATATGCGGACTGTGTGTATGTGTAACTAGGAGGGATATGAGGACTGTGTATGTCTAACTAGGAGGGATATGAGGACTGTGTGTATGTGTAACTAGGAGGGATATGAGGACTGTGTGTATGTGTAACTAGGAGGGATATGAGGACTGTGTGTATGTCTAACTAGGAGGGATATGAGGACTGTGTGTATGTCTAACTAGGAGGGATATGAGGACTGTGTGTATGTGTAACTAGGAGGGATATGAGGACTGTGTGTATGTGTAACTAGGAGGGATATGAGGACTGTGCGTATGTGTAACTAGGGATATGAGGACTGTGTGTATGTGTAACTAGGAGGGATATGAGGATGGTGTGTATGTGTAACTAGGAGGGATATGAGGAATGTGTGTATGTGTAACTAGGAGGGATATGAGGATGGTGTGTATGTGTAACTTGGAGGGATAATGAGGACTGTGTGTATGTGTAACTAGGAGATATATGAGGACGGTGTGTATGTGTAACTAGGAGATATATGAGGACGGTGTGTATGTGTAACTAGGAGGGATATGAGGACTGTGTGTACTTGTAACTAGGAGGAATATAAGGACTGTGTGTATGTGTAATTAGGAGGAATATAAGGACTGTGTGTATGTGTAACTAGGAGGAATATAAGGACTATGTGTATATTTAACTAGGAGGGATTCATAAAGTAATCTTCTAGTAGTTGTGAGAACGTCTTGGCCGTCAAAACACCAGATCCAATGTAATGTTGGATAAAGACATGGTAAATAGGGAGGTGTTACCTGTGAACCTGATTTGCATTTGGTCTCATGGTGGCAGTATTTTCACTAAACTAAACAGATTAAAGGTGCTATATATAACAATTAGCCACTAGATGTCGCACTAGAGCACTAGCATGTCATTAGACAATCAGGTGCATTCCATGTGGATAAATGGGACGTAGGGAGATGATACATGCCGCAACATACAACATTAATTTTGGACCTGCAAAAAGTGTTTAACCTCTTAACGTCCGGCGTACCGTATACGGTATGCTACGCCGGTGTGCGGGACTCGCGCACGTCATGGCACTTTGCCCTCGTTTGCCGGCTCCGGGCTGCATTTTTTGCCGTGCAACCAATACATTGTTGGAAAGTTGAATTTGCCGCTTTTTGATAGTCACCACACTCAACCTATTGTGTGATTCGGGTCTCGAGTTACAAGACGAAATATCCGGCAAGCGTCATTTGACAAGCCGTTCCGTTGAGTGACCACATCCAGTTGTAAACAGCCCTGAACTGACCAGTCACCGCTGATGGCGAAAATGATTGACCATCATTGTAGCCAAAGAGCATCTGCAAGAAGGGGGCAGAAGAAGACCAACAAGCTATTTGTTTTGACTTGCGCGTCTAAATGAATTGAAGTGGATGGCCATTTTGGATAATCACTCTGCGATTGTATTGTATTATATATGTAATTGTTTTTATATGTGTAAATAAACAAACAAACAAACAAACAAACAAACAAACAAACAAATAAGTATAAAGTATAATACATTACTTTGGGTATGCAATCATCAGGCGTTTTATGCAAAATGTGGGGTTAATTAAATCAATTCCTAAAAAAAGGAAAAGCAATACTTTCAATACTGCACCTTTAAAAGATTCTGCGGATGTATTATTATTTTTTATTTTTTTTACTCTACATAAATGGTAAATGGTGCAATTATATAGTGCTTTTGTCCAACATTTTAAACTTGTCGTCCCTTTGTGACATCCTACAGATGGTGTCACTGTCAATATGTATTGTTTTGATAGTTGATGAGCCAAACTGTACAACCAAATCCAATCAAAAAGTGTATTGTATCCAGTAAAATGTTGTGTGTGAAAGTAGTAGTGTGGGGAGATTGTTAAGCCTTTGTGAGGTTCGCCTCTTCCCTGGACCTTATTTCCCTGTCTCCTCACCTCTCCAGCCCCCACCCTCGCGCTCGTTTAGCCTCGTCTGCTCTTTAGCAGCCCACACCCTTGGACTATCTGTCAGTATCTGTTTGATTGGTTCGTGCCGAACACACTCTTCTAGTTCAAGTATCAATTACCTTCACGCACCTGATGTGTATTCTAATTAGCGCCCCTGTTGGGCTTTAAAGCCCTCGCTCTTCCCCTCAGTCCTGGTCGGGTCGTTCCGTATCATATCTCTATCACCAAACTCCTACGGGAGGTACTCTGTCTGTAGGCTCCTACGGGAGTTTCTGTTTCTGTCTGTATGCTGTTTTATCTCCGGCGTGAGACGAGGTGCAAGCCTTGGCCACCTGTCGCCGTTTGCCTGGAGGGAGATACTGTACTGAGCTCTCTAATCCTCTACGGGAGGTATTCCAGTGTTCCACTCCAGACCTCCGCGCAGCAGATGCGCTCTCCGTACCGGCGCGTACTCCAAGCAGACGCGCACCACTCAGACCTCCGCGCCAGATGCGCTCTCCGTACCGGCGCGTACTCCAAGCAGACGCGCACCACTCAGACCTCCGCGCCTGACGCGCTCTCCGTACCGGCGCGTACTCCAAGCAGACGCGCACCACTCAGACCTCCGCGCCAGATGCGCTCTCCGTACCGGCGCGTACTCCAAGCAGACGCGCACCACTCAGACCTCCGCGCCAGATGCGCTCTCCGTACCGGCGCGTACTCCAAGCAGACGCGCACCACTCAGACCCCGCGCCAGATGCGCTCTCCGAGCCGGCGCGCTCTCCTCCAGACGTCTAGCCTGCGCGCTCCTACTCCTCCCTGTAAGCAGCTCCAGCCCTCGCCCTGTTCCAAGGCCTTACCCTGTTTTCTCTATCCCTGTCCCCAGCCCGCCTCCGCTGGCCTTTGTCCCTGTTTCCCCTCTCTAGTCCTCCTAGTCCTCCCTGTCCAGTCCTTCTAGTCCTCCTAGTCCTCCCTGTCCCCAGCCCGCCTCCGCGGGCCTCTGTCCCTGTTTCCCCTGTCTAGTCCTCCTAGTCCTCCCTGTCCAGTCCTTCTAGTCCTCCTAGTCCTCCTTGTCCAGTCCTCCCTGTCCAGTCCTTCTAGTCATCCTAGTCCTCCCTGTCCCCAGCCCGCCTCCGCGGGCCTCTGTCCCTGTTTCCCCTCTCTAGTCCTCCTAGTCCTCCCTGTCCAGTCCTTCTAGTCCTCCTAGTCCTCCTTGTCCAGTCCTCCTAGTCCTCCCTGTCCAGTCCTCCTAGTCCTCCCTGTTCCTGCCTTGTCCCTTGCCCTGGCCCAGTCCGTTAGCCTTCCCTTAGCCTTCCCCTTAGCCAGCTCGCCTCTAAAGGGCACTGTGCCTATTTTCCCAAGTTCATGTTTTCCTGTAATTTGTGTTCTCCCTTAAAGGGACAGTGCCGTTTTCTGTTGTTTTCAATAAATGCCCAGTTCTTGGCTTACTCTCATACCTGTCTTGTGTTGTGCGATTGGGGTCGGTTACAAACCATAACAGCCTTGGCGTATATGGTATATGATGAATTGAAAATGGGGGACCCTGATGTAAACAAGACGAAAGTCTTTCTCTAGTCTGCATCCCCTTAACAATTGTATGTATTGAGCTGTATTGAGCTGTACTGTACCCATTCTGCAATCTGTTAATAAACTTTTCAATCAATCAATCAATCAATTCAATCAATTTCAATCAATCCTCTGATTGGGGATGTTATCAAGCAAAAGGAAAAGTTTGATGCAAGAGAGTTAGACAGCTGGTGAGTCGCCATTACAAAGGGAGATTACCATGATTACCTCTTAGTCTCTATCTATTCCAGGGCCCTGTTCCTCGTACCTGGCTAACTGAGTTAGCTGGATAATTTTCAGCATAGCTTGACTTAAGCCAGACCTTTCCGTTCCCCAACGTCGGATTGTCTAAATCACTATGGCAACATATCAAAAAGTTTGAACCTTGTCGAGGGCAGGGTTAAGTTCAGTTAGCTGGATAACCTGCATGGCCACGCCCTCGCAAAGAAATGCCAGCTCCCTTCCTGAAATAATTATTACAGTCTAGATCCCATTAGGCCTATACCACGAGGGCATTCTGAATAATGTTTTTGTGCTTAGTTTTTCTAGAGGGGGCTTTTGAAATGTAAAATAATATACCTAAAATGCTGATAATAAATCATATTCAGCCTATAGATTTACTTTGTCCTAAATAATGCACGTCATATTTATACGGATACGGCGCTCACGCGTCGCGACACACACAATGTGGTTATTTTAATAACGGAGCATTGCAAATGTGAATCCCGCGGGTATATTTTTTATGAATGAAACCTATCGGGTGTTTGGCTCTGATTAGTTTCATATTCTTCGCTGTTGATGTATTTGCTTAACACTTTGAGTGCCAGGGACGTTTTATTAGCCCCCCATTGAGTGCCGACGATGACAATTATCGTTTAATTTTTTTATTAGCGATCTGAATTCATATTTCATCAACCGAGTCTCCCGTTGGTACAGCAGCTCCTCCAGGAGCTCAGATGGGAAAAAAGCGCCCCCTATCGTCTATCCCTGTGTAACTGCAGGTCAGTCGATTAGACTGACCTGGGATCTGTAGATCTGTAGAGGTGGAGCCAACTGGCTCCATTATGCTGGCAAGACGTCTGATCAAGAGGGATCTGATCGCGAGACGGAAATCAGCCTGGAATATATATTTACAGCAGCCAATAATCAATCAATAAGAATGGCGATCAGGAATTGGAATAATCTTTTTGGATAACATCTGATCTCAGGTAAGGAATCTATTTTACCAGTCTTAGGATAATCAGACCTGTTTTCACAGAGATTTCAGCGTTTGCCCTATGTGTGATGTGGCTGTTTGGCTGTGATCGCTGATGAGGAAATAAGAGAATCGATTTTTCAGATCGCCTCTATAGCGTGCATACGTACACATATACTATCGATGATCTAGCGTTCATTTGAAAACGATTCATAAATAGGCCGAAAAATGACAACGTTTTTGTGTATTCTAGAATATTCCAGTAAATGTCTTTTATCACGAAATCTTTATATTTTCCTTGAAAATGAGGGCTTTTCAAAATGCTATAAAACGAAAATGAACCGATAAAAAAACAATCCGTTTCGACAATGTTGACTGCAAACAAGTCATTGATAAGCGACGGGCAGATTAGACACATAGCCATAATTTAAAACATAGATTAGGCATTTTTAACGCTAACATTGAAGTGGATGATGGCATTCAACGGGGTAAAAAGGTAAACAAGGTAGGCACTGATAGTGTTAACGGAGCGCCCGGATTGTGTTTCATTCAAGCATAAATTAAAGCGTCTTTATGCGTGGACTGTGGATATGAATTACGACAAATCTGAATCTGTGGATTGTTGAATTGTATCACTGTCACTCACACGTTATTGTGATATTGTAACTGGGATTAAAATGTCTGATGAGATGCGCTTCTTTCGTGTAACGTCAGAGATTTGAGAAATTGAATGAGCCGTTGACATTAACCCTTTCCCCGCCAATAACGTCGTAAAACGGGTTTCAAGTTCATGCGAATTCTGCCAATAATGGCGTACGACGTGATTCTGATCATAATTTCATATTTTCGCCATGGTATTCATACTTCACTCACGGAGCCTTGTTGGATGCTGTGTGAGCCAGCACAACTCTGCCACGCTTCAATACTGCCACCTGGTGGCTGATCGGCGAGTTGCAACCAGAAGTGGATCTCTTGTGATCCCGGTGCGTCTCCCTATTCCGTCCGGCCACTCGTTTATCGCCGCGGGACTCAATACACAGACCGTGGATATGGATCTTTGCCATAACTCAATAATCTACATGATTTGGGCGTGTATTAGTATAATTGATTGATTTGATTTGATTTGTGTTATTATTCTAATTGTGACCTGTCCTGTCTAAATGTTTAAATGTTGAGCGATTTGCAGTGTCAAATTTCCCACGGGATAATAAAAGTATTTCTATTCTATTCTATTCTATTCTATTCTATTCTATATACAAACCGGAAATGGATCGCATCGATTCCCACCACATAACTGGGATCTGTTTGCTCCACTCTCATCGCCCAACGGTACGAGGAGACTGACATGAGTTTCAGCGTTTTTGTTTATCATTTTCGATACAAACTGCTCTGATCAATATATCACCCATACTACATGAAGCATCTAACGACTATCACGGAATTATAAACGCCCCCCCCCCCCCCCCCTCCGTTCACCCGCGCATGATCAGTCATACCGTTTAGGACCATGTACAGTTGACATTTTTAATATAGCGTCGATCGGTATCAAACTGCATTTGATGTAACGTGAGTCAGGTGACAACATCTGAACGTCATCCCCTCGCAGGATTGATTGATTGATTGATTGAAAATTTAACACCTGAATATATTGGATTGATGATGATCCAAATAAAATGGCTAGGTTAAGTTATGAAAGCTGGAGGGAAAACAACATTGTATTTGAAGTTACTGCACTTTGCCTGTACATTACCTGTATAATTATTTAAGGAAATCATGCAGCAGAGTGCAGTATCTGCTTTTTTGGGGTTAATTAAAATAACTACGTCATATTTTTGTATGCCTAAAGATTACTTCATTAATACATGTTAAATCTGGGTACTATCATCTACCTATAACACATTTTGGATGGCAAGTCAAAACACTTTAAAGCCATTTTTCTCAGTTTCACTGTTTGGAAGTTACTGCGGTCTGCCTGGGTTTTGAGTGTGATTTTGTAGTTACTGCAGTTTTTAAAACCCCATATCTCCAAAACTGAGTGACATTAACATCTGAAACTTGGTCACAAGATAAACATTTATTGGCAAGTTAAATTTCACTCATAACCCAAATTTGACTTTTTTCGAGTTACTGCGGTTAGCCTTGACAGGGCAGTATGGGACTAATACACCCGTCGACTGTCAGTGAGTTGTTTCCACTCAACATCCACGAAACAGATTGTTTTGTCATTGGTACATTTCCGTTTTATACCGTTTTGAATATGAATATAGTTTTGGTGCTTCTGAGTAATTCCAGGGAAAGACACGATAATAGCGCTGTAGTGGAATACACTAAACCATCGGCGTATTTAGACCACTATCACTGGGGCATCTGTGATAAAAAATTATAATTATTATTATTATATATTTTTTTACTTTGCTTTGAAATATTATAGTGAAATATTTTGCACTGTTGTCGCATTTATCTCATTGGAATCCTCCAACAGGCTCTTTTTTTGTAAGTTGACTGGTTTGCACACCCATATGACAGCTAATACATGGTACATCCCAGCAGTCAGCTGGCCTCGCGCAGTTCACAGGTAAAATCACACAGTGCTAGATGACGTTGTTGCGGGAATGCGGAAGTGGAAGTGCGCGCAGACCAGATGGATGTGATGTTGTGAACTGGGCTGGGAGCGAACAAACTTTCTTCGGGAGCTTCTGTGAATATAGCGGGTCGGTGTAGAAGTCCTAGTTGTTTGATGACAGAGATGCATGTTGGAATTGTGCAGTTGTTCAGTTTATGCAGTTGCGGGGCGAGATATTGTAGCATGTCAACACAGCCGTGGTGCTGGATGGACGGGAGTATCCGGGTGATGTCTCGCTGACGGCGGGAGCTTGAGCAGATGTAAGCAGGTACAGACAACCACCAGTTCAATGGAGTCCGACTTGGTAGCTAAAAAAAAGTTGAAAAAAACTCGATACAAATATGCATAGGTTTAAGCTGCGATAAACAGTAAGGTAGCTAAGAGAACCACAACTGTAAACAGCATGCATAAAAGCTTAATAGTATAATACTACAGTTAGTTTCAAGTAAACATGATAAATATGAAGCAAGAAGGTTCACTGTGTACCTTCACTGTCTGCCCCACCTTGTTTCATTCATAAATTTTTTATCACACAAAACAAATAGCACTTGTATTTATAAATGTGATCTAGTTGAGATAAATGGCTAATATTAACCATACTGTTTATGCTTTCTATATTGGTTGTAATTGAGATAACAGTTAACATATTATGTTAAGTATTAAGTATTTCTACATAAATGGTTATGGCTTTATTGTTTTAAAATCCCAATAATGTTGTGGGTTCACCAGACACACACATATTGGGTGAGTAACCAAAACGCGTACACCACACAAGTATGAATATTACTTGTATGACATGTATCAGCATGTACACATCAATTAAAACGAATAAAGAACAGGCTAAAAATAAAATAGTTACAAAATGCGCCCATTTTCACCCAAAAACCGCCCAAAACCGGCACAAAAAAAAGACGCGCGCCCGCTTGGCATCGCTGAGTGCCCCCCTGTGCCCCAGTAGAGTGCTTGGTCTAGATACGCCCTGCACTAAACACGTTGTCATTTTTCGCCTGATTATCGAATCTTCCTGAAATCAGCGCTCGATCATCATTATTATCCTTCCTCATGCACGTATGAAGAGCCCTGGACCGCGGCACCCCCCCCCCCCCCACCTCCTGCACCCAACAGCACACAGAGACAGCGTCGATCGTGGTAGAAAGAAATATCAGATCAACGATCACATTTATATTATATTGTTCTTACCTTGTATCTAATGCAAAAGAAATAATCCAATTATCTGATTGCCATTCCAAATACTGCTCGTGGAGGTCCGTCCCACATTACCGACCGTTACACATGAATGGGCGGGCAGGGTTACTGTTCCATGCCATCGTTGTTGAGTATTTAAACCCCGCCCGCATGGCTCGAATCGTCCCAGAAAAGAAACTACACCATTCCCAATGGAGTGCAATACCAGCTGGAAGGCGTAGGCGGAGGTATTTGCCCTTTTGCAAGCTCAGACCCATTCCCAATGATAACATCAGGCTGGATGGATGAAAATTAATGGATATAGCTAATAAAAGAAATAACAATTAAAACACGACTTTTCTCGTGATTGGCGTAGAATGAGTTAACACATTAACTGCCACGCTTATATCCATCAATGTATGATCACTGCCACCAGTCTAAGCCTATGGAGATGTTTACCTTCTTTGCAGGGCTATAACTTTTTAAATTGTATTGCTAAATTGACATTACTATGGCCCATTCAACATCGATTATCTATCGTTCAGGATGTGGGAACGTTATACTTTTTCATTCATACGAAAATACCGTCTAGAATATAAATATGTTTTTATCGTTTTCTGCAGTAATTCCTAGAACGTGATATATAGGCATAAACGCATATATACATTATCAACTGCCGTTTGTTGGCGATACACGCTATATTAAAAATGTCAACTGTACATGATCCTAAACGTTATGACTTATCATGCACGGATGAACGGGGGGGGGGGGTCATTTATAATTCCGTGATCGTCAGTAAATGCTTTATGTAGTATGGGTGATATATTGATCAGAGCAGTTTGCATGAATAATAATATACAAACGCGCTGAAAATGACGTCAGCGTCCTCTTACCGTTCGCCGATGAGACTGAAGGAGAAAGATCCCACTTATTTGATGGCGATCGACTCGATCCATTTCCGGTTTGTATAATAATAATAAACGCCCAAATCATCTCGATTATTGAGTTATGGCAGCGATCCATATACACAATGTGTGTCTAGAGTCCCGTAACAATATATGAGTGCCGGACGCATTTCCCCGGTGCACCGAGATCACAAGAGATCCATTTCCGGTTGTAACTCGCCGATCATCCACCAGGCGGCAGTATTGAAGCGTTGCAGAGTTGTGCAGGCTCCCACTGCATCAGACCAGGCTCCGTGAGGGAATTATGAATAACATGGCAAAAAAATGAAATATGATCACAATAACGTCGTACGCCGTGGAATGGCAGAATTAGCATGAACTTGAATCACGTTGTACGACGTTTTGGGCGCAGGATGTGTTAATGTTTTAACACTTTTTGCGCCAACAACGTTTATATACGTGTTTGCTCGACAACCGTTGAACGCCAACCACGTATATATACGTTATTTGGACCGTTTTCCTTTTTTTCGATTTTAATATTCTATTCAATGTCACAGACCTGTATGTTGCCGTTAAAAGGCATACTGGGACCCCGAGGGTGCAGTACTGGCCAGATCCTGCATGGTGGCAGTATCGAGAGTGCAGTAAACCCTGTTCCAGACCCTGTGTTACACTCAAATCCCTCCGGGCGCTAAATTTATACGGAGCCGAGTAAATCAATTCATCCGACCACTTCGAAACGCATCTGGCACACGCAATCCATAAGTGCCTAAGTGCCAAATTATGTCCGGGACCAGATGGACACCAATACTCGAAATCGCGATCAGACAATTGGAATATTCTTTTGGACTATCTGACAACTATCAATATCAGCTTGATCGTAGAATGTTTTCATACCGATCCAGCTGATCAGTCTGTGTAGGTTCACAACGAATGCCGTTACTGGCAATCAAAGCATCAGAAACAACGCCCCCACCCCTTTCATGCATTCATGATGAATCATAATACTTTAAGTGGGGGTTCATGAAATCCTGAGCGTCAAACACATAATTTAAAAATGTCAAAATGTCTTTATTTATGTAAAGGAAAAGACAACATTCAGGTAACCTGTGACACTAATATAATGGAATCTAAATGTTTTGACCCCCTTGTTTTTTTACCTCTTTTGTAGAGGGAGCTGTCTTTCATAGCTATATTTTTGGAGGTGGACACATTTTACTCTTCTTAATATTAAGGGAGACATGTCCCTTCTTGCAACCCCCCATAAATCTAAGCCGAAAAAAACCCTCAGTTTCGTGACAACTTGCCAGACAATCATAGCTTATACCAACCTTCTGTCCTGACTCCATGTTATTAACCTGTTTCACACAATGTGAAAATCCGTTTCACACAATGTGAAAATCCGCATAAAATATATACCTAGGTAAATGGAATATTGCTCCACTTCTACAAGGGCTATTTGCATATTCTTGGTATCTAGGTACATCTATGGACTTCAGGGAATGTATTCACAGTGTCAGAAATATTGTGTCTATTACTAGGCTTGCTTACATTTTGATGAAACAAAGGAGAATATGAATTATGATTTTCCTTTGCATCTTTGACAGTGAATAACACCATGATAATAATGACCAAACTTAAAAAACTGCCACTGACCTCGTTCAGTACCCTCTTGAGATCATGTGTACAAGAAATCTAAGGAAATTAATAAAGGGAAGATGATAAAACCGAAGGTTCTGTAGATACAGTACTGAATTATCCCATCCGGACCAATGCAATTTGAAATATTATTATAGAATATAGAATAGATGCTTATACATTACCTTATTATAGCCAATTCGCACATTTATATATATATACATATATTATCTTTCAAATGCCCGAGTTCAATTTGGATTTAGTATCACCAGGCGTGCATAAGAACAGATAATGCTATCTACTGTAATCTAGTGTACTTTTTTATTTTCCCCACAGTGCAACCGTTTTGAAACTAATTTCAGATCTAATTGTTCCTACATGCTAACAATAGGGAGGAGAAACTAACTGCGTTTCAATATTTGTCAAAAACGTTACCTTTTGTGGATTATTATCGCGAATAATAACAGTTATTGACATAATTCATAATTCAACTCTGAACTTTGAACCCCCATAAAACTTGCCAGGAAGTGTAGTTTGGAAAAATGGACAGCTATGCATGCCCTCTACGAAATGGCCACAACAAGACTACAATTCCCATGGTTAAAAATTTCCATTTTCGTTTCAAGCTTGGAATGGACGATCGAAAATCGAAAACTTAAAACTCTCTTTTAACACTTTTACCTATTGCTAAACTAACGTATTGATGATAATATACATTCTACATGCTTTTGTGACATGTTAGTGATGTTAATACTTGAAAACATTTGATTTTAAAATCGCAAATTTTTTGCATCACTGAAAAATATGGATCTATGATCATAATGTCATTTAGGGGTCGGTACCGACATATAAGACATATAAGGGCTAGTTAAAAACTAGGGCTAGTTCAAAACAATGCAAATATCAGAGTAGAGGTCCATGGTTAATGCATGCACATGATTAACTTAGAATGTAAAACAGCTGGCACATAGCTCTTTTTTATTTAGGGGATGAACAAGTTGTGTGTATCTTTCAGCATGGAGGGTATACTTGCATCAATGTAGGCTTTATTATGGTGAAGAAATTGATGAAGTAAAGGTTGATTTTATAGTTTAGTTCTTAATCGTCAATGTACAGTTGGTGCACTTGGTAGATGACTGCATCCGTGCGTAAGAATGTGTGGGTGTGAAAAACATGGGTATAAAATATATAAATTAGTACTACTGATTAATAGTGCTAATCAGATGTATGTACAGAGTTGTAGTATTAATATGTACAGTGATACAGGTATAAAGACATGGTACTATGGTAGTAAGTCATACTGGCCAGCAGTGTAACTATAGTAAGAGTATACGAGTATACTGTAGATAAGATAATGTAAAGATATAGATATTGTGTATTATGTAATACGGATTATATGCAGGTATGTACAGACAGATGTGGGTACATATAGTATGGTAAGAATAAATATATGTATACGGTATATACAGCATTATTGTACATGCAATCATACAGAGTATATGAGTTATATGCAGGTAGGCATATAGAAATTATTATGCAGGTATATTTAGACAGATATGATATATAATGTGCATTATGGTCGACCCATTAGCTAGTAAGCTAATGTTAGCAATGTACGTTGACATTAGTAACGTTAGCTAGCAAGCTAACATAGAACATTTGTTCAATTTAGTTAAAAAGCGCTAGCACGCTTCAAAGTGCTAGCGTCGGTACAATGTGCTGTAAATGTAATTCTAGAAAGCATTTCATTGGACTCAAAATTTGTATACGCCCGTGTACTGTATGACTCATCAACATCTTTTTCTGTGCAAGACATAAATGATGTGATCAAAGAACATAAACATCTATTTAGATTTTATGGAGCCTTTAGTTTGTGCAAACAAATTAACCAAAACGTGGGAACGAATTGTATCTTGTGCGTACAAATTAAACAAAACATGGGGACGAATTGTATCTTGTGTGCAACGCAATAGCATTTTGAGTGTTCAATGTAGTAAAACGTGGCCTCAATATATATATATTTTTATTTATTTGTCTCTCTATGACCATTTCTGGGCTCTGTACATGAAAGCACATATAGTACCAAAATTCATTGCAAGTATACTCTCAGAAAAGTACATAAATAGAAATCTTTTTTTTCTCGTTGGGGTAAATGAGCAAACAGCCTAAAGTGTAAATGACATGTCAAACTTCTCGCCTCATCTTACACTTTGACAAGGTGACAGAGTTCATCAGAGCAGCCTTTGAGTCAAATGTAAATTGAGTTCTTAACGCTTCATGTAGTACTTCTGCCCCAGCATGTAATTTATCCAATCAGGCACATTCCATGTGGGGACATGGGAAGTAGGGAGGAGATTCATGCCTGCAACATGTAAACAACCACATTCATTTTGGACCCTCCAACATTTTTTAAATGATAAATTCATCAATGAAAAACATTTGAGAGCAGAAAAGTAATACTTGTATTCCGCATCTTTCTAAAAGTTCTGTAGCTGTTTTGTAAATAATTTTTTTTTAAATGTATAAAAGGGATTACTCTAAATAGTTGTAAATAGTTGCCAAATAATGTTGTATTGCCTATTGTGAAATAAAAAAATAAAACAAATCATTCGTTTTTGCCACACAGTGAATTACTAAAAGTGAACAGAGATTCCCATCGGAATAAGTGATGATGGGATGAGAAGTTGAAAAGATTCAGAAGTGATTGGCAGTGAACTGATGTACCCTCCCTCTCAACGTCCGAGAATAGAATCGCCGGCGTCCGAGAATAGAATCGCCGGGGGAGTGGCTGGTCCCAGGGCCCCGCAGGTCAGACCAACAGGAACGGTAGCCAAATACCTCATCATCTAATTAGTGACACGCATGAATGGATGAAGGCAGGCGCAGGAACGGGCTGGGTAGAATCAACAGGGAAAGAAGACCTTGACATGAGAGGTGTAGAATAAGTGGGAGGCCTCAGCTGCCGGTGAAACACCACTACTATTATCATTTCCTCACTTACTCTGTGAGGCAAGCCACGAGCAGGCTCTCGCTTCTAGCTCGCGACCCACTTCGGGGGCAGTGGCAGGTGGGGAGTTCGACTGGGAGGTATATACCGAGTCAAATGATAACACAGGTGCCCTAAGGCGAGCTCGGGGAGAACAGAAACCCCCCGTGGAGCAGAAGGGCAAAAGCTTGATCTCGATCCCTCAGTATGAATAAAGACGGTGAAAGCGGGGCCTCGTGACCCTTCTGACTTCTGGGGTTTTAAGCAGGAGCATTCAATGTCGGCTCTTCCTCATCATTGTGAAGCAGGATTCACCAAATGTTGTATTGTTGTTACTGTTCTGTTCATGCAGTTTTTAGAGATTAGATTAGATTAGATTCAAATGTATTGTCATTATACAGCACAAGTACAGTACAATGCAAATACGTTTGGCATCCAACCAGAGTGCAAATGTAACAGTAAGGTGCAATCAGTGCCGTATGGGAGAAATGTGAGGCCCTGTGCAAGATTTAAACGTGAGCCCCACCCCCCCCCCCCCCCCCCCCCCGACCCCCCTTAAAGGTAAAAAAATATATCTATTAATATAATAATAATAATAATTATTATTATTTTTTGCCCACTGCCCGAGGCTGGGCATACAGTCAACATATTCTTAAATAATAGCGCTGCCCGAGGCTGGGCATATGATACAGTCAACGTATTCTTAAATAATAGCGCTGCCCGAGGCTTAGTGGCAATGCACCTGTACAGTCGTACACCTGGCAGTAACAGGGAAAATGCATAAAACACCCCTGGAACCTGATTAACAAGCTTAAAGCCAGGTTAATTTTTCAAGCACGACATGCAGATTTGCAGTTTTGCCTTATTTGAATCGAACTCTATGAGCTTAGTACACACGTCACAAACTGCACGAGCACAGTGTGAGCAGACCGTTGCATGATGCAACACACCGAGTGACAGAGAGAGAGAGAGAGACAGAGAGAGACCGAGAGAGACTGAGAGAGAGAGAGAGAGATAGAGAGCGAGAGAGAGAGCGAGAGAGAGAGAGCAAGCGAGAGAGAGAGCAAGAGAGAGAGAGAGAGAGCAAGAGAGAGAGAGCAAGAGAGAGAGCAAGAGAGAGAGAGCGAGAGAGAGAGAGCAAGAGAGAGAGCAAGAGAGAGAGAGAGATTGAGAGAGCAAGAGAGAGAGAGAGCGAGAGAGAGAGAGAGCAAGAGAGAGAGCGCGAGAGAGAGAGACAGAGAGAGAGAACATCCACGGCGGGAACAGAATAGATTGCATTAAAAACTCACCAAACGTCCAAGAGGAAGGAGACAACCGTGGAGATGACAAATTTCACCAGTCCATATTGTCCCCCCTGTTGGGATGAACTTCGGAGTCTGTTCCTAGTTTATCTGCCACACGTTAGCACTCGATAACGTAGCTAACGCTAGTTAGCTGTCCCTGCCTTTAGCTAAGCCGACATGGCTAGCCTGACTGAACTTTTTAACACGCAACAACTTTCATCTTCAGTCCATCTGCCGAACGTCCTCTTCGTCTTGGCATACCCTAATTACTATACTTGGTATTGATAAGCTTACGGCACGCAGCGTTATTTCTTCTGCTCCGATGCTGCACAGCGCTCCCATGGATAGCGCCGAATAGTCAGACCCCGTACCTGTAACCCCTCCCCTCGTTGAAACCAATAGTATATCTGCAGAGCCGCAGAGCTCCAATAGTGTATCTGCAGAGCCGCAGAGCTCCAATAGTATATCTGCAGAGCCGCAGAGCCTGGAACAAGTCAGACACATTCTACAAACATGTCTAATGTGAAATATATAAGCATGTAAGCAAAACTAGATTTTAGGTATGTGATGGAAAGTGATTGTTAACATTCAATTTTTAGATTTTTTTATAAAGAAATGTAAAAAAATAAAAACATTTAAAAAAGTATTTGTTTGAAAATTGTTTTGTTTTGTTTTGTGCTCGCACACCCCTGTATAAAATGTACAGGTGATAACACTGGATATAAAATATATAAACGAGTACTACAAAGTAATAGTGCTAATCAGATGTATGTACAGAGTTGTAATAATATATACATATGGCGAGGATACTGTACATTAGGAGGGGGTGGAAGGGGGGGTTTGGACATTTACGGTGGCCAGTTTTGCAGCCTCCCGTAGGTGCTCTTTGAGAGCTGTTTTGAATGTGGGTAGGGATTCAAATTTTTTTACGGCTGTGGGTAGGGCGTTCCACATTGTTGTGGCATAATTGAGAAACGTGTGTTGGGTCCCTTGTTTGTGCCGAATCTGGGTTGCACATGATTTGTGGAACTCCCTCTGGTGTTGTGGTTGTGGTATTCACTGACCTTTTGGAAGTATTTCGACATGTACATGGGTACCTGAGTGGTGTAGTGTATCTTGTAGACCAGGCCCATTGCAAGTTGCTGTACTCCCCGTCCCCACCCCCCCTCGTCGGGCCTCGGTCCCCGGGTCCAGCCCCCTTCTCCGGGCCTCCGTCCTCGTCCCCACCCCGTCCCCATCGGGCCTCTGTCCCCGGTTCCAGCCCCCCTCTCCGGGCCTCTGCACCCGTTTTCTGCCCCCCCCCCCCCCCCTGGCTGCTATGCCCCTCCTGGGTTCTTTGCTCGGGCTCCCGGCCCCAGTCCTCCTGGGTCCTCGCCCTCACCTCAGTCCGGAGTCTAGGCCTCCTGCCTCTCCCATTCCCGGACATTACCGAGCGTCTGGAAGCCGCCCGTTCGGGGGGGGGGGGGGGGGGGGGGGGGGGGGTCACTGTAACTGTTATAATGTGGGTTCACTGGGTTACGTCAGTCAGACCTTCACCTGCAGTGTCCTATGAGACACACCTACTTAGGTAGTATAATGAGTAACAGCTGTGTGTTGCTGAAATAAACATCACAAAATAACATTTGGACTGGACCTTTACATTATTACATTGGCAACGAGGATAAACTAAACAGCTTGGAGTTTTAGCTGAACGTTAGAAAAATTACGACGTATGGGAAAATCCAGGAGTTTGATCAAGAAACAGATGATTGGCAGCAGTACGTGGAACGTCTGGAATTCTACTTTGTGGCTAACAAGATCACAGATGCAGTACAAAAGCGAGCCATATTTGAAATTTGAAATGTATTTGAAGGATAAACCCCTTGAGATATGCTATCTCGTTTTCGAGGGGGTCCTTAACATAGGATACAAAACATACAATACAATACAATACATAACAAAACAAAAAACAAGACAACAAATGCACTTATACTCTGACAGACGCTCTCCCAAGCTCACTCCCACAATCCACACTGATTCATCCCAAGAGGATCACCAATATATATATATATGTTCCCTTATAAAACACAAACACAATTATAATTTGATCTGAAAACGACAATCAATAACAGGTGCAAGTAGTCTGTAGATGAGTGAACAAAGATATCTTGAATAACCGGTAAGAAGTAAGAGATCTGAGTGAACTAGGCAGTTTGTTCCAATCAGCTGGTGCTTTATATTTAAAGGCAAGTCGACCGATAGCTTTGATGGTTCGAGGTATACTAAAGAAAGGAAGATCCGTGTGTCTTAAATTATAGGTTGAACTATATGGTGTTAAGAACTGCTTTAGATAGGGGGGATAATTAAAGTAAATACATTTGTAAACAAAAAGCAACCAATGAAAATGTCTTCTGAATTGGGGAGAAAGCCAGTTTAACAACTCAAACATAAGACAGTGATGGGTTCTATAAGGACACCTCAATATAAATCTGCAAACACTATTATAAGTAACATTTAAAGGACGGAGATTTGTTAGTGTGGTGTTTTGATAGACTATGTCTGCGTAATCCATTATTGGAAGTACCAGCTGTATAATGATTATTTTCCTAACCTGAAGAGAAAAACAGTTAATAGAACGATACAATATTCTCAGGCTACAATTTGTTTTCTTCATCACAGCATCAATATGTGACTTGAAGGTGAGTTGAGAATCAAGCCAAAGACCCAGATACTTATATTCATCGACATTTTCAAGAGGAGCATCATCTAGAAACTTAATCGACAACTGATTTGATATTTGCACTAGATTTGATCTAGTACCAAACAGCATACTATAGGACTTCTTCTTATTTAATAAAAGTTTGTTAATAGATAACCATTTCTGGACAGCATCAAAATGAGTCTGTAAAGAGTACTGAATTTGTTGAATATCAGACTTAGAAGAATAAATCACTGTATCATCAGCATACAATTGAGTAAGACAGTCAGATGGTATCAGGGTGAGATCATTAACAAATATAGAAAATAATAATGGTCCTAAAGATGATCCTTGAGGAACACCTTTATCCATAATCAAAAAATCAGACTGTTTACCCTGATATGATACACACTGACGTCTCTGGTGGAGATAGGAATTGAACCAAAGTAAAGAATTATTAGAGACACCAATAGCACACAGTTTGTCAAGAAGAAGATAATGATCAACCAAATCAAAAGCCTTTGTGAGATCTATAAATATTGCACCAGTAACCATGTTATTGTCCATTGCTGAGTGAACATCATTGGTCAACTTCAGAAGGGCTGTAGTTGTGGAGTAGTTTGGCCTGAAACCAGATTGGCATGGTGATAAAATATGAGAATCATTAACATTATGGGATAATTGATTAAAAATTAGTTTTTCAAATACTTTTGCTATACTATTAATAATTGAAATTGGTCTATAATTATTGAGATCAGAAGGATCACCACCTTTATGCAATGGAATGACTTTTGCACATTTCCAGCTTAATGGAGTTTCATTAGTTGTTAAAGATAAATTAAATAAATCAGACAAAGGATATGATAATACATAAGATGCAAGTTTGATGAATTTGATCTCCATACCATCTGAACCACAGCTAGTACCCCATCTTAATTCATCAATGATCTTCTGAACATCAAGCGGACGAATACTTCTAAAGGAAAAAGAGCTGTTGCATCTGGTGTTATTAAGAGGCACATCGGAATATGAAGAGTCATTAAATTTGAGTCTGCAGACAGAATTAAAGTGCTGATTAAAGGTGCAATTGAGGAGGGATCATTGACAACTTCATTATTAATTCTAATATGAGTGGGATTTATAGTTGACTTCTTAGTAATGCTGTTGATTCTCTTCCAAAACTGTTTTGGATTGCTAAATTCATTGCTTAAACAATCTTTGAAATAGTTGGATTTAGCATTTCTTGTTTTAGTTGTACATAAGTTCCGTATTTGTTTATATGCAATGAAGTCGGCAGAATCCTTTGTCAGACGATGCTTTTCCCAAGCCTTATCTCTTTGTTTATACAGATTTATAAGTTCACTATTAATCCAGGGCAAGTGTCTACCCTTTACTTTGAGCATCTTCCAGGGAGCATGATGGTCAATAACATTAGTAAGCTCAGTGTAGAAGAAATTCCATGCATCTTCAACAAATGGAATCAATTTAAACCTGTCCCAATTTATAGATGTTATATCTTGAATAAAGTGCTCAATATTCAAATTCCTACATTGTCTTATCCTGATAAATTTTGGTGGTATACGTGGTAACTTTATCTTCCAAATGCAGAAGATGATAGAATGGTCGCTGAAACTATCAGGTAACACACCAGAGTTTGAAATTCTGTCCGGGTGTGAGACGAGAATCCAATTTAGCAGGGACTTGGATCTAGTATCAACTCTAGTAGGCTCACTAATGAGTTGAGTTAAGTTGACACTGCCAAATAGGTTTTGAGCATTACTGGATGATCGATCTAGCCAGTTGATGTTAAAGTCACCCAAGATAATAATTTCATTTGGACGATCTAAAGAGTTAATGGTGGATAATATATCATTTGTAGATTCAGAGGGAGAATCAGGAGGTCTATAAATATTTCCTATGGTCAACTGCTTATTTTCATGAAAAGAAATTTTAATAAAAAGACACTCAAAGTTTATAGAGTTTACCCTTGGCCTGAGGAGCTCAGATGTCAGATTTGATTTGACATATGTAGCCACCCCTCCACCTCTAGTATCCCTATCAGCTCTGTACAGAACATAGTTGTCAAGTTCAACTTCATTGTCAGAGATTGCACTATGCAACCATGTCTCAGACACAGTAATTACACTGGGATTATTGTAGACAAGCCAAGCTCTAAGTAGATCGATTTTGGGGTACAGACTCCTTATATTCAGGTGAATAACATTTAAACCTTTAGAAGTATTCATCATACCAGAATTGTATTAAAAGAAGAGAAAAAAAACAAAACAAAAAAAACAACGGGATATATAATCGTGTGCAAGGAGGAACAATGGATAATGAGCAGGGAGCAGGAGAGCGACATACATTCAAGTACACACACACAACATAATATAAATACATAACACAAAACTAAATCCCAGCATGTCCCAGCAGTACCTGGCATGTCTATGGGAATTCACTATAAACTCAAAGCTCTGTCTGTTTCCTGAGTTCCTGAGTGCATGTGGAGGAAAAGTCTACGCTATGCTGCGCGATTTGTGTATGCCGGGTAACCCAGGAGATTAGGACTTGACGGGGCTATTGAAACTGTTGAGTGATCACTTCATGCCTAAACCCAGTGCCATTGTGGAGCGTTTTAAATTTCATTCGAAAACGAGACAGCAAGGACAGTCTGTGTAATCATTTGTAGCCGAGCTGAAGAGAATCACTGAACATTGTGGGTTTGACGCTACGTTAAATGACATGATTCGAGACAGACTGGTGTGCGGGATAAATGACGATCGCATTCAAAGGCGTCTGTTAACAGAACCGGATGACAGACTCACGTTGGCCAGGGCTATTGAGTTGGCAATCACTATGGAAACAGCGACTAAAGATATAGCGGAGCTGCAGCAAACGGGAGTGGAGGGACCCATTCATAAATTACATCTACAACCTGTAGCACCGGAGCGCAGACCACCGTCGGCAGGATGTTACAGATGTGGAGGCAATCATCGGCCGGCGGATTGCCGATTCATAGAGGCAGTTTGCCACAACTGCCAAAGACGAGGACATTTGGCTAGAAAATGCCGCAGCCCCAGGCAGGTCAGACAGCCCCGACAGAACCGGGGAAATGGACTGGGTGCAACCCACACAATAGAGTATGAAGAGGAGGATTATACACACAATCTGTATAATCTGGATGATGGAGAGAGAGTGGAGCCATACAGAGAGCAAGTGTCGGTGAATGGACATGACATTGACTTTGAAGTAGACACTGGTGCAGGTATGACTATTATTAGTGAGGAAACCTACACTAAGATGGGAGGGGGGCCACTCCATCAAACAAAAATAAAACTGTACACATACACCAGAGACCGAGTAGGAGTGTTATGCTAAATGCACGCATAAGTCACCTACAAAGGGCAGACCAAGAAATTAGCATTGCTGGTGGTAAAAGGGGAGGGGCCTAATCTGATGGGGAGAAATTGGCTCAAAGCTATGCGGCTGGACTGGAGAGCCATTTTCAGACTACAGATAGGTCAGCAGCAGGAGTTAAATGCTCTGCTAGCACAACATGAGGATGTTTTTAAAGGCGAGCTGGGCACTTTAGTAGGGGCTACAGCCAAGATATATGTGGACCCAGAAGCCAAGCCACGGTATTTTAAAGCCAGGCCATTACCCTATGCTCTCAAGGAGAAAGTGGAGACAGAGTTGGTCAGATTGGAGAGGGCAGGCATAATTGAGCCTGTGGATTTTTCAGAGTGGGCAGGCCAATCGGATACATGTCACGGTCACTGTCATCAGCAGAACAGGGATATTCACAGCTAGAGAAAGAGGCGCTGTCTATCATTTTTGGTCTAAAGAAATTCCACCAGTATCTGTTTGGAAAACACTGCACTATTGCGACGGATCACAAACCACTATTAGGCCTTTTGGGAGAGAGTAAGGGCATCCCACAGCTCGCGGCAGCCATAATGCAAAGATGGGCATTAATTTTTGCCGCCTATGAGTACACCTTGGAGTATAAGGATGGCTCAAAAAACGGGAATGCAGACGCACTGAGCAGACTCCCACTGCCCATAAAGCCCGGAAATGTACCACAGGAGGAAGAGGTGGTGCTGCTTATGGAGCATATGAATGGTACACCACTGCAGGTAAAAAACATCCGAGACTGGACTCGCCAGGACCCTATCCTGTCCAGGGTCCACCAGTGGTTGTTGCAGGGCTCCTGGCCTTCACAGAGCACAGACCCAGAAATACAGCCTTACACAAGACGACAATATGAACTGAGTGTGGAGGACGGGTGCATCCTGTGGGGAAGTAGAGTGATAATACCACCACAAGGAAGACAGACTATGATCAAGGAGCTTCATGAGGCTCATCCAGGGGTCTCAAGAATGAAAACATTGGCCCGCAGTTATGTGTGGTGGCCAAACATGGATGCAGATTTAGAGTCAGCACTGCGCAGCTGTCATTCATGTCAGTTGAACCAAGCCGCCCCAGCAGCAGCACCTTTACACCTGTGGGAGTGGCCAGACCAACCTTGGATGAGGCTGCATGTGGATTTTTGTGGGCCAGTATATGGAAATATGTTTCTAATAGTCATTGACGCCTATTCAAAGTGGATTGAGGCTCACCCAATGCAGTCTATTACTTCATCCATGACAGTGGAGAAATTGAGGAGCATTTTTGCCACCCATGGAATCCCAGCAGTCCTGGTTAGTGATAATGGACCAAGTCTGGTTAGTGCAGAGTTCAAACACTTCCTAAGAAAAAACTGCATAAAGCATGCGACAACAGCACCATACCATCCGTCTTCGAATGGCTGTGCTGAGCGTGCAGTGCGGGTGTTCAAAGAGGGCATCAAGAAGATGGGGGAGGGTAGTGTGGAGACAAAGCTATCCAGGTTCTTGTTTAAGTACCGATCAACCCCTCAGACCACAACCGGAGCTACGCCAGCTGAGCTACTCATGAACCGGAGAATCAGAACTCAGTTGGATCTAGTGCGTCCTTCACTAGCGAATAGAGTTGGACTAAATCAGGACAAACAAAAAGAGCAGCATGACAAGCATGTCAGGGACAGGATGTTCACAGAGTCTGACTCCGTCTATGTGAGAGGGTACTCAGGCCAGAAGTGGATTCCCGCAACACTCACAGAGAGGACCGGTCCAGTGTCTTGGAGGGTGACACAACAGGACGGCAAGTTGGTGAGATGTCATCAGGATCAGATGCGTCCATGTTATGATCAAAACACCACGCCAGCAAGTCTACCGGAGGAGAGCTTTTCACCACAAGAAGCAGTCCATCCAGGGTCAGAGACTCCTGCACCGAGGCAGTCGTGTTGAGGCCTCCGGAACCTCCTGCACCCGAGGCAATCGTGCTGAGGCCTCCGGAACCGGGTCCAGAAATAGGACGTCGTTATCCAGGTAGAGTTAGGCAGGCACCCACTTATTTTAATGCAGGGGCAGAATAATCCCCTTGGGTGTCTCGAGGAGGGGCAGTCTACCCCCTACCTTGTAGCTGAGATTAAGCTTAAAAAATGTATACCAATGATATTTCAAGACTATTGGGGAAGGGATTGTTATAATGTGGGTTCACTGGGTTACGTCAGTCAGACCTTCACCTGCAGTGTCCTATGAGACACACCTACTTAGGTAGTATAGTGAGTAACAGCTGTGTGTTGCATTGGACCTGTATTGCTTTTGACAGCGTGAAATAAACATCACAAAAGAACATTTGGACTGGACCTTTACATTATTACAGTAACGACCCCAGGTCCTGGGGGGCCTGGGTTAAGAAGGGGAACAACACTGGACATTCTCTACCTCCTTTCGCTGGTATCATGCCGCCACCTAGTGGACATCATCAGATGATGCAGGTGACCATTTTGCCTATTTTGATAAGTATAATTAATGTAATTAATAGTTTGAGCAATGTAATTCTATGTGTGTTGTCGTTGTTGATGTTCCCTTCCCTGGTGTGATGTTTTCCCCTGTCTGATGTTGTTGTAATTATGCTTTGTGTCTAGTTGTTTATTTGCTTGTGTTTTAGACTGACCTGGCCAGCTGTTGCCAATCTTAATTAGTCGGGTATGTGTGTGTCTCCCTCTCCTCGTCGTGGCGTCATTACCTCCAGTTTCCCTGTTTCCTGCCCACATCGTTGCTCTCCCTTGTATCATTCTAGTAAGTGTTATTGTTTTGATGTTGCCTGTTTGTTTTACGTTTTCTCCAGTATGTTATTCTAGTGCCAGCACGGCTGCGCCATTTATTTTCTTTTGTTTTTTCTCAAGTCCTTGTTTATCGTACCAGCACGGCTGCGTCGTTGTTGTCCTATTTTCGTGTAGTGCTTGGTGAACTTAAGTAAAGTCACTATCTACACGAATCCTGCCGTCTCTGCCTCTCATCATCATTGTCTGCAGTATTGGGTTCTCTCTCCTCTCCACACTACCCTCACTCGTAACAGTATCCCATACTTCTCCAATTTTCTCACTAATATGCTGTGATCTATTGTATCAAAAGCTTTCTGCATGTCAGGCTGTTATTTCTTCTACCATCTCCATCACTATGTAGTAGTTCTATTTTCCCTAAACCCATACTGCTGTTCACTCAATATTTTGTATTTGCCAAAGAAAAGATCCAGTTGTTTCACAAATAATTTCTCTAATATTTTAGAAAATTTAGGAAGTAGAGACACTGGTCAATAATTGTCCATTTGATGCTTATCTCCATTTTAAAATATTGGAATTACCTTTGCTGATTTCATATTATTAGGAAAAACAACTCTTTGAAAAGTCATTGCATTATATAGGTCAAAGGTTTTACAATATAATCAATTACTTCTTTAATAATTACCATGTCAATGGAGTTTATATCAGTTGATATTTTGTTTTTGAATTTACTTACAATTTCAATTATATCAATTAAATGTACCCCACAAAGGAACATAGAACTGATATTACCATTAATCAAATTATTAAACATATATTTTGTATCCTCTTTTATAGTGACTGCTAGACGTAGCTTAAAACTTAACTAGGCCTATAGGTCGTAATGAGCTACAAACAACTGTTGTGTTTTTTTTAACCACAACCCATCCGTGTTTCTGACTGAAAATCAGAACAGCAACCAGAGACTGATGCGCTGGTCCCTCTTAATGCAAGACGTTAATATTTAAACTCCTTACAAGAAGGGTCTAGAGAATGTCACAGCTGACACTCCATCAAGGGCTCGTTAAATCAAGTAATTTGAGTAACCTTCACTAGAGATCAAACGAACGTTGAGAGACATGTTTGATTTCGGGGAGGGGGGGGGGGGGGGGGGTACGACCCTGGGTTGGAGTGTGTGCATTTTCTCTGTTGTCTCTCTCTGCCTGTGTATGTCTCTCTCTATTTCCTCCTTATCTTTTCCTTTCTATCTTGTCTCTCTCTGCCTGTGTACTGTATGTCTCTCTCTCTCTTTCCTCTCTGCCTGTGTATGTCTCTCTCTCTTTCCTCTATCTTTTCCTTTCTCTGTGTGTCTGTTCAGCCCGATCCTGCTGAAGGTATGTAAATAAAATACTAATCGACCACAGGAAATATTGTCCATTATGTTATAGCCATAGTAATATATTGACATATTTATGAAAATGTACAATGTGTACATATTACAAATGAGTACATATATTACATATTATAATAATTTTCTTTTTTACTTTGAACGTTTTCAGAAAGTCTTTGAGTTCCCCTGTTTTTTTATTTTTTTTTTATCTTTTCCCCCCTCCTTTTTCCTCCGTTTTTCTCCCATCCCAATGTTAGTCATTATGCCAATTCCCAATCCCCTTCCTGGTCGCTGCGCACCTACCCCCTACAGTCGGTCTGGGAGAGTGGAGGCTATCACATGCTTCCTCCGACACATGTGTAGCCAATCAACCGCTTCTTTTCACTTGGCAGCGCAGACTCTCACTGAGAGGGTGTAACACTACCCCCCTTAGATCCTTTCCTCGCTGAGCAGGCGCCCCGACCGAACTGTAGGAGTCGCTGTTTACAACGACCAGGACCCACCCACCGGCTTTCCCACCCTTTAACACTGGCAATTGTGTTAGTACGACGGCCGGCCAAGCCGGAAGCAACGCAGAGAGCTGGGCTCGATACCAGTATCTCCTGCGTTGGTGGCGAGCGCCTTGCCCACTGCGCCACCCAGCCGCGCCTTGAGTTCCCCTGTTAACAAACCCTGGACGCTTGCATGGGAGGCAGGTGACTTTATGTCAAGACTACCAAGACACACTTTTATGTTAGACTCGGCCAAACCCTAACCTTAACCACACTGTTACCTTAAACTAACCATAACTTTAACCCTAACCCTAACTACACTGTTACCTTAAACTAACCATAATATTAACCCCAACCCTAATTTCCTGTTTAAAAAAATTAATCACCATCATAGTATGGCTGTTTGTATCAGGGTGGGTGGGTGTCTTAGTCTATTGGGGAGAGCTGTGTTCGTATCAGTGTGGGTGGGTGTCTTAGTCTATTCAAGTCAAGTCAAGTCAAGAGTTTTAATTGTCACGGCATACAGGTATACAATGAAATGCGGGTGGTCTTGCCCGCAACGATGTGCAATACAGTGGTACAACATATAATAGAATAAAAAAATTGAAAACAACATTGTGCAGTAACAGGTAACAGGTAACATGGAGTGACATCTCGGTATCTGTACCTTGGGGAGAGCTGTGTTTGTATCAGGGTGGGTGGTTGTCTTAGTCTATTGGGGAGAGCTGTGTTTGTATCAGGGTGGGTGGTAGTCTAGTGGTGAGAGCTTTGATTTTATTTTATTTTATTGATGGATTAAAAACACACAACAAGGATCCAAAGGATAACATGAGAAAGAGTAAAACCCTTATTTCCGTCATGGTCCCAGGGCTGTTAGGCCACAACAAAAACACGACAATAACACAAAACACATACATTTAAAACATTAGAAGGCTAACCTATAGCTAAAATTGTATATCCCACAATAACTAAAAATGCCTCTATTCTGTCCATGAGCCACTTCCTGACGCTTCTCTTGAAGCTGTGGAGGCTCAGGCTCTGCTTGATGGGGATAGGCAGATTGTTCCAATCCTGGGCTCCAGAGAAAGTAAGGGAGCACTGGCCCAGTTTGGATCGGAAAGAAGCAGGCTTCAGGTTTGCTATGCTTGCTCTAGTTCTGTGGTTGTGGGATTCGTTGACCGGGGTGAAGTAGTTCTGGAGGTATCTAGGGGACCTTTGGTTTATACTATTGTGCACTATGTTCAATCTGAGCTGGGTAACTCTGGCCTCCACAGAAAGCCAGTTTAGCTCCTGAAAGTGACTCCTCCCTATGTGGGTGCGAGGGCCAAGACCCATTACCACCCTTACCAGCTTATTTTGGGAAACCTGAAGCTTCTTTTTTATGGTCACTGTCAGGCCCTCGAACCAAGACTCGCTACCATAGTCAAAGTGGCAGAGTACTAGGCTATTTGCTAATAGCCTGAGGCTATCTATGCCAAGGAGGTTGGCTTTCCTAGCTAGGTGTTACAAAGAATGAAATCAGGAATGTCGTTGCTTTTCTTTTGAATCAAATCTTAAGGTCCTTTATTTTCTATTAGTTACAAATTCTAATTCAGTTCAGTTCGTTTTCTTCCAGTTCAGTTCAGTTCAATTCAAAGTCTCTTTACATTCTTTCAGTTCAGTTCAGTTCAGTTCAAAGTCCTATTACATTTCAATTTCATCCTGTGTGCTCGAAGAGCACGCCACATATATTACAGCTGGTTCCAATGACAATCAAAGACAATTCAGCACAGCTGCAGTGTTTAGGAACACGTTGGCAGGAGCTGTCCACTCTTGCGTGGTGCTGAAAGACAAACTGTGTTAGTTTTGTTGGCGAACAAGCATTGCACTTTCATTGTCATTAAAGAAAATAAAACAAATAAGACAAAACGTTATCACCAATTAACTATGTGTGTGTATTATATTTTACTTTATGAGTCTGAAAGAAAATGTATATTATTTATAATAATAGTTGCAACACTAGGTACCTGGTGAGGGTGTTGACTTTTCCCAGTACTTGGGAGGCCATAGCCTCCCCATCTAGGCTCCCGTCTATCATACAGCCTAGATACTACCCTTTTTTTTTTTTGCTGTTTTAGGGTTACAGCTCCTAACTGGATGTTAAACTCCTGTGCTTTCCTGAACTTGGGCTTGGAGCCCAATAGTACTGCCTCTGTCTTACCTAGGTAAAGATAAAGCCTGTTGTCCGAAAGCCAACTGCTGACATCTGCAAGTTCTTCTCCTAGCATCTGTTCTAGTGTGTTCTGATCCTTGTGTGAGACTAGCAGGGCTGAGTCGTCTGCAAATAAAAACAAGTTACATGAGCATGCTGCTGACATGTCATTTATGTACAGTAAAAAAAGGAGCGGTCCTAGCACGCTTCCTTGTGGGACCCCACATACAATGGGTTTGCCTCTGACATAGTGCCACTGACCTCAACCCGCTGCACCCTATCAGAAAGGTAGGAAGAGAACCATCTGTCTCAGACATACCCAAGGCCTTAAAGGTGACATGCATTATAAATGTCATTTTTCAGTCTCTAGCATTGTATTATAGTAATAGGAGTTAGTATCAATGTGTTTTAGTGTCTAAATACCAGGATTGCTCTGATTCAGCTCAGATAATTTCCTGCTCCAGTAAATTAGGCGATCCTGATTTGAAGGCCTGAATGTCGTTACTCAGGCTCTGGGTAGCAGACAGTGATGTGATTGGCTCTGTGGTTGTAGCTAATGCCCGCCCACAATCTACTTAGACTGACTGTACACAGCGAGTGGAAACCACTTCCTCATAACACTCTGGAGGGAGAGAGAGAAAGATAGAGAGCACTTGGGGGGGGGGGGGGGGGGGACCTGCCGCACCACACCCCCCCCAAACGGGAGATTGAAAGAAAGAAAAAAAGGAAGAGAGAGGGAGGAAGGGAGGCCCCCCCCCACAAGCTGCCGTGCACCCGAGAGGGAGAGAAAGGAAGAGAGAGGGAGGGAGGGAGAGAGGGCCTGTCTTTTTTTCTCTCTCTCTCTCTCTCTCTCTCTCTCTCTCTCTCTCTCTCTCTCTCTCTCTCTCTCTCTCTCTCTCTCTCTCTCTCTCTCTCTCTCTTTCTCTCTGTCTACCAGTCGCAGACTGTGTGGACTGACTGTCACTCAAAGTGCTTATGGGCGGAGCCAGGCCATAACAGCCTGAAATATTGAAGCTGAAAAATGATGGTTTTGAGTACTTGATTCGAAATATAAAACAATGCATTTTTTTGAAAAAAACCATACAGATGTCTTCAATAGACTAACAGGAATTGTGTAAAGTTGCCCAAATAGTGCTAGGAATAGCAACGCATGTAACCCTTTAAGCTTGGAGAGCAGTAGGTCATGGTTCACTGTGTCGAAAGCCTTCTGTAGGTCTAGAAGAACTAGCCCACACTGAATCTATCTCCCTCCTGATACTGTCTGTAAGATAAAGAAGACATGTTTCAGTAGAGTAGGACTTCCTAAAGCCGGATTGGAGATCGTACAGGAGGTCATGGCTGCTTGCATATTCCTGGACTTGTTCATGGACTATCTTCTCTAGGACTTTGGATAACACACTTAAAATTGAGACTGGTCTATAATTGCTGGGGTCAGATTTGCTCCCTTTTTTATATATAGGGATGACTTTGGCATTCTTGAAGTCGGTGGGTACCTTGCCTAGGTCCAGGGAGAGGTTAATAATATGGGTTACTGATGGAGCTATAACTCCGGCTGCATCCCTCAGAAACCTGGCACTGATGCCATCTATTGTGGCCTTCTTGATTTTGAGCTCACCCAGCATCGCAGCCACTTTGACTACTGACACCTTGCTTAAGGAGAATGAGTTTGCCTTGACCCCTCGTTGGCTATAGTAGTTGGAAACAAAGTCATCACCAAACTGCTCTGTCTTGGGAGGTAGGTTAGAGACAAGCTGTGTTTGTATCAGGGTGGGTGGTAGTATAGTGGTAAGAGCTGTGTTTGTATCAGGGTGGGTGGTTGTCTTGGTCTAGAGGTGAGAGCATGATGACCACAATCATTGTTTGTTTTGGACTTGCCAATACGAAAGATAAATATATTACTTAAACAAGACGTACATATATAACTTATGGCTATAACATAACGTACATTATGCACCTTTTTTTCCTGTGGTCGATTAGTAAGTTCAAGTTAAAGTTCAAGTTTCTTTATTAGTTGTCATACAGAAGTACAGAATACTTTTATACAAAATGCTTATTTCTGTTACGCTCCAGAGACTGTGCTAGACAAAATAGATAAGTATAAAATAAAATAAGTATAGCAAGTATAAAATAGAAGTCACGTACGTAGACACAAGTGTTCAGTATGTACATATGTACAATGTTCAATGCAGAGTAGAAGTAACTGAGTTACCATACAATATACTATACAATATACTATACAGTGCAAAGCAGAAATGGGATGAGGTACAATTTAGGTACAATTTACAGTAAGGTGTAATATGGTAGGTGTAAGGTATGGGTTGTAGTGCAAATTCTTTACCAATAAATATAAAGTGTGTTTGGGTTTTCTAAAGTGTGTAAAGTGGGTGCTGCAGTGAGTTGTTTGTTTAAAGTGAGTGTGTGCGTGTGGATGTGTGTGCTGTGAGTGCATTTGATGGTTGTTACATAGTGTTATTGTTCGTTGAGCATCCTGATGGCCTGGGGATAGAAGCTTCTTCTGAGTCTTTCTGTGCTTGCCATGAGACTCCGGTATCGCTTGCCTGACCGCAGCAGTTCAAAGAGGCAGTTGTTTGGGTGGCTTGAGTCTTTGATAATTCTCTTAGCCTTACCCATGCACCGCTTGTTGTAAATGTTCTGGAGAGTGGGAAGCCCCCCTCCAATTGTGCATTCGGCTGAACGGGCCACTCTCTGTAGTCTGCTACGGTCTTGTGCGGTGCTATTCCCAAACCAGGAGGTGATATTGCCAGTCAGGATGCTCTCTATTGTACATGAGTAGAAGTTCTTAAGGATCTTCTGACTGACTTGGAACTTACTTAGGCACCTGAGGAAGTAGAGGCGTTGTCGTGCCTTCTTCACAACACTGTCAATGTGTGTGGTCCATGTCAAGTCCTCGGATATGTGGACTCCGAGGTACTTAAAACTGTTCGCTCTCTCAACCGGTGCCCCATCGATGCTGACGGGGCTGTAGTCCCTGACCCCCGACCTCCTGAAGTCCACAATCATCTCCTTTGTTTTGCTGACGTTCAGGGAGAGGATGTTCTCTTGACACCATCCCGCTAGGACCTTGACCTCTTCCAGGTAGGCTATCTCGTAGTTTGCAGAGATCAGGCCCACCACTACTGTGTCGTCAGCAAATTTGATGATTGTGTTGTTGTTCCGCTGTGCCACACAGTCATGTGTGTACAGGGAGTAGAGGAGGGGACTCAGAACACAGCCCTGGGGGGCCCCTATGTTGAGGGTGATGGATGAGGAGGTGCAGTTGCCTGCTCTCACCACCTGGGATCTGCCCGTCAGGAAGTCCAAGACCCACTGGCAGAGGTCATAGTTCAAACCCAGATCCCTGAGCTTGGCTATGAGTTTGGAGGGGACTATGGTATTGAATGCTGAGCTGTAGTCGATGGTCAGCATTCTCACATAGTTCCCCTGCCTCTTGTCCAGGTGTGATTCTGCTGTGTGCAGCACATGGGCTATGGCGTCCTCCGTGGACCTGTTGGGGTGGTATGCAAATTGCAGGGGGTCCAGGTTGATGGGGAGGGAGGAGCAGATGTAGCCCTTTACTAGCTTCTCAAAGCACTTCATTGCTATGGAGGTGAGAGCTACAGGGCGGTAGTCGTTGAGGCAAGCAGGCTTTGATTTTTTGGGTACAGGGATAATAGTGGACTTCTTCAGACAGGTGGGGATGACAGCCTGTTCCAAGGACAGGTTAAATATGTCAGTGAATACCAGGGCCAATTGGTCGGCACAGACTTTTAGGACGCGGCCGGGGATACCGTCTGGTCCTGCAGCCTTCCTGATATTCACTTTCTTAAAGGTCCTCCTCACCTCATGTTCTGTTACCCTGAACACTGAGTCTCCATCAGCAGCCCCCCCCCCCCCCCCTCCATTGCAGTGGCTTGTAGGCTGGTGTTGTTATTCACAGCCTCAAACCTCGCATCGAAGGTATTGAGATCATTTGCTAAGGAGATGTCACTGTTCAGCTAGAGGGAGGTGCCTTTGTAATCTGTCATCGTTCTGAAGCCCTGCCACATAGCTCTAGAGTCAGCCTGTTCATATTGGAGTTAAATTGTATTCCTGTAGCGCATTTTTGCTTCTATTACTACTCTCCTGACGTTGTATCTCGCCACCTTGTGGTCATTCATGTTGCCTGCCACAAGCCCGGCATTGTATGCTGAGATGCACGCTTTCAGAGCCTCACGGACGGATTTGTCTACCCAGGGCTTTTGGTTTGGGTAAACTCTAATTGTGGTAGAGCGGATTGTTTCTTCCACCAAAGTACAAACATAGTCCAGCACTGTCTCCGTTTAGTCATTAATGTTATCTGTGTTATCGCGGAACACCCTCCAGTCTGTACATTCAAGTGCAGCTTGGAGTGTGCCCTCTGATTCTACAGACCATTTCTGCACCTCTCGCGAGACTACCGGTGCGCGCTTGAGACTTTGTTTATACTCCGGAGAGAGGAAGATGGCAACATGATCAGATTTGCCAAAACCACTGGCAGAATGAGATTTGTAACCACATTTAAATTGCGAGTAACAATGGTCTAAAATATTACCGCCTCTGGTGTTACAAGTCACATGCTGGTAGAACTCTGGCAATACTCTTCTCAGGTTGGCGCTATTGAAATCACCCACAACCACAATAGCAGCATCAACATTAGCTGCTTGGAGTTTATTTACCTCGTCGTGGAGTTTGGACAGTGCGTCGCCTGTGTTTGCTTGTGGTGGAATATACACTCCGATCAGGATGATCGACGTTAACTCTCTCGGGAGAAAGAAAGGCCGGCACTTGATGGATATATACTCCAGGTTGGGGGAGCAGTGGTTCGAAAGATTCTTCATGTTGCCTGGATCGCTCCAATTGTTGTTCAACATGAAGGCTATCCCACCTCCCCGCTGTTTTCCGGATTCTGCTGTTCGATCCTTGCAGTGGATGAAGAAGTGATCGGCCGGTTGAATAGCGTGGTCTGGGACGTCCGGCGTAAACCACGTCTTGGTGAAGCAGAAAACATTGCAGTCTCTAACGTCTCTTTGGAATTGAATCCTTGCTCTGATGTCGTCCAGTTTATTGTCTATTGATTGTACATTGGCTAGCAATATGCTGGGCAGTGGCGTTCTGTGTCGCCTGTTTCGGACTCCGGCTATCCTTCCTCGTCGCCTGGTTCCTTTGTTGCATGGGTCGAGGTCTGGTCCCGATGTCCTCAAGATCTCAGCAGGCCATTGTTGTTGTTCGGTGAGCTGATCCAGAGAGCAATCCAGTTGGTAAGTTTCCCGTAATCCAATGTCTATGAGTGACTGACGGTCATACACATTAAATGCACCTACAGTTGGTACAAACAAAACTCTTAAAACTATAAATATTAACAAAAGTAAGCACAGTCTCGACGGAGCGCACAGAGAGGCAGCCGGTCTTAGCAGCGCCATCTTAGTACTTAGTAATTTTATTAGTATTAGACTAGTACTATGTTGTAACGAGGTGTTTAGGAGAAGTGGGTAGGATTCAAGCGCAGGACAATGATGGGTGAGAGGGAGACGAGCACGAGTCGAAGTTGCAGTTAACCAGGCTTTTACTGAGCATAGTCAACAAGGCACACGTTACAGGGGTACAAAACAAAAGCGAACTTAAAACACGGGAACAAAAACCTCAGCAGGGATGGAAAACGTGGCTAGGAAGCAGGAACGGACTCACAGGGGAAATACAGAATAACAAGGCTTTCATGAAGGATAAGCAGAGTAGCACGACAGGATAACACCGGGGAGGCAGAACACAGCACGGAAGGGTACTGACAGGATAACCAAACAATGGCACAACACTGGTAACAGGGAGGGCGAGATCCTAAATACTAAACATGTGATCGCTAAACAGGAACAGCTGGGGAACAGAGGATAAGAATACTGACACAAGAATACAAGGGAGACTAGACAAGACTAGACACTAACACAAGGACAGAATGAATACCACAAGACAAGGACACTAGACTAACAGGCAGGGCTAATAGAGACACATAATAATAGGCAGCAAGGTCTTGAGCCAGGCAGGGATTAAACATTGTAAACATAACAACACAAGGACTGAGGCCACAGTAGACAGGAGGAGTTCATTCCCCGATAAACCACAAGGTGGTGCCAGAGGGTAATGTTCGGAATTGTTCAGAGAGTTCCTGAGTCCAAAGGGCAGATTATGACATACTACGTTTCTGATGAGACTGTGTGTGTCTGTTCTGTGTGTCTTGGTTCTAGCTTGGTTCTAGAGTGAAGGCACCTTGGGGCGAGAGTGGCTCGGGAAGTAGAGCAGTCGCCTGGTAATCCGGAGGTTCCCGGTTCGATTCCCGCTCCTACCGGGTAGCATGTCGAAGTGTCCTTGAGCGAGACACTTAAGGAACTGGCTGTGTAAAGACGATGCTCACTCTCTGCTCGTTAAGGAACTCGCTGTGTAAAGACGATGCTCACTCTGCTCGTTAAGGAACTGGCTGTGTAAAGACGATGCTCACTCTCTGCTCGTTAAGGAACTGGCTGTGTAAAGACGATGCTCACTCTCTGCTCGTTAAGGAACTGGCTGTGTAAAGACGGAACTGGCTGTGTAAAGACGATGCTCACTCTCTGCTTGTTAAGGAACTGGCTGTGTAAAGACGATGCTCACTCTCTGCTCGTTAAGGAACTGGCTGTGTAAAGACGATGCTCACTCTCTGCTCGTTAAGGAACTGGCTGTGTAAAGACGATGCTCACTCTCAGCTCGTTAAGGAACTGGCTGTGTAAAGACGGAACTGGCTGTGTAAAGACGATGCTCACTCTCTGCTTGTTAAGGAACTGGCTGTGTAAAGACGATGCTCACTCTCTACTCATTAAGGAACTGGCTGTGTAAAGACGATGCTCACTCTCTGCTTGTTAAGGAACTGGCTGTGTAAAGATGATGCTCACTCTCGCCTCGAATCACACAGGAGAAACGCACCGCGTACGCACCCCAGACGAAAACCCCAGTGGTATTTAAACTAGTGCTGTCAATCGATTAAAATATTTAACTCGATTAATCGCATGATTGTCCATAGTTAACTTGCGATTAATCGCAAATTAATCGTTTAAATTTTTTTTCAACCTTAACGGATATTTTTCAAGTTCCAAGTTTTAATACTCTTATCAACATGCGAGTCAACAAATGCTTGCTTTATGCAGCCATTTAACACAAAAGGATGACCCTCATGCATTGCAAATTTGCATCAAATTCAAAACAGAGTGATGCACAAAATAACTTAAAAGAAAATAATAATTTAAAACAATGAATAAAGTGTGCATGAAATAACAGGGGAAAGAAAACGTTAGGAACTTGTTACATTCACCCACACAAGGGCTGAGTAATCACACACACACCCCCCTCTCTCTCTCACACACACACTCTCCCAGATCTCTTTCTCTCTTGCCCCTTCCTCATCTCTCTCACCCCCTCTCTCTCTATATATCTCACACACACACACACACACACACACACACACACACACACACACACACACACACACACACACACACACACACACACACACACACACACACACACACACACACACACACACACACACACACACACACACACACACTTCAGAAACAAACATAGTACAGTATCAATGAGAGCATCGATAATACACCTGAGTGAAGTCTAGTAAAAACAAATTATAAAAAAAATTCTTAAAAGTTAATTGTGAGTTAAAAAAAATGGTGGCGTTAATAGAATCGGGCGATAACGTGTTAATACCCCCTTAACTTTGACAGCCTTAATTTAAACTCTTACTCTCAAAACAGTGATATTAAACATTACACTTTGTAACTGTCTGCAGATGTAGTGTCACCTTTCCTGTTTCATATTTAATTTCTTCTTTCATTCATTATTAACAAATTTTCCGCCAACACCGTTTATAAAAGTGATTGGCCGCCAACCGCTGAACCCCAACCACGTATATATATATATACGTTATTTGGTCCGTTTTCCTTTTTTTTTATTTTAATTTTTTATTCAATGTCACGGACCTGTATGTTGCCGTTAAAAGGCATACTGGGACCCTGATGGTGCAGTACCGGCCAGAACCTGCCAGGTGGCAGTATCGAGAGTGCTGTAAACCCTGTTCCAGACCCTGTGTTACACTCAAATGTCTCCGGGCGCTATATTTAGACGGAGCCGAGTGAATCGCTTCATCCGACCACTTCGAAACGCATCTGGCACACTCAATCCATAAATTGTGCCAAATTATGTCCGGGACCAGATGGACACCAATACTGGAAATCGTGATCAGACAATTAGAATATAATTTTTGGAATACCCCCGACCAGAGGTAAGGACTATCTGACATAAATTTCAGCTTGATCCAACAATGTTTTCATATCGATCGGCTTCTGTAGTGTTCAACACAAATGCCGTTACTGGCCATCAAAGCATAAAAAAACGGATATCCTGGATCACTCCTAAACTATACTTATATTCACCACGGGATAACGCGTGAACGTATGCATGAACAAATTATCTATTTTTTGCATGTTCGACGGAAGAAAGTCAGTGTAAAATGACTATAGTATTGTCTCCATAGCTATAATATAGAATATAGATATAGCTCTACAAACAAGGTGACACACTCCTATCTTTAAAGTGTGGCATAGCTACAACGGGACCCGGCTAATCCCTGGCTCTGAATGAGTTAATGTCCCCTGAGCTTCCCGTCAGAGGACGCTTAAATCTTTATTTCATTTATATATGCCGTCTTATTTCTGTGTTGTAAAGAGGAATAAATCCGTGTTGTCATGTAATTTAAGCGAGGAGAATTATTTTTGCCAGACCAGATTTGAATTATTTCATGTCAGTACTTAACACACGTCGCATTGTACACTGACATGAGAATAAAATCCTCTGTGACAACTGATGGAGGAAAACCCTAATGTTTGACTTTTATTCACTCAATGGACTGCATTTATATGCTTTTATCCAAAGCGCTTTACAACTTATGCTTCCCATTCACACATCGACGGTGGAGGCGACCATGCAAGGTGCCAACCTGCTATCAGGCAGTTAGGGCGTTAAGTGTCTTGCTCAAGGGCACTTCGACATGCTGCCGTGAGGAGCCGGAATCAAACCGGGGACCTTCGGATTACTTTCTTTTTTCGATTCAATTAAAATGTATTGCCATCATACAGCACAAGTACAGTACAGCGAAAATAAGTGTGGCATCTAACCAGAGTGCAGCAGTAATATACAAAAGGGATATGTAAAGATATATATATTAGGGCTGTCAGTTTATCGCGTTAATTAGATAAATTAATTACACAGCAAATTAACTCAAAATGAATTACAAACAAAAAAAAATATGGTTATCTCATTCATTCCATAAGAACGTAGAATACACATTTACGGTCCATCTATGGATCTGATTGATTGATAACTTTATTAACAGATTGCAGAATGGGTACAGTACAGTACAGCTCAATACATACAAAGGAGGGGTGGGTGGGGGACACTGTACAACTAACTGTACAAGCAAAACTGTACATTGGAATATTGACGAAACCATACTTGGTAATTTACTGTACATTGGAGGGGGTTGGGTTAGGACATTTACAGGGGCCAGTTTCGAATTGCAGTCTCCCGTAGGTGTTCTTTGAGAGTGGTTTTGAAAGTGGGTAGTGATTCACATTCCTTTACAGCTTTGGGTAGGGCGTTCCACATTGATGTGGCATCTCAGGGAATGTATTCCCAGTGTCAGAAATACTGTGTCTGTTACTAGGCTTGAGTAAATTGTAATGAACCAAATGAGAATATCAATTAAATTTTTTTTATCTTCGACTGTGAATAACACTATGCTCAAATTGACCAGACCTGAAAAATCTAAGCAAATTAATAGATGGAAGATGATTAAATAGAAGGTTTTGTAGATACAGTACTGAATTCTGCCATCCGGACACATGCAATTTGAAATATGATTATAGAATATAGAATATCAGGCATAAAATGGGTATGCGATTAACATGTGATGAATTAGATTAATTAATTACAAATCCTGTAATTAATTAGATTTATTTTGAATCGCCTGACAGCACTAATATATATATATTTAGTTGTGAACTCATATCAGAGTCAGTGGCGGCCGGTGGGTGCTTCGCCACTAGGGGCGCTATACCAAACATTTTGCAAACATGTACAGTACCACGCAACAGACTCATGGCAAGACGTGAGCGATTCGACTCACGCTCACGGCAATGAATCGGCTCTTATGAATGAGTCGCTCAGCTGTTACTACAACAACACACAACCAGTCAAATAAAGTATAGTCTAGACTCTAATTCACAACTTGAAACACAATATATAAATAGAAAAGTTAGAAACAAAACTCGCCCCGTCTCCAAACACAGGCAGATATCTCCCTCTCTCCTTCTCTCTCTCACACACAGCGCGACGTGGAATCGATTCGTTACACAATCAGACCTATTATATACCAAGAATAACTTCAGTATGAGTACAGGGCTGTACACATATTTTGCATATTGTTAAACGAGCCAAGGCTAGCTATTAAACTATCGATATGAATCGAAAATCTGGGACCCTGATGTAAACAAGACAAACGTCTTTCTCTGGTCTGCATCCCCTTAACAATTGTGTGTATTGAGCCGTACTGTATTGTACCCATTCTGCAATCTGTTAATAAAGTTCTCATTCATTCATTCATTCAAACATAGACGATATTGAACAAGCCATAATCCACATATTTTCAATTCCAGAGAGCTGCAGTAGTTAAATCAATGAGCCATCGACACAGTCAGTGTGGTAACGTTATTATTGCATCCAAGATTGATACACGGCTGGCTAGGCAGTTGGTAGTTATAGTCTTGTGTTATAAAATAAATAAACAATCAGCAATGTCTCGCTTCATGAATGGCCAGCAGTAGCCTAACAGTACTGCTCCTAAAAAAAACTATTTACAAACGTTAACGTTAACCAGAGAGAGAGAGAGAGAGAGAGAGAGAGAGAGAGAGAGAGAGAGAGAGAGAGAGAGACTCACTCACTCACTCACTCACTCACTCACTCACTCACTCACTCACTCACTCACTCACTCACTCACTCACTCACTCACTCACTCACTCACTCACTCACTCACTCACTCACTCACTCACTCACTCACTCACTCACTCACTCACTCACTCACTCACTCACTCACTGTTTAGTTGACATGTCCAGGGCTTGCCTTGATAAAGTGTATAATCCACTGTTGATGTATTCCAGACCACTGTCCACTGTGTCCAGACTGCATCCGCCATATAGCTTGTTAGCCAAGTGTTAGCTTGTTAGCAGCACCACACAACAGTCACAAGTACTTCATTCATTTGTCCATTTCCGCTCGAACAGACTGCAAACTACCTGGCGTTCTATCGCCATGCTCTAAGACAAACTCTAACCTTAACCAACTTTGAAAGAGTGCCTAAGCTTAACAGTCTAAAGAACTTGCAGTCACGGCACGCTCTAAGACAAACAACCTAGGACCAACCTAGGAACCAACCTAGATAAGCTAGAATTGGAACATTAGAAATTGGATTCGGCCAATCAGAGATCGTCTCTGTGAAATTCTGCTACGGAAAAAAATACTGGCGTCGGCCAATCAGAGAGCGTCTCCGCGAAATGCGGCTACAGAAATTCTTGACGCTACTGGCTAGACCGCTTCAAATCGCGCCCGGATTCCAACATAATAGTCATATTTCAACGCACAACGCTTTATGCACTGATTGGCTGTGACGGATACAGCGATCAAACTGTGACGCGCACTCAGAGCGATATCGCATCTAGCACGGGCCGAGAAATACGAAAAAATAAAAAAAATAAAAAAAACGTTGTCACTTCCTGCTCAGGAAAACGAGTGTTTTTTTATTTGAGATAATAACGTTATATTGTGCATTGGAAATACAAACATACTTAAAATGAGTAAATATTATTCATTTTAAACATGTTTATATTATTTATAGGGCTATAAAACAAAAAACTAAAACGTTTTATTTTCTTCTTCTCTGATTTAACAGCAGCTGGCAGCAGGTGGGTCGGCGCCCTTGCGCCCCTAGTGGCAGAGCCGCCACTGATCAGAGTGACAGCAGCCATCTCTACAGCAGATATCTCAACAACTCAGCAAATCACTGGAAAATATGGATGGATAGACAGATAGCACTCTGGGTAAAGGGGGATGTTTTTATTTTTTATTCCAGGTGAACTGCCCCTTTAAAAGAATATACAACATTGACATCTGGTTGGATGTCAAACCGCTTTTTGTCATACTGTACTTGTGCTGTATGATGACAATAAATCTGAATCTAATTATGTTGTGCTTTTCTTGGGGGCTAGGCGATAACAGGAGACCCTTTTGTTTTGTTGCTCCAACGGTACTGGATTGATTTCCATAGCTCTAGTTTTTGCTCCTAGCTCAGATGGAGGCTGTGATTCCAACCTCCCAGGAAGACACGCTTTGTCCCACGTCTTCGACTGGCGCTGCATAGTCGCTCCAAGGCAGGACCTGATGAGAAACACATGTTCATCGCCGGATCGGTGCATCAAGCATCTTTAGGACGGGCGTGACAGGTGTTTAGCCACACGCGTTGGTTTCTCCCCTTCCTGGTTGCTCCAGGTGGAAAACCACGGGAGCCAGGGAGGCATTAGATGTTGTTTTACTTGCCCTCTTAGCCCGGCTGGTGTCGTAAAATTCTTGCTTGGCTTTGGACCTAATAGAGCCCCGCTACCATTAGCCCGCTTAAGTGCTTGGCTGTCGCTGGAAGGCAGACGTAGAATGGGTCATACTCTACCGTCCCCATGTGAACAGTGGATGGGCACGTCTGTGCTCGGTTTGGCCGTAAGACCGGGTGCTCAGAGGCCATTGGTTTGCCTGCCACGGTGGGCTGACCTTGGGAACCTGGGGGGAGAATAACTGGCCTTTTGGTATCAAGCCAGTTCACACAGCCAGCCCACAGTTCACATGGTTCCACCGCGGCCGCTGACATATTCAATCCCTCATCAAAACCCATTTTGGGGAGAGTCCAGCAACTGGTAGGTTTTTTTCTTGGAAAGGCAGACTCTGCCCGCATTATATTTCAATGTATGCTTGGCGTGTGACGAGATGTCCATTTATACATAATCAATAGGTTGTTCTATGTTCTGTTGAAAACAAATGCCCCCCCTTGAATGGACGAATGTCGTCTGGAGCCAGCTCTGTAGTATTCTACAGGGGAAGTCTGAAGTAGCCTGGCAACTGAGTGCCATGTAGCCAAGTTGTTACAGAATGCAAATTAAATACCTACATATTTTTTATTAATTCAGCCTTTTCTTTCTCTTTTGAGTCATAGATAATGCAACAAGTAGGCCTAGAAGAAGAAGAAGAAGAAGAAGAAGAAGAAGAAGAAGAAGAAGAAGAAGAAGAAGAAGAAGAAGAAGAAGAAGAAGAAGAAGAAGAAGAAGAAGAAGAAGAAGAAGAAGAAGAAGAAGAAGAAGAAGAAGAAGAAGAAGAAGAAGAAGAAGAAGAAGAAGAAGAAGAAGAAGAAGAAGAAGAAGAAGGAGGAGGAGGAGGTGGTGGTGGTGGTGGCTTGAATCAATGTACACTCTACTCCCTTGGAATGGAATGTTGGAACCTAATAAAATCCGTTCTAGTGACTGGCTGGTCCTTAAGGTGCCCTGAGATTGCTTGGAACAGGGTGAATCTGCATTTTGCTATGATGCCCCTAGCTCATGGAATAAACTCCAAAAGTCCTTAAAGCTTGAGATTCTCCCCTATGTTGCAGAGTTTAAAACCTTTATCTCCGGGCGGCTGGGTGGCACAGCGGACATTACGCTCGTCACCAACGCAAGAGACACCGGGTTCGTCTCCGGCTGTCGGCGTTGCCTCCGGCTTGGGCCAGCCGTCATACTAACCCAATTGGCAGAGTTAGCGGGTGGAAGTCGATGGGTGGTAATCTGGACGTTGTGGACAGCGACTCCTACAGGTCGGTTGGGGACGCCTGCACAGCAGAGACAGGAAATGGTGGGGGTAGTATTAATAATAATAATAATCAATTTTATTTGTATAGCGCTTCTCAATGACCCGAAGTTGCTGACAGTAGTTGGGAACAAAGTAAAAACAAAGAAACAAAAACAAAAAAACAAAAACAAAGAAACAAAAACAAAAGGAACATGAGACCATGGGGGGAACAGGGGAAGACAGCATGGGATAGCACAAAAAAACGGAGCGACAGGCGACAGACTGTCAATCGGGTTGGAGGGGGGGGGGGGGTTATGGGTGGGGGGGGTTGGAGGCAGTGTGAAGTTAGTGTGAGCCTCCCACGTGTTGCACCTCGCCAATGAGAGTCCGCGCTGGCAGGTGAAAAGATGTGACAGGCTGCCTCCTCGTGTATCGGAGGGGAATGAATGAATGAATGAATGAATGAATGAATGAATGAATGAATGAATGAATGAAAACTTTATTTAACAGATTGCAGAATGGGTACAATACAGTACGGCTCAATACATACACTTGTTAAGGGGATGCAGACCTGAGAAAGACGTTTGTCTTGTTTCCATCAGGGTCCCCCATTTTCAATTCATATAGACATTTATGACATGACATGACATTTATGACACGTGATGCAAGGCTTCTATCCTCCCTACAACCGGCCAGTGGGGGGCATATGCGAGCAACGTTCAAGACAGGGGAAGGGAAAATTGGCACAATGGAATTGGGATGGGAGAAAAATAGAAAAATAGGAGAAAAAGTGGATACAAAAAAATAAAAAACTTTATCTCCAACCTTTGTCAATTGAATTGTATGTGTTTTAATTAATTTGTTATCCTTGCTTTTTGCCTCGTCTTGTTGACTCAAACCGTCTCAGTCAGACGCAACCTGCCCTCCCTATCCCCCTCCACCCTCTCCTCTGACATACTATCTGCTCTACCTTTGAGTGACACCTTCTCTGCTCTCCCCCCAGAAATGGCAACCTCCACCCTCCTCTCAGCCCTCGCAACCTCCTTCGACAAGCTCTGTCCCCTCGTTGAGAAACCTGCCCGCCGTTCACCACCCAGTCCATGGCTGACGGATGCAGTGAGAGAACAAAGATAGGTCCTGAGAGCGGCTGAGAGGAAGTATAGAAAGTCCCGCCTCACAGCTGACATTGCCACATATAACAACCTCTTGTTACCATTATCCAAAACCATTACTACTGCCAAAGCTTCTTTCTTTCACCATTGGATCGAGGCCTCTGCCAAGAACCTTTGCAAACTGCATGCTACCATGTCCTCCCTCCTCACACCCCCCCACCCCTCCCCCCTCATCTCTCTCTTTGCGATCTTCTTTGAGGAAAAAGTGGAGAACATCCGCAGCTCATTCTCCCAACCCCCACCCATTCCAAATACTGAATCGAGAACCTCATCCTTCACTCTGTCATCTTTCTCTCCCATTACAGACGCCGAGACCCTGAAACTGGTAACGTCAAACCGTCCGACTACATGCCAGCTTGTTGTCAGTTACCCTCCCCACTCCTCCAGACCATAGCACCAGACATCTTCCCATTCCTAACTGCAACCATCAACTCCTCAATCAACGGGGGTGGTCCCCTCCTCCCTAAGACAAGCCAGAGTCACACCGCTCATAAAAATACCAACCATGAACCCCACCGTCATAGTCAACTATCGTCTCTCTTCTCTCCTTTCTTTCGAAAACACTTGAACGTGCTGTATCGAACCAACTCACTGATTATCTCTTACAGAATGACCTCCTAGACCCTAATCAGTCAGGCTTCAGGACTGGTCACTCCACAGAAACGGCCCTCATTGCGGTCACAGAGGCACTTCACTTAGCAAAAGGCCTCTCCTCTGTTCTGATTCTCCTAGACCTATCTGCAGCCTTCGACACAGTCAACCATCAGATCCTCCTCGCGTCCCTCGCAGGAATGGGAGTGGCTGGCTCTGCGCTGACATGGCTGACATCATACCTCAATGACCGCTCCTACCAGGTGTCATGGAGAGGGACCCTGTCTGCCACCCGCCCCCTGGGGACAGGTGTCACCCAGGGCCCTTCTCTTCTCCCTCTACACTAAATTATCACGTGACGTCTCATGCCTTCTCGTATCATTGCTATGCCGATGATACTTAACTCTTCCTCTCCTTCCCTCCCTCAAATATCCACGTCTCTGAGCGGATCTCGGCCTGTCTGTCCGACATCTCCACCTCAAACTGAACCTAAGCAAAACAGAATTGCCCCACCTGCCGGCCAAATCCTCCCCCCAGACGACCTTGCCATCAGTCGAGAATGCAGCTGTGACCGTGTCCCCGACCGCTAAGAACCTTGGTGTTGTCCTCAACAACCAGTTTAACTCATCTATTTCATCACTCAAATCCAAGCTTAAATATACATTGTTAAATGAATAGCTTCAATCTCATAAAACCATTAATGTCACTTTGTTTTACAGTTTCATGTTAATTTGTTTAGACTAATTATTATTGTTGTTGTTTTTGTTATTATTATTAATATTACTTTGATTATTATTGTTATTATTATCTTATTATTATCTTAATATTATGAAAATTGTTTTATGAACTTATTTCACTTTACTTTTGTTTTTGTGTTTTTTTTTATCCAATGATTTAATGAGTTGAGGCTCCGTATAGGCCCATCTGGGTATCTTGCCTCTACTCAGCACCTTTATACACTTTCTGTCATGGTCAATGTTTTTACTGTTTTGCTGAAATGGTGCGAAATAAAGAAATTAAATAGACTTTTTTTTTATTAACTTCTCTGCTCACATCGCAGCGACAAACAGAACCTGCAGATTCCTCCTGAGCAACGTCAGAAGGATCCGCCCTTTCTGGACAAAAGAAGCCACCCACTCGTCCAATCAACAGTCATCTCCCGCCTCGACTACTGAAACGCACTGCTTTCTGGCCTTCCGGCCACTGCCACCAAGCCTCTTCAACTCATTCAGAATACAGCGGCCTGCCTGATCTCAAACCTACCAAAGTCAGCCCATGTCACCCCACTTCTAGGGACCTGCACTCGCTCCCCATTGCCGCACGAATCCGCTTCAAGGCCCTCAACCTGGCATACCGTGCGGCAAAGGGAACCGCTCCCACCTACCTCCGGTCAATGGCCTCTAACTACACACCCTCAAGACCCCTACGCTCTGATCTTCTGGCCGTCTCAGACTCACTCCTATCCGAGCTCCGGGAGGGTCATCAAGGAGAAGCCGCCTATTCTCAGTCCTTGCCCCACAATGGTGGAACGAACTGCCCACCACAGTTAGGACAGCCGAAACCCATCCAATTTTTCGCCGTCGACTTAAGATGCACTTCTTCAACCATTATCTAAAAAAAAAGAAAGAAAAAAAAAATATATATATATATCTAACCCTAACTAACCTTATTGTCATGCACTTGTCCTAATATACTGACCTACACTGTACCACTCAACACTTTGATGAACATTGTTACTCAGCTGATAGATCTGTGCCCTTCCTGATGACTTGTTGTACAGAACGTGTAAGTCACTTTGGATAAAAGTGTCAGCTAAATGACTAAATGTAAATGTATTGTTATGATTTTATATGCTGTGTGATTTGTATACGCTTTGTTGCTTATTTCTGTATGTACACTTGACCTGGTTGTAAATGTGGAAAACCTCAATTGCCTTTTGAGTTTAAAGAAAGGTTGAATCTGAATACGAGGCAACTGGAATATGTCTTTTCTCATACCTCTCCTAGTTACACATACACACATAAGTATTTCATCAGAGGTTAGAGAACAGGGTCAGATGAGGCGTCGTCAGACAGGCTCATTTGCCTATGAGAACGGCAAGAGCTCTATTGTGAATGTGGAAAAACAACATGTGTGGTCGGCATGCTTTTACGTTACATTTACTTTTAGCAAAGTCCTGTACAACATGTCAGCAGGAAGGGTACAACTCTGGCAGCTAAGTAACATTGTTCGTCAAACAGTGTCGAACTTGAGTGCTACAGTCTTGATTGTATAGTAGTATAGACATATTAGCATAGTAGGTAGTAATATAATCAAGGTAAATTACTTAGTAGCAGAGTGCATTCTAGTAAAAGACAGTACAAAGGTTTAAAAAATTTGTATTAATTGATACATTTTTTCTTCATCATTTTAGTTTATTGATTGAAGAGGTATGGTTTTAGTGGATGGCGGAAAATTGGGCGGGTTTCAGCTGTCCTGACTGTGGTGGGAAGTTTGTTCCACCATTGTGGAGCAAGGACCAAGAATAGGCGATTTCTCTTTGATGACCCTCCTGGAGCTCGGATAGGAGTGGGTCTGAGGTGGCATAGGAGTGGGTCTGAGGCGGCAGTACATATTGGGATAAATAAACATGCATTCAAAACTACTTATTGGACATTGCTGCTACTTTCTTTGGCTATAGAAATACTAAACAAATATTGCTTACCACCTAAACAGTAGAAATACAATATTACAGTGTCATATAAATGGTGGTGTCTCCTGAATAAATGCAGTCTTCTGCCATATGTAGAGGGAAAACTACAGTTGTTTTTATTAGAAATACATTTTACTTACTTACCTTGCGATGTGAATGAGTGAGGCGAGGGTTTATTCTACTTTATTTAATTTGATGAATTATTTTCATGCGTCCTCCATAGTGAAAGCTGTGATTGTGATACTGCAGGTATATTGATGTGGGGATCGATGGGAGGTGGAGGCAGACCACGCTTGAATGACCAGACTGGACCTTTATTAAACTATCAAATACTTCTTAACTATAAACAAAAAACACACTTTCTCTGACCAGTTTGTGAACAAACTGAAACTGAAACAAGCCTGTTTTGAAAACAAACTGAGCGAATAGAGCCTCTTTGACGAGGTGCCCCAGGTGTGGCCAATGTCTTGTTAGTCACTCAACTGGCATTGGGAGCCACTTGTGTCACCAACTAGCTGACTGACAACTGATGAGACAAGTGGTCTCATCACCACCATACGGGGACCGGCGCAGGGTCTAGGGGCAGGGTATTTGAGGCAGGAGCACCTGGGAGCAGGGTCTAGGGGGCTAATGCGAGTACCAAACAAGGGGCTAGGTAACAGTCCTCCTGGGCTGTAGAAACAGTACGGCCAAAGGGCAGGGGTGCAGAGCACAAAGACCAGGGACTAGGGGATACCGTACCTACCCAGCAGTCTTGTAGCTCTCTGCTGAGGTAGGTTCCCCTTTGAAATATAGCTCCGCTATTTCACAATTTTTCTCTAATTAGAACTTGTCTAAATATTAAACTGTAATAACGTAATGCATAACGCTCACTGTATTACGTAATGTAATGATAACTGTGTTGGTTTGACCGCTGGTATTGGTTCTGTGTGTGTTGCGTTTTGCAAATGCTAGAACTTGGGAAGCTTGCTACGGCGCGAACACTTCCTTTGTTGTCACGTTAATCTCGGGAAGGAGGTTTAACGTATTATTTTATGTTGTACATGCAGGTCTGCAAGATGTACAGTGACCAGGAAAAACAGTTATTGTATTTCATGTCTTCCATAGGTGTGGCTCCATACATAATGCAAACATGTTATTCTGAACGTTATATATATATTGTTCCTTCATACTGTTGCATTTCCTGCTATGTCCAGCAGGTTGTGCAAGTTTACCAATTTGGTTTATAGACCTACAAACGTATGTTAAAGGAAAACGCCAACATTTTGGGAAATTTGCCATCTTCCCTGGAGTTAAACAAGAAGATACATACCTTTGTTGTCTCTGTGCGTCCAGTAGGCTTAGGGAACACCCGCTCCGTTAGCTTAGCTTATCTTCATCACTGGAAGTGGGTCAGACTTGTACCCTCAAGTTCCCTACAGTCACGAAAGGATCCGAACCGATTGACGTTTATGGATACCATGACTTAAACTACTCTTACCTTGACGATTAAAAGCCTCCCCAATTTACAGTAGAAAACAGTATTCCCATGGCTGGTGTTGATATGCTGCTACTGTAGCTATAACGAAAAACAACAACCGGACACTTCAGATTCAGATTTCTTTATTCACCATTTTGTACAGGTATTGGTTTAGGTTAGTTGTAACGTTAGTTTAGGTTCGTGTTAACGTTAGATATAAAATAAACGTATTTCCGCTGCTATATACGTCACTCTTTTATTTTGAAACCCCCCCGAACGGAAGATATTACCCTCGTTATCTGCTTGAGTGTCCGGTTGTTGTTTTTCGTTAGCTACAGTAGCAGCATATCAACACCAGCCATGGGAATACTGTTTTCTAAATTGGGGAGGCTTTTAATCGTCAAGGTAAGAGGAGTTTAAGTCATGGTATCCATAAACTTCAATCGGTTCGGATCCTTTCGTGACTGTAGGGAACTGTAGGGAACTTGAGGGTACAAGTCTGACCCACTTCCAGTGATGAAGCTAAGCTAACGGAGCGGGCGTTTCCTAAGCCCACTGCACGCACAGAGACAACAAAGGTATGTATCTTCTTGTCTAACTCCAGGGAAGATGGCAAATATTTCCCAAAATGTTGGCGTTTTCCTTTAAAGGCTACTGTGTTGTGGTACATTGTATTGGCAAGTAGTGGTTTTGTTATTTTAATTGTTATGAGAATGTAAAATACATGTACTTTTATAAATACTGTGTCATTGAGACATTATAAAGATAGCTTGTAGCTGTCTGCTGAGGTCTGCAAGATGTACAGTGACCAGGAAAAACAGTTATTGTATTTCATGTCTTCCATAGAAATAAATGGTCGACAGCAGTTCCGAGTCTTCAATCCTTGACTAATTGAGAACCATTACACAGAGCACGATGACTAGAGGCAGGGGTACAGAGCACGATGACTAGGGGCAGGGGTACAGAGCACGAGGACTAGAGGCAGGGGTACAGAGCACGAGGACCAGAGGCAGGGGTACAGAGCACGATGACTAGAGGCAGGGGTACAGAGCACGATGACTAGGGGTGCAGATCACAAGGACTAGGGGCAGGGGTACAGAGCACGATGACTAGAGTCAGGGGTACAGAGCACGATGACTAGGGGCGCAGATCACAAGGACTAGGGGCAGGGGTACAGAGCACGATGACTAGGGGCGCAGATCACAAGGACTAGGGGCAGGGGTACAGAGCACGATGACTAGAGGCAGGGGTACAGAGCACTATGACTAGGGGCAGGGGTACAGAGCACGATGACTAGGGGCAGGGGTACAGAGCACGATGACTAGAGGCAGGGGTACAGAGCACGATGACTAGAGGCAGGGGTACAGAGCACGATGACTAGGGGTGCAGATCACAAGGACTAGGGGCAGGGGTACAGAGCACGATGACTAGAGGCGCAGATCACAAGGACTAGGGGCAGGGGTACAGAGCACGATGACTAGAGGCAGGGGTACAGAGCACGAGGACTAGGGGCGCAGATCACAAGGACTAGGGGCAGGGGTACAGATCATGATGACTAGGGGCAGGGGTACAGAGCACGATGACTAGAGGCAGGGGTACAGAGCACGATGACTAGGGGCAGGGGTACAGAGCACGATGACTAGGGGCATGGGTACAGAGCACGATGACTAGGGGCAGGGGTACAGAGCACGATGACTAGGGGCAGGGGTACAGAGCACGAGGACTAGAGGCAGGGGTACAGAGCACGATGACTAGAGGCAGGGGTACAGAGCACGATGACTAGGGGCAGGGGTACAGAGCACAATGACTAGAGGCAGGGGTACAGAGCACGAGGACTAGAGGCAGGGGTACAGAGCATGATGACTAGGGGCAGGGGTACAGAGCACAATGACTAGATGCAGGGGTACAGAGCACGATGACTAGGGGCAGGGGTACAGAGCACGAGGACTAGGGGCGCAGATCACGAGGACCAGGGGCAGGGGTGCAGAGCGGGAGGAACAGGGATAGGACCGGGGCCTTCAACCTCCTGGGCTGCTGCGATGCAGGTTAACTGGGGCTTCACCCTCCTGGGCTGCAGGTTATATGGACTGGGGCTTCACCCTCCTGGGCTGCAGGTTATATGGACTGGGGCTATATGGACTGGGGCTTCAACCTCCTGGGCTGCAGGTTATATGGACTGGGGCTATATGGACTGGGGCTTCACCCTCCTGGGCTGCAGGTTATATGGACTGGGGCTATATGGACTGGGGCTTCACCCTCCTGGGCTGCTGGGGTACAGGTTACAGGGGGCTGGAGTCCACCGTCGTGAGGCTGGCACTGGGCAAGACCACATAGCTCGCTGTGCTTGGAACAGCCCTGGTCCAGGCCTCAAAGCTGGTGACGGACTGCCAGTTGATGAAACAACCGGCTCTCTAATGATTCCCTGACAAACACATTACATTATTATATATATTTTTTTGCACTTTTATTTCTATATATTTATTTTTCCCCTTTAAATATTTTTTTCTTTTTAACAATAATAAAGTGATACAATATAATTACCTAATACAAAATAAAACAAACAAATAGGAAAAAAACAACAACAACGGTATTCTAAGGCAACACTTTACAGTAAGTGGCTCCCTCACAAACGCATTACACTATACGATCACTCAGGTCAAGTATTTATGTTTATCCTTTCGTATACCTCGGATATATGAAATGTACTATTGTGTGAGATACGGATATGTCAGTCGGCGCAGTAAGTGGCTCCCTCACAAACGCATTCCACTATACGATCACTCAGGTCAAGTATTTATGTTTATCCTTTCGTGTAACTCGGATATATGAAAAATACTACATTGTGTGAGATACGGATATAAGTCAGTCGGCGTCAGAGCCAAGAAGCGGAGAGAAAGCTGTGTGACTGCTTTGTTGATCATCGTCCCCGTTGTCAGACTGTGTATCTCTGCAGATCTCCCAGTAACGAGACCAAAAAGAGAACCGCCGCATCATTGTGGGTTTCGTGGCGCAGCCTAAAATCTGTCAATACGTCAACACTGTCGGCGGTGTCTGCCTCTCGCCGCGCTGCCATAAAAACTGTTCTTAACGACCGCCTGGTTAAATAAAGGTTAAATGAAACACAGAGATCATGGCATTATATTACTCTCTGTTGGCCGGTATCTGCTAACTGATTGCTATACAAAGCACGGTGTGGCAACAGCAGGTGGTATAATTGCCCCATATATATAGCAAACAAGCATGTGGCTGGTTTCCTAATGGAAGATGCAGCTCAAAGCTTTCAAGCATCCGCTAGTCAATCCACATGATGAATAAGACTCTGGCTATCAAAACCCCTCTCTCAACTCTCGGGCTGAAAGTAGCATTTTTGTTTCTCCCAGCGTTCTCACATTTGTGAAGATTTCCATTTCACATGCATGAAGTATATGAAGTTCTGTTATCTGTTATTCTGCTACAATTCTTTCAACTTAATATTCACTTCGCCCCGACTCCACCACCACCACCACCACCACCACCAGCACCAGCAGATGTAATGGTCCTTTGTAGACATCATTAGCGGGGTCAGACTGCACAGACTGCCACCCTGAATAATACACACTGTACAGTATATAAGGCCATAATTGGTCTAAATCTCCAATAGCTATATGATGGTGACTCTGTTACTGTCCCTTAACTCATTGAGTGCCACGCCCTGTCCCCATCTGCACTGGCTGGTGCCAGCTTTTCTTGACCATTTTAACGATATTTCACAAACTTTGCGGAGCTATTGTATATTCTATATTATAGCTATGTAGACAATAGTATGGCTCATTTGACAGACACTATTTTTAGTCCAACATGTAAAAAAGAGTTTGTTCACTATTCCAAGCTAAACATTGCCCCGTTTCACTAAAATCCAGGCTGGTTTCCTAGATTGTGAGATAGTGTGTTTTGTGCAGCATATGCGCAAATCTCGCGGCTGCTCGCTTGACACCTATATTATTGCCAGGTCAAAGGTAAACACATGACCTTGTATCTTCACAAAGCCAGGGGGGGGGGGGGGGGGGGCGTTTATCCGTTTATCCGTTACCTTTGGTTTAGAGGTACTCCATTTCTCACTTCGAGTCCAAAAGTGTCTTGAATCAGAACAGGATCATACATATAACATTAGGTAGCCCGTCTTCTTCATCTGCTCGGACCAGACTATAGACATAGCCGAATAGGTTTCCTCATCGGTCGGTTTGATTATAGTAGTTTTACGTTTTACCAGTAGTGCTTAGTCCAACAAACGCACCTTATCGTCCATAATCGGCATCCATAATCCATTTAGTCTTTTTCATAATATCCAATAGTTCGCTCTAGGCGATTGTGATTCTCGAACGTGTCCTGCTAACTGCTGCTCGCAAAGAGTACCTAGTTGTTTTGGGGGCTGGCTGTGGGGGCTGTAATAGCTGGCCCATGTTCATAATGTAGGCGATACTGCCACCTGGTGGATTTCGATCGCCATTGCAATTCCAACGTTGTGCCAAGGGGCTCTGGCTGGATGTTCAGAGCGGGGATCAAAGGGAAAAGATCAAAGGATCCAAAAACAAGTTTACTCGTTATTGGCACTCAACACTTGCCGGGCAATAACGAGTTTACTCAATATTTGCACCCATTGAGTTAACCTCTTAAGCCCGGAGCCCTATTTTCTGAAAATCCGCCTAAAATACATACCTAAGTAAATGGAATATTGCTCCACTTCTACCAGGACCATTTGCATGTTCTTGGTATCTAGGGACATCTATGGACCTCAATGAATGTATTCCCAGTGTCAGAAATATTGTGTCTATTACTAGGCTTGCTTAAATTGTGATGAACCAAAGGAGGACATGAAGAACTGCCACTGAGCCCATTCAGTACCTTATTGAGATCATGTGTACAAGACATCTAAGAAATTAAGAAAGGGAAGATGATTAAACAGAAGGTTTTGTAGATACAGTACTGAATTCTGCCATCCGGACCCATGCAATTTGAATTATTATTATAGAATATAGAATATGAGGCTTACTGTGAATAACGGCATTATAAATAACGGCGTTACTAACGGCATAACTTTTTTCAGTAACGAGTAATCTAACGAATTACTCTTAATCTTAATAACGCTGTTACCGTTACTGCCAAAAAATGCGGCGCGTTACTATGATTGAAGCAGTTTTTTTCATCAGACCAAATAGATCTCTGAGCCGAGAGGCAATACTGTTCTTCCTTGGTTAGTGGGCAGTGCACTAGACAAGCGCATACATGCTGACGATTGGCTGAGGTTGAGTAAAATTTCATGGTAAGCCAATCAGAGGTAGAGTTGGGCGGGTGTTCGAAAGCATGCATAGTTGGACACACAACGAAAACACAAGTGAGTCAGTCAACGAGAGACCGCGGGTCCGTGTACGTTTTGATAGTTTGTTTGGCGAGCCCAAATAATCCAAAACGAATCCAACGAACAACACAAGTGAGTCAGTCAACGATAGACCGGTCCATGAACGTTTTTTGTTCGCTCTTAGGCCCCGTTTAGACGGAAACGCTAGCAGGTGAATCCGCAAAAATATCTTTTCGGATGTGCCTTTCGTTTATACGGAAACAGCGTTTTTACGGGGTGAAACCGTAAAAAAGTGAGACCACCTTCCAGGGTGGAATTCCTAGAAACGCTAAACCTTTGCGCTCTCATCTAAACTGTCAAACGCATAAAATGATGACGAAAGGGTTGTCAAGGCTCTCATCGCGTGTACTGCTTACATCACAGGCATGCGCCAGTACCCTAGAAGCGTAAATAAAGCATGTCTGATTCTATCCATGGCGATCACCTGAAGGCTACATTGGCAGTACTTTTAAATACACAAGAATCTGTCCGACGGCGTGACTGGAGTCTGTGAGTGACTCTGCTTTGGTCCAATCACATTCCCCACCCACAGTCTGCGAATCAGAGGCAGAGTAGGGCGGGTCTTCACAGCACGTCATGTGACATATGCGCCAATCGCTCAGCCAGTATTCATATAACTAGGTTATAGGATAACCTTTCGTTATATTATCATACTGGCAATCGCGTCTTGCTCTTCGCCATTATGAGATATGTGGCAGAGCAGAGGTGTGGCCCGACAAGTGTACCCCCTGAGGGCCCGTAAGCCCCAGCCGGGGACGAGGGGAGTCCCGTCCACCCGCCCGTCCTCACGAAGGGGTGGAGGCAATCAACTCGATAAAAGTGCAAAAAAAGGGGGAACCAGACACCCCTGAAAATGCACAGCACAGACGGGACCACGTGTGACACAGCACCCCGTGGCACACACCCACACACCCCTGCTAGCCCACCAAATGGTGCGAGGCAGGAGAGGTCCCAGACCTCAGAACCGCCTGGGAGACAGAACCCCCAGTCATGTCCATGAGGTAAAACTTAACGAAGGGACCTGGGGAGGACCAGGAGGCCGCAGCACAGATGTCCTCCACCGAGGCCCCCCTAACAGGGCAGCAGCCCGAGGGGGGACCTGTCCAGCCAACGTGTAGCAAAGGGCAATGCCCTCGCACAACCAATGTGACAGGTGCTGCTTGGACATCGCCTCACCCGCGCGAGGGCCACCGTAACAAACAAACAGTTGAACGGAAGCCCTGAGATCCCGAGTCCGACTGAGGTAAACCCCCAGTGCACGGACAGGACAAGACAGGTGAAGGCCCGCCTCCAACTCACTAGCGTGAGGAGGCGGACGAACGCCTGAACCACAATATCCCTGGAGCGAAAAAAGCTCCGGATATTCTTTGGCACGAAGACTGGATTAGGCCTCAGAGTCGGACCGCTATCGGCCGAATAGACAGGCACTCAGGCCGCACCGAGAGAGCACACAGCTCACCCACGTGCTTATCGGAGGTGATGGCCAAAAGGAACGTGGTCTTAAGACAGCCGATCCAATGGCTCCTGCTCAAGAGGCACAAACAGGGCCTCCGACAACCGGCCCAGGACCAGTTGGAGGTCCCACTCGGAGACAGAGAATGTTCCACAGGCTTGAGACGCCGAGCACCAAGCAGGAACGTTTCACGAGAGGGTGGCTGAACAATGTTCTGCCCCCACACTCGACCATACGCCACTTCCCAGTGTAAGCCGCGGTAGTGGACAAAGTGCGCGCATTCCGGATAGCGTCAACCACAGAAGAGTCAAGACTTATCCTCACCAGATTCACACTGTCAGCAGCAAAGCCTAGAGGCTGCCCCAGAACAGGAGGCAGAACAGAGTTCCGTGTGCCTGAGAGAGGGCCCGCGGTGACCACGGAACAGGCCACGGTGGGGCCACCAAAAGCTGAATCAGGTCCCGCGCTCCCGACATACCTGCAACAACAGCTGAGCTATCAGGTGTATGGGGGGGGGATGCGTACAGAATCCCGGGCGGCCACGGAATCAGTCCCAGACCTGTCCGACTATGTCTGGACATAGTCCCCACTCGTCAGGGTGAGGACCGCCCCCCGACGTCACATCTGCACCCACATTCTCCCTGCCGGGGATGTGGAAAACCCTCAGGCTGCACAGATGGAGAACGCCCATAGCCAGAGCCCGACCGCCGCCCGGTGCAGACGGGGGGAGCACACTCCTCCCTGTCTGACAATATACGATGCTGACGTCGTGTTGTCCGTCCTGATCAAAACATGCTCGCCCACCACAAGGTGGCATAGCCGTTTGAGGACCAGAAGGATTGCCTTCAATTCCAACACATTGAATGTAGCGCAGACCGGGCAGCATGGTCTTGCCAGCTGCCCCCTACTGCGTTGGCCCGACACGTCCCCCCCCCCATCCCATGAGGGAGGTGTCGGTGAAGGCTGTGACGTGTGATAGCCTGCTGCCCACGGGGACCCCGCTGGTGAGGGCACCAGGCCCTCCCCAGAGGACGAGGTCCCCCAGTACTGACATGGGAACCTTTAGCCGCTTCCACATGTCTCTCACCGGGTCATTTCCATACTGGAAAAAACCACCTCTGTATCCTCCTCATGAAGAGGAGGCCAAGAGGGACCACAGCAGCAGGCACATCATGGACAGCACCGTAACCGTCCTAGGACGGAACCTCCCGAGCGCCGCGAGAACCACCTACTCGCCGCCGCTCTGAGAGGGATGCCCATATAGACCTTGAACTTAGAAATAAGCCCAAGTACTCCACCCATTGACTGGGAAGAGGAGCACTCCACTGCCAGTCTACAGCAAAACCCAGGCTGGTGAGGAATTCCACCACCTGCCTGGTATGAGACCTGGCGACCTTCCCTGACCGGCCGAGGACCAGAACGTAGAATAAAATTTGGTAGAATAAAATGTGTAATCCCAGACGATGCAGAGGCCCCAGCGCGGTCTCCATGCACTTGGTGAAGATGCGAGGAGCCAGAGAGTAGCCGAACGGTAAGCACTGCAAAGGACGCGTAGGTATGCCCTAGGATGGAAGATCGGGATGCGATTACGCATCCTACAGGTCTATGGAGGTGAACCAGTCCCCCACCTGACAGAGCCTGATGGGAGATGGTCAACATTCTGAACCTTCCATGGGACAGGTCCAGTATGGGTCTGACACCCCCCCCCTGATTTCTCGGGCACCAGAGAATACCGGGAGGAAACGCCGCTCACCGGGTCCTCTCATGGGACCACGATGATGGCCTGCTTCGCCAACAGAGATTGGATCCCGTCGGCCAGAGCTGTCACTGCTGCGGACCCTGACAAAAAAAGGGTCTGTACCAAACCCAAAAACGGAGGGTGGGGTTGTGCAAAACTGCAACACAAGCCCCCGCCTCAACGTTCTCCCCATCCACCTCGACATATGGCACTGCTGTAGCCATATGTGATGATAATCCCAAAGCGCACCCGCCACCAACTGGCGCTGGTCCGCCAGGAACTGTAGATAGGAGCACCGATCCCACCCGCTGTGCGTTGCCAACCCTGGACTCGCCAAACCGCGCGAGCAGGGCGTCTCGCGGAGCCGGGATATCACACCCTGACACTACCAACGAGGCAATCGCACCCAAGGGGGACCCCGACTGAAAGGGCCGGTCTGATATGGGGAGAGCGGCCATCACACTTGGTGACATAAGCTCCCCCACTGAACATCTTCTCGGCATGGACTGCCGAGGTTAGCCTGCTCTGCAGCTGGACATGCAAGGCGTGTGGTCCCCACACTGCCCGATAGGGTGGGTTCCTACACACCGTAGCCCTGCAGTGATATTACTACCACCCAAACCATGCATGCCTGACTGACCACCGCCGGTCTTCCGGTCAGGGGAGGCACTAACGTGATACCCGGCCTGGCGAGGGCGGGGCTGGGGGAACTCACGCTGCGACATCCTGGGCCTTGAGTTCCCCCGCTGACAACCTTTTCCGTCGACAGACACAACACCAGGCTCACCAAACACAGACGCAGAACGTGTGGCGTGGGAGCCGCTTGTCAGCACAGCATTCTCACAGGCAGACCCAGGCCTAGCTAGCAACTGGGTGTCAGCCCATGTCCCCATGAGAAGCGAAATGTGGGGCCGCTTGCGCTTCACTAAAGGCACGCGGCCCGCAACCAAAGGGAACAAATCAGAGCCTGTATCGTGCTAGATGGCAAAGTTTTTTTAGGGCGTGGTCATCTAATGTAGCCGATCCCTCGGCCGCCAAGGCTGTCGGCCTTGTGATCACCTGTCTTTGTGCCCAGGGTACATCAGGCGGGGGAAAGATGGCCGCTGGTTGGGGGCCTCACCGCAGCCCCTGGCGAGGCTGCGCCCTCACCTCTGGCTGTGCGGTGTGAGGCGGTGTGGGGCCTAGGTCAAATACCACCCGCGCTCCTGCAGAAAGACCAAAAAGTCCCTGAGGAGGGGAAGCCTTCTCTCCTCCTCAAGGGGAGACTTATCCAACCAAAGATGTCTGTGAACAAGCGTTGACAGCATCCTAGCCCTCCCTGCGGTTATAGCTTGCGGCTAGGTCAAAAGCTGAATAACCTCAAAACCTCACGTGATGTTTTGACGTCGGCTGGCCCTAAGGCCCCACCACCGACACCATTTTTGACAGAAAAAAACAGCAAATTGAACAATGTTGCCAGTCGCTGCTAATTCTATACCGTGGCGGTATAGGCTTACCAGCCCACCAGCCACCTGCCGGGCCGACTCGCCTCATGGCGTCGGCCGGGCGGGACACCGTTCCACCATGTCAGAGGCAAAGGACTGATGCCACCTGCTTCACTAAGCACGGAACACCAGTGGTGGCTGCAGACCAAAGTCTACTACTAGTGAAGCACTGCCTCACTAGTAGGCATGCAGCAACCTCCACTGTGGTGTGCACCCATGAAGGGATAATGAATAAATGAACGAAAACTCTATTAACATATTGCAGAATGGACTAGCCCATACACACAAATGTTAAGGGGATGCAGACCAGAGAAAAAAACGCCAGTCCTGTCCACACCAGGGACCCCCATTTTCAATTCATAGATTCACAAAAAGCACACCTGCCCTGAGCCTCAGCCCATCCACCCATGTAAATGGTAAACAAGCCCCCGTTAAAACCCCCAACATTAGACACCGATTGACCGTCAGCATGAATGGTTAAGAGGAGGGAAAACCTTTTAGTAAGACAGCCCTCAGCCGGGAACAAAGGAACGGCGTCCCAGCATTGTAGCATTAGCATTAGAAGCGCTCTAGGATAGTTGGAAAAACACCCAAAAAAAAGTCATGACGACCATGTTTTCCCAAATATCCTTTTTTTTTTTTTTTTTTCTTTTGCTTTTTTCCCTGCCCTTTTTTGAGGGCACTCCATCCACCCCCCCCCCCTCTTCAGGGGACAACTTTATTATTTATTATACGTTTTAATTATTTACAGTACAAAATTAAATAAAAAGTGTAGTAAAATAAGAAAAATATTTAAAAATATATATTTCATTGCCCTCTCGGAGGGGGGGAACTCAGACTAGATATTGACAAACAAATTACAACTAAGGACAATGAAGGACAACAACGAATACACATGACAAGGGAAAGGGGGGGGGGGGGCAGAGAGGGGAGTAAGTAAAGTAGAGGGGGATTGAGAGAAGGGTGGGTTATGGAGTGGATGGCTCACAGGTCAATCTCCTATGATTAGGAGCCTAGATTATCCACAAGCAATTTCCAGATGTTATTAAATTGTGAGACTTTGATGTGATCCATGGTTGAGATTGTTTCCTGTGATATGTAATTTGAGAGAAGGCCTAACCATTGGCCAGTATTCACCTTTTTTCTTGTCTTCCAGTTTAAGAGGATAGTTTTCTTGGCAACAGCTAGAGAAACGAGTAGGGGTTTGGTGTTCTGGACTAATAAATTGATAGCAGTAGTATCCCCAAGTAGGCAGAGGGAGGGGGAGAGAGGAATGCTGCAGCTCATGACCCGGGATAGTGTATTGATGACGGAATTCCAGAAGTCTAGAACAGGTGGGCAGAGCCAGGTGGCATGGAAATAGTTGTCTGGGGTGTTGAGGGTGCAATGGGAGCATACATCTGTGCTTGCAAATCCCATTTGAAACATCCTGTGCTGTGTGATATGTACTCTGTGTAACACCTTATATTGGATTAATTGAAGGTTAGTGTTGTTAGTCATTGTGAATGTGTTGGTGCAAATTTGTTCCCAGGATACGGCATTGGGAGAGAAAGCCAAGTCCTGTTCCCATTTTGTGAAGGGGAGATGGAATGTAGTGTCTGCGCTTGCCAGTATTTTGTATATTTTTGAAAATATTTTCCTCTGTGATGTTATTTTATTCATTGCTAATATAATTGGAGGTGGTTCAAGATCATTCTGTGTAGTGTTAATTCTTTATTTCAAAATTGATTTCAGCTGTAGAAATTGGAAGTGTTTGTCTGTCCCAATGCCGTATCCTTCAGTCAAATCTTTTTTTTTTTTTTTTTTTTTATTATTGCAAAACAGAAATTATTAAAAGTCAGTACTCAACACATAATGCATAATGAAACTAACAGTCAAGGTGGTTAAAATTACATGCAAGTACAGAAACAAGACAAAAAAATTTCTATAATAATATTTTACCGTATACAGTGTATATCCAGCGAAATTAACAATTATACAAATGCTTATATAGGACATACCCCTAATACTAATAATTTCTAAAACCCTACACACATATGCTCCAGCTCGAACCCCCCCCTCCCGGACCCCTCCTTGGATAGTACCTCCATTATCCCTCACTCCTAACCAGACACTACCATTATAAGCTAGCTTTTATTCTCTCCACCACTTCTACCCACATTGACATTTTGGATTCATTGAGACCCAGAATTCTTGCTGTAGATATTTCTTGATATATCACATCGAGATATGTAAGAGACCAAACTTTCCGGCACATTTTTTCCGGTTGAAACCAGCGTGATGCGATCAGTTTTTTAGCTACTGTGATACCCGATAAAACCAATCTCTTTAGCTGTGGATTTACTGCAAACTCAAAAACATCATTCAAAAGCAATACAGAGGGGTGTACTGGTATATTCCAAGATACAAGTTTTGATAATTGATGGGTCACATCTTTCCAGAATGCCTTAACTGGTGGGCAGTCCCAATACATGTGCATAAATGTCCCTTCGTCTCCATTTGTACATTGGGAGCATTTTGAGTCTTGTTTCAGGCCCATTCTGTTCAGTCTTATAGGAGTCAAGTATGTCCTGTGAATATAGTTAAGATTGATTTGTTGATGGTCCGGGTTCCTTGATGTAAGACGGACATTTGCCCATGCTTCTTGCCAATCAAAGTCACTTTCCAGGTCTGGAATATCCCTCCTCCAGACAGTGTCTAGTTGAAGGGTTTCATACGAGGACGTTAGTAATTGATAATAAAAACCTGATACAAAACCTCCCAATGTTTCTCTTTCATAGAAGAATTTGTGGTATCTGTGGTGTTCAACTGGTATTTCTAATGGAACACCGTGAGACCTCAAACATAGGCGTAACTGTATGTAAAAAAGCCATGTGGACTCGGTGAGGTTAAACTTTGTGCATATTTCTCCATAACTACAGAAGCCCTGGTTATTAAAAATATCCCCTAATGAGTGTATGCCTTGCTCTTCCCATATAGGGAATCTTATAGGACGTTTTTCCATTAAGAGTGCATTGTTATTGAATATGGGAGTGTGATTATGCCATTTTTGAGGGTTAGGATATTTTTTTTGTGTTTCCCGCCATGTTCGGATTGCATGGGTAATTATGGGGCCAAATTTCCGCTCACAGTGCTTGATTGGAAGTTTAGTGTGTGCTATGTCCTTCAGTCTCTGTGGGGCTACTATGTTTTTTTCCAATTCTCTCCAAGATACCAAAGCCTGGGGATCAAACCATATTGTCAATGGTCTTAATGTGTAAGCCTTAAAATATTGCAAAAAATCTGGAACTGCCATGCCACCGTCTGCTTTATTTCTCTGTGCGGTGGATCTTTTTATGCGAGGTGGTTTGTTATTCCAAATAAATTTGTATGTGGAGGAGTGTAATCTTTTCCAGTAGCCCTCTGGAGGGGGTAACGGTATCATTGAACTGATGAAGTTGATTCTTGGTAATACATCCATCTTAACTATTGATACCCTTGCCTGTACTGAGTTTTTAAGTTTTGCCCACCTGTCCAGGTCGTCTTTGATTTTGTTCTGTATTTTTGTGTAATTGTGCTTCACCATTTGTCTTATGGTGGGAAATATTTCCACACCCAAGCATCTAAAATGTTTTACCATGGGTATCGCACCTGGGAGGGTTGTGTCTTTTTTTGCATGGATGTTAAGTGGAAGGAAAGCCGACTTCGGCCAATTTATTTTAAATCCCGATAAATCACCAAAGTTCTCTATCAACTTGAGTAGATGAGGCAATGTGGTGTTGGGGCTTTGCATGAACAATATTACGTCGTCCGCATATAAACTAATTTTATGTTGTGTGCCCTTGATTACGATTGGTTCTATGTATTGGGATTGTCTTATATATTGTGCTAAAGGCTCTAATGATAGATCGAATAGTCCGGGACTAAGAGGGCAACCCTGTCTGGCTGAGCGTGATACCGGAAAGATTTCGGAGATGAATGTGCCTGTTGTAATCATGGCCGATGGGTCCTTGTATAATACTTTAATCATATCAATGAATCCTTTTCCTAACCCCATCCTTTCTAATACTGCCCATAGAAACGACCATTCCAGCCTATCAAATGCTTTCATAGCATCCAGGGATAGCATCGCCTTAGGTGTGGTGTCCTCTTTGTCTGCATCTAGTACGTGCAGTATTCGTCTTATGTTATCATTGATCAGGCGACCTCTTATGAAGCCAGTTTGGTCCGGATGAACTAAAGATGTCATATGCTTTTGCAATCTGATGGCTAATACCTTAGAGTACAGTTTGACATCGGTTCCGAGGAGGCTTAAAGGTCTGTAACTACCGCACTCGGTGGGGTCTTTGTCTTTTTTGAGAAGGACTGAAATGAGTGCAATATTGTCGTGTTTATGGAAGCTCCCCTCCTTGACTGAGTATAAGATCATATTTAGTAATAAGGGTCCAAATATGTCCCAACAAGAAAGGTACATTTCTGATGGGATACCGTCTCTTCCAGGAGCCTTACCATTTTTCATTTCGGATATGGCCTTCTTGAGTTCCTCTAATGTGATCGGTGCTTCTAACTGTTTAGCGTCGTCCTCCGAAAGTTTAGGGAGAATAATTTGATTAAGATATGTGTCCAATTTGTCTTGATCAAAGGTCGTTTCTGAATTATATAAGTCGGAGTAGAATTATTTGAATGTATCGTTTATTATTTTGGGGTCTGTTACAAGTACTTGTTGTTTCCTAATGGCAGTTATATCTGCAAATTTTGCATTAATTCTTAATCGCATGGCTAATAGGTGACTAGGTTTAGAACCTTGGAAATACTGCTGTTGTCTTGTGCTGCGTATTTGCATTTCCGATTTTTGTCTGTATATTGCATTGATCTCTGTTTTTAGTACGTTAACTTGATTTTCTAGTCTAGTTGAGTTGTTGTATTTTAAAGAATTAAATAACGTTGAGTAAAGCGTTTCCAGTTCAGATAGTTTTGTGCATTGATTTTTGCGCAATATGGAGGAAAATCTATCCGTGAAATCCTTGATCATACCCTTTACCGACATCCATATTATTCTGGGGTCTTGCACTGCGTTTGCATTCTCCCGTAGGAATACTGTGAGAGCTTCTTTGAGTTGTGTAATGAATTCCTTGTTGTTAAGCAGCATAGTATTAAAACGCCATCTTGGGGCCCGGGAAGATAGTATACCAAATGTTGCTTTTAGGAGTAAATAACAGTGATCTGAAAGCGCATTGGGTATCATTTCCACTTCATATTTATCAAATAGTCTCGGGGATGCAAAGACATAATCAATTCTGGATAATGTGTTATGTCTCGCCGATCGACAGGAGTACTTTCGGGTCGTGGGATTAAGTGAACGCCATAAATCATTTACCCCTGTAGTCTTTGACCAATCTTTTAATGCTTTAGATGAATTTTTTTGTTCGCTGGAAAAGGCGAGGTAAGATTTGTCCATCCTTGGATTCCAAATGGCATTAAAATCCGCACCTATTATAAATGAGTACTCGGGATGGTTTAACATTTCATCGGTTAGTGAAGTGAAGAAACCCACTTCGTACAAATTTGGGGCATATACCGCTGCCAACGCTATTTTCCTGTTATTATGTACAATCCTAGCTATAGTTATACGCCCCTCAGCATCCGACCATACCGCTTTTAATTCGATATTTAATTTACGTCTGACGACTATGGCTACACCTCGAGTTCTCGTACCAAAAGAAGAGTGACTAATATTATGGTATGTGTTATCCGCTAACGTATCTATGTCTTCCTCTAAAATGTGCGTTTCGCTTAGTAGAGCCATGTCCACATGTTCTTTTTTCATCAGTGTGAGCATGCTTTTGCGTTTGTGTTGTTTGTTTATCCCACCAGTGTTCCATATCATTATATTCAAACTAGCCATAATCTATGCATGTTTTTGCGTAGTTTTTGGTAATGCTTCTGGAGTGCGAAGCTACAATAGATGTACATCCAATTATTGAGGTCCCGTTGAGAGCCGAGCTTAAAAACATATATATATACAAATAAAAATCCCCTATTTTCCCCTCACCCAGAGAGTCGTACAGGCCTGTGTTCCAAAGACACATCCTCCGCGTATGACTTTCTCCCTTAGTCCACCGGATTGCCCAAACTGAGCATTGTAATCCTAATCTTCCTATGCTAATTGCCATAGGATCTAACATTTTCATTCTAATACAATAGAATGTCGCTTTTGGTCTTGCACCTTCCCTTACTGTAATGAAATATTGTGAAAAATGAAAAAAAAGAGAATAAACTTTCATCGACATATTCATTTGAACCCTCTACTAACATATGTAGGAAACATCAGGAAAAAGGAAAAGATTGTAGAGAAATATTAACACCTTAATGTGAAGAACAATGGAAAAGAACAATGTAAGATAAAAGAAAGAAAGAAAAAATAGAAATAATAAAAAAAAGATAAAGATAAGGAGTGAGAGATAGAATAATACTCAACGTGGAGAAGCCACTAGAACCGAATTGAGTGATTAGATAAATTAGAAAAACAGAGCCTTTTAGAGCAACAATGTGCCAATCTCTTCATCAGTGGAGTGATTACTTAAATTGTTAGAATAACCTTGTTGTGTTCATACGTTTAGGTGTGGTTGATTTTTTTAAGTATTATTAAGGTCTGATTGAACTTCAGTCAATTGATGCTATGTTTATACACACCGGATGTTTAATGTTAGAGTTGCAAGCCTTCGTTGTCATGGTGCATTATATTCTAGAAGGTTGTAGAATACACTAGTACTAATAGACTGTTGTTGTGTTCCAGAATGATCTAAGTGACCCAGGGCAGTCGAGCGATGAACCCGGAATCTTCCAGATTGTTCTTATTGCAATGATATGTTCTTGTCTCCCCGGAGACCAGAGGTCTGAAATTATAATGTATTACGAATCGTATTATACACAATACGCATTGGTGTAGACGGCCTGCATATCATCTGCTACTTTTGATGAACACAATAAAAGTCATTCTAATACTGATATACACAGAGAAAGAGAGAGATGAAGCGGCTTATCTGTTTTCAGACAGTGTCGTTCTGCCTTGGGGGATCTGCTCCATATCGATTCCAATATTCCTCAGCTTCCTTAGGTGTGTGTAATCCAATCCTACGGCCGTCCCTGCCCACGATCGATAACAGCGCCGGGTATGTTAGCCTTGGTCTGAGGCCAGACTTGAACAATTTTTGCATCACCTCCTTGTATGGTAGACGTCGAGCGATGGCGTCTTTGCTTAGATCCTCATAGATAAATATTGAATGATCACCATGTTTCAGCTTCCCACGTTGGATGCGAGCAATTTTGATGATGTCATCTCTAATTGAAGTCTTCCGCAGAGTAACAATGATGACTCTTGGCCCGTTGTTTCTTTGCTCCCGAGAACCGATTCTGTAAGCTTGGTCCACTTTCGGCACTGTGTTTAGAAAGTTGTTACCCAAAATCACTGATAGCACTGTTGGAAAGTTGTCGTCTGCGCAATTGACTGCTTCATCAAGTCCTACAATGCGGATGTTATTTCGCCTGTGGTAGCGTTGGGTTTCGAGTAGCCTCTCCATCGCTTCATCTTTAACCTCTTGTATTTTCCTCCGGCATGCTTCTTCCACCCTTTCTATTTCTTTTGTCACCTCTGTCATGCCAATGCAGATGGTGTTCTCGTTCACTTTGACTGCCCGTATAATATCTGTCACCGTATTCTCCACTGTCGTGATTCGCTCGGACTGTACAACGACTGCTTTCTTAACTTCTTCTAATTTAGCATCGATGTGTTCGAGTTTAGCATCGACGTGTGCTTTGAATTCATCTTTGAGTTCCTCGATGTGTAATTTGAAAGCGACCATCTGTTCTTTCATCAGGTTAGTCAATGAGTTGAAATCGGGTGGTGAGATTGTACTGCTTGTGTCAGTTGGTGGTATAGGTGCAGTGACGATGCCGATGGATTTGTCTGCTATTATCTTCTCAAAATCAACTGCTATATCTCTCACGGAGCTTGTTCCTGTCGCTCCTGTTATGTTGACAACTATTGTCTCCCTGTCGGGGACAATAGTCGATGGTCTCGGTGTAATCTCCTCTTTATTCTCCTCGTCGGGGCTTGTCGCCAACGGATCTGTATCCGCGTCGCCTTGAACGTTTCTTCTTGATCGTGTTTCAATCTGCGCCGCTGAAGTTGCCGTTTCTTGTTTCTTTCCCGTCCTTTCTCTATCCTTAACCATGTTGTCTTTTGATATAGTTAGTAGAAGGTCTTATCAATACATACGATGTGGTCTAATCTCTTTTGGTATTGTCCAAATAAGGATTTTAAACGAAATTAACGTTGACGGGAGCGGAGCTATTGCCAAATGCGTGCGCTACATATTGCACTTATCAAATCTTGATAAGTGATTGGGCTGTTGTCTGTGAAGATGTGGTGAAGATGAGTAATGCCTTTTTGTTTCCAAGCTGGGAAGTATATGGGTGATTTGCCGAGTTGAAAGTCAGGGTTGTGCCAGATTGGTGTGTATTTACAGGGGGTTAGTGTGTTACCAGTGATTTTGTTGGCTTTCCACCAGGCTGTCAGAGTTGTGGAAATGACTGTATTCCTAAAACAAGAGTGATGTTTTATGCTTGTGCTAAAGAATGGCAGATCTTGTGGTGAGATTTCCATGCACATGTCCTTCTCAATGTCATCCCAGGGGTTGTATTGTTGGGTAGGGTGAATCCATTTGTAGATGTATATTAATTGGTTGGCCAGATAATAGTTGAGAAAGTTAGGTGCTTTAAGTCCTCCTTGTTTTTTGAAGGGTGGTTAACTTAATTCTTGCTTTTTTATTCTTCCAGTAAAACTTAGTAATGGTGGAGTCCAGGGAGTTGAACCAATTGGTGGTAGGCTGGGTTGGGATCATAGTGAAAAGATCATTTATTTTTGGGAGAATTGACATTTTGACAGTTGATATTCTTCCCAAATATCCTGCCCCTCGCGGCAATACATCACTCGGTTGTCTCATGGGACAACGAGCAGTATTACTCATGCTAGTATCAATGCCTGATAGCGCAGGCCTTACCTGTGCACGACTTAGCTCGACTGCTAACCTTCGTGCGACGTCCCTCAGTCCTCAGACGAGGAAAACCCAGGACAGGCCGTTGCGCTGTTTAGGATGTGCCGAGAAGATTCCAGGGGCTGGTGAACTTCTGGCGAATACCCAACATTGTGTAAATTCTCCCTGCGTTTCATAACAGCTAGTTCACAGAGTGCACTGCTACTTCCGTGTTGGAAACAAAAAGAGAAAGATGGAGTGTGACCATGTCCGGCATCATATAGTGGGACGCAGGGGCGTGGCCTGGTCACGTGCATGTGAGTGCATTTGTTTGTTTCGTGAGCACATTAAGTGCTAGGAGATAAGAGTTACAGTATCTCATAATGGCGAAGAGCGAGACGCGATTGCCAGTATGATAATATAACTAGAGAGATACAGAAAGAGAGTGAGAGACACACACGACACATCTGTTTTTTTGTTTTATTTGCACTACAAAGAGTGTATACTTACATCACGCGCAGGAGTGGGTTGTGCGAATTAGACCATGTCTAGGGGTGGTCGTTAGGCCCGAGGCGCAGCCGAGGGTTGTTTGACCCCCCTAGGCATGGTCTAATTCTCACAACCCATGACTGCACGTGGTGTAATGGCTTTTATACAACTGGCGCATTCATCCAACCTTATTGCTATAAAATAAACACACATTAATTGAAAAAAACATCCGCAGAAAAAGTAGTTCGGAAGTACATCCAACAAACTAAGACATCCAACTGTCTCTCAACTAAGACATCCAACAAACTAACACATCCAACTGTCTTTCAACTAGACATCCAACAAACTAAGACATCCAACTGTCTCTCAACTAAGACATCCAACAAACTAAGACATCCAACTGTCTCGCAATTAAGACATCCAACAAACTAAGACATCCAACTGTCTTTCAACTAGACATCCAACAAACTAACACATCCAACTTTTCTTTTGTTTTGAACCTACTTTCTATAGAACTTCATTCTTAGATGCTTCTATAGAAAGTAGGTAAAACAAATTAAAAAAAAGTTTTCTTTGCGCTATATAGGGGGGGGGGGGGGGTTCTTTGCCCTATAAGAGTTTTTTTTTCTTCTTTTTTTTTAAAACCTACTTTCTATAGAAGCAGCTGGGAGGTGGGCTGTTTTAAGTGAGCATGGGTTATTGAATTGATTGATTGATTGCTAATTTTATTACTGTCCGCCTTGTTTCCAACTGGTTAAGTTTAGGCACTCTTTCGAAGTCGCTCTCTTTCGAAGTTGGTTAAGGTTAGAGTTTGGAATCAGGGCTGGTGGTCTATTGCCCTGCTCTAAAGACAAACTCTAACCGTAACCAACTTTGAAAGAGAGCGACTTCGAAAGAGTGCCTAAACTTAACCAGTTAGAAACAAGGCGGACAGTAATAAAATTAGCGATTGATTGATTGATTGCAAATTTTATTACTGTCCGCCTTGTTTCCAACTGGTTAAGTTTAGGCACTCTTTCGAAGCCGCTCTCTTTCAAAGTTGGTTAAGGTTAGAGTTTGGAACCAGGGCTGGTGGTCTATCGCCCTGCTCTAAAGACAAACTCTAACCTTACCCAACTTCGAAAAAGAGCGACTTCGAAATAATGCCTAAACTTAACCAGTTGGAAACAAGGCGGACAGTAATCAAATTTGCAATTAATCAATCAATTTGCGTGATTTTTATTTTGTGGGATTTTGACCCATCAATTACATCATCCAACATTGTTTAAGAAACTAACACATTCGCCGTGACAGAATCGTTTTTCATTGAGTCTTCATGACCCTATCAACATATCCTTTCGTAATGTTTACTTGTCCGGCGTGTCCGCCATCTTGGTGGTAGTAATGTGTAGTAAAGTGGAGTGATAGTAATGCGGTTGTGGGCGGGTCCTGGGACCAAGAGCGTGGAGTTATTACAAATACCCACGTGTAACTTGACTGTTTCAGCCGATCAGAATCGAGAAATGTGCATGCCGTTGTATAACTGTATGTCTTAAATGTCATGATTAGATTAGTTTAGATGATTAGATTAGATTCATATCTGTATGTTGTGTATGTCATAAATGTCATTATGAATTGAAAATGAGGGACCCTGATGTAAACAAGACGAAAGTCTTTCTCTGGTCTGCATCCCCTTAACAATTGTGTGTATTGAGCTGTACTGTACTGTACCTGTTAAAGTTAGAGGTTATATATGATTGCAAGTAACTGAGTAACTGTCTAGGCGGAGCTGTTAATGCAGCCGCCAGGTAGAGGGTATATAAGGAGATGCCGACTCCCCCTCTGTCTCTTCCACCTTCGCTCTCATAAGAGAAGGATGTCTCATGTACTGCTGTGGACTAATGTGAAATAAACCACGCCGTTCAATGGCTAAAGATAGAAACCATGCCTCATGAACATATTATTGTCGCCCTATAGCAGACTCTGTCAACAGGTTATGGGCCCAGATCACGCAGGGGCGAAATAATAAAGCGTAGCAAGTTTAGCTAAAGTATAGGCTAGGTTAGCACCGGGAGCACCGCGTGGCTAGCCGCTAGGCCAAGAAGAGCTAAAGCTACGCCTACCATCAACAAGAGGATGGCGACAAAAGGAAAGAGCAAATGGCCCTCGTTCAACGGAAGAGCCGAGGACTATGAGCTCTGGGAAGAGCGCATGTTATGCTGCATGCACGGTGCGGGACAGAAGACGACGATCTTGACGGCCCCCACGGGACCACTAACGGCGGAAGCGCAAGCCCTGGACGACAAGCATAATGCAGATGCATACTGTGAGTTAGCACCACTGCTCGACGACACAAGCTTGGGGCTGATATTCCGCGACACTAAGGACAAAGGCAGAGAAAGCCTGGAAGTGTTGAGAGAACATTATATCGGACAAGGAAGACCCAGAGTCGTGTCTCTCTACATAACACTAACAGCACTGAAGAAGGGGCACACCGAGACTGTGACCGAATACGTCATCAGAGCTGAGCAGATCATTACGGCGCTGAAGATTGCAGGAGAAGCACCAAGCGATGGACTAATGATGGCGATGGTGATGAGAGGACTACCGGAGCTGTACAAACCGTTCACACTCCTGGTAACACACGGTTCAGCGGACATGACGCTGTGAAAGTTCAAGGCCAAGTTGCAAAATTTTGAGGCCTCAGAAGATATCCACCCAGCCGCCGTGGAGGCGGGAGAGAGGGTGCTGAAGGCCGAGCGACGCCGAGGGAAAAGACCAGGCCAACGACGGAGCTGGCGTGTTCGCGATGCGGAGAAAAAAGGCCATCAGAAAGGTAACTGCACAAAGACTGTTTGTAGCTTCTGCAAATCCACAGGGCACACAGACAGAGTGTGCATGAAGAAACGCGACCAGAGCGCGCGGTATGCGCATGGACAAGATGGCAGCAGTGGACAAGATGGCGGCGACGGTGGACGTGAGACGAAACGAGACGATGCCCGGAGAGTAGCGGGGCAAGAAGACTTAATCTTCGGGGCGCAGACAGCGTACGTCACCCGGCCAACGCAGCTGCAGCAGGCCCAAAGGAAGGGACTGATCGTGGACACAGGTGCGTCATCCCACGTCATCAACGACAGGAGTCGGTTCAAGAACTTTGACAACACTTTCGACCAGGAGAGACACAGCATGGAGCTGGCAGACAGGAAGCGCACCTACGGGTTGGCGCAAGAGAGAGGAGACACACAGGTATGCCTCATAGACAGTGAGGGGCGCCGGCGCTCGTTCCCACAAGAACTATTCTTCGTAATAGCTGCTACTGCGAATGGTGCCAAAGTGTTCTTCAATGAAGGTAAAAATGTTCTTGTAGAGCCTGACGGTACGCGATTTAACATAAAGGTGTACAAGAGAATGTATTATCTACAAACAGAGTGTAATGACAACGACAAGTGTAATAATAATGATATGTGTAATGGGACTGTGAGTCATGATATTCAGACATGGCATGAGATTATGGGTTATTGTAATTACGAGGATTTACTGAAACTGCAAGCAGTGACAGAAGGCATGCACATCGAAGGTGAAAAGCGTAGACCTGACATAAAATGTGTAGAGTGCATAAAGGGGAAGTTCACTCAATCGAGAAACAGAAATCCCACAGAAAAAGTAAAGGTACCGTTTGCGCTAGTTAACACAGATCTAGCCGGTCCAGTAAGCAACGAGTCCATAGGAGGCTTCAGATATGTACAGTCTTTTACAGATGTGTGTACAGGGGCAGTGTTTGTTTACTTTCTCAAAGCAAAGAGTGACACACTCCAGGCCACGGAGAAATTCCTGGCAGACGTAGCCCCTTATGGTAACATTACCTGGGACTTATAGGAACCCAAGGAGGACCCAAGGAGGACAACCTACACTACCTTAGGCATACTGCACCTTATGTGGATACTGTGATACTGTGATACTGTCAATAATGTATATTTCAGTGGATACTGTGATACTGTGAATAATGTATACTCAGTAGATAGTCAATTATAACACTACCTTATGCATACTGCACCTTATGTGACACTGTGAATAATGTGAATTTTTTTTTCTTCAGCTAGTTAGATAGTAAATTATACTGACCAAATTGACCAAATTGTTTACACTGCCTGTGTTGTTTTTACTACCTGTACCACCCCCCCCCCCCCTTCCCCCATGCTGCTATGATGCCTGAATTTCCCCAAGGGGATCAATAGGGTGACCAGGTGTCCCCCTTTTGGTTGTACTGTCCCACCATTTGAGACCGCGTCCCACATATTGAGAGGATGTCCCTCTTTTCGAAGCAAAAAAAAAATATCGAACACAAGACATTCCTGTCAAGTGATAAAGTTTGAATATTTAAAACAGATGTTAGGTGGTAACAAGCCGGCTGCCAGTGCCAAGATGAATGTGGAGAGATATAATTCTGTATTTAATTTGTATTTATTTTGATTTAACCTTAATCTATTCGGTGAAGACGAGTTATTCTAATAAAAGAATTTACATTATCTATCTGTCCCACTTTGTCCCACTCTATCCCACCAAAATCTTACTGTTGTCCTGCTTTTGGACTTTTTGCATCTGGTCACCCTAGGGATCAATAAAGGAATATCTTATCTTATCTTAACATAAGATGCTTGAGGTCCGACAACGGAACCGAGTTCACAAATAGAGAGTTCCAATCACTGTTGAGAAGGAACAAGATAAGACACGAGACGTCATGTCCATACTCCCCACACCAGAACGGAGTGGCAGAGAGGGAATGGCGCACTCTTTTCGAAATGGCTAGGTGTAAGCTAGTAGATAGTAACTTACCTAAGAGTCTATGGCATTATGCGGTGCAAGAAGCCGCTTACACCAGAAACAGGTGCTTTAATAAGCACACGGGCACCACCCCGTATACAGCACTGACAGGCCCGGACTGGCCATCGGGAGCACCGGGAGTTTTCCCGGTGGCCTGGCCTGCACAGATTAAAAAAAATATTATAAAAAAAAGAGAGAGAGAAAGTGACGAGGATGACAGTACACTTACCAGCATTGATTACTACTACAGAGTAGTCAGTGGAGTACCTCAGACCTTTAAAGAGGCTATAGTGTCCCCTGAATCAAGTAAATGGGAGAGAGCAATGGATGAGGAGATGAGGTCCCTAGAGGACAACCACACATTTACTCTAACCAAGTTACCAGAGGGCAGACAGACAGTGGGAGGGAAATGGGTGTACTCAATCAAGGAGGGTATTGAAGGCCACGACAAGTACAAAGCCAGGTTCGTAGCTAAATTTTTAAATACTGAAGGAGGGTACTCCATGTTTAAATACAGAAGGAGGGTGGCTACATGCTTAAATGCAGAAGGAGGATACTCCATGTTTAAATACAGAAGGAGTAGATTCCAGGTTTAAATACCGGAGTGGATTCCATGTTTAAATACAGAAGTGGATTCTATGTTTAAATACAGAAGTGGATGATTTACCAGATTCAAAATGCTTTAATTAAAACATTTTCTAGGCATGGACTTTGAACAGTCTGCCAATTGTGTAAAAATATCCCAGAAGAGATATGTGGAAAAGATCCTGAAACGTTTTGACATGCAAGAATGTAGAACAAGGGAAACACCATGTGATAAAAACTACCAAGAGGATGCTCAGAGATTGACCGATGTAAAAATTTACAGAGAAGCTGTAGGTAGCCTCATTTATTTGACAACATGTACTCGCCCTGACCTATGTTTTGTAGTGAGTAAATTGTCACAACATTTTGCTGACCCCACAGAGGAGCACTGGATTACAGCAAAACATGTTTTTCGTTATCTCAAAGGTACAGCAGATAAACAGCTTTGTTTCAGAAAGAGCAGCGAGGGCTTAGGGCTTAACGCCTACAGTGATGCAGACTGGGCAGCAGACACCACAGACAGAAGAAGTACCACAGGGTATTGTGTGAGTTTGAACACAAACAGCTCACTGGTTTCGTGGAAAACAAAGAAGCAGCCCACAGTGGCACTATCAACTTGTGAAGCCGAACATATGGCTCTAGCTATGACATTACAGGAATGTATTTAACAACTGCTCGAAGGAATGGATACCTATGTATATAAGAAGACTGTTGTTTATGAAGACAACCAGGGAACCATTGCGATTGCTAGAAACCCTGTGTGCCGACAGAGGTGTAAACATGTCGATATAAAATATAATTTCATCAGATCTGTCATCAGAGAAGAAAGAATGACACTGATTTATTGTCCAACAGACGACATGGTAGCAGACGCTATGATGAAACCTGTTTCCAAACTGAAATTGAGAAGATTTGCAGAGGTCATGTTTGGTGTGTAAATATTGACTGTTATTTAGTATTGACTGCGATATTCTTTTTGATGCTCTGAACTGTATTATTTTCTTTGTAAAATTGTTTTTGAAGAAGTTATACAGTGTACTAGACAACCATAAGTGGGAGTGTTAAAGTTAGAGGTTATATATGATTGCAAGTAACTGAGTAACTGTCTAACTATGTATAACTGTTTCCACTGGAGGGCGCTATAGGCGGAGCTGTTAATGCTGCCGCCAGGTAGAGGGTATATAAGGAGATGCCGACTCCCCCTCTGTCTCTTCCACCTTCGCTCTCATAAGAGAAGGATGTCTCATGTACTGCTGTGGACCAATGTGAAATAAACCACGCTGTTCAATGGCTAAAGATAGAAACCATGCCTCATTAACATATTATTGTCGCCCCATAGCAGACTCTGTCAACAGTACCCATTCTGCAATCTGTTCATTAAAATGTTCAATCAATCAGTATATATTTAGTATCAACAGGCATGCAGCAAGAACCATGAATGAAATCTACTGTATGTACAGTCAGTTTTGTGAGATGTGTGAGAAGAGCAGACATCCTTAACGGGCTTACTTGATGTGAGAAGAGGAGACTTGTTTGAATACCACTTGGTTAGAAATTATGTAACTCAATGTGTTTCTGTGAAGTTTAAACAATTTATGGAAACTTGCAAAGGAGAGCAAGGGAGAAAGAGAGAGGGGGAAAGAGGCTGATTAAGAGGTAACGTGTCAGACAGCACAGCAAATCACACCCCAAAATAACCACTGGGTATTTTGCACACTGGGGACACAAGCAATGGATTCGCTTTGATTAATCAATTAGCAGTGCTTTGTTGGAGCCAATAACACTGCCTACCTAATTTACTGCTCAGTTTATAAAAAGTTTTATTTTTGTTTTTTACTTTTGGGGGTGGTAGCCAGGCAAGATAAGGGAATAATTCATTTTAAACTGTGTGTTGCTACACCCATGATGAAACAGACGGAAGAGGTGCTGGACTAATTAAATTTAGACTAGAGAGACGCCTTCATACAACCACGTTTTATTGTAAATGTTACTGTAAATTGTAAATAAACTATGTAAATTGTTTGAGCAAGTCTGTAGGCTATGTCTAGTTTGTCTATTATTTCCCTATGCATGTGTCGCAATAATTATGCGCTACATTCATTTCAAATCTTAGAACAGTAACTGGACATGTCTTGTTTGTCAGGTGTTAATTGATACAGGTGCTCCTGATTAGTTGATTAATCAAGCCTTGATGTAAAACCAGGTGTGTTCATGAATGAGGTATTTTAGCATAGTACCTGCTAAGGGATGTGTTAGGTTTTAAAGTTCAGACTGGAGCCACAAACCACCAGGAGAAGAAGGGTTGCAATCAAATATCCATTTTATTTGCTCGATAATGATGTTCAAGTTCAAGTTTCAAGTTTCTTTAATAGTTGTCATACAGAAGTACAGAATACTTTTATACAAAATGCTTCTTACTGTTACGCTCCAGAGACAAGATAAGTATGAAATAAAATAACATAGTATAGCATGTAAATTAGAAGTAAAAAGAAAGAAAATCACAGTGTTCAGTATAGACATATGTACAATGTTCGATGCAGAATAGACGTAACTGAGTTACCATATAATATACAATATACTATGCAGTGTACTAATATACAATACTATATAGTGCAAGGCAGAAATGGGATGAGGTGCAATTTAGGTACAATTTACAGTAGGTGTACGAGTTGTAGTGCAAATCCTTTATCAATAAATATAAAGTGTGTTTGTGTGATCTAAAGTGTGGAGAGTGGGTGCTGCAGTGTGTTGTTTGTTTAAGTGAGTGTGTGCGTGTGGGTGTGTGTGCTGTGTGCATTTGATGGTTGTTGCATAGTGTGTATTGTTCGTTTAGCAGCCTGATGGCCTGGGGATAGAAGCTTCTTCTGAGGATGATAGGATGTTTTCATGATGATTGCCATGGTTCTGAATAAAGACAAAGAAAAACATTTCAATATCATGCCAGATAATACATCAAACATAAATAGGCATATGGCCTTTAAATCATAGTATATCATATAGGTATTTAATGTATATTATTTGAATAATAATTAGACACAGATTTAGGAACTTCATAATATTAAACAAATCAAAACATATATAAATACAAATGCATCTGTTCTTAAACATAGTAAGGAAAACACTGGAACTTACATTAGACAAAGTTCAACAGACGCATGGTAGACATCGGGCAACACACAGCAAAATCACAGGCCTGCTGTGCATGTGTTGGAGACAAAGGGAGAATGAGAGAGAGAGTCATGGTTGTAATGGGAGGAAGTGAGGGAGGAATTGAGGTCAGTACTACCACAGGTGCCACTGAACACCTTGTGGTGGTGTCTCCTTGTGGAGTGGAGGGGAAGTGAACCTTGTAGTTTGTCACAGCCGGCCCCGGATTTGTGCAGCAAATACGTTAATTTGGTTTCTTCAGTGATTTCAGGGAGTGGGATTATTCTGGAAACAGGGCGTACATATGTATTCTCGACCTTGAATAATGACTTTAGTGGTGCGAACCTTTCCATCCTTTCCAGGGTAGGTTTCAGTTATTCTTCCAATAGGCCATGATGCTCGAGGAAGTTGAGGATCAACTATCATTACAACCTGACCTGAATCCAAGTTCTCTTTGTCAGTCTCCCATTTTTGCCTGGCTTGAAGGTTTGGCAGGTAGAATTTAATTTGATATAGGCTGACCAAAACTGATCAGCCAAGATCTGACTTTGACGCCACCTTCTTTTGCCAAGGAGTTCACTTGAGCAATAGATTGCCTGGGGAAGAGAGGAGTCAGGCCGCCCCATCAACAACAAGTTTGGTGTGACAGGGTCAGCAAGATCAGAGGAGATGTATGCTAGGGGTTTTGAGTTCAGAATAACTTCCACTTCAAATCAGGACTGTGTGCAGGACTGTTTCTGTTGTTGGTTGGTTTCCTAGAACAACACAGAGGGCCATCTTTATGGATTTGATCTCTCGTTCCCAGCTTCCACCGAAATGTGGGGCAGATGGAGGAATGAATTGGAAGTTGACTTGTGTACGAGCTAATTTATGCTTCAAGTCTGGTGCCGTGGCCTGAAAGGCATTCCTCAGCTCTGCCTCACCAGCTTTGAAATTAGTCCCACAATCAGAAAGAAGTTCAAAGGGTTTACCTCTGCGTGAAATAAATCTTCTGAAGGCCATTAAGAATGTATCTGCATGCATACTGTCAAGCAGCTCAATATGTATACAGCGTGTTGTTAAATACTTGAAGAGTAGTCCCCATCTTTTGTCTGTGCAGCGACCAATTTTGACAGTGAAAGGCCCAAAACAGTCTATGCCTGTGGACCAGAAGGGGGCTTAAACTAAGACGGGCTGGAGGAAGGTCTGCCATTTTGGGAATGACTGGATTTGCTCTGCATCTCTGACAGTCTCGACATTGGTGCTGGTGTTGGTGAATGGCTTGGCGACCACGCAGTATCCAGTACCTGCGTCTCAGTTCCCCAAGAATGAGCTCACAACCTGGGTGGAGCAGTTTCTCATCATAATGCTTAACACATTGAGTGCCAACAACGGGAAATCTCGTAGTTGGCCGCCATGCGTTGAGTGCCAACAACGAGAAAATCTCGTTATTTAATCGCTATTGCTTTTATTAGCGATATCCATTAATTTTTCATCAATCCAGCCTCACGTTATCAGGGAGGTTTGTGTTAGACGTCACTGTGCCACAGAACATTTACTTCCTAAGTTCCTCCACAGGTTCTGATCCAGCAAGCACAGCTGGATTGGCTGGTCAGCATTCAGTATGCATCAAAGAGGAATGGAGGGCCTTGATACCATCTGTGTGGCTGAGAAAGTTCAAGGAGGGTTTTACCCTGTGTTAAATCATCAGCTGGATTGCTCTTTGAGTCGACATATCTCCAGCTCTTTCTGTCGGTCAGTGTCTGAATCTCAGCTACTCTTGTGCCAATGTTAGCCATGATAAGACAGTTGTAGAATATGTCCAGAGGGTCACTGACTGTAGTGGGATAGTGAGTTCAGAACTGAGGAGGTTAGCCAGCTGTGCACCTGATAGGGCTGCACATAATTCAAGACGAGGGATGGATAACTGGCGTTTAGGGGCTATACAAGACCTGGCCATGATGAAGCTGACATGGGTGCAATCTAGATGTCTATGATTCATCTACCTACGTTGGAATTGCAATGACGAATATCACCAGGTGGCAGTATCGCCTACCTTTGAACTGGAATGGCTTGGTGTGGATACACGTTTTCCCCCTTCTTTTTTTGTAAGGGCTCCTCCTCCTGCTTGAACAGAGATTCACAGCGATCGCCTCAAAATTCCGTTGCCGAAGCATATTTCCCATCGAAACGTGTATAGACATAATTATACTGGTAATTGCAATGGCGATGCGATCACTTGGAATTATTATTTTTGGAATACCTTCTGGCTAAGGTAAGGTATATTCTATGTCTATTTTACTGAACCTGAAACATGTTTTTGTTTTACCGGACGTAAAACATGCTCGACGAGCACGATCACAGTTTTGAGTTAAAACGACACCCTTCTGACAAAGCCCTTTACTGCATTCCACAGAACTCTAGGATCTTCCACTGTGCCAATGTTAATCCTCAAAAACTTTGTTAGTTTTTCTCTGAATTCTTTGTTTTTTAACAAGGATGAATTAAAACGCCACCTGGGAGCTCTTGTGGATAGTCTGCCAAACGATGCTGTAAAATAAATCCCTTTGTCATCCGAGAGAGCTAAGGGAACCAGTGAGACATCGAATTTATCAAACTAATTTGGAGATGAGAATAACTAGTCAATTCTAGAAAACGTTTTGTGTCTGGCTGAGTGGCAAGAGTAGTCCTTTAAATTAGGGTTGACCAAACGCCATAGGTTAGTGAGACCAGTATCACAAGCCCAAGTCGTAAGGGCATTAGAGGACTGTTTTTGGTCATATGTTTCTGAGGGACGAGGAAATTACATGGTATTGTCGGTTCGCCAGTCTTGTAGAGCCATATGAAATCCGTTTTATTATTTTCCAAATTCTATTTAATTTGTTCCCAAATTCCGTTTTTTCCGTTTTAATATTTCAGAATTCTGTATTTTGCTTTTTACGCTCATTTTAACTTCAGAAATTGTGTTTTTAAGTGCTGCAACTCAGAAATACAGTTCAATTTGACACAATATCTTTCAAATAATATTGTGACAAAATAAAAATTAACACAAAATAAAAATACACATTTCAAGTGTAAACAATAGATACAGCTAGCTACTACTGACATTATCACAATGTCAGTAGCCTAGCTATATCTATTATATTGTGATGAAATATAGTAATGCATAATTTAGGCACCTTTAATTTATTTCATTTATAAAGGACAGTGTGTACTGACAATCATTTGCATTAAACAAGATTGGTCCACCAGATTTAGCAAGAAGCTATCATTTCCATCTATAGTCCTATGTACTGTAACGTTACATAGCTATTTAATCACAATAGTGTCAGTGATTAGCCTCGCCCTCTAGCTGTATCGATCACCAGGGATCATCGTTAGAGAGCTGGTGTGTTTTGGGAAGCACAGTGTTTTTCCGTGTTCCTGACATGGCTTTTGGAGAGTGATCTTCGCATGTGTTTTTGCGGGTCCAGTCTATGGTACGTTGACAGAATTAGCAAAACACCTTATCACCAGAGGCATAAAAGTCATTAGGATATGGAATTTAGGGCTTAGTGCGCAATTTCTTAGCTTCTTGACGACGTTAACATCGAAGCAGCCAGACGCTTGGACACTGCTGCGTGTTGTGTGTAACACGCTGTAGCGTGTTGCACCAAACGTTCCATCTCCTCCCGAAAACGGAATTTCAGTCCAGATTAGGCCAAATTCTGCAATATTCCACGTTTTACAGTTGATTCCATTTTTATTGGTCAATTCCGCGATTCCGTGAACGCGGATTTCATATGGCTCTACAGTCTTGCTACATCAGCTATCATTAGATGAGTCAAGTCAAGTCAAGAGTTTTAATTGTCACGGCATACAAGTATACAATGAAATGCGGGTGGTCTTGCCCGCGACGATGTGCAATACAGTGGTACAACATATAATAGAATCCAATACAAATACAGTGGTACAACATATAATAGAATCCAATGAAAAAACAACATTGTGCAATAAACAGGTAACAGGTAACATGGTGTGACATCTCGTTATCTGTACATAGTATTTACAGAGCATATAGGACATGCTAGGTAGCTTTAGTAGTGCAATACACTGTTCCTGTTGTTATACTAATTTAAAGTGGCCTTTCCTCTTGGCCATAAGTGTGCGTGTGTGCGGCATGAGTGTGTGCCCGCTCGTGTTAAAGTGTTAAAGTGGCTGCTAGTGTGTGAGCGTGCACAGCGTGCGTGTCGTGTGTGTGCTCGTGTGTGCTTGTGTGTGGATAGTCCAGTTTCTGTGGCACTCAATGTTCATTGTTCAAGGCTCTGATGGCCTGGGGGAAGAAGCTGAGCCTAAGCCTCTCCGTCCTAGTAGCTGGGGTTCGCAGGCGTCTGCCTGACCTCAGCAGCTGGAACAGGCTGTTATTGGGGTGGTGGGGGTCTTTCATTATTCTGCAGGCTCTGGATTTGCACCTCTTGTTGTATAGAACCTGCAGGGGAGGTAGCGCAATACCCGTGGTACGCTCGGCTGAGCGCACCACTCACTGTAGGGCCTTCTTGTCCTGTGCCGTGCTGTTTCCATACCAGGCAGTGATGTTTCCGGTCAAGATGCTCTCTACAGCTCCTGAGTAGAAGGACTGGAGTATCTTCCCCGATACTCTGAACTTCCTTAACTGTCTCAGGTGGTAGAGGCGCTGCTTCGCTTTCTTTACTACTGTGTCTATGTGTGTTGACCATGTCAGATCCTCTGAGATGTGGACCCCCAGGTACTTAAAGCTGCTCACCCTGTCCACGGTAGCCCCGTTAATCATCAGTGGTGTGTGTGTGTCTCCTGCTGTCCTCTCCTATAATCCACAATGTTCAGGAGCAGGCTGTTGTCCTGGCACCAGCGTTCCAGTACCTCAACCTCCTCCCGGTAGGCCTTCTCGTCGTTGTCCGAGATCAGCCCCACCACCACCGTGTCGTCTGCGAACTTCACTATGGAGTTGGAGCTGAACTTGGCCACACAATCGTGTGTGTAGAGTGAGTACAGCAGGGGGCTTAGAACACAGCCCTGGGGGGACCCGATGCTCAGGGTGATGGTGTTGGAGGTCTGACCCCCCACCCTGACCGCCTGGGGTCTTTCACTCAGAAAGTCCAGTACCCAGGCGCTCAGGGCGGAGCTCAGACCTAGCTCGATCAGCTTGTCCACCAGTCTGGTGGGGACTATGGTGTTGAACGCTGAGCTGTAGTCAATGAACAACAGTCTCACATAGCCCCCCTTCTGATGGTCAAGGTGGGAGAGAGTGCTGTGCAGTACCTGGGAGACCGCGTCGTCAGTGGACCTGTTTGTCCTGTATGCAAATTGCATAGGGTCTCACTCACTAAGAAGCGTTAAGTACATTTTTTTTCTCTTCAGTAGACAAAGGACACTGGTACGTTTAGGAGGTGTGTTTAGCCCCCCCCCCCCCCCTCCCCGTGTTCCATATCAATATGTAAAATGTTGCCATGATCATAGTTGGCTATGTGTATGATACCAATGCAGCCAAGCTAGGATCGAGGAATGCAGATCCTGAGAAGTCCGGCCCGTCCATCCCATGATATTGAAGGAGGAACATTTACACAAACACAGAACAACAGTACAAATAATACAGACATATACATCAACAGAACCCCTCCCCCCCTCCTATTCTATCTACTAACCTGTCAACCTTAAGGGCTGACTTTCTATACTTATTACTTACCCCACTTTCTAAATACAGTAGGCCTACCTGAAACCCTTCCCGCCCCCTCCTGTTCTATATGCTAACCTGTCAACCTTAACTCAATGGCCGCCAACAATGATTTAATACGTTAGCCCGCCAATCGTTGAACGCCAACCACGTATATATACGTTATTGGATCATTATTTCTTTTATTTGATATTTTCATTCATTCATATCACTGGGGATGGGTCTGAGATCTCAAAAGTCCAATACCGCTGCCTAGCGCCTTGTGGCCGCTATTGCACTCCATTTGAAACGATGTGGCTTGGTGTCTGGGCCGAGCTGCGGCATGCGGGCGGGGTCTAACTACTCGGGCAAGGCAAGCGCTTATAATGGATGCATTGACGGGGTGGCTGGGTAGCGCAGCGGACTAAGCGCTCGCCTACCACCGCAGAGACTCTGGGATCTAATCCAGCTGTCATCGGTACCTCCGGCTTGGTCAGTCGTCCCTACTAACACAATTGGCAGTGTTAGCTGGTGGGAAGCCGGTGGGGTATGTGTCCTGGTCGTTGTAAACAGCGACTCCTACTGGTCAGTCGGGGCACCTGTCCAGCAGGGAAGGGATCTGGGGGAGATAGTGTGATCCTCCCATGCGTTACACTCCCCCAGTGAGAGTCCTCGCTGTCAGGTGAAAAGAAGCGGTTGGTTGACTCCACGTGTATCGGAGGAAGGCATGTGGTAGTCTTCACCCTCCCCAGACCGACAGTAGGGGGCAAAAGTGTGCAACGACCAGGAAGGGAATTGGCATAACGACTAAATTGGGATGGGAGAAAAATATGTAAAAAGGGGTGAGAAAAAAGTCTTAAAAAATAATAATAATAATGCATGCATTGACGAGAGTCGGGCCTTCCCCGTTCATGTTCAGTGCTGGATTACGTTGGCACCTCAATCGACATCAGTACTTGGAATGGCGATCAGATAATTGGAATATTCTTTTCGGGACAGATCCTGGTCAAGGTAAGGGCTATATAGTATCAATATTGCGTTGATCGAAAAATTCCTTCATGCTGATCACGGCGTGTGTGTGGCGTGTTCCGTTGGTTGCGATCAAAGCACGGAGGGGCAACCCCCCCCCCCCCCTTTCATGCATCCATGATGAAGCATAATACCGGTAATCTAAATTTGATTTGAGAGAAGTAGCTAGTCCAGGGAAGAAACAATAAAGTTTTTACTAGAATACACGTTGCCGGCCATTACGGAGCATTTTGGAAATGAAACTACACTCATATTCACCACGGTATGGGAATGTATGAATGAAAAAATTATCTGTTTTTTGCATCTTGACCGGAAGAAACTCAATGACAATCGACTATATTATTAGATCCATAGCTATAATATATAGCTTTAGGCCTGCAAACACAGCCACGTATCCCCATGTTAAAAGGCGATGGCATTTCAGCAGTAAGGTAAACAGCGACCCCTGGCGCTGAATGAGTTAAGGGCCAGCTTCTTATACTTACCCCATATTCTAACCCCACTGATCCATCCGCTACGGATAGGCAGATTCATCCTGATCCCCACTGGGGTCATAGATCCATAAAGACGTTCCCATACCCGCTCCCACCTTATTAAAAAAGTCAATTAAACCCCCACTAGTCTTAAAGTGACCTCAATGATTAATACAGCCATTGGTTAAAGTGATTTGAGAATTTTCACAGTCCATCTGACCAGGCACATTGGTTGGCAATAACAATAATACTACATGGGCATAAACATAAACTTTGGCCCTTCGTTGAGACAACCGCCTAGTCCCCCTGTAAAGGCAATATGAGTGTTTTGATTATTATTATTATTATTATTATTATTATTATTATTATTATTATTATTATTATTATTATTATTATTATTATTATTATTATTATTATTATTATTATTATTATTATTATTATTATTATTATTATTTCAAATAGAAGGATATGATTTATGTGAATATTATGATTATCTGTGTAGCCAATTGAATGAACTCTGTTGTACGGTGGGTGGTTCACCTGTCAGGCGGACCAGCCACGGCGCGGCGGAGAACATAAATTGGTGATAGGAATCAGCTGGGGGGTGTAGACGGGGAAAGAGCATACAGTTTTCTGACCGATTTGGATAGTCTTAGAAACGCTTTGAACATCGTTTTGAATTGAACCACGCTTAGAACCACGCATTCTGATAGTTTTGGATCACTTATAGGGACGTTTTGGATCGCTTTGATCCCTCTTCAATGTAAATATACTTTTTCTAAATAAATCGGATATCTGTGGTATCTGATAACGGAACTCAAAGTGTGGAGACTATTGTTTGGATAAAGCACGTACGGAATACCTCCCCGGTTGCCACTGGAAGCGGGCCCAGGAAGAGGCCGCTATACCCCCAATATACAGTGGATAAGACCCCCCGGCTTCAGGAACACACATATGAAGTGCTCCCTGTTCATACACCATGGACATAATCAAGCTACCCATATGATAATTTGATATGGAATTGCGATCCGATGGCGGTATATCCACTGGCCTGCTGCCTGGTAGTGACAAAGTGTCCCCTTCACCCAAGAATCCCACCCCCCACCACTCATTGACAACCGGCCAACCCGATAACGTTTTACAATTTAACATCAACATTACAACTGTAATAAGCTACTCCTGAGTTAACAGTTCAGTAATCATGAACATAGGGCTCATGGCTAGCTAACATCCAGCCAAACATAGTAAGTAATACAAAGCAATACAGATCCACCATCAGCATTACCGAACATTACATTACCGTGCATTCAGCCGGTTAGCATATCAGTATCCTCAATGCACCCAACCACAGATCTGTTACGAATGGCGCGTTTCGTTGGTGGAGTGTGGAACCCAATTGCAGCAGATAATGGAGAGATAATTAACAGGAGGCAGGAGAAGGCATTGTGACGATAACAAGGTTTACTCAAAACAGAAAACAAGGGGGGCGGTTAGGTGGCGTAGCGGAGATTGCGTTCGTCACCAACCCCGAAGCTGTGAGCTGGATTCGCCTGTTCGAATCCAGCTCACAGCTCCGGGGTTGTCACCAGCTTGGCTGGCCGTTCACACTAATACAATTGGCTGTATTAGAGGGTGGGAGAAGCTGGCGGGGTGGGTCCGGGTCGTTGTAAACAGTGACTCCTACAGTTCGGTCGGGGCGCCTGCTAAGCGCGGATAGGACCTGAGTGGGATAGTGTGATCCTTCCACACGCTACGCCCTCTCAGGGAGGATCCGCGCTGCCAGGTGAAAAGAAGCGGTTGATTGGCTGGACGTGTGTCGGAGGAAGCACGTGATAGCCTCCACTCTCCCAGATGATCTGAAAAAAAAACAGAAAACAAGGAAACACGACTGACACACAGGTAACATGAAACAATGAACCAGAAAGTGTATGCTGGCCCAGAACACCTAAATACAAACACTAATTAGAGACAGAGGGAAATTACTAACAGGATACAGGTGTGGTAGACAGAACTAACAGAATACAGAGCACACAGGGGAAAACAATAACAATTGTACAAACTGAAACATATGAGACTAAACAGTCTCATAAACAGGCATGAGCCAACAGTATAGTTCAAAATAAGATTTTGTATATATAAAAATATATATATTGTGGTCAATAACCATTGTAGCAGGAATGTTGGGCTACCTATCGCTAGCTAAAGAGTGAGCTGGTGCAATACAGTATGTCAGATCAAGCACATGTCCGGTTAGCTTAAATGAGCACGAGGTTAGCTTATATAATGACCAGAGCTAGTTAGCTTATGTAGCCAGTTAGCTCAATGCTCTATATCTGCATAGTCCGCCGTCCAACTAGCCAGCCATTGTATCTGTTCCCTGGCTTATTCACAAATATGTTTATCCCGACATGCGGGGCAGCCTAATGTCAAAAACACAAGTTATTTTATTACTAAACCTAGCTTAGCTTAGCATGACAAAAGTTCAAAGCTTGTTAGCCAACCTAGCTTTGCTCGGCCCGGCCATAGCCAGTTCCATACCAACGCGTTAGCATTCACTCTCTTTCTCTTTCTTCAAATATTCTTCGGCCTCGGCAAGCGACCAAAACTTCCTCCGTTCCTCATCCTTCAGCTTCACGGACAGCCTGGCTGGGAAAATACACACTGGTCGCCAACACTTCAGGAGTATAGTCCTCAAAGATGGCAACCTTGTGGTCTTCATAGCGTAAATCTCCCCTCCTGGAGCGGGTCGCTAGGACGGTTAGCTCCTTTGTCTGTGGAGTCTCACAATTATGGGTCTTGGTTTTTGGTCCTTACCGGGCCTCGCTAAGTTAACTCTATGGGCTACATCACATTCCGGAGGTTTAGGGAGGACATCTTTGCCCAATATTTCCTGCAGTAAGCCGGTAATGAAGTCTGGAGAACGGTTCCCCTCAGTGCCCTCAGGGATTCCAACGATTCTAATATTGAAGCGCCTCTCCCGAGATTGTATCTTGCTAATTCTGACCTGCATTCTGGTCAGCTCCGTCTGCTTGTTGGTCAGCGCCCTTTCTAAGTGCTGCAGCCACTCGCTCTGTCTCGTGGCCTCCCCTGTGAGCGAGGCAATCTTTTTAACGTTAGCCAAGGATGTTGTGTGAAGCGTCCCTACTTCCTCCATCACCGGTTTAATAGCCGTTCCTATCTCCTCCATCACCGATTGACGATAGGCGTTGAAGTATTTGGCTAATTGGCTTTCTATTGATGTCGTAGATGCCGCTATGAGTTTGCTAATGAGTTTGTTAATGGCTGATAAGCTAGCTTCACTTAGCTCAGCCCCCACCGTGCCAGCTCGGCACCTGGAGAGCTAATTTGAGTCTTGTCGGTTGCAGGTGTCGCCACGCCTCGTACAGCAGTCCACTTGCCCGCAATTTTTGTGGTTAACCTGTCAATATTCTTAATAAAAACCAAAAATAAAACAAAAACTATAGGGGTAAAAAAATATGTTTTTCAAAGTGAGAGTGGCTGTGAAACACGTCTTCACTCCATGCCCGCTGGCTCCGGCCTCCGTAACTTGCTTTTTATGGATATTAAATACTATGTATAGGATTGCTTCTCATTGTGTTCTAAAGCCTTTCAGTGCACAATATATGGCCAGTCTTGTCACAGCATGCAATGTTCCACAGATTCAAGGAAGTTATATGAAATTGTTGCAAAGACACAAAATATGTCCCCATTAAATATAATTTGTTGTTGTAAAAGGTGTCATTTTTATGTTGGTGATGCTTGTAAACATGGGCATTCAACAGGACTATGTTCTGACACATTATGTTTAACGGAAACTCCATCATAAAACAACAGTTGGCTCATTTGGTAAAACTCCACTGTAGCGCACTAGGGCGGCACGGTGGTGTAGTGGTTAACACTGCTGCCTCACAGCTAGAACGTCATGGGTTCGATTCCGGCTTGGGGACCAGGTTGCCGTGTTGCCAGTTTCCCAGGTGGGGTATCTCCCGGGCATTTCTGTGTGAAGTTTGCATATTCTCCCCGTGCCCGCAAGGGTTTCACCTCCCGATAAGATAAACCCAATGGAAAAACATGCACAACAGATCGCTAACACTGTCGCATCCATGAGGAAGACGGACAGGAGCACTTGGATTGGTCCCCGGGCGCAGCGCTCGCCGCAGCCCTTGTCTGCTCCCGGCTGCCCTTGGGGGGAAGGACGACAGGATGGGAGGTGCAGAGAACATTTCGTCAGTGACAGGGGGCTAGATGTTAATAAAATTGTATTAACAGATTGCAGAATGGGTACAATACAGTACGGCTCAATACACACAATTGTTAAGGGGGTGCAGACCAGAGAAAGATTGTCGTCTTGTTTACATCAGGGTCCCCCCTTTTCAATTCATAATGAATTGTAAGTAAGGGTGCAATTAGCACTGTGCAATCCATTCTTTGTGGATCTAGCCCTCAGTGTGTGTGTGTGTGTGTGTGTGTGTGTGTGTGTGTGTGTTAATCTGATGACAAATAAAGACTTATACTGTACTTATACTTACTAATACAGTCTATGTGGCTGGACGAAGCATCTTTACTGTATGGCTCGATACCACTTTCATTTTGGATACCGATACCAATCTGATATCTCTGTTAATTAAAAGTGCTAGATAATATTCAGCCACTAATTAATAGATGTACAGTAAATCATAGGCATGCTGCGGCCTCAACCCTTAAATCATTGGACTCTGTATATCACTCTGCCCTCAGAGTGGGCATTCATCACTAATGATTGATACAACACTCATCACTGTGTCCTTTATGAGAAGGTTGGTTGGTCCTCGCTGATGGAGGCACAACACACACTGGTATTTGTTCATGGTAAGGCCATTATTGGTAAGCTACCTCATTATACTTTGTTTTCTAATACAGCATTTTAAATGATAAATTCATCAATTTATCATTTCTAGGGGGGGGGGGAAATACTTCCACACCTTTCTGAAAGCTCTGTGGATGTATTATTTTATTTTTATTTTCAAATGATTACTCTACATAAAAACTGTAACTATAGCATCTAACATAATAACAATACAAATATATATATTTGCTAAAATGTTGTCTAATATTTTAAATAACCAAGCAGCTGCATATTACATGCATTATTATTATATCAATCTAAAAAGCAATAAAACCAAACAAAGCAAGATATTCTGTAAAGAGCTGTAAATTCATTATAATTGTGCAAGCAGTTTTATGATTGAGAACGGTCATGGACTGGAACATCTGTAGCCGATACCAATCCATCAAATTCAGTATTGGCCCGGAACCGATATCAGTAGGGTAGCATATCGGCATCTCCATGGAAACCTCTTTTCATGACATCTAGCTTTGCAAAGAGGGTGATGTCAATTTGGCTTAAAGCTGCTATAGATCAAATTGTTATGTAGATTGTAGAGTAATGATTTTTGGAATGGGATACCAGAAAATGTATTATCTGTTTACTGCAGAGTGGACATCATAGCACCTTTAAGGCCCCCTTTGAGGAACTACTGGTGGCTACTCTGCCAAGTGCCGGGCCCATTCCAAACAGTTTCAAAGGATGACTTCCCAGATGGTTTTGGACAAGGTTACCTGAGTGTTGCCTGTCTGAAGCTGCCTGTCTGTACCAGCAAGTATTCCATACCACTTTATGTAAAAAAAAATGCACACTATTCCTTTAACTGGGATGTGGCCAATTTGGACCTGTAAAGACCTCTGAAGACAGCTGACAGAGTCTTTCCTTGATAGCATACACTGACTCATCCAGCAAACTCTGGTGATTTGGGGTATATAAAAAGGTGTCCAGTTGATTAAAAACTACAGTTAATAAAACACAAAAAATAGAAGGTAGAGGACAGTATGACATAGAGAGAAAATAGAGGACAGTATGACATAGAGAGAAGGTAGAGGACTGTAACATTTGGGGTTTTGCTCCCCTCTGCCCTGGTTGCACTAATCGGTACCTAGGGCCCTCATTCATCAATAGTGTGCGTAGAACATTTCTATTTCCACACGTAAGCACGGAATGTAGAACTAGTGTACGCACAGGGAAGTCGGGATTCATCACACGGTGCGTACGCAGGCTCTATGCCCCTCCGTGTTGATGAATACCACTTTGTTCTACCGTCAATGCTCGTGCATGATTATCCATATATGGTCATGAAAATGAGGAAACACCCCCCATGGGATGTGAAATAATGGATTGACCCGAGCGGAACCCTGAGAAACTCCACGAAGATTGTTCACTGCTGTCAAACCAAGAAGACACTATCGCGTATTATGGGATAAATAATAAAAGGCGGACTTGTAAACGGTGATGTCAGATATCAACGGCTCCCTAAGACCATTGCTGCAATTCTGCCTGGACAGCTCAGAATACTAATAAAGCCCGTTCGTTGACCACTGTTTGGCGTTGGTTGTGTGTCATTATAACCGTGCTGTAATATGAATGCCTTTATTAGTTGTGTTCGATTGGCTATATGATTTTTAGAGGCATCTATTTTGTTGTCGGCTAATAAAGACCGCGCTGGAATATGACTGCCTTTTCCCGTGTTGTTTGATTGATACCCAGGGATTAAAGTTCTCCTCAATTCTATTCCAAATCGCGATGGATCTCCCGTCAATTTTCTACCTGCTGCAAATGATTTCTAGAGGCATACTACAATCTATTTTGATGTCAGTATTGGGTAGCCTATATAAACAATAATAGAGAGCATATACAAGAACAATGAATCTCACTGCATGTATGATGTAGGCATGCTGTTGTGAAGGATCAGATTAAACCGAATATATATATTTATTTATGGATATATATTTAATAGTATTTGTATATCGTTTGATATCCCCTGTATATTCCTTGTACAATATGCACTGAATATCCCTTTAGTCTACTAACAGCCCATAATAGTTTCATTCTACCATTGGACGAGAACCTGGCGCCAGCAGCCATGCCCCTTGGTTCAAGTTCAATCGTGCCGACCAACATGTCGTGGCAAGCCCGGTTCCGCGTAGGAATACGTCTGGCGAAATACGAATGGTACTATTTGTTCACAGCGCATATATATATGGCGCAAGTAAAGTAGAACTTTCCTTTTAGTCCATTAGTTCCTTACCCTCCAACCTAGTAACAGACGCAAAGCCTCACCCACGACGCACGTGTGGTGCAGTAAGGCCTACTTGGCCTCAGAATAGGCATTGAGACATCGTGTGGATTAATAGTTGAATTGTCATAGTTTGGCACTATACCGTCAAGTTGGACGTATTTCTATTAAGCTAATAATAGTCTATTATGTATGGTGCATCGTTCGGTTAGAGTTATAAAGTGAGCAGTACCCCCATCGTTCCTGACGTTATCTGGAGTCTTAACCAGGCTGGGCAGACCACGTGTGGTGCTTGCATCCGAGGAGCTCCGGGCCAGGACGAGTGGACCTGTACATTGGATTACTTTACCCGGACGACGGCGAGCCTTCCACGGCTTGGATTATCTACATGCTTTGGGTGCTTTGATTATTCCATGGATAACGGCCAACACTGCTGAGTGTTGGAACTACCCCCCGGAGAGGAGTCCAGGTGAAACGGCGCTCTACCAAGTGAGGTCGCCTCACGTCTCTTCATCTGTGGACCGGCAGCTACCGTCCACCAGAGGGTCCAGCTGTATTCATCTGCGGACCGAGGTTCTGTGGGCATCGTGTTCAGGACTCTGAATTCTCCCAAGAAATCGTCGGCCAGATGGGATACCGCCAGCGGCTCTTCTAACCCCCCCCCCCCTACTGTCTTACAACCAGCGGGACCCCCCCCTTAGTGTATCCAGCTATAATCATTTAAGTACCATCGCTATTGTTCCCTAAAGAACCAGGTTGTATACTTACTCCCTGCGTAACCAGAGATTGGACATTCAATGTTGATTTACCTACGAATACTCATTTGCCATACAAGTGCATTTCAAATCATAAATGTCATTAAGTGAACGTTGTATATACCCTTTGCTATATAAAATATTCGATTTATACATTTGTGTGGACTTCGTTTCATCAGGTGGGAAAGTGTTCATCATATCTATATCATGTACTGGATGGCCAGAAGTTAAAGTACAAGCGGTAGTGGTTTAATAATACCATACTTATCAATACAGTCAGGGAATTGTACCCCTCAGTTACAATTGGTCCTTCGAGCCGGAGGGTAACTAGTGTAATATTAATATAGTGTTATTAATATTAAAATGGCCTATGATGAACACTCCACGAAACGGTCCTCCTAACGTAGAACGCCCGCAGCGCAGACGACAGCCACCTCAGTACTTAGAGGATTACGCTGTCAGTCAACTACCTAGCCTTCGACAAACGGTAAACGCGGTAAAAGTAGAAAGTAAAATTATGTCTGACCTTAACGACCAGGTTTCCCCGACCACAGAGGCCCTAGTGGGTTCTAATGTAACTGACCAAGCTCACGGTGGGGACCAGGAGGGAGCTGACATGCCTTTACCCCCCGCCAATACCGAAGAAGTAGTCCCCGACCAGCCCCGGGAGGAAGACAACCCTACAGAGAGAGAACTCTGCACGGAAGAAGAGGAGGAGAGCGCCGAGGAAATAGAGCTCCAGGACTCCCCAACGAGTACACCCAGGAGCGGCTAACCCAGGAGCGGCTCACCTCCACAACCGTCTTCCCCCAGCGAAGCGGAGAGGATGCTACAACAGGCGTTCCTCGTCAGCCTGACAGCCTCTACCGAACGCGATCGACTTCAGGGTGAACGCGATCGACTTCAGGGCGAACGCGATCGACTCCAAGCACAGATGCTTATCGAGCGCGAACAACTCCAAGCGCAGCAACGGAGCGAAGAAGAGCGCATACGCCTGGAGATGAGACGCCTTCAGACGGAAGAGAATATGGCAAGAGACCGGGCCGACGCACAGCGCGCCGCTGCCGGTGCCCAAAGAGAAGCGGATCTCACCAAGCGCGAAGTCGAGCGCGACAAGTTACAAGCGCAGCTAATGGAGCAGCTGATCCTCAAGGCAACACCCTCTCCCTCCGCCAGGGGTTCAAGGAACTCGTCGAGACAACAGTCAAGGGCAGCGTCTCCTAACCGAGCAAGCGACCCTGAACTTGACCAACAGACCAAGCCTATACCCCCCGCAGACCCCCTTCCCAGACCGGTCCAAGCGAGGCCCAGCTACAAGGAAGGAGCGGCATACACTGCGGAGAAGCTAAATAAACGACTACAGGATCTAGAGGACCTGATAGAAGAAGAAGAGGGAGAAGAGGAGAACCAAGCCCGACAACAGCACAGTACTCCACCGGACCAGGAGGTCCAGTACAGCCCAGGCTATACCCCCGCGGCGCTGCGCTACAGACCCCCGACTCTACTCACGGGTGAGCACGACGCACGACCAGCCCCGAGGAATAGCACCTGGACCAGCGGGCCATGGTACCCTGTCGGTACCAGCCCACAGAGAGGCGCAAGAGGAGACTCGCCTAGGAGGTCTCTCCCCCAACGATCGCCGATGTATCAGCCATCCACGGCGTCATACATTGCCACGCCGTCGTTTCCAGACTTCACCTATGAGAATCGAGCACAGTACACGGAGCTCCGGATGTGCTTAGAGACAATGATGGTGGATGTCGCTGATGAACGCCACAAGTATGCAATATTACTGAAGCACCTGAAAGTACCGCGAGCGCACAATATAGCGCTAGCCTATGCCACCTCTACGACCCCATACACCGCGGCTCTAGCAGCGCTGGACCAGAGATATGGACGTATATGGGATTACGTAATCCAAGAGATAAGGCATATTGATCGCCTACCCCCAGCAACAGACAATCGCTCATTAGACAACCTGTCAATCAAAGTGCAGTCCCTGGTAGGGATGCTGGGAGCGCAACGGGAAAAGGGCATGCATGAGCTATACGCCAACTCTAACGTCGAGAGGATTTTGGAGAAGCTGCCACCCGCAAGACAAGAGCGTTTTAGGCGGCAGAGAGACCACCGGGATCCTAACGGCCCCGAACCATCCCTCCTTGATCTAGCCGACTTCCTAGCGAGAGAAGTCAGCAGCTTACGACTGGATACGTTCGGGCGGAGCACGCCAAGCTCCAGAGAGGGACCCAGGAGAATAAACGATGGAAGAAGATCGGTGACTGTCATGCACCAATCAGAGTCAGTACCGAGCAGTAAGAGCCACAGTACCCCCTCGAGAAAAGAGAAGTGGAAGATGGTGTGCCCCTACTGTGAGAAAGAACACTGGCTGTCACAATGTGACCTGTTCACAAAGATGAATGCAGAAGAAGTGAGTCAATGGATAAAGTCCAACAGGCGCTGTTACCGATGTGCGCGCAGTCACATGGCAGCCGAATGCCGCCTAAAGAAAAGGTGCAGTCGGTGTGACGGAGCCCATCTAGATATACTACACGACAGTAACAGAAGAAGGCCTACACCTGCACCATCGAGCGGCACCAAGGCAAGTGTCATGTACATTGACCCCGCCAGCAGCAGCGGCGCCCAAGTGCTCTTAAAGGTAGTCCGTGTGACATTGAGCTACCAAGATAAAGTCATGGACACTTACGCCGTCCTTGATGACGGGTCAGAGAAGACCCTTCTGCTCGCGTCCGCTGCGGCCCAGCTGGGACTGCGGGGGAGCGAGAACCAAATGACGATTCGGACAATAAGAAGAGATTTAAAGACGATAAAAGGCGAGAATGTCTCCTTCACTATCGCAGCAAGCGGGCAGCCAGAGCGACGGTATAGGATTACAAATGCTTTCACCAGCCAAGAAATAGGACTATCGCAGTACACCTACCCCATCGCCAAGCTGATGGATAAATATGTGCACCTGCGTCAACTACCTATCCCGCTCATAGACGGCGCCACCCCGACCCTGCTGATAGGCTCCGACCATGCAGAACTCAGAGTCCCGATTGACCGGGTCCATACAGGACCCCGAGGCTGTCCTGCAGCCGTCGAGACCCGCCTAGGGTGGACACTACAAGGTCCCCTCGCTAAATCTCTCAACCGAACAGCAGCCACTAGCTGCCTCCACTCCAGAATGACAGAAGAAGACACCACTCTCCTGCAGCATGTCGAGAGGCTATGGACACTAGAGACAATGCCCTTTAAGAACGAAAAGAAAGATATTCGTTCTAAAGAAGACATTTACGCCATCAACCTACTCGAGCAATGGACAAAGAGAGTCACAGTCGGCGGAGTGATGAGATACGCAACTCCACTCCTGAGGCGAGAGGGAATGCCCACCTTTCACGCAAAGAAAGACGCCACGGAGCGCTATCTATTGAACACAGAGCGGCGCCTAGCCAAAGACCCCGCTCAAGAGAGTGTGTACCGCGCTGAGATTGAGAAGCTAATCACAGCGGGACACGTGACAAAGATTGACATTAAAGAGGCCGATCAGACGACCGAATCATGGTACGTGCCGCATCACAAGGTCCACCACAACGGCAAGGATCGCATTGTGTTTAACTGCAGCTACCAGATCGGATCCCAAAATCTGAATAAAGAGCTCTTGCCCGGCCCCACACTCGGCCCCTCCCTACTGGGCGTGCTACTGCGCTTCCGCCAGGACAAGGTGGCTATCAGCGGGGATATCAAAGGGATGTTCCTGCAGGTGAGACTAGTGGAGGAGGACAAGCCCCTGCTGCGGTTCCTATGGAGAGAGAGGATCGGAGATGAGAACCCAGCCATCTACCAGTGGGAAGTACTCCCCTTCGGAACCACATGCAGCCCGTGCTGTGCTACATTTGCACTACAGAAACACGTCGCAGAGGACCCAGCAGCAGATGAAGAGGTCCGACACAGTGTGAAGAACAGTTTCTACGTGGACAACTGTTTACAAAGCGTTTCGACTCAAGAAGAAGCCGAGGCTCTCCTAATCAAGCTACGCGCCTCCCTGATCAAAGGCGGCTTTGATCTCAGGCAGTGGGCCAGCAGTGACCCGCACGTATTGCGCAGCCTCTCCCCCGCGGACAAGGCTGCCAGCAGCGAGACCTGGATGGCGACCATCCCAGGAGAAGCCCAAGAAATGACACTAGGACTAGTCTGGCGCTTCAAAACAGACTCGCTCCACTATAGACACAAACCCCTGACTCCAGAACAGGGAAGGTCGACGGCGACACCGACCACCAGACGGAGTGTGTACAGAACACTCGCCAGACAATATGACCCGTTGGGATGTATTCTACCTTACACCACCAGGGCAAAGATGATTGTACGAGCACTATGGGACAAGGACCAGGGCTGGGACGACCCAATACCCGCACACCTTGCCTCCACATGGAGAGAGTGGGAGACGGAACTCCGCTCACTCCCAGGCATCAATATACGCCGCAGCTACTTCCCATCCACAGTGAGGCCAGAGACATGCAAGATGGATCTACACGTCTTCAGTGACGCCTCCGAAGTAGCCTATGGATCGGTGGCCTACTTGCGTGCCCAAGAGAAGGGAGGAGAGATACACACCGCTTTCATCCTGGCTCGCTCAAGAATAGCCCCACGAAAGCAACAATCTATCGCGCGTCTAGAGCTCTGCGCAGCCCTAGCAGGAGCGCATCTAGCCACGTTAATCCAACGTGAACTCACCATTCCGGTGCACAGAACAATCTTGTGGTCAGATTCCACGACAGTACTCACATGGATCAAGTCTGATTCATGCAGATACAAAGTCTTCGTGGGAGTCAGAGTCACCGAGATTCAAGAGTTAACAGAAGCAGCGAGCTGGCGGTATGTGGACACCAAACACAACCCAGCTGACGTCATCACCCGGGGAATGTCCCTAGATGACCTCACCCGTCGCAACATCTACAGTGACGGACCAGAATTCCTCAAGCTCCCGGATGAAGAGTGGCCTACGCCCACCCCACGGGAAGCAAGTAAAGAGGAGGCTGAGAACAAGAAACCTATGTTCTGTGGACTGAGCACAGTCGCCTCCACAGACCCCAACATAGATGATTGCATTACCTTACAGAGTGCGCAGCTAAAGACATTCCTGTGGCACCACCCAGAGATTCAGTCCACCACTGACATTTCAGCAGCTGACTACGAAGAAGCAGAACTTCTTCTACTACAACGAGCCCAGAGAGACTCGTTCCCCGATGAGCTAGACTGTCTACAGGGAGGAAAGCCCGTCCCATCAGACAGCAGACTGCTCCACCTGGCACCCGAGAGTGACGCCCATAATCTCATCAGAGTGGGTGGTCGCCTGCGGAGAGCCCCCGATCTACCGGATGACATTAAGTACCCGATAGTCTTGAACAGCCGACACAAGGTCACAGAGCTGATCATAAAGAAATACGACGAGGATGTACACCACGCAGGAGCAGAGAGAGTCTTCGCGGAGATCCGACGTCCCTATTGGATACTTCAAGGAAGAGAAGCGGTGCGACGCTTCCAGCGAACCTGTCTAGACTGCCAAAAGTGGCGCGCGCAGCCCAGCATACCCCGGATGGCTGACCTACCCCCCTGTCGCCTCCGACTCGGCGACAAGCCATTCCACTCCACAGGCATGGACTGTTTTGGCCCGTTGTATATAAAGAGAGGAAGAGGAACCGAGAAGCGGTGGGGTATTGTATTCAAATGCATGACCACCAGAGCGATCCATATCGAACTCCTTCCGACCATGAGCACAGACTCATTCCTTATGGCCTTCCGAAGATTCACATCACGGAAAGGAAAACCGTCTACATTGTTGTCTGATCACGGGACAAACTTCAAAGGCGGAGAAAGAGAGCTGAGAGAGAGCTTCCAAGCTATGGGCCCAGAACTTAAGACCCACCTCGCTCCATCCCAGATTGACTTCCAGTTTAATCCCCCGAACGCACCCCACTTCGGTGGAACCTGGGAACGAGAAGTACGTTCTATAAAGACAGCCCTGTACGCCGTGCTTGGGGCCCAGACTGTGGCGGAAGAAGTCCTAATGACAGTCCTCACGGAGATCGAGGGAGTATTGAACTCCAAGCCCCTCGGCTACGTCTCCAGTGATGTAGCAGATGTCGACCCAGTCACCCCCAACACACTCTTAATGGCGCGGCTGGACCCCGCGCTACCCCAGACAATGTACAGGCCTGAAGAAGCGAACGGCCGAAGAATGTGGAGGTACAGTCAAGTGCTAGCTGACAAGTTTTGGAGCAGCTTCCTACTCCACTACCTACCGTCTCTACAGACCCGCCAGAAGTGGGTAAAAGAGAGAGACAATTTGACAGAAGGAACAGTCGTCATGATTATCGACCAGTCACTACCCAGAGCTATGTGGCCGGCTGGCCGCGTAAGCAAAGTGATCACCGGTGCCGATGGCAAGGTCCGAGCAGCTGAAGTGCTCGTCCAGGGGCGAACTTACACACGACCCGTGGCGAGGCTAATAGAACTGCCCAGACTCCCAGACACTATCGATGATGACCATGACCCCATGACTTTGTGAGTTGACTGACCCTTACAGCGGACCTTGAGTGGTAGACAGTGCGGCTAATCTGTCTCTGCTTAGCTAATTAGGTGGGACTAATTAGGGGGCGGCTGTTGTGAAGGATCAGATTAAACCGAATATATATATTTATTTATGGATATATATTTAATAGTATTTGTATATCGTTTGATATCCCCTGTATATTCCTTGTACAATATGCACTGAATATCCCTTTAGTCTACTAACAGCCCATAATAGTTTCATTCTACCATTGGACGAGAACCTGGCGCCAGCAGCCATGCCCCTTGGTTCAAGTTCAATCGTGCCGACCAACATGTCGTGGCAAGCCCGGTTCCGCGTAGGAATACGTCTGGCGAAATACGAATGGTACTATTTGTTCACAGCGCATATATATATGGCGCAAGTAAAGTAGAACTTTCCTTTTAGTCCATTAGTTCCTTACCCTCCAACCTAGTAACAGACGCAAAGCCTCACCCACGACGCACGTGTGGTGCAGTAAGGCCTACTTGGCCTCAGAATAGGCATTGAGACATTGTGTGGATTAATAGTTGAATTGTCATAGTTTGGCACTATACCGTCGAGTTGGACGTATTTCTATTAAGCTAATAATAGTCTATTATGTATGGTGCATCGTTCGGTTAGAGTTATAAAGTGAGCAGTACCCCCATCGTTCCTGACGTTATCTGGAGTCTTAACCAGGCTGGGCAGACCACGTGTGGTGCTTGCATCCGAGGAGCTCCGGGCCAGGACGAGTGGACCTGTACATTGGATTACTTTACCCGGACGACGGCGAGCCTTCCACGGCTTGGATTATCTACATGCTTTGGGTGCTTTGATTATTCCATGGATAACGGCCAACACTGCTGAGTGTTGGAACTACCCCCCGGAGAGGAGTCCAGGTGAGACGGCGCTCTACCAAGTGAGGTCGCCTCACGTCTCTTCATCTGTGGACCGGCAGCTACCGTCCACCAGAGGGTCCAGCTGTATTCATCTGCGGACCGAGGTTCTGTGGGCATCGTGTTCAGGACTCTGAATTCTCCCAAGAAATCGTCGGCCAGATGGGATACCGCCAGCGGCTCTTCTAACCCCCCCCCTACTGTCTTACAACCAGCGGGACCCCCCCCTTAGTGTATCCAGCTATAATCATTTAAGTACCATCGCTATAGTTCCCTAAAGAACCAGGTTGTATACTTACTCCCTGCGTAACCAGAGATTGGACATTCAATGTTGATTTACCTACGAATACTCATTTGCCATACAAGTGCATTTCAAATCATAAATGTCATTAAGTGAAAGTTGTATATACCCTTTGCTATATAAAATATTCGATTTATACATTTGTGTGGACTTCGTTTCATCAGGTGGGAAAGTGTTCATCATATCTATATCATGTACTGGATGGCCAGAAGTTAAAGTACAAGCGGTAGTGGTTTAATAATACCATACTTATCAATACAGTCAGGGAATTGTACCCCTCAGTTACACATGCCTTTCAATACATGAACTTGAATTCCATCATGTTTGTGTGCAGGACTCACAAGGCTGTTGTCACAATGGGTGGTACCGGTACAGTAATAATTACAGTCCACACAATATCACGATCCATGCCATAGCCTATGTTCTATTAGGACATGATCTGTGACGACAAATGTTCTAGAATGTTTGATTAAGATATCATACTCTGACAGCATGCCTATGAGCAACAAAAACGCGAACTTGAATCCCATCATATACATAGTCTGTCCACTATCTGCATGGTGTCATTGCAATGCGTTTTCTATTCTTTCTTATACAGTAAAAAGGGGGAAGAACACTATATTCATATGACTTATTCTGCTTACAGCTTCGAAATTCCACTTGTTTCGTTTAACGTAAAGCCTTTTAAATATAATCAAAACGTTCCCGTGTTTCGGCGGTCTGTGCGCAAAATAATAACGAGTTGAGCTTTATGATTTATGATGAATTGAAAATGGGGGACCCTGATGTAAACAAGACGAAAGTTGGTCTGCATCCCCAATTAACAATTGTATGTACTGAGCTGTACTGTACTGTACCCATTCTGCAATCTGTTAATAAACTTTTCAATCAATCAATCAATCAAGCTACGCGGAGCGCAGTCAGTCAGTAGCCTACACCCCGTATATTCCGATAACGCTATATAAACCATGCTGCATTCATTCTGAGAGAAAGATCTATTATTCCAAATGCTATTTATAGGGTTTTGACCATAATTACACTACTGTTGCTATTTTACAATGAACTATAATGAACTACGGTTCGTACAGAACATGCCAGTGTTATTATGCACAGAAGCTCATTTCCTTGTTGTAATAATATATTCTACCACTGGGCGTCAGGTAAGTGTGGTCTGACCTGTGCGTAGATGTAAGCACGGAGTCAAGTTCAAATCGAAATTGATGAATCCCACTCTTTGCTTAGAAATGATCGTACGCACAGGGTAAGCACAGATCTGTGCGTAGAACACGTTGATGAATGAGGGCCCTGGTGTGTATAGTTATGTTGACTTTATATGTTCTTCCTGGTTACTATTCAGATTGTCAGTCGATCACTGAACCTTCCTGTGAGTACACCGTTGTGAGTAAAGCTTATCTCTCCTGCCATGGAGAATAAGTTAGTTTGCTATGTATATTGATTGCCGTGTCGTTGCCTTGTTCTTTTCGTTGCATGTTTTGGAGACATTTTCTAGTTTTCTCCCCTTTGCTTTTCCCATTTACCGTGTTTTTGAAGTTGTAATTATTTGCTCCGCCGTGTTTTGGAGTATCCCTACTGTATGTTTGAAAATCAACACCTGCCTCGTCTTATCCATTCTACACTGCACCTTGGTCCTACACATCTACCCAAATTGTAACAGAGGACAGTATGACATATAGAGAGAAGGTAGAGGACAGTATGATATAGACTCTATGTCATAGTACTGTCCTCTACCTTCTCTCTATGTCATAGAGAGAAGGTAGAGGCTATGTCATAGAGAGAAGGTAGAGGACAGTATGACATAGAGAGAAGGTAGAGGACAGTATGACAGAGAGAAGGTAGAGGACAGTATGACAGAGAGAAGGTAGAGGAGAGTATGACACAGAGAGAAGGTAGAGGACAGTATGACATAGAGAGAAGGTAGAGGACAGTATGACAGAGAGAAGGTAGAGGACAGTATGACATAGAGAGAAGGTAGAGGACAGTATGACATTGATGTTATAGAGAGAACAGGGACAGCTTCAGGAGTGAGTGGCGTGCAGTTGACTTACCAGTATCGAACGTGTGGGAGGATCACACTACCTCACCCAGATCCCTTCCTCGCTGAGCAGGCGCCCCGACCGACCTGTAGGAGTCGCTGTTTTACAACGACCAGGACCCACCCCACCGGCTTCCCACCCGCTGACACTGCCAATTGTGTCAGTATGGACGACCGACCAAGCCGGAGGTACCGCGGCAGCTGGATTCGATCCCACTGTCTCTGCGGTGATAGGCAGACGCTTAGTCCGCTGCGCTACCCGGCCGTCCCTTACTTATACGTTTGTTTAAATCAAATTATTATTATTTGTATTGTTATTGTGAAATAAAAATATTGATAAAAATATATCAACATTTTACAATCATTTAGTGGGTGGAAGGCTTCTGTAATCAAACAGCCGGGTCCGTCCAGAGATTTTTTAAAGCCAAGATCTACTTATCAAATATATATATTGTATTGTATACCATATATCATTGCTATTGATCAGCAACTTTCAACAACCCCACTTGTAATTATTTTTGGCTTTCAGGTAAGGCAGCAAAGTCATCTTATCTCAACAAGTCAGCAGGAAGGGTACAACTCTGGCAGCTAAGGTTAAGTGTTATTGTCCGTCACACAGTGTCAAACTTGAGTGTTACAGTCTTGAGTGCATAGTATAGACATATTTGCATAGTAGGGTGTAGTATAGTTATATTAGCATAGTAGGTAGTAGTATAGGCATAGTAGATTACTTAGGGGCAAAGTGCATAATAGTAAAAGACAGTAAGAAGGTCAGTTGTTTTATTTGTAATTATTATTATATATTATATATCTTTTTTATTTTTTTTATTTCCAACAGTGTAGTGTTTACAATTATGTGTTTTGTTCAGTTCAACTGGACACCATAAACACCAGTGGGGTTCCGGTGTCTTCCCCACTGCTGCTCTGTATTCACCTCTGCCTCACACTGGTGTTCAACAACGATAAAAGGCCCTTTCAATTCGCCCAAACAAAAACAATATCATACAAACCCACCAAAAGAATTGAATCAAGTTGATTGGAATTATCGACGACCGACTAGTTTGTACCGAAGCGATGCCTTTCGGTTCACATTTGGATGTCCGCAGAGTGACAAGGGGCCGTGTTTATAGCCATGCACTCATCCATGCATGGTACAGAGGCGGAGAGCAAAGGCTCCTTTCATTCATCAAACATTGCTTTTGTGCACAGGGACTTTAAAGCAGTGACTGGAGGCAGGGATAAGGCTGGTATGGAGTCGGCAGATAATGCTACGGTTTAACACACTGTGGGACAACTTGTTGTGCTGCCCATCTCGGTCTCGTTGAACGGAGACCACAGCGAGATCTGCATCAGAGGTCCTCCTTTATTCAATCCCCCGAAAGCGTAATTTTGCAGAATTTAACAGGCGCCGTGTCCGTAAATGCGAAGGGGTAAATATTCAAACGAGCAATTTGTATAAGGACATTCCCATTGTTGGTCTAAAGAGTTTTTACATTTCCAGCTCGCCGTTCGCACAATGAAAAACACTGAGACGGCACAAACATGCCGAGCACATATTGGTTGTTTGTGAAGCGAGACCGGACGACAGCAGTTGCATGTATAAAGAGGCAATTATTCTCCTCTACACTTGATGCCTGGGTGCGTCCAAGTCCAGCTTTACTGCACTGGAAGCTATTCTCTGCTTCTAAACCAAAGCGCCGTTGTACAAAAGCACCCACAGTAAAAAATATACATTATTCACAGAGGACAGCGGTAGGGGGCTGTGGTCTGAGCGCCATCCAATTCCAAAAGTGAGGGGACCATTTACTCCGGGGCTCCTCTAAACAAACACATTGAGAGAGAAGTGGATGAGTGAGCCTCCCAAAAGGCCTACATAAAAAAATAACAATAATAAGAAATTGTTGGAGAGCATAACAGATGTGGCATTACTAAAAATACGTACATGAATGAATCATTAAAATGTTACACGGTTTGACAAGAGATTCTCAAGCCTGTCATTTCAACAAAAGGAAATGAGTGTAAACCATCTGAAACCCTGTCCAGTAAACTAGCTGGACAGCTGAAACGTCTTCAATCAATATCTGAAATTAAAGGTATTTTAAAAACGAACCTTCTTACTGTTTTACTATTATGTACCTCACCACTATGTTACTATCCTTATCCTACTACCTATCATGCTAAATTATGTCTAAACTGCACTCGAGTACACAACACTCAAGTTCAACACTATTTGACAAACAATGCCACTGATCCTTAGCTGCCAGAGATGTACCCCTCCTGTTGACTTGTTTCTTGGATAAAAGCGTCAGCTAAATGTAAATAAATGTAAACCAGGTCATGGCAAAAACTATAGCTAATGTCTCACAACGTCAACATAATTACTAATGCTGGCTTTTATCTCTGTGATGTTTTAGCCTACCCTTTGACATAAAGCGCCAACATGGGCTAGTTCAGCCCAGTTCAGACCGGTTCTGACTGGTTCAGCTCGGAGCAAAATGTAAAGTGGTCAAAAACACATTCTTGGTAGAATGCAATTAACACAAAAGCAATAAAATTGACTGGTTAAACCACAGTGGCCTGAAGCTAGCTTCTACGTTTTAATTATTTACTTTGTTATTGTCACGCTGTTTCTCCCCACTTTGGCATCTACATGCCAGCAGATCAGATGAAAAAGGTCACAAATTGCTATTTTGGCCTATTTTGACACAAAAGGGTTTGTGGACGCTCTGCACAGTATCATTCTGATTATTCTCAGATTGTAATAGCATATAGATATGGTTAAAATATGGTTTAAAAGATCCAAGGGTGAAACATGATAACACATAATTGCAATAAATATATTATGATCTGTAGCAGGGCCTAGGAGCTGCACTGGTGCAGGATGCAAATGGTGTCACCGACGACAGAGAACGTCTTTATTTTGTATTTACTATTATTATTATTATTATTATTATTATTATTATTATTATTATTATTATTATTATTATTATTATTATTATTATTATTACAGTATAATATAAAATATGTATTGCATATACTGCCATTACGTATCCTAATATATTGATTAATTGTTATGGGTCATGTTGAGATATATGTTCTCATATGTTGAAAATGGGATCATATATTATGGTTGTTATGTTTGTGTTAAAGTGAGTACGTTCATAATTATGCATGTGTTGTATTGAAATGTGGTGCAACTCTATTGTAAGTTTTGTGTTTGTTCTTGTACTTTCAGTACGTAAAGACGTGATGGTATGACGGAGTGGCGGGAAGCCGAGAACGTATACTTAGCTGTCAGCTGTCTGCTGTCAGTGCACACAGGGGTGAAATGGTGTGTCACAGCTGGGAGCGTTGTGGTGTTTACAATGGAGGAGAAGTTTGGTTCACTTGTAAATAAACTCACTGGGTGACACGTTATTAATGTACATCATTTTGTACATCGTTTTTTGTCGTTGTACTGTACTTGTTGTGCTGTATAATGACAATAAATCAGAATCGAATTGTATGTAATTTTATGAAATAATAAAAAAATAAAAATAAAAGATGAAGATGGTCACAAAGTTGGAACTTTTCCCAAGTTGGATGTTTTCCATGGAGCACGTTGAACAGGGCATTAAGTCCTGAGACCAGGAGGCCAAGATTGGGCTGACAGAGCTCTTCCGACCAGAATGAAGCCCCTAAACGAAGCAGGCAGCAGCAGGGAACAACAGCGGCGGCATCCCGGAGGCAGGTGAGCCTGTTTAAATGCAGCAGGTGTGTAGAGTGTGATTGGCGAGGGTGAGTGATTGTCGTGTCTTTCTGCAAGCGCGGGGGGCAGTGATTAAATGAACATGTGCAACTGTTTGGAAGGGGACTCTGTAATGCTGTATATACCGTGTATGTATATATCAATATTTATTTATTCACCGCATGTATATCTATCCACATCTGTCTGTATGTACCTACATATAATCCTTTTTACATATCTGTAGATACTACATCTATAATGATCTGTACATATCCCTACCTACTCTTACTAGTTACACTGCTGGCCAGTATGACTTACTACCATAGTGTCTTTATACCTGTATCACTGTACATATTAATACTACAACTCTTTACATACATCTGATTGGCACTATTGCTTGGTAGTACTAATGTATATATCTTCTATCCAGTTTAATCACCTGTACATTGTATATTACTATTATACATTTACATTTGATCCAAAGCCACTTACTGTACAAGTTCTGTACAAGTGACATTATTTGTCAAACTGTGTTGAACTTGAGTGCTGTCTGAGTGAGTGCATAGTAGTATAGACATATTGGCATAGTAGGTACTAGTAATATAGGCAAGGTAGATTACTTATTAGCAAAGTGCATACTAGTAAAAATATGTTTCTTTGCACTTTACTGTTACATTTGCACTCTGGTTGGATGCCAAACTTATTTTCATTGTACTGTACTTGTGCTGTATGATGACAATACATTGGAATATAATCCAATCTAATCTATGTGAAAGGGCCAATGTGAGGTTATGGGGGATAGGTGTACGCTCTCCTCTGCAAAATGACGGGATGTAATGAGGTAGATTCATTTATGCAAGCAGCGCTAACTCTGAGAAGAATGAAGGTATAATACAAACCAGAGGTGAGGCAAGCAACATCATCTCAGCCACGGCCTGATGTTTGTGCCCCGGCTTCATACCGCGGTGTGTGACGTGTGAAATTAGAGTAGAACACACTGGTCCTTAGTGTCAGAGAGAGAGAGAGAGAGAGAGAGAGAGAGATGAGTAGAACACACCAGTCATAGTGTCAGAGAGAGAGAGATGAGCCTGCCATGTGCAGGTCAGCGGGCGACCCTGTGCTCTGCCTGTCTTCTTACTGTCAGTCCTCCCCCACAGCCGTCCAAATCAGACCCGTCACCGCGGCTCCGATCTGTTGGCGCGATCATCACTGCGGCCGAGGAGTAGAAAGAGGGGTCTGATCCGATGGCTAATCCGTTCAAATCGAGTTTGTCTGCACAGTAGAATAAAACTCACACACCAAATACGAAGGAAAAATGGTAAGGGAGTTTATTATTTACATGTTTCGTCTTCTGCAAGGCTGACCAAATGCTAAAATATGATTTAGAACTGAACTTTGTAAAGAAACTCAAAGTGTTAAGAGAGATGCACAGCGATGAAAAACAGTTTGCTTATATCGACTAGAAATGGGTCCGACATAGAAAGGGTAACTAAATATAAATATCTTATCTAAATCTGGTTCGATGATACATTTTTGTTTAAATATCATATAGATGACCTTGCAAGTAAATTGAGGCAAAAAACGTGTTTCCTGTACAGGAATATATCTAGTTTCCCAATGATGTGAAGAAAGAGGGTTATATATCAACTGGCTATCGCGTCCCGCTCTGCCTACTGAGATAACCCCTTATCAACTCAAGGGACACCAACAAGCTCAACAAGCTGGTGAGGAAGGCTAGCTCCGTGGTGGGAGTCGAGCTACCTAGACTTGAGGTGATGGTAGAGAGGGGGATGATAAGGAAGCTGGATGCCATCATGGAGAACCCCTACCACCCCCTCTACGACGAGCTAGTCAAGATGAGAAGCTCGTTCAGCCACAGACTCATCCCCCCCCGACACTCAACTAACCGCCTCGGACAGTCCTTCATACCAGCGGCCATCAGGCTCCACAACAGTGGGCAGCGACTAGCAGCCTCCAGGCCCCACAACAGGGGGCAGCGACAGCGACTGCTACCAGACATTGACCTGGGACTTATAGGAACCCAAGGGGGACAAAGTAGACTACCCTGGTACTTTGATTAATGTATACTCAGTAGATAGTAAATTATTATAACACTACCTCTTGCATACTGCACCTCATGTGACACTGTGAATAATGTGAATATTCCTCAGCTAGTCAGATAGTAAATTATATTGACCATATTGATCAAATTGTTTACACTGCCTGTGTTGTCTTTTACTACCTGTATACTGTGTTGTTTTACTACCTGTACCCCTCCCCCCCTCCCCCCCATGCTGCTATGATGCCTGAATTTCCCCAAGGGGATCAATAAAGGAATATCTAATCTAATCTCCATGCACCTAGTGTGCTCCAGGAAACAAAACAAATGCACCCACTTGCATGTGACCACGCCACTCCCATGCGGCCTATATTACGCCGGAAGTGGTCACGCCTCACCCTTCCTCATTTGTTTCCAACGCGGAAGCAGCTAGATGCACTTCGGAACTGGAGATTGTTATGAAGCAGAAGGTGAAATTACACAATGTCGGGAATTCGCCAGAAGTTCGCCATCCCCCGGGAACCTTCTCGGCACGTCCTGACAGCACGACGGCCCTATCCTGTTTGTTCCTCGTCCCATGACAGCAGACCGAGGGACTTTGTGCAACGGCTGGCAGTCGAGCCGCGTTGCGCGCAGGTAGGGCCTGTACTAGCAGGCATTGGTATATGTAATACTGCTCGTTGTCTCGTGAGACAGCCGGGTGATGTATCGGCGCCGGGGGCGGGATATTTGGATGAACGTGGTCATCATGACTCACTTTTGGATGTTTTTCCAAATATCCTAGCGCGCAGCTAATGCTAAGATGCTTGGGGCGCTGTTCCCATGTGCCCCGCCAGGGATGTCACCACTCTTCCCTCCTCTTAACCGTTTCATTGCTGAAGGTGTCTAATGTTGAGGGTTTTGCTGAGGCTTTTTTACCCTTTACACCGGTGGATGGGCTGACGACGGGGCCCAGGACAGGTGTGCCGTGCTTAGAGGAGCAGGTAGCATCGGTCCTTGGCATGGTTGAACGGTATCTGGAAGCCGACGCCGGAGGGCGAGTCGGCCCGGCAGGTGGCTGAGTGGGCTGATGAAGCTTATACCGCCGCGGGACGGAATATAGCAGCAACCAATAACATTGTTCAATTGGCTGCTTTTCTGTCCAAAATGGTGTCGGATAGTGGGGCCTGTTTTTGAGGTTATACAGCTTTTGACCCAGCCGCTATAACCGCAGGGAGGGCTAGGATGCTGTCAACACTTGTTCACAGGCATCTTTGGTTGGAACAGTCTCCCCTTGAGGAGGAGAGGAGACTTCCCCTCCTCAGGGCTCCCCTCTCCGCAGAGGGAGTTTTTGGTCTGTTTGCAGGGGCGCGGGCGGTATTTGACCTGGGCCCCACACCGCCCCACACAGCCAGAGGTGAGAGCACGGCCAGCGGCTGCGGCGAGGCCCCCGACCGGCGGCCATGTTTCCCCCGACTGAGATACCCTGGGCACAAAGAAAACAGGTGATCACATGGCCGACAGCCTCGGCGGCCGAGGGATCGGCTACATTAGATGAGCACGCCCTAAAAAAATGTTGCCATCTAGCTGTGTCTAGCACGCTCTCCGGTTACTCGCCCATCGCTAGACTACGGGACACAGGGCTCTGATTTGTTCCCTTTGGCTGCGGGCCGCGTTCTTCCAGTGAAGCGCAAGCGGCCCCACATTTAGCTTCTCATGGGGACAGGGGCTGACACCCAGTTGCTAGCTAGGCCTGGGTCTGTCTATGATAATGCTGTGCTGTCAAGCGGCTCCCACACCACACGTCCTGCGTCTGTGTTTGGTGAGCCTGGTGTTGTGTCTGTCGACGGAGCAGGGTTCCCTGTATCTAAAAATGTTTGTCAGATGGGGAACTCTAGGCCCAGGAGGTCGCAGCGTGAGTTCCCCCAGCCCGCCCTCGCCAGGCCGGGTATTACTTTCACCAAGTGAGTGGAGACCGCGCTGGACCCTCTGCGTCGTCAAGGGCTACGAATCTTGTTCTACCTCGACAACATTCTGGTCCTCAGCCGGTAGGAGGATGTCGCCAGGTCTCATACCCGGCTGGTGGTGGAATTTCTCACCAGTCTGGGGTTTGCTGTGAACTGGAAGAAGAGTACTCCTCTTCCCAGTCAACAGGTGGAGTACTTGGGCTTGATTCTAAGCTCAAGGCCCATGAGGGCAACCCTCTCAGAGCAGCGACGATAGGATATTCTCGGCGCGCTCAGGAGGTTCCGTCCTGGCAGGACGGTTACGGCGCTCTCCGTGATGCACCTGTTTGGTATGATGGCATCTGTTCACTCTGTGGTCCCTCTTGGCCTCCTCTTCATGAGGAGGATACAGAGGTGGTTTTCCAGGATGAAAATAGACCCGGTGAGAGACAAGTGGAAGCGACTGAAGGTTCCCCTATCACTACTGGGGGATCTCGACCACTAGGGGAGGCCTTGTGCCCTCACCAGCTGGGTCCCCATGGGCAGCAGGCTATCACACGTCACGGTCTTAACCGACACCTCCCTCACGGGATGGGGGGGACGTGTCAGACCGACGCAGTAGGGGGCAGCTGGCCGGACCATGCTGCCCGGTCTGCACTACATATCAATGTGTTGGAATTGAAGGCATTCCTTCTGGTCCTCAAGCGGCTATGCCACCTTGTGGTGGGCGAGCATGTTTTGATCAGGACGGAAAACACGACGTCAGCGTCGTATATCAACAGACAGGGAGGAGTACGCTCCCCCCGTCTGCACCGGACGGCGGTTGAGCTCTGGCTATGGGCGTCTCTCAATCTGCGCAGCCTGAGGGCTCTCCACATCCCTGGCAGGTAGAATGTGGGTGCAGATGTGATGTCACAGGGCGGTCAGACAGGTCTGGGACCGATTCGGGGAGGCCACGGTGGACCTGTTTGCGAGCAGACAGTCCGACCAGTGCCCCTTGTGGTTCTCGGTCAGTCGGAGGGACAACCCCTCTCTGGGGGTGGATGCCTTCTCGATGTATCCGTGGCCGCCCGGGATTCTGTACGCATTCCCCCCCATACACCTGATAGCTCAGCTGTTGGAGTGGGTACGTCAGGAGCGCAGGACTTTGACCCTGGTCGCGCCGGACCGGGCCACGGCTGTGTGGTTCCCGGCCCTGATTCAGCTCTTGGTGGGCCCGGCGTGGCCTGTTCCGAGGTCGCCGCAGGCCCTCTCCCAGGCTCACGGGATGCTATTTCTGCGTCCTGTTCTGGGACAGCCGTTGATGGTTTGGCTGCTGAAAGGGTGAATCTGGAGGTGATGTGTCTGAACCCTACTGTGGTTGACACCATCCGGAACGCGCGCGCTCCGTCCACTACCGCGGTTTACGCTGGGAAGTGGCGTATGTTTCAAGAGTGGTGTGAGGTTGGGGGCCTGGACCCAGTGTCTTGCCTCCTGGACTCGGTTCTTTCCTTCCTCCAGTCTATCCTGGATAGGCTGTCGGCCTCGACGGTGAGGTTATACGCTGCGGCTATATCCTCCTGTTACGTGGGCTTTGAGGGCGGTATGCTGTTTAGCCACCCTCTAGTGAAACGTGTCCTGCTTGGCGCTCTGCGTCTTAAGCCTGTGGAGCGTTCTTTGTCTCCGAGTTAGGACCTCCGACTGGTCCTGGGTCGGTTGTCGGAGGCCCCGTTTGAGCCTCTTGAGCAGCCGCCGTTGGGTCAGACCGCGTTCCTTTTGGCCATCACCTCCGCTAAACGTGTGGGTGAGCTTTGTGCTCTCTCGGTGTGGCCTGAGTGCCTGTCTATTCGGGCCGATAGCGGGGCGACTCTGAGGCCTAATCCAGTCTTCGTGCCAAAGAATATCCGGAGCTCTTTTCGCTCCAGGGATATTATGATTCAGGCGTTTCATCCTCCTCCTCACGCTAGTGAGTTGGAGTCGAGCCTGCACCTGTCGTGTCCTGTCTGTGCGCTGGGGGTTTACTTTAGTCTTACGCAGGGTTTCAGGGCCTCCGATCAACTGTTTGTTTGTTACGGTGGCCCTCGCGCAGGTGAGGCGCTGTCCAAGCAGTGTCTGTCACATTGGTTGTGCGAGAGCATTGCTCTTTGCTACACTTTGGCTGGACAGGTTCCCCCCGGGGGCGTCAGAGCGCACTCCACTCGTGGTGTGGCGGCCTCTGCTGCCCTGTTAGGGGGGGCCTCGGTGGAGGATATTTGTGCTGCGGCCTCCTGGTCCTCCCCGAGTCCTTTCGTTAGGTTTTACCTCATGGACATGTCTGGGGGTTCTGTCTCCCAGGCGGTCCTGAGGTCCGGGACCTCTCCTGCATCCCGCCATCAGGTGGGCTAGCAGGGGTGAGTGGGTGTGGACCGCGGGGTGGTGTGTCACACGTGGTCCCGCTTGCGCTGTGTGTTCAGGGGTTCTTGGTTCCCCCCCTTTTTCGCACTTTGATGGAGTTGACTGCCTCCCCCCCTTCGTTAGGACGGGCGGGTGGACGGGACTCCCCTCCTCCCTGGCTGGGGCTTACGGGCCCTCAGGGGGTGCATTTTTCCGGGCCACGCGTCTGCTCTGCCCTTATCTCAGTAGGCAGAGCGGGACGCGATAGCCAGTTGATATATAACGTAAGGTTATCCTATAACCCTAGTTATATGATACTGGCTGAGCGTCCCGCTCTTAGCGCCCTGAGGGCTGAGGTCCCTTGGATATTTTCCGCTTATGGAAATCGAACTGGGAAGGGTGAGGCGTGACCACTTCTGCCGTAATATAGGGCGCATGGGAGTGGCGTGGTGACATGCAAGTGGGTGCATTTGTTTTGTTTCCTGGAGCACACTAGGTGCATGGAGATAAGGGGTTATCTCAGTAGGCAGAGCGGGACGCTCAGCCAGTATCATATAACTATGGTTATAGGATAACCTTACGTTATTGAAGCAGTCTTTCTATCTGTCCCGAACTATGGAGACGTGATTTACAGAAATGCTGCCCCTTCGACTCTTAAACCACTAGATTCTGCTCATCGTTCTGCTCTTAGATTTATCACTGGTGATAGTAACATATGACATACACCACTGCATCTTATGAGAAAGTGGGTTGGTCTTTGGCAGATTAACCAGGCCATAAACAGGAAATGACACCTCCTTTTCTCACATCACTACTAGTTTAGAACTCTAGACCCTATACAGCAGGGGTGGCCAACCCGCGGCTCGCGAGCCGCATGCGGCTCTTTGCCCGTCAATGTGCGGCTCTTCCATCCATAAAAAAAATAATAATAAAAAAAAATTATAATTAAGGACGCATTCCATAAGGACGTAGAATAAACATTTACAAATTTTTTTTATATGGTCCATTTGCATGTTCTTGGTATCTGAATCTAGGGACATACAGTTGCACTTATAATTATTCGACCCCCATGTTAGTCAGCAGGGGTGCAGTCGTAATATGGGCGGAGGCCAAACGGTATCCTATTATTATGCAAAGTCTAGGCACTTATCACCTAGACTTTGCATAATAATAGGATGCGCGCACTTCGAAGCCCAAACGCCGTTTGACCGCGGTTGCCCAGCACTGCACCACTGTTAGTTAGTGAGTCAACAAGGCCCTACTTTTGTGACCAGTGTGAGAAGAGCTTCAATCAACTGTGAGAGAGAGTCATATTACTCCGCGCTGCACGCACGTGCAGAGATGTCACCGGCTGTGTGCTGCAGTGCAATCAGTGATAATCAGCGGCACCTGTGTCAGTGATAATCAACGCCACCTGTGATGGACTCAGAGATGCATTAAATATGGTGAAGTCAAGAGAATACTCAGTGAAGTTTAGAGGAGAGCTAGTCAGGTTGTACAGAGGGGTAAATGGATATAAAACAATTTCGAAGCTTCTTGATGTGCCAAGGTTGACTGTTGTTAGTATCATCAAGAAGTTTAAGGAGCATGGGACTGTGGAGAAAATCGCCGGGCGTGGTCGGAAAGCCAAGCTAACGGCGGCTAACTCTCGTTTCGTAACAAGGAGTGTAGCCAAGGATCCACGGCTTACTGCAAGGGAGCTGCAGCAGGCCTTGGATGTGACGGGTGTCTCTGTTTCAACCAGTACCGTGCGACGGGTCTTGAACCAAAATGGATACCATGGTCGGACTCCACGAAAGACCCCTTTGTTGACAACAAAGGATTACGTCTGAAATATGCTAGAGAGAATGTGGCGAGGCCACAGAGCTACTAGAGGTCCGTTCTATGGAGTGACGAGACACAGGTCCGATTGTTTGGCCCGATGAACTGTTGGTCTGTGTGGAGAAAACCCAACACCGGCTTTGAAGAAATCAATTGTTTGCCACAAGTCAAACATGGCGGCGGATCTGTCATGCTTTGGGGCTGCTTCTCTGCTTTTGGTACCGGCAATATAGCACGAGTTCATGGCATTATGAACAGCATTAAATACCAAGAGATCATTGCGGGTAATGTGTTGCCCTCGGTTGCAAAACTCAAAATGGGGAAAGAATGGCGCTTTCAACACGACAATGACCCAAAACACACATCGAAATCGACCAAAGCTTGGTTACAATCAAGGAAATTGACCGTTCTCGCCTGGCCAAGTCAAAGCCCTGATTTAAATCCAATTGAACATTTGTGGTGGGATTTAAAGAAATCGATTCAAAAACACCGACCAACAAGTCTGACTCAAATAGAGGACATTGCACGCCTCGAGTGGGGAAGAATTTCACAGGCCCGCTGTGCTAAGCTGGTTAATGGATACGGTGCACAGTTGAATGCAGTGCTGAAAGCGAAGGGTTTTTGTACCAAATATTAATAACCGGGTATCCTGGGTCTCGTTCATGTGAACAGACATCTCATGTTAATATCCTGTGAAAAAAACATTAAAAAAAATCAAAGAGTCATTGTGTGTAATATGTGTTTTGTGTGTAATGTGTGTTTATATTGCAATAAGGGTCAAAGAGTCAAACCTCGCATAAGACCCCTAAAGAGTAGGCCTCAAACTGGGCATATCACCACACACACACACCCCTAACCCCCAAGACTAGGCCTCACACACTACATTAAGAGAGGCATTGTTACTCCAGGGCCCTCATTCATCAACGTGACGTAGAAAATGTTCTATTTCCATATCAATAT